>NC_135786.1:135846875-136462916 GCF_051106095.1 Pogona vitticeps | reverse complement strand
CCACTGTATAGACCTATTGCTTTAAAATAACAAATGCGTCTGGATATGATAATATTATTAGGAGGTATATTTTGACCAGAAATAACGTGACCCCTGCTGGGCTTACCTCAAAAAATTCTTTAACATGGATGTTCCGTAATGAAAGAAAAAGGTGTTTATTTTTATATTAATGACGTTTTCTCTTTTTTCTTTTCCCCTACCCACCTCTACCTCTCTACAGGCAAGATTTCCCCCTAACCATATTCCATCCCATTATCTCCTAGGCATGACTTTCAAAGATGATTTCCACCCAAGATCCTTGCCCTCAGGCCTCTCCCTCCTGTATTGAAAAAAACATGGCAACTAAGGAAGGCATTGAGATCCTTGTTTCTTCCTTCCCTTCCTTTCTTTCTCCCTCACTTCTTGTCTCCTTTTGAGAGTATGCATTGTTGCTGTGGGATATTATTGTTGTAAGAGATAGACTATGAGTGACCACCCTCCAAATAGATATAGATTCATTCAATTCAGTTTGAAGCATGTTGAATTTATTGTTGTTTTGACTTATTTACAGTTCCTTTATTAAAGAAATTATTCATACTGTATTTTGTATTTATAAATTATATTTATTATTTTATTATATTCAAAATATCAAAGTCTCCTATTTAAAGTACATTAAAGTATTTTAATTAAAGTATATTTAAATTAAAGTTCATTAAAGTATCCTTAATCCTTTCTCTATGTATATTTAAAATGGTCTGTCATTAAAAGTATGATTAAATTAGTCAAACGTATATATGATCTATGGATTTCCAACTTGAAGATCAGGACCCCCAAGGGGGTCACAAAATGTTTTATGAGCAGTCACCACAGTTATTGTTAGTTGAAATTATTTTTATGTTTATTATATTAAATATGCTATACCCAGAGCTGTTTTATTTTAATCCTCTTGGCCCACAAATAGATAATTTTAATCTGAACTGGAATTGCAGTAAACCTGGAGTTCTTGGTTATTTCTGTATCCATTTGGGTGGATTGTCCTTTTATGCATGCACATCATTCCTACCTCTTCCAAAAGAGTTTCCATTGCTCATTTCTCTCTGCTCCTTCGTCTCTGCCTTTGGAAGACTGATGTCAGCTCTTTGAATGGGAGTGTTAGCTTGGTTCAAAGAGGCCTGAATGAGGCAAATGAGCAGTGAATGCTGGGAACAATGACACCCAAGATGGTGGCAAGATTCAAAGGTTGTTGCTGTAGCAGTGGTACCTTTTAGTCCACCTGAGTCTCTTGCTCTTCCAGATGCACCAATAGAGGCACAGTGTAGAGACACAGTGAAGGGAGAAGGGACCTGGGTAGGGAGACACTCTCTGGCTCCACCTGAGTCATGGAGGAGGATGGCAAGAGGGGCAAGAAGGTGAGGGAAGAGAGCCAGGGAGGGGGGGCCTGGGGCAGGGCCCATAGGGGAGGGGCTTATTTGGGCTTGAGGGGGAGGGGCTCTTGGGGGGGAGACATGGAGGGTCATTTCCACTCCCAAAAATGTAAACTAATCTCAAAAATGTTTTCACATTTTTTTCCTTCTCAGTTTTTATCTGGTAGAAGTAGATTTGCAGCCTCGCCTAATTGTAACGTTACAATATAGAATTATATTCCCAAAAACTATTTTAATGTGTTTACCGCATTAAAAATGTCTTTTTATGCAAATGTGGCAGGAGGGGTTACATGTTCTTCACTGTTATAACAGGTTGTGACTCCAAAAAGGTGAGGAAACACTAAAGTCAGTCCATTTCCTATTTGGTCTTCCTCTTTTCCTACTGCCCTCCATCTTTCCCAGCATTATTGTCTTTCCTAGAGAATCCTGCCTTCTCTTGATTTGCCCAAAGTGGGACAACCTCAGCTTCAATATTTTTGCCTCCAGAAATAGATCAGACCTGATTTGATCGAAGACCCACTTGGTTCATCTTTCTGGCAGGCCGGAGTATCTGCAAAACTCTCCTTCTGCATCACATCCCAAACGAATCTCTTTTTTTTTCTTTTTTTTCTTCTTCTTATCAGCTTTCTTTACTGTCCAGCTTTCACACCCATCAGGAATAAAAGAGTATGGATGATCTCAGTCTTGAACTCCAGTGACATATCTTTACACTTGATTATATTTTCTAATTCCTTCATTGATGCTCTTCCAAGTCTCAGTCTTCTGATTTCTTGGCTGCAGTCTTCATCCGTATTGATGATTGAACCAAAGTATTAAAAATTTTACCTGTTCCAGTTTCTTCATTGTCAACACTAAAGTTGTGTAGTTCTTCTGTAGTAATGGTTTTATTCTTCATGTTCAACTGCAGTTGTTCTCTGGCACTTTTACTTCCATTAAAAGTTGTTTCCAGTAATTGCTGCTTTGTGCCAGTAAAATGGTGTCATCTGTATACCTTAGGTCAGTGGTCCCCAACCTTGGGCCTCCAGATGTTCTTGGACTTCAACTCCCAGAAATCCTGGCCAGCAGAGGTGGTGGTGAAAGCTTCTAGAAGTTGTAGTCCAAGAACATCTGGAGGCCCAAGGTTGGGGACCACTGCCTTAGGTGATTGATGTTTCTTCTGCCAATTTTGACTTCTTCATTTAAATCTAGTCTGGCTTACTGCTTGGTATGTTCTGCATACCATTGAACAGATAAGGGGATAAAGTACACCTGACACCTTTCTTTCTTTCTTTCTTTCTTTCTTTCTTTATTTATTTATTTATTTATTTATTTATTTGTTTGTTTGTTTGTTTATTTATTTATTTATTTATTTAATTTTTACCCCGCCTCTCTAGACAATGTCTACTCGGGGCGGCTTACATAGATCAAAACACAACAGTATAGCATGTATAAAATCATCAAAAATACAGTTAGAACAATTAATGCCAAACAACACATTACCAAGATGGCATGACTCAAGGAGAAAATAAAAAATAAATAAAAATCACTTAATTGAGTGGAGGGAAGGCCTGCTTGAATAGCCAAGTTTTAACTGGCTTTTGAAAACACCTAGCAAGGGTGCCAGCTGAATTTCAGTTGGGAGAAATTATGCAGTCGAGTTTCCCGCATTTGGGGAAATTGCAGGGGTCAACACACCCGGAGTGCAATGGATGAGCCTCACCCTGGGAAAACCGGGGCCACTGCCAAGAAGACCCGATTTCTTGTTTTTTCTTTCCAGGCCTCCCTTGGCGTCAGGCCCCTCAGCCGTCCCTGCTGGCTGTGTCAGGTAATTCGGGTAGATCTAGGTGGAAGAAGACGATCTGCCAAATATTGAGCTCCCAAACCATTTAGGGCTTTGTATGTAATAATTAGCACTTTGAAGTCAATACAGAAACGGATGGGCAACCAGTGCAGTGCAGCCAGAGTGGGGGAGATATGCTGATATTTTCTCACCCCACTAAGGAGCCTGGCTGCCGCATTCTGGACTACCTGAAGTTTCCACATCAACCTCAAAGGCAGCCCCACGTAGAGTGCATTACAATGGTCTAATCTCGAGATTACGAGCGTGTGGACTAGAGTAGTGAGGGCCCCCCCATCAAGATATGGTCACAGCTGAGCAATCCGTCATAGATGAAAATAGGTGGAACAGACCACGGACGCCACCTGGGTTTCCATGGTAAGCACCAGGTCCAGATGTATCCCCAAGCTTTGTCTGTAGGAAACCATTATCTCTCCATATTGTGTCATAACAGTATTTTCTTGTCCACAAGTTACGCAACAAGATAATAAAGTCCTGATGTACACCCATTTCTTTCAGAACAACCAATAGTTTCTCATGTTCTACACCAGTGGTTCTTAACCTTGGATTATTCAGGTGTTTTTGAACTGCAACTCCCAGAAACCCCGGGCAGCACAGCTGGTGGTGAAGGCTTCTGGGAGTTGCAGTCCAAAAACACATGAGTGACCCAAGGTTAAGAACCACTGATCTACACAATTACAGGCTTTGCTGTGGTCTATAAAACACAGACTGATTTTTGTCTGAAATTCTTTGGTACACTTCAGTAGCCAGCAGAGATTTGCAACATGATCTTGATTGCATCTTCCTTTTCAGAAACCAGGCATTTCTCACTCTGCATAAAATAAAAGCGTTTGTTACAACACCCTAAGCATCAATTTGTATAGTAAATTGAAGCATAGCCTTATAGTTATTGCGCTCCTTGACATCTCCTTTTTGGGGGGACTGGAATGTACTATATTGAACATTTCCAATCTGTGGGCCATTGTTTTGTTTTCCATATTTATTTGCATATTCATAGAATTTTGACAGTTTGAAATAGTTCTCTTGGCATTCTATTTACCCCTAGTGATTTATTTGTTCTTGGTGCTTTCAGAACAGCTTTCACACCACTTTCTAGAACTGAAGGTTCTTTGTCATAGAATTCCACTTCAAAGGAGTATGTCATCCTTTTAACTCCTTTGTATACATCTTCAGTGTACAGTGTACTTTCCATCTTCTCTTCATTTTCTTCTGGTCAGATAGTGTGCTTCCCTCTTGGTCACTGAGCATTCCTAATCTAGGCTTACATTCCTATTTGATTTCTTGGATCTTCTGGATGAGATCTCTCCCCCTCCCTTTTTTTGTCGTTCTCCTCAGTTTTTCTGTATTGTTTGTTTTAGTAATTCTCTATCTCTATGTGACGGTTGCTAAAAAATGCATTCAGGTTTATTTGTGTCACCTTTTACTTTTGCTTCTTGCCTGTCCTTTAAAATTTTAAATGTTTCTTCCATCATCCATCTTGATTTTTCTATTCTTTTTACTACAGAAATTTTCTTTTTAAAATTCTTCCATAATAATACAGTATCTCTGGTTTCAATCCACAGTTCTTCTCTGTCATGGTCAATTGATTTTAGTAACACAACTCTGCTCCTTATGTGGCTTTGAAACGGGGATGAGCACCACGCCCTAGAGTCGAACATGACTGGACAAAAATTGTTAAGGGGAACCTTTACCTAACACAACTCTGCTCCTTATGTGGACTTTAAGTTCCTGAGGAATGTTGTTTAAATTATATTATGGCACTTCAGTTCTTTTAGTGTTCTTCATTTTTCCCCCTTTTCTGCTTTCTTTACAGTTTTCTGTTTCTTTTTTAGAAAGTAGAAAAGAATTAAAAAATCTGCCACTTGCACTTTCTTCCCAACAGGTTCTATTGAATGTTAGTCCCAATTTCACGTTTCAATCCGCTCTTCATTCCTCTACCTTTTCTCATAGTAGTCTGCATTAAAGTTTCATGACATGGTAGAATCAAGAATACATACACAGCACAGTGCAAGGCACATTCTTAAAGCCAACTTTGATCTTTTGTTGCATATTACATCCTTTTAAAAAGCTGCCATCTTTGTTCTGACTTTATTTCATGATATCATCCTGCTCTTCTTTCTATCACATCACACAAAGATTGGAACACTGCCTTAATGAATTAATATTGCAAAGGCATTGCTTGGTATTCCAACATAACATTTCTCTCCTTCAAGATTTTCTGAAGTTCTGATAGCCCATGTACCTAACAAAAACTGTTCAGTAAGATCCTCTGAGTAAAAAAAAAAAAAACACTTGTGGGTTTGCCACAAACAACACTTTGAAGAGATACTCAGCAGGAACATCTTGGCACACAGCTATGGTTATACTTGCTTTTGCTTCCCTTCAAGCATCTCTTATGCCAGTTCCCAAATAATTTTTTAGCAAGCAGTGTCATTCTGTGAAACTAAGGCAGTAGCTGAGTAGAAAATTCTTGTGAATTCTCCACAACCAGCGCCCTGGCTTGATCCTGTCAACAGAAAATCATTCCCAGTAAGGTCGTGGTGGGGAGTCAGAGAGTCAGGCCCCATTCCTCCTCTGTTGATTTATATATATGTATATTTATGTTGAGATACACACACACACACACACACACACCAACATATATACTGTATTTGTAATTAAAAGGCCTGGTGGTCACAAGATGTGACAGTTGGTGGACTTGTCAGGGAAGAGAATACTGCAGGTGAGTCTTGTGTGTGTGTCAAATGGCTTGCAGTCTGAGCAGGGAAGGTGCTTCCCCACCACCAGGACAGCTTGAGGCATCGCCTCTCCAGACAATGGGCTACCCAAACCCCCTCCTCATGTTAGGCCTGATGCATAATATTTGAATGCTTGAATGGCTCTCATGTTTTCATTGGACTGCAGATATGCTGTTTCTCCAGTATTGGTTATGCAGAGTGGCACTGGCTCTGTGGGATTTGAGATAAGAGAGCTTCTCAGTTCCAACCCTACTTGGAAATGCCAGGGATTGAACCTGGGACTGATGTACAAATAAATAATGTGGTCTACTACTGAGCTCTGACTCTCCTCCTCCACCACCCTATAGGAGAAGCATCTTTGCCTCTTTTTGTTGATGAAAATAAACTCATGCTCTGTCATTCCTGATGTTGAAAGTTAGAAAAATGTCATGTTCCAGTCTAGCTATGTACGCTCTACAGCTGGCTAGCAATGCTAAATTGTAGGGATGGGACTTTTAGGTTTACAGGAATGGGGGGGGGGGAAATACATGAGAGTAGCTCATTTTTTTCTGATTCTTTGATTAATTTCCAAAAAAGAGCCTCTAAAACCCAAATGCTTCATTTTAATGAAACGCTCATGAAAGTTTTGGATTCTTTCATGCTTTCCTCATGCTTTGTTTACTCTTTCCTTCGCCTCTTGTTTGTCAAATTGTCTGGAAAAAGTTCCATCAAATGACTGGAAAGGTTCCTGTCATCAGCCAATTAGAACATCCAGGAGTGGTGAGGGGGGGGAGGAAATTTTGAGCTGTAGAAGGACCAGGATTGCTTGGAAACCAGTGAGGAATGCTCATCATTTCAGTCCTTCCATATGGGTGGGGCCTTTGGGCTTCTGAGCTCCATGTTGCCCTCTGTTCTTTTCCCCATCAGTGTCTGTAGATCCTTTCAGCCCTTTTTTCCGGATTTTTGGGAGCACCCCTCCAATTCTTAGGATTGTGTTTCCTGTGGCCACTAGGCAGGCTTCCTTGAGCTAACACACCTCCTTGTTAAGTTATTAACAACCCCCACCAACACAATTTCTTGGGGATTCTTTCCCAGGCCTTTTCTTTCCAAGTTTATTTTTCCTGCCTGCTGCTGGATATGGGGGAAGAGAGCAGAAAACATCAATGGTAGAAGGAGATAAATTTTGCCATATTCTAGTCATGGAGTTTGACTGTATTATGACCTTTATTTGCTTGTTTTTCATGGTTTTTGGGACTTTATCAAAAGGGAAGGAACCACCTAAGATCAAACAAGAGCCCAATCACATCAGGTGTCCCCCCCCACCTGGTTCACAAGTCACCCCTGCATCCCAGTTTATCTTTCCTAGTAAGTTGTTCACATTAACCTTTATGTAATAGTCCTTTCTTCACATATATTCCCAATGTTGTATGACAGCCTCTAGACCCCTACTGTAACACAATCCTCATGCTTAAGAAGGTCATGATGCAATAATTGAAATTTTAATCACACATATATCAGAATCAAAGTTCATACGTATAGTGGCTGAAACTCTTTCTGCTTCTATAGACCTACAGAAATGGCACCTTTGGTTGCATGGTCTTACAGCCTGATCCTCGGGGAGCCTTGTAACTCACATTGCTAACAAAGACACAAACTTTTGGTTGATGTGGGTTTTTGGGGCTCTTTGGCCGTGTTCTGAAGGTTGTTCTTCCTAACGTTTTGCCAGTCTCTTTGGCCGGCATCTTCAGAGGGCAGCACTCTATGCTCTGGTGTAGTTGGCTTGGGAGTGGAGTATTTATGGCTGTGAGAGGGGCTCTTGTCTTTTTCTGTAGATGGGTGATTAGTGTGTCTTGTTGTGGGTGTATTGAGAGATTATCTGTCACTGTGGTTGATGGGTGTCATTAGCTGGTCTTTTGTGTGTAGTGATCCCCGGTCCTTGTGGCTGGGTAGAGTTCGTTAACCTTTTGCATGCTGTATTTTTGAGAGCTGGGAGCCAAGTTTTGTTGAGTTTCAAGCTTTCCTCTTTTTTGTTGAAGTTCTGCTGGTGCTTGTGGATTTCAATGGCTTCCCTGTGCAGTCTGACGTAATGATTGCTGGTGTTGTCCAGTGTTTCGGTATTTTGAAATAGAATTTCATGTCCACTTTGTTTTAGGGTATGTTCAGCTACTGCAGGTTTTCTGGTTGTTTTAGTCTGCAGTTTCTCTCGTGTTCTTTGATTCTGGTGTGGATGCTTCATTTTGTGGTTCCAATATATACCTGGCCACAACTGCAAGGTATCTGGTATACTCCTGCAGTGGTGAGGGGGTCTCTTCTGTCCTTTGCTGACCATAACATTTGTTGTATTTTTGTGGTGGGCTTGAATACTGTTTGTAGGTTGTGTTTTTTCAAAAGTTTCCCCATGACCCCTTTGATATAACGCAGAAATACTTTATTTGTGGGTGGCTCTTTTTCTTCTTCAGTTTGGTGTTGTTTTCTTGGTTTGATGGCTCTTGTGATTTCATTTTTGGAGTAGCCATTTGCCTTTTTGCTCCCTTTTAAGCTCCCTGAATGGGAAATATGTGTCCTGTGGGAAAAACCCAAATTACCAAATACTGCTCTGTGGGCTTCATTAGGGCAGGTACTAACCTCTGGCACATCTTCAAGAGGATGGTGTTACGTAATGTAATCATCATGTAATAAAAAGTGGCAAAATTATGCTGCTAATCTCTTTCAGTAACCCTTCAAGATCAAAGCTGATTACAGAAGACATAATTCCTGAACAGGGATATTCATCGTGCCAAAGAGATGAATAATTTTTAATGGAGTTAATTCACATATCCAGCTGCAAGTCATCAAATGTTTCTAAAAACAAAACAGGCCAGTGTCTATGCCAGACCTTCTTTGAGTATGCTGTGTCAGCCATACTACCCAGAAACCTGAGATGAGAGCCAGTTACTTCATGCCTAGAGAATACGGTCCTTGAATTTCTCAGTATCATCTTGCACCTTTCAAGCATCAGCCAAAACATTTCATTATTTGAGGCAGATCATCACTCACCCAAGACAAGTCTTCTAGGCTGATCAATTTATTTTGGCACTTGTTGAGACAGATGTTCCCACAAATACCTCTCCCTATCCTTGGCTGTGAAAATGAAATGTTTCATTAATTCACCATTTTCTGCCATTTAAAAACACCCCCAAACCTACAACTTGAGTACCTAGCCCACTCTGCCTTCCAAGTGGGCCAGTCCAGCGCCTTTCCCTCCTCCTTTCCATGAGAGATCTTCACAATTAGAAATGTCCTAATACTCTCCCTGTGGTACCTTGAGAGCATCTTTGGCCATAAGGGTACTGCAAATGGAGAAGAAAATTTTAAGCTCACACCTCTAAGCATCGCCTCCTTTTCTTCAACTATCTCTATACTTTCCTATCTTCTTCCTAGCTGTTTGAGCTGAGTCAGTTCTAATTGAGATATGCAGATGAACAGGAAACACAAGGGTCTTGCTCTTCCTTCAGCATCATCATAGTCAAAGCCAACCACTGAGATAGGATTCTGCCCATCAGTGTCAGGGCAAATGTCACTTGAAGGGAACCTAAATGTTCATTTCTAGAAGAAATGACAGGGCTGGATTTGGCCTTGTTGGTGTTTGCATTTATCCTAGGCAAAGCCTGTAAAAGTCCATTCCTGTGGACAGAATTCCCAGAATCCCCCTGGCAATAAGAATAGTTTGCAGAACTGCCAGTCTTGATTATATCCATTGTGTCTAACTCCAGCCCTCTTCCAACAACACCAGAGAGATACTGAATAAGTTACATTTTCATATATCTCTACTCCATCTACATAAAAGTGATAATTAGACAGATTGTCTTTTAGAGCAAATTAATCTGACCGTCTTCTCTCACATTGTGGGCCGGTCAAAACCATGTCAAAAGCTATTATATGTATGAATGGTGTCTAAATTTTACTAAGCCATTATTTCAGAGAAAATGTGCAGGCTACTATCTGGGGCAGCCTTTTTTTAAAGGATTTGAAGAGAACTGAAGCTGAGCCCTGTTGGATCCAGACAAGCATCCATTTAATCTAATCCCCTTTTCCCAACAGAATACAGAGATCTGGCAATTGAAAGATTTCCCTTGTGGATGAAGTACACTTCAATAGTCCCCGTAGTAATCAGGGCTTTGGAAACAATATCAAGAAATTTCACACAGTATTATAAGCAGTTGTAGAGCTCAGAAATAATACCACCAGAGCTACAAAAATCAGCAATATTAGGAATACCATACACATTGCGCCAATATTTAACAGACACTTAGGTTTTTGGTTAAAACTTGTATCTGTTACATAATGCCAGATAATGTTTTTATAATTTGGATTGTCTGTTCCTGGTGTTAATAATAATAATAATAATAATAATAATAATAATAATAATAATAATAATAATAATAATAATAATAATAATAATAATAATAATAATAATAATAATAATAATAATAATAATAATAATAATAATAATAATAATAATAATAATATAGGCTTATCTACATTATAGAATGTAAATCCAAAAGTGCAACATTTGGGTTTTCACACTCTCCTTGTTCTCAGCATGCAACAGATGTTTGTATTCCTAGCCCATAAATTTCTAGTGGATGCTGTCAAAATGGGAGCAGGTGGCTTTGTTGCTCACAAAAGCTTGCTGCCAACCTTGGCCACAGAAATATGCCTGCTTGTTCACAAGGTCTGTTCAAAATGAAAAACAGTGCAACTAGGTGGTTGCCTTTTCAAGAAAGGGTGAGTTGTTTTAAGATAAATCACCTGTTTTGCAGATCCAGTTGCTCTTTGCTTCCAGCCTGTTTCGGGTTTAAAAAACAAACAAAACACCCTCCTACATATTTACACCTGAGTTTGTGTTTTCAAAGTAGTCTCAGTATTGATGGAAGGAGATATACAATTTTTAGAAATGAAAGCTCCAGGAGCAAACAGTGTGCTCTGAGGTAATAAAAACCCAACAGGTCTTCGGAAAAGCAAAAAAGAAATTAGCCATTAGACTAGGCTGCAATTTGGAGCAGAGGAGTTCAAAGCCTGATGGGAATCATTACATTTTTTTTCAGGTGCTCTTTTTACATCAGACATCAGCCATAGTCACTTTTCACCCCACGTGCTTCCGTACACAGGCTTACAAGGCTAAGCACCCCCTTCTCCCACCCCTGCCAATCATGGGCTCAAAACTGCAACCTCCTGAGTTTGCTTTTCATTTTTTTAAAAGCTGCCAGGGCTTCACTGACTGAAAAGGTTTGCCCTTTAGGCTGCAATACAGATAACGCCAGTTATCTGAGAATACTGTATATGTAGTGCTTTTGCTGGTGATGGAGGGGGACGGGTATGTTTTTTCTCCTAACAGAAGATGAAGAGAACAAAAACGCTAAGGCATAAAAGTTGGGCCATTCTAGGCTAGAAACAGAGGTGATAAAGGAAGGTTGTAATTACAGCTGAAAGCACGTTAATATTGGAGAAAGGTGATTGGGGCGCATTTTTCTATGTTTCCAGTCTTCAAAGGAATCTTGTGCTTAAATCCTGAAGACCAAGCACCAGACAAAACAAGCAGTGAGGAAGGCTTGTACTGTGACACTCAACACTAAGGAAAATCACCTTTTCAACTCACAGGATATTTTTAACACTTACAGTATTTCTGGCCATAAATTACATCATAGTCCAAAGCATCTGGAGAGCACCAGCTTGCCTATTTCAGTGCTAAACTGTGGTTTAACTGTAAGTGTGATTACAATCAGATTGAAATTTCCCTCCCTCTTATCTGTCACAACCTAGTTATATTGTTGAAGCTTATTTAGAATCTCTCAGGCTGTCTGGAGTTTCAGTGGCTAAGGGGGGGCTTTTCTAGGCTGGAGTGATTGTCTATAAATCCAGCACTAGCCAACCATTTCTTCCACCTTTTGAAATTTAAAGGGAGCCCCACCTCTCTGCTGAACGTTTTATCCCTCTTTTTGTCAGTTGGTGGTAGTTCGTTGTTAATTTGTTCGTTTGTTTGCTAGTATGTGTGCAGTAAAGAAAGCAGCAGACAGAAGTCTGTAATTTCAAACAACTGTATGTAAAGAAATGTGTTTTATTCTTTCCCCTACAAATGTTTCAGAATGGGTTACTGAGACTTTAAGTGTCAGTTACTGAGAAAGGGATAGACTGGAAAACTTGAAGCTATATTCCTCTGTGTATCTCTGTACTTCTACTCTGTAGGAAAAAGAGAATTTTACCAAAAATTCAAAACTCTGCAACAGATATATTGTAGAGTGACCATATGTCCTCCTTTAGAGAAGATGGTCCTCTGTTTGAAGAGCTTTTCTCCTTTTTTGATCTTGCATGTCCTCTTTTTTGATGACATATCAGCGGTCACCCTAGCCCCCAGTGATTTATTTATTTTTTTTGGCTGAGCAGGGAAAGTAGAAGCTTTGATTGGTAATTGTATCTAATTGCTATTCCTGATGTCTGATTTCTGTCCATTAATTCTTCTGTGCAGAGATTGTCTTATTTGTTCAATGTAGAGTTCATAGGGACACTGCTGACTTCAAAAACTATAACCAAATCATAGGGTCAAAGTGACATAAGCTGGAAAGAACTTGACAGTTCATAGCAATAACAACAAATCTAGGAATCTGATTTGCGTTGTCTCTTTGCTTTCTTTGGGAAAACAATGAAACTGTAGCTTATTTCTACACAAATTTTAAGCAAAAAGAGACAAATTCCAAATTCCAACAGATCTAAATATTACATCCTTATAAAAATGCAAGTGTTTTTAGGTAAAGGTAAAGGTTCCCCTTGACAATTTGTCCAGTTGTGTCCAACTCTAGGGGGCAGTGCTCATCCCCGTTTCCAACCCATAGAGCTAGTGCTTTGTCCAAAGACAGTCTTTCGTGGTCACATGGCCAGGATTCATGTATATGAAACAGAACTAGGGAAAAGTTACAAGGCTAACAGAATCCCTGGCCTTGCTCTCTGGGGTTTTTAAGGACTATACTCCCCCACTATCCAGAAAAAAAATTTCTCATATAGTACTCTACTTTTGTCTACTTCAGATGAGGAAGCTTCTAGGAGATTTTTTTGGGGGGCCCACACTTTTTGTTCATTATCATGGGACATTCCCCTCCCAATTCATCCGCTCACAAATTCTAATTTCCCTTAGTTCTATCTCAAGGCCATGCTGTTGTTTACCCAGTTACTTCTCTGGAGATGGAAAGAGAAGCAAATCAAGGTCCTTTCAGCATCCAGGGGCACTTTGCCTCTCTTTGAATTTGCTTCAGGATGTGATTAAAGGCCACTAATTGTATAAACACATCAGAGATTGAAGCAAAGATAAAGGGGCTTTGGTCAGGCTAACAGACTGCCACAATACAGCTTTTATGTGCAGACTTATGTGCCTAAAAGCTGTTATTTTATTAAGATCCCCACAGGTGGAAGGTCTTGATGTTTCCTTGTGTTTTTTTTAAAACCTTTTAGCATATTTCTGGCTTCACAGTCAATCAAGATATTTCAGTGAATTTTTTTTTACTAAACATGATTCTCTCCCTGTCTCTATCAAACCTAAGAAGCTATTTGTATTCCTACAGACTAGAAGAAGAAACAAAAAGCAGTAAGAAACATGGGAGAAAGATACCAATTCTCAAAGGGGATAAACCCTCCAGAGCAGATGGCAGTCAGTCTAAGATACTAGAGGGAACGGGAAAAGAACCAATTAGTTGAGGATCTGATTGCTAATAACCTTACATACAAATATGGGAATCCTTTAAGCTTCAGGAAATAACAAATATAAAATCAGAGAGTCACTGCCGGTAAGTATGTGCTGGATTTATATAATCATTGTTTTTAAAAGGGGGCTTTAAGTTCATGGCCAAACAAGTCACCTATACATGGATATATATACCTGCTTAGCCTCTGATGTGACAAACTGGTGCCCTACAAATGTATTGGACTGTAAATCTCATTGTACCTGGGTTTCTGGGTTGAAAGGAAAAGTGGAAAATGTAACTCAACTCATCCAGTGGTCACCACGTTGGGGAAACCTGACACACCTCTTCAGTAGCAAGCAATATTCTTCTATCACTTCCATAGTTCAAACTGGACACCCTCTGTGGAAGAAAGTGTTGTAGTTATTTGCTGTTAAGTCACTTCCAACTCATGGTTACCCTATGAATTCATGACCTTTAAAAGAGCTGTCAGGAACAGCTCAAGTCTTGCAGACGTAAGCCTATGGCTTCCTTGACTGAGACAATCCATCTCATGTTTAGTTCCTCGGTTCCTGCTGCCTTCAACTTTTCCTAACATTATTATATTTTCTGTGACCCTTGTTAGTATGAGCCCCAAATATGATAGCCTTAAGTTAGTCATTTTCACTTCTAGAGAGAAAAAAGGGAGAAATATATGTTAGTACAGAAAAAAAACTGGCTGAAAGGTTTGGTGTGTTCCAGAACATTCCATTTCTGGCCTCAAGATGTCACTATGCTGAGGCAAATACAGAAGATGTGGGGAAGAGTGTGAGGCTGCTGGGGCAGATCTTCAGAGTTTTGACAATTTTTTATCACGCCTTAAGCATGGCTGTAGTTGACTTACTACAAAATAGAAAGATAGCAAATGTAGTGTTGTGCTAATTTGGCCCAAGCCCATCTGTAGCTTAACTCAACCCGTGTGAATTAGTCTTGTCCCCACCCCACCCTGACACACACACCATTATCTGGTTAAACACATGTACCGCACCTCTGTTACTACATGTACTCATCCTTTCAGTGGGCTGAAGCACCTGATGGTGGAGCCAGGAACCAGGAGTTCAAAGGTTCACTGTGCCTCCTTGGACAGGGACCATACAAGATCACCCAGAGGGCACATGGGTGATGGGTTACAAGCCTTGCCACACACCCTGTGTGGCATTGGGCAAGCTGCACAGTCCCAGAGTGCCACCAGAAAGAGGGTCTAGTGAATCGCTTCTGAGCTCTCTATTCCCAGAACATCCTGGCCCAATTGACTTGACAACACATGATTATGGTGGTTGAGATGGCTGTTCTAATCCACCTCATAGTTTCAGAACAATCCTCAGGAAGTTGCCATTGGGCAGTCAGTGCATTTCACACCCGAGGGCGATGGCCAGACCCAGCAACTTAAAGGGCTACACAGGAAAACATCATTAGGACACACCAGACAAGCTTCATTGCTCATGGATACAGAAATATGTGAGAGGAAAAGTAGGGCTGCACCAGTAACCATGCTGCCTTCATGCTGATGTGCATGCTGGCCATGCAACCCACCAGCCAGGCACACATTACCAGTGCAAAGACATAAAAAACACGTACAGCTTCATCTTGTGTAGAAGAGCTATGTGTGTGTGTAAAGCCCCTTCACTGGTGAGAATGTGGCCAGAGATGAAGAAATGTGACTTCTGGTCTACAACTCCCAGAATTATTTAGCCAGCATGACCTCTGACCTATGCTGGCTGAGTGCTGGCTGAAATGTTCTACGAGACCATTTCCACATGTGGCCTCTGGGAGCAGATAAGGTTAGGGTGGCTCCCTCCTTCCCCCAATGTATGTGTGGGCTTCATTGAATACCTTTATGATGACAATAAGCTAAACCTTTTACCTGCTCATAAGATTCATTTGGTAGCTCTTACATTATTTGAAGAAAAGGCCACTTCTCTAAAAACACTTTCACGTTGAACGAATCTTTATTGCAGGGGAGGACGGACTCATCTCGTGGATGGTATTGTGAACTAAAGCCTTTGTGGGACAGCATGTTTCAGTTAATATATTAAAATATTGGGAAGTGGCAGGGTTTTATTTTTATGGTTTCTTTGAGGAAGGAAGCAAGGCTTGCCAACTGCTTGACTTTGGCAGCTGCTAAAATAATGCTAAGCTGGGAAACGATATGAAGATTGTGCATGTGTCTCCAGAAAGGACCGTTGTGGCTTCAGTAACAAAATGTGCTAAATCTATTGTGGCCTTGGACCCAGTTAATATGCAAGCAACAGGGTAGAATTTTATTATGTGCCCAACTAGAGAAGAGGACATAAAAAGCTGCTCCCTTGTCTTAACAGCCCTAGTCCTTTGTACTAAAAAAGAGATGAAGAAGATCCGTGTGTGGCATTCCCCCACCCCCCACCCCCGTAAGAGCTTTCCTGTAAAGAATCAGCATCTATCAACCTGTATTCTAGCGCCGCAAATTGCATGTACAGATTTTGCCCCTTGAATTAACAGTCTCTCCCTCCAACACCATTAATGTTTTACTGCTTAGCCAGACTGGAACCTTGCCTCGCCAGCAATCTCAGTTCATCAGATTATTAAGATAACTAAATAAGGCCCTTGCAGCAATTCTACAAAGCTGTGCAATGACATCATGGGGGTAAATGTATGATCCATTTATTAGATATAACCACTGACGCCTGAGACGCAGCAGCCAACGAGCCACATGCAGGCCTAGTGATTAGTGTAGCTGCTACAAGACTGCAGGCACATGAAATAACCCCAGGTCTTTCCTGTCCGTAAGCACAGAGATGGAAATGGTGGCATATCCAAAGCAGAAGCCACACTTTCAAAACTCTGTTGGAGGTGACGCTTTCAAAGGCAGCTGCCACACTTCCCTCTGCCTCTGAGGGATCCTCCTTGGGGCCAAGGCATTACAGGAAGGATGCTCCTCCCAGATTCCCTGGGGCTACTGTCCTACTGCTTGCAGAGTCTGGACCAAATGTAAGACAAACAAGAAAATAAAAGGCATTCCCATCAAATCCCAAAATGCTAGCCACCTTAATGCCGACTCAAGACTCCTTATATTTTAGGTGGGAAAGGTCTGGGGAGAAAAAAAAAGATACTTTTTATTCTACAATTCTATCAAACTAACACATTATAAATTATGACTTGCCTTCCTTTCTAAACTTCATAATGGCTTACAAGAGATTCCCTACTAGCTTCTTAGGCAGACACTGATCAGGCCCAAATCACCTTAGATTCAGCAAGGCAGCCTGTTCCCGAATCATTTGCGCTACTCACACAACAGAATACCTTTACAGTCTGGAAAGTTGGTTAATATAAGTATTCCTTCTATGTATTTTGTATCTATGTGAAGCAAGAATTTTTAAAAAATTGCTTATGCATCATGTATTATTTCTTTACTTATTGACTGAAATCCTGTTGGCATAATTTATGCCTGTGGAACACCGATAACATTATCAGCAGGAATGATTATTTGTAAACTAAACACTTCATACTTTTGCCCACAGGCTCCCATGGCTCCTCTGTTATCCCTTCCAACATTAGAAAGCCACAGGAGCCGCAGAACCATGGGAGGAAGTCTTTAATTACGGAAAACTGCTATCTCCTGCAATGTCATTCCGGCATCCACACTTTTTGGTCCTGGCATAAGCATTTCCCCCTCCTTTCCTCCCATGATTTCCCTGGATTCTCAAAAATGAAAGGCTTTACCTAGGAATCATGGGGGCCTCAGGATAGAAGAAATGTTAAATTTTTGAAAAATCTTCCCAATCAATAATGTCATCAGCCTTCCATAGGCGCAGTTACACCAAGAGGGCTTAAGCCATTACTTAATGAAACACCCGTCATATGTTTTGTATCTTTGTGAAACAGGAATGAATGGGGGAAAAACTATTTATTTATTTATTTATATTTGGAAAAATATGTATGTACTATTTATTTTTAAATTTATTGTTATTTACTGTTTATTTACTTAAGAAAAATCTATTCTTATTGTCTTTCTGCCCACCAGAGCCTGCAAAGGGATGTGTAATATAATATTCTTTAGAAGCAGACTAAAAACCATTTCAAAAGCGGATTTTTAAAACCTGGTTTAAAAACCAAAGGTATATTTGGGGCTGTATCGCAGAATCTCAACAAGGATGGTGGTGCCCGGTTGCACTTTACCCTAACCTCAGCTTTCCCATGTTGTGTGAGATGAACAAAATGGGGTTGCTTCCCCATTCCATGTACAGAACTTGAATGGCCCAGATTGAATCTTGAATTTTTTGTAATGGAACAGGCTAGTAGATTAGAGTAGAACAGAGCAGTGGATAGCTCTATTCTCCAAGAAAGGGGACGAGGCAGAGGATTGCTCTTACCACTGCCTTCAACATCTGATGCCTGAGATGGTTGGCCAAGGTCAGCCTAGACATGGGATCAACATTGTGTTTTATAAAATTTGAGTTCTGCCACCTGAAGCTGAATGTAAAAGGCATACACTTAAAATCAAGGATCCTGGTGCCTCTGAGTTTCTGCTAAGCAAACACATGGAATTATGTTGAGTACCAGAACTGAACAGAGTTTACAGTTCTTCAACACAAAGAGCAGCCTCTGGTTACTTCTCACTTTCTTGATTTCAGCATTCTGCAAACAGACAGAAGGGGAGGGATTGATTTTTCTTGTTGCAGTTGTTAAACTACAATTCAGAAGAGTGTACTGCAAGTTGCCCACTCAGAGATCTGCCAGGCCAGGAGATCTGTGAAGAGACCTCTTTGAAATCATCCCCGCCCCTGCCCCCAGGCCACTTCTGGCTTAGAGGCAGAAAGGACTCTGCAGTATTGATTGGAAGAAAGGAGATGGGCAGAGGTGTTCAGCAACTGGGCAAGGAAACAAAGAGGCATGAGAGGAAGGGGCAGGCCAAGGCAGGAGACTCTTAGGGGGATATTTTGCCCCTGTGTGGCTTTATTGTCTCTTGTACTAACCTGGCAAGCCTAAAGGGGCAGCAATATTAATTTACTTTGTTTTATTTCAAATATTTATAGCCCACCTTTCTCTTTAAAAAGACCTAAGGCAGCTTACAGCTAAAAACAATATTTTTGTTATATTTAAAAAAACCGTTAAACAATTTTTTTATTTAAAAGTGGATAAAAATAGTACTGAAATACATTAAAAGCAACAAAAGTACAAACAACCCCTTCCTTAAAACACACACACACCACAACACAAACACACACAAAACCCCTCTTAGACAACCAGTCACTGAGGGAAAGCTTGCTTGAAGAGAAAGGTCTTCGCCTGCTTGCTGAAGAACTGCAAAAATGGAGCCGACATGGCCCCTCACGGGAGGGAGTTCCAGAGTTTGGAAACAGCAACAGAGAAGGCTCTCTCTTGTGTTCCCACCGAAGACATCTGTGAAGATGTCAAGATCAAGAGAAAGGCCTGATGATCTCAACACCAGGGAAAGCTCATAAAGAGATCCTTGAGATAGCCTATTAAGGGCTTTATAGGTTAAAACTAGTATTATGAATTGTGCTCAGATACGGAGCGGCAGGCAGTAGACCTGTTGCAAGAGGGGGGCGGGTTCTGTGATCCCTATAACCAGCCCCTATTAACAATCTGGCTGTAGCTTTTTTGACCCACTGAAGTTTTCAAATACTTTCCAAAGGCAGCTCCATGTGGAGCACATAACATGTCATCCAACTGGGATGTAACTAAGACATGTGTCACTGTAGCTAGATCACAACTCTCCAGGAATGGGCACAGCTGACACACTAGCTTTAACTGTGCAAATGCATTCCTAGCTACCACTGAAACACTCAGAGACAAATCTAAGAGCAAACCAAAGCTGCATACCTGTGTTTTCAAGGAGAGTCCAACCCCACCCAACACAGCAGAGACTGTGTCCCTATTCCCTGATCTGCCTCTTGCCTGAACAGGAGCACCTCTGTTACCCCTTTTATTGTCTAGATTAAGTTTCAGTTTATTGGCCCTCATCCAGTCCACTAATGACACCAGACACAGTTTCATTGGGTGGAAAGGAATGATAGAATGGGTGTCATCTTCATACTGCTGACATTGAACTCCAAAATTCCAAAACTCCAAAAATGAAAACAAGTCTAGGAATCAATGGAAACCTGATAAGGACTCAGTGTTACATACAGATCTTTTGCCACAAACATGCAGCATTTGTAATCTTCGTGATATTTTTAAGGGTTTGTAATATTTTTCAGAACATTGCTCTTCAGGCTGTATTTCTTAGATCTCATTATACTGTTCAGTTTAAAAGAAATCCTAGAGGGAAAAAAATTGGAGAAAAGATTTGTTCAAAGGCAGTCAAGGATCAAATCATCATATTTCTGAGTTAAATGCCTTCCACACTGAGGAAAAGTGAAAATCCAAAACATCTCTAAACACGAAAAAGTCCAGAAAATGTATCATGCTTGGGTTTCTGTAATGCAATTATTGCTACACCAACATTTTCAGGATGAATGTTCTGAAGATTTAAATGGTGAATTAACCCCTGGAGTAGTGATGATTCATTGTTATAATCAATTTACTACAATGGTCTGTGGAAGTGTCATCACAGAAGTCCTGGGGATTCGATATTAATGCCATTAAGGCTACACTGGCAAATGAAAAAGCAGTAAATGTCAGAGTGATACAGTATATTGCTATTAACATCTCTATCAATATATTAATTGGCTGTATTAGATCACATAGACAACTCAAGGTGGTTCAGTTTCTTAAACCTTCTGCAGGGCGGTTGATGTCTACAAGAATTAGGATCTTTCATACCGTTTTCTTTACCTTTTAGGACCGTAGACATCAAAAGGGTTTAAAAAACTATCCTTTCCAAATTGTGAGCATTTTAGTACTTTATGAGGACATGCTCCATTCAGAAAGCTGTGTGCTGAGAATAGCATCCCCATAAAATGACCAATTGAGCCTTCCTCCCATCACCCCACCGATTGCCTGGTGCACATTTTGCTTAGCATGCCTGACAGAATAGCCACCACACTGAATGATTGACCTTGTATATATAGCAGGGGTGTGCCCTTTGTCGTTTGGACTGCAGCTCACTGAATTCTCCAGAATTTCCCCAGGCAATGACCCTCATCATATGACCGACCAGCAGGGGCAGACCCTCCTGGTTGATGTTGGGTGTCATAGTCTTGCTCTCATTAGAGTGTGTCTTCTGAAGACCTTCAACTTCCAGGTAGCAGCACAGCAACTCCCTGCATTTTGAAAGTAGAAACAAGCCAGAAAAGGCAGCAACAGAGGTAAATAACTTGAAAACTGGTATGTAGACTTCTGTTTGTAGGCTGCACCTCCCAGCATTCTGCCTGGGGAATTCCTGGACAATTCAGGGAGTTGCAGTCCCAAAATCCGAAAGAGCACACACCCAAGCTATAATATCTTGAGTTGACCAAAAGGACTCTGCAGACACTGTCATTGCTCTGTAACACCTCATAGGAATAAACTTTTTCAAGATAGTAGCCGGGTGGTTCTTTTCAGGAAATAAACAACAACCAGACTAACAAGTTTAATTTGCCGTAAGTTCTCACAGAAGAGCAATTTCTACATCCTCAGATGTATGGCATGTAGCCTTATTAGCTGGACATTTTTACAGCAGTGCAGAGAACAGAAGATGAAAATTTCCTGATAATCAAGAAATTAGAGAAGACAGAATTATACAAAGCTGCCTTCAATAACTTATTCCCAGATGCTGTTAATATTGATTTTTTAAATTTTTTTCCTTGTTTTTCCTTTTTCCTTTTCTATGAATGTTGGATCTATATTGGTGAGCAACCACATATTGATTGTAACATTATATAGGGTCATGTGGGGTTCTAATTGCCCAGGGTAATGTTTCCACTAAAGAGGTGGTATATAAATCAAATCAAATCAATCAATCAATCAAATAGAATGGGTGTGTGCATTGAAATTATTGCTTGAAATCCACAAGGAAGTAGATGAAACTGCCCTAAAGCTTTGGTTCATCTGCTGTGCTGCTCACTACAGACAAGAACTGCACAATTTCCTTTGTCTTTAATAATCCCCACCTATTCCCTAGTTCTGTATCTGATGCATATTTTAGTTACTGGATTTATTGACGTTATCTCCATGTTAATAGATATAGATCCATGTGACACTGCAAAAGATAGTTTTGTCTCTAGTTAATATATAAGCCAGGCTTGAACAGTGGCAAAGATTCATTTTCACTGAGTACTGGTTCAAATTCGACTGCAAAACAAAGGCCCCACATGATCCATAGAACAGCTGAGGAAGTTGGTTATGAATGATACTACCTTAGGAAACACTAGAATGTCACACTAAGCTCTCCACAATCATACATTGCTAGCCATCAGTTGCTTTATTCTTGTTGGCTCACTGGTACTTTTCCAAGTAAAGGAGCTTGGAAACATCTTTCCAATCCTGTTCCTAGACAAAAAGTAGGAAACAGTGTGATGTTATCTGATGTAATTCTGCTGAAGCTAAACAAGTTTGGCTACTGGCAGCACATGGTTTTAGTGAGAAGGTCACCTCATCCAATAGTAGTACAATGAGCCCTCCCTTGGCTAGGACCACAGAGCATCAGTGGGTTTGGCTTTCAAAGGTTCATAGGTGGGGAAACTATGGGGAAACTACGTGGACGCTTGTATTGGCCTCCTGGAAGACAAGCAAAGGGGCCTGTTCACCCTGTGAAATTTGGTGTGATCTGGGCAGTACTTAAAAGGTCCTTATCTTTAGTGAAATCAAGTACCTAAAGCCTGAACAAAAAGCTATTTTGCAGTGAATTGACCCAAAAAGATTGCATGCCCCAGCCTTGAGCCAGAAGGATATCTTAAAGATATCTTAAAGGAGAAGACTGGATTGTTATAAATAGAAAGACAAGCAGACTAGGTCTTTTTTCCTGTTCCAAACAGTGCTATCTGGGAAGCATATGCCATGCCTATATGTCAGTGTGGACAGCTCTGGGTAAGCCAAACATGGAATTACTGAACAGCAGCCATAATGGATGAGACTGAAGAACTGTCTGACTCAGGATTCTGTCCCCACACTGACCATCTAGATTCCTATGGGAAGCTCACAACCAGCACATGAGTACAATAGCATCTTCCCACTTGTGTATCACAACAACTGGTATATAGAGGCATAGATCATCTAATATAAGCAGTAACATCTACTTATAATGATCAGTAGACACTGATAACTTGACAGCCATCATCTCTTCTTTTGGCAGCAAATTACAGAGTTTAACTATGCATTGTTCCCCAAACCTAGCAAGAAATGCTGTTCTTGTAGGTTCTTCTTAATTTTGCAACAATTTTCGTTGTGTCTGGTGGATCAGCTTCCCATGATGGGACTCAGGGCCAATGAACTCAAGTGATTTTGATGTCTTCTGATCACGAAAGATAATGCTGGGAGACAGCTGCTTTGTCCCTGGCCTTTGATTTGCAAAGATCCACGATATATCCAGTGTTTAAATTCTACCTGAAAGTGTTGAGTGACGCAACCTAGTAGTTTAACGAATGGTGCCATCCCTACAAACATGACAGAACTCTTTCTGTTAAACCTTGGGTGAAACTGGAAATTTTGAATTACAGCCTAGAATCAGCAATGAGTAGGACAAAACACAAAATCCAGAAAAGATTAGAGTGATGTTGGTTAGGAATGGATGTGTTTCTGGCACAGACATAAAAAGCTGATTTTATGCTGTGGGCAAGAAATTGCACTTCCCTATACTTCCCCTTCTCCTCCTGCCTTCACACTTTCCCAACATCAGCGTCTTTTCCAAGGAGTCTTCTCTTCTCATGAGATGGCCAAAGTATTGGAGCCTCAGCTTCAGGATCTGTCCTTCCAGTGAGCAACACCACAATTCAAAAGCATCAATTCTTCAGCGGTCAGCTTTCTTTATGGTCCAGCTCTCACTTCCGTACATCACTACAGGGAAAACCATAGCTTTGACTATTTGGACTTTTGTTGGCAAGGTGATGTCTCTGCTTTTTAAGATGCTGTCAAGGTTTGTCATCACTTTCCTCCCAAGAAGCAGGCGTCTTTTAATTTCATGGCTGCTGTCACCATCTGCAGTGATCATGGAGCTCATGAAAGTGAAATCTGTCACTGCCTCCATATCTTCCCCTTCTATTTGCCAGGAGGTGATGTTTTGATGTCGAGCTTCAGACCGTTTTTTGCGCTCTCCTCTTTCATCCTCATTACAAGGTTCCTTAATTCCTCCTCACTTTCTGCCATCAGAGTGGTATCCTCTGCATATCTGAGGTTGCTGATGCTTCTTCCGGCAATCTTAATCACAACTTGGGATTCATCCAGTCCTGCCTTTCGCATGATGTATTCTGCATATAAGTTAAATAAGCAGGGGGACAATATACAGCCTTGTCATACTCCTTTCCCAATTTTCAACCAATCAGTTGTTCCATATCCAGTTCTAACTGTTGCTTCCTGTCCCACATATAGGTTTCTCAGGAGACAGATAAGGTGGTCAGGCACTCCCATTTATTTAAGAACTTGCCATAGTTTGTTGGGGTCCACACAGTCAAAAGCTTTTGCTTAGTCAATGAAGCAGAAGTAGATGTTTTTCTGGAACTCTCTGGCTTTCTCCATAATCCAGCACATGTTAGCAATTTGGTCTCTAGTTCCTCTGCCTCTTCGAAATCCAGCTTGTACTTCTGGGAGTTCTCAGTCCATATACTGCTGAAGCCTACCTTGGAGGATTTTGAGCATAACCTTGCTAGCATGTGAAATGAGTACAATTGTATGGTAGTTGGAGTGCTCTTCTTTGGGATTGGGATGTAAACTGATCTTTTCCAATCCTTTGGCCTCTGCTGAGTTTTCCAAACTTGCTGACATATTAAGTGTAGCACCTTAACAGCGTCATCTTTTAAGATTTTAAATAGTTCAATTGGAATGCCATCACCACCACTGGCCTTGTTGTTAGCCATGCTTTCTAAGGCCCATTGACTTCACTCTCCAAGATGTCTGGCTCAAGGTCAGCACCCACACTATTTGCGTTGTCCTGGACATCTATATCTACTTCTTCTGTGTATTCTTGCCACCTCTTCTTGATGTCTTCTGCTTCTGTAAGGTCCCTCCCATTTTTGTCCTTTATCATGGCCATCTTTGCACAAAATATTCCTTTAATATCTCCAATTTTTTTTTTGAACAGATCTCTGGTTTTTCCTTTTCTATTATTTTCCTTTATATCTTTGCACAGTTCATTTAAGAAGTCCCTCTTGTCTCTCCTTGCTATTCTTTAAAAGTCTGCATTCAGTTTTCTGTAACTTTCCCTATCTCCTTTGCATTTTGTTTCCCTTCTGTTCTCTGCTATTTGTAAGGCCTTGCTGGACAGCCACTTTGCTTTCTTGCATTTCCTTTACTTTGGGATGGTTTTTGTTGCTGCCTCCTGTACAATGTTACAAGCCTCCATCCATAGTTCTTCAGGCACTCTGTCCACCAAATCTAGTTCCTTAAATCCGTTCTTCACTTCCACTGTGTATTCATAAGGGATTTGGTTTAATTTATACCTGACTAGCCCAGTGGTTTTTCCTACTTTCTTCAGTTTAAGCTTGAATTTTGCTATAAGAAACCACAGTTAGCTCCAGGTCTTGTTTCCTTTCACTTCCAGGCGCGTCTGCAGCTGTGTGTCCTTTCGGCTTTGGCCCAAACACTTCATTAGCTCTGGAGCTACTTGTCCTCCGCTCTTCCTCAGTAGTATGTTGGACTCCTTCTGACCTGAGGGGCTCATCTTCAAGTTTCATATCTTTCAGCTTTTTGTTTCTGTCCATGGGATTTTCTTGGCAAAGATGGTGGAGTGGCTTGCCAATTCCTGCTCCAGGTGGATCGCATTTAGTCCGAACTATGACCTGTCCGTCTTGGGTGTCCCTGCACAGCATAGCCCATAGCTTCTCTTAATTATTCAAGCCCCTTTGCCACGACAAAGCAGCAATCCATGAAGGGGATAATACTGTAGATAGTCTAAAAAATAATAAACAATAAATGTATTATATTAGTCAAATATTAAACAAAATGAATGTTTTCATTTTTAAAATCTACTTCCTACCAGAAAGCCAAGGCCATTAACACAAGCCACCTTGTACTGATAATTTCATGTTTCATAACAGGTTTCTATTTGAAATCTTCTCCAATGTCATAAAGTAGCCACTATTCTCAAGAAGAGCAAGAGAGCAGTGGAGCAAGCAGTGCAGAACCATGAACATAACTCAACATCGCACCACCTCTGAAATTCATAACACCAGGTGTAATTTGAATTTTTGAGTCCAGTTCAATTGTTCTCTACCTGAATGCCATCAAAGGGCTTAGTGAGGAATAGGGGGAGGGAGGTAGTCTTCCCCTCTATCATTGCTCTCTATGCATGGAAAATGACAAGGCTGCAGGAGAGACTTCCTGCTCGCATGTAGTGCTTACATATGAGTAAGAATGTCTCCCTTTTAGATTTATCCCTTTCCATGTGCCAGAGGTGGTGATGGAAAGGGGAAGGCCCAGTCACTCCCCTGTAAACATGGTGAGCTTTTCCTGGTAGGGAATGGTTGGTTAAGACTACAGAAATGTGCCTTTTCCCAATGCCACGGTGTGCTCTGGGTAGCAGATGGACATCGTATAGTAAATGAATATTATATCTATTGCACTTTTCAGCCTTGTAGGAGCAGGGAAAGCACATCATTTGCTTCATGCTTCATTCCTGGAAGAGATGTGTCTAATATGTTGGCTGTGTGTCAGCTTTTCAACTCTACCCTGTACCTCTTCTGAGTTAACACCATCTTGGAGAAAATAGCAGGCGCTCGTTTACTTCCATGCTACAGAAACCTTCATCTGCTTTATTTCTATATCTCAAGCTGCTGCTAGTGGCACAACAGCATCCCAAACCAAATTTTCTCCACTCTAGTCACGTGTCAACCTCAGCTCCAGCAGAATAGTTCCAGAGTTCATGGCATAGATTATGAGAAATTAAGCACAATATTTTATCTGTGGGAGTCTCTGGAGTGATTCTGAACCCTTGGCTTCTCCCATTGCCTTTGACTGCAATGCCAGGAACAATGGGTGGCTTCCGAAAATTGCCTATCAGTTCTCGGAAGTATGAGGGGCACATTGAAAGCCCCATTTTCATGACAGTTTTGAAACAATTGAGACACAGAGCAAGGTACTGTAAATTGGTCAGGGCGTCTGATCAATTAATCACGCATCATTTGTGTCCTTCAGCAATGGTTGTTATTGCACAGAATGGAAAAGAAAGAAATAATAAAATATACACATTTATTAGGCTTTTTGTATAATTTAATACCTAAAGATGTTCTTTGATGTGCTTTAAGATCCTTTGATGGCCACTGCCTACTAGCCACTGAGTGTATTTCATATTCAGGGAGGCAGGGAGCTGATGGAAAAAAGTCTGGAGATTTTAACACAACTAGGAAGTAAAATAGACGGTTAATCTTATGCAATGTTTTATGTTGTTAAGACTGCAGAGTAGACAAGAGAGTTTCATATTTGTATCCCCAGAGATACGGTAGCATAGATACCAATTCCCTCTCCCCAGAACCATCCCACTCCACTCACCGGGCTTTGCATGGCATGTGCGGCTGTTGTTGGTAACATCATGTGAACTGCGGAAGTAGCCTGCAGTGCTGACCACTCCGGCAAGGAGGCAGGATGATGAATCTCCCTGCTAAGCTGGGCTAACTCTGCAACTGGTGCAATTTTACCAACAATCGCCACATGCACCATGAGAAGCCTGGTAAGTGGACCAGGATGGTTCTGAGGGGAGGATCCTGTGGCGGCGATAGCCGTCTCCCACGGAAGACGAACACGAATACCCCATCTCTAGTGCTGAGTTTGTAGCAACTGACAAGGAGCAGCCAGTCAGGAGAATTTGCAGTCATCATCCTCATCATGATGTGGTGTCAAGTTAATTCTGTCTTATGGCAACCTCTCTCGGGGTTTTCCAGGTGGAGAATATAAATAAGTAGGTTATCATACCCTCTTCTGGGAGCACCCTGGGACTGGGCAGACTGACCAAGGCCACACAGGCTGGCTGTACTTACAGGAGGCACAGTGGGGAATTGAACTCTTCCAACCTCTGGCTTTGCAGCCAGATATCTAAACCAATGGACTATCCAGCCAGTTTTTACATTTGCAGTAAAGCCAGTAGCAAAAGTCGTAGTGAAACAAAAAGCAACATGAATTACTCTTTATTCTATTAAAAATAACCCAGCCTGGAGATAAAAAAGGGGGGGGAGGTGGATGTCTCCTTCATACCCTGGACTGTGAGTTTGCAGAAGAAGCATTTGTTT
This sequence comes from Pogona vitticeps, assembly GCF_051106095.1. Taxonomy (NCBI): domain Eukaryota; kingdom Metazoa; phylum Chordata; class Lepidosauria; order Squamata; family Agamidae; genus Pogona; species Pogona vitticeps. The sequence goes on along the minus strand of NC_135786.1, from coordinate 136,434,917 downwards.
GGCCACTGGTTGGAAAAGAAGGTTCTTCTGTTGTTATGGAGATGCTTTTTGACACAGCAAGCAGTGAGCTAAAGGGAGGAGGAGCGACTGTTGCTGTGGCTATGTACGACAGAATCTCTTCTGTCACCTCGCCACCCTATACCAGCAGCCCACTGCCATGCTTAGATGACATGCAAGGGCACAAGAGAGGGCCAGCCTCTTTACCTCAGTGGCACCCCCAGTGTTGTAGCAGAGAAAAGGGCTGGCCGTGTTGAGGCACCTGTGCTTTTTTTATTAGCAATAACGATGCAGAGCTTGGGAAGTTTCTTTCTTAAAAAGTAATTAATTACAGTTACACTTCAAAGGGCCTTCCACAAGCTGAGGGTTTTTTTTTAAATAATTCATAATCTCCTTGCTTCTTAAATAGTTCCATTTTTGCTACTTATCAACAAATCTAAACGTTACCAGCTGCTGTCCCAATACGCACAATACGCACTTTCTTAGCATCTGTCTCACTTTAGCATCAAACTTGCAACAATTCATGAGGCACACCATGAGGCAGCACTTACACCAGAGTAAAAAATAAAACTGTTACCATTACACCATGGAAGGAGTAAAGTTACCCACCACTGAGTTATCATCATAATGCAATGTTATGTTGTGTTGTGTTACTACTGGGGGAAATGAATTAATTATAATTAAGTGGTTATTTCTAACTAGTTACTTCCAAGTGAAAGGATTGTGGCATCATGTGTCACCCACCTCAGGTTTCCCCATTCTTTCTCAGCTTTGCTGCAGTATCTAGCCACAACGGATGGCTTTGAGATGTCCCTGCTGCCATCTGAAGTAGCTCGTCAATGTAGTGTCAATGGTGACCCAAGGGCCCAACCTCTTCTATTGCCTAAGAAAGGAGGTTCACCTCCCAACATCTTCTATATGGGCTTTACCATATCTCTGTGTGCTTCTCATCTCAGCCCAAAAGGAATGGTAGATTCCAATGTTCTGGGGGCAGGGGAAGTGCTGCTGAGAGACGAGCACTTTTTTCCCCAACAAGCTTGAGAGAGGCATTCATGAAACAGGAACCCGACTGTCTCTGAACAGACTCTGTGGCTCCTGTTTTGGAACCTGCTTTAAACAGTGGAACCTGGTACATATGTTTGTATGTGGCATGGAAGCAGCCCCAGCCTCAAAGAGGGGCTATCCTAATCTAATTTTATTTTATTTTTTAAAGAAAGAGACAGTACACCTAATTATATGGAATCTAACATTGATAACTATGCAAAGCATAGATCTGAGTGATCACAATCTAAAATTGCTTCCCACCAAGTTTTTGTCTTCTGTGCAACCACAGAGCAAGGATATAGGCAAAATTTGGAATAGGCAATTAAAATAGTGAAAAGTCTGAATATGACATGATAAGCAAAGCATCAGAGGCTTAAGATCAAACAAATGTTCAGCTCACTTTGTAGGGGCACCTTAGCTGTGTGTGATAATTGAAGGCAAAAGAGGGTGTTTTCCAGCACTGAGAGTGGAAAAAATAATGAGAAATGGCCGAAAAGCCAAAAACAAAACTTGTGGAATACATTAGTGATCAGGCATAATGGCCAATTAAATAGCTGAAAAAGAGAACGAGTCCCTTAATCAGAATCATTAGGGGTGGTCAAATGCGAGCTAATTAAAGACCATTGGTTGTAATTCCTAACTAGTGCTGTGAGAGAACAGGATATAGCTTGCCATAAAAATTATATATATATATATGTTTCTTATACATAAAACTCCAGCATCACTTACTTAAGCTGGGCTGAAAATCCTCTAAAAAACCTTAGCGACTGCCTCAGTTTTGGTACAGCTCTCTCACATCCTTACAGTTATACATAAGGACAGGGAAGGTGCCTTGTAGGGGGAAATAAAGCTTGTTGCTGCTATTGCTCTGAGGAACTTCTAATGGCCCCCACCATCTTCCTTTCTAAAATACCTTTCGAGAGTACTGCCAAGGAAGGATGACCCACTTTTCTCAGAGGTCTTCTGGGAAATAAAGTGGCAGCTGTCACCTGGTGACCATTTGAAGGTGCTTGAGGGCAAATGTCCCCTCCAGCCAAAAATACACCTTTCCTTCATCAAACGGCCAACAATTGCTCCTTCAGACTCATCACAGGTGAATGAAGCAGGAAATGCTGCAGCTGCATGTGTGCGCACACACATGCACATTTATGCTCAGTGCTAGAATGTGCTGATTTTTTTTTTGTTTTGTTCCAATCAACCTCTGCTGGAGGCAAGTAACTCACTGTATCTTTATAATGGGTGCAGTCTATGATTCAGTCACTCCTGACACTGAGAAAAGCAGAGGGACCTGCTCTCTGAAGAAGCTATGGCATTTTATCATGCTCCATTGTTGTGGGCTTCTTTCTTATAGTCAAGAGACACCAGGGTTAGCCCAAATGTGAAAGAACCTTGTTATTATGAAAAGCTTGCCCCTGGAAAATGGGCACTAACCTCTGTCCTTCTCTTTACTGGCATGGAGGAAATGCACTGCAATAGCCATGTCTATAATTGCCCCCATTTTCTTTTTACTAGAATACATCTAAACCTGAGGTAGACCCAGCAAGGAGCCTTATGAATGATTATCAGCACTACTTTGTGACATTTTCCCAACATGCACTTGCGAGACACACTCACAAACAGACAATGGAAGGGTTCCTGCAGAATCAGAGCTGTGACTGGAACAGGGCAATCAGGGCGAGGGAAGTGAAATTATTATTTTTTACTCTGCTTGAGCATTGCTGTTCTGCTAAATCACTTAGATTAATTTTTAAATTAGTTTTCTCTTTGCCTCTGTGTAAAGTGCCACAGTAGCAGACAGTCACTCAATTAGTACTACACGCAAGGCAAAGAAAATAATAATAATCTGAGTGATTCAGTGCATCAACAATGGCCTAGCTCAAATAAAAATATATGATTTTACTTCTCCTGCCCCTCCATAGAGGATCAGGGGAAGTGTTCAGCTGACAGCAGAAAGAACCAAGGGTCGCTTGAGGTCAATATGCCATTTGAACGTGAGGATCATGCAAAATGTAATATTGCTCCTCCACTTAACCTCAAATAACACTATTTAAACAACACCAGTCCACACCCAAAGGGCCAGTGCATTCACATCCTTACAGAGGAATTAACTCAACAAATTCCCACTGATTCAATGGCCTGCTCTGGTTGTAACTTACTACTGGATTTCAGTCACTAAACCAGAAGCAGTAATATTGTCTAATGTAATATCTTTCACCTTGTCTCAGAGTTTTGCAAACCTCCACACATCAAACAAGGAAGAGAGGGAGGGAGGGAAGGGGAGAGAGAGAGAGAGAGAGAGAAGACCAGGAGCATCCTTCAGATTTCATTTTTCAGACTTTGTTCTGACTGTTGGCGTTTGTGGGGCCCCAATGTGTCCTGAGAGTAGCAAGTGTTTCCTTGGAACTTCTGAAGCTGCCCACCCTGAATTAGTGAATGCACACATATAAAACAAGTTAGCAATTTTTCTTAAAAGGTGCTTTAATGCCTGCAGCAATGAGTTCCTTAAAGCTGAGATAAGGTTTCCTCTCTGATCAGCATTACTTAGATGATGCCGTATCACCCCTTACATGTTAAACCATTTATATTGTTCCAGATTTTTCTAACTCTATTCTGTTTTCCATCCACGAATAAGCAAGTAATCCTTGCCTAACTGATGACATGGTTGATAAATTATCCTCCCCCTCCACCCCATTAGTTGCAAAACGCATCTATATAGACCTTTAAACTACATCTGTTACTTGATGCAGTGCTAGACAAGGATTACTATTATTGTCAGGGCTGTAACATACAGAATGAGAAAAGCTAGTCTTTTTATGGGATATTAATTAATAAGGCAGGGTACTGGGGGTATGATCCAATAAGCCCATTTAAATGCATGCAAGACATTGCAAATGCACAGATGGCTTTAACAGAAATGGCATAGCCCTCCACTTAACACACACACACACACACACACACACACACACACACACACCAGAGAAGGAAGGGAATATGCAAGCTTGTAAAAATAAAGGCTATCAGCATATAGCATCCTTAGGCAGCTGGCAGGGCCCCAGTACTGATGTCAGCATAATAGTTATTTAAATTTCCCACCATGCTCCCAGTACATTGCCATTCCAAGGCATTGTGAGAAATTAAAATGGCATTGTAGGGCACATTGTAGGAAATTGTTTTCTTGTTGTTGCCACCAGCTGACTTGATAGCTCAGTGGATTAGGTCTCTGGCTGCAGAGGCAGAGACTTGGGAGTTCGGTTCCTCACTAAGCAACCCAGAAAAGCTAACCTGTATTGCCTTGGACAATTCGCGCAGTCCTGGCATGCCAGAAGAAGGGAACGGTAAATCACTTCGGAGTGCTCTGTATCTAGAAAACCCTGGAAAGAATTGCCATAAGTTGGAACCGACTTGACAACACAGTGGGTGGAGCAGCAGGGGAAAAAAAGAAGACCTTATGAAATTTGTTGACTCAATAGAGGAGGCCACATCTGTTAGTTTGCAAGAATTGAGCAGAACTTACTGGAACAGACAATATTGCTAGGAAGGGGGGTCAGTAGGAAGAGGGAACAACCTAACATGAAATGGTTTTAGCAAGATCTGAGCAGAGTTAATGACATGACATGTTGGAGGTCAGTAACTCGTATAGTCACCACACATCAGAAGTGGCTTCATGGCACATATATTTGGTGGCATCTTTGGAAGGGTTTTTTTCCTTAATTACCAAACAATTGTATGGTGACAAGATTGGTGCAACAGATACCAAAACTCTACTAACATCATGCAAGACCATCTCCAGCCACAAAGCAAAAAACAGTAATTTCACAATATAAGAGTGAGCTTCTGAATATTTATTCTCTATTTTTTAAAATAACTTTTAGAATATTTTTACACCAGCAATAGAAACCCTTTTTACTGTCAGTTTGATTGGTATGGAGTTAAAAAGTTCTCCTCCTGAGAGTCATTTAATTTGGCCCTGATTGGCAGGGTCAATTGTTCAGATTTCCCTTCCACCTCTCAGTGTCTATGTTTAGAATGTTTGTGCTGATAACCAGTTTATAAGAAACCCAGAAAGTCCAACGTGTTTGAAATTATTTTTTTCAAAGTCAGTATTACAGCCCCTGATAGCTGGATTCCTTCCAATTTTTTTTTAAAAGCTGCTGGAACTAACTATTCTCTTTCAAGTTAAGCAAGCCTGGTCTGTTCAAAGTATTTGATCTGTTTTAAATCTGCGGACAGAAAAGGCTGCCAAAGTATTTGATCTGTTTTAAATCTGCGGACAGAAAAGGCTGCCAATGGGCAAAAAAGTTTTACTTTTAAAAAAACACAACTCAAAAACCATTTGTCCAAATGTCCCCAAATTTGGCACAAACTTTGCAGTAACAGACTGCTAAATCTGTGCAAACCTTGGTGCTTATCAGAGGTCCAGTTTCAAAATTATAGCTTTTTGTTTGGGATGCTCCCATTTCTAGAATTGCCTTATGGAATGCTGATTTGCTCTGTTGTACAATATCTATTGAAAAGACACAATAACATACACCCTCCCATCACAACTTGTATCAGTTTTAGAAACTTTTCCATTATTTCACAATTTTAAATGTTATTGATATTTAATTAAACTGTTATATGTGTATTCCTCTTAATAAAGAAATAATGAAGTTGAGATATACAACTCTCTCCCAGATACCCTGGCTGCTCCCTTCTATATCTTCTTGTGTGAGTGACAAACAAATAACTTATACTCCCCAACTATGCATACTTTCAAGATAATTCCGTGTAGCCCCTCTCACATGTCTTCACCTCAATGGTGAGATCTAGGGATGTTCACAGAAAATGAAATCAAATCATTCAAATAAATACCAATACATGTACATCATTGTGAGTTTCGTACACTGAACAAACAAGAATAATTTAGTCCTCAACAAACATGTACTTAGCACAGCAATATTAAAATTTTAAGATGAGAAAAAAAAGCTAGTTATGATTTCTTATACATTAGCCTTAAAGAATGATGCACAATGAGTGCCGCCTGATGTCTTAAATTGTCATTAGTAGATGTTCACTGATATATTTTTAAAGCCAGAGTTTAGAAGGCTGGTGGAAAGGCAAATATTAAATTCTGCTTTGAACTCTGATGAATTTTTTTAAAAAAATCTTCAGTATGTGAATGAATCATTTTCTCTTACATCCCAAAGTAAGAAGAGCGCTTTTATTGACAGTAGAGATACATTCAGTTATTACTTGCTATCAAGTTCCTTCACCGTATGATGGCCCTCATAGAGTTTGCAAAGTATATGAGATATTCAATGAGTGGTTTACCATTACTGACCCTGTCTCCCAGGAGTAGAAATTTGAACTCATGTCTCCTGTGTCTTGGTCTGACACTCTATCCACTATACCACACTGGTTCCAAAAGGTGTCCTACCTTTGCATAAAAATAGCAAGAAAACATACTGCCTCCCTGTGTTTCAAAAATAAAAATGAAGGAGTTTTTGTTGAGTGAGACAGGGAAAAGGGGTGACAATTACATTAGCCAACACCCCAGTACAACTTTATATACTACTTTGTATAAACGTCTTGTCTATTACGCTTATGTAGCTGAGGGTGTAGATTATAAAAAGTTCACACTGAAAGAAATCTGTTACTCTTAAAGATACAGTACTACAACTCTTTCATTTTTCTTTTTGCTATATGTACAGAAATAGACTAACGCACCTACCTCACTGAGAATTGCTCCACTGCTTTCTTATCTCTTCCAAAGTGTCATAATTCACTCTGGGTGAGGGTTTATGCCTAGATACTTCCCTTACCTTGGTAGCAGAAAGCAGCAGAAAGGAGTGGCAGCTGGTGACTCCAGCTTCAGATGACTGTCAATCCATTCTGAAATGTAGTCTGCACTGTATAGAAGTTGCCTACTGTGATGCCTCGCCACCACAATAGATTCAGCATCTTGGATAATTCTTGTGAAAGGGAGACAAACTCTGGAGTGGATTCAGCATACCTGAAGAATTGGATTCACCACTTGCTACTGGAAGAAAGGTCACAGCTATGGGTCCACAAAGCATTTAAGGGGGCTGACCATGGCACTATGTATTCAAGAATTCCTAGCCCACTGCTCTTGCCTCTCTGCCAGCATTGTAGCGAAGACTCAACGTATCAGGCTTATCAGCTTCAGTGCATGGAGGCACTGGTGGTTGCACCTCAAGCAGGAAGATGTCTTAGTCCCGCCCTGCCCAGGGGCTTTTGGCTGCAATCCAGTAGTAAGCTGCAACTAAAGCAAGCATGTTAAATCAGGGGGGGATTTGATGAGCCAACTCTTCTGTGAGCTCCCCTGAGCCAGAGGACGTACTCAGGTTATGACTTATCCCTGGATTTCAGCCAGTGTGTCCAATTGGTACATAACAAGAAGCCACGTTTTCTCTCTTTCCAACATTTAGTCTGAAGGGAAAAAGAAGACTCCGTCTTCCAAGGGAACCTGCTTCCAACATGCTCCACAGTATGAATTAACTGGACATTACAAAAAGCCCCATACATTTCACTCAAAAGATACTAAATCTCGTAATCATGCTGCCCAAGCTAAAGTCAAGGGCCTTTCTCAGTCTCATTACTGCTGTATTCAAAGGCAGCTGGCTTCTCACAGAGGCACCACCCCTGAACCTTTCATTTTGAGTGGAGAAACAGATGCACAGAGCAAATGAGTGCTGGTCAATCCCAAGAAAGCAGCCAGGGATTTCTAGATTTCCCTTTATGACCACAGGCTTTCGCCTCCCACCATTGTGGAAGATGATCAATGCGGATAAAGCAAGGCACAAATTGTGATTGCTTTTTAATGACCAGCGAAATGCCATTCTGATTGGTCCAAAAGGGCATGTGGTTGCTTAACTGCTCTCTCCGTAGAGAATTACCTTTTCACTCTGGGTTGTTGTTGTTGTTGTTTCTTTAAAGGGGGCTTACCTAATTAGGACCTTAGGCTAACGGTGGCAAATAATAGGTGGAGGACAAAGCCAGGAGGACATCTGGCGGAGCTGACAGATGCAGAAGTCAGCAGCCTCAGTAGGTTGCAGGGCAAGCAATTCAAGCCCCAGCAACAGAGGGAACTGCATGATTAATGAACCCAGTGCCTCCCCTCCGTGGAGTCCCCAGCCTTCCCACTTGGTGCAATTCATTAAATACTTATGTGGGCCACTATTAACACCCCAAAAGGGGAGTATCCAGCGGCTGCTGTAATAACAGCCATGAAGCGAAGCAAATGGGAAGGGGCGAAAGGGAGCGGGGAGAAGGGTGAAAAGGGCAGAGGAACCAGTTTGCTGGGCAAGCCATTTGCTCAGCATTTTCAAAAGGCCCTTGCCCTTGCAAAGGAAGCTGCAGATGTACCTTGCCTTTCCTAGAGGGGGTGGGGTGCTTTGAAAAGGGCTTTAAAAGCACACTTGTGCACACAAAGCATTTCCTGACAAAGGACAGTTTCCAATGGCCCTGAACAACGCATCATTAAGATGTTTGAGTAGTTGATCAAAACTCTCCCTCTTACCACTGGCTCGTTTTAAAACCCATGGATGGCTTCAGGAGCCATTCAGAGTACACTATCTGTGTCATAAATAAGGCCCGATTAAAGCATTGGTCCTCAAATTCAGTGTTTTCTTTTTATCTGCTTAATTGGCCAAATATATGTGCCGTGCAACATTCTTGACAGAAGTGAAACTGAACATACAAAACTTACTTTGTGCAGTGCTTTAATGAACAATTTTTTCCCAGCAGAAGGAAAGCGGGATTAAAGGAAGGGACACATGCTTAGCTGTAAGCCAGGGCTAACTTTTATTCTTAGCCTAATCAATTAAAACTTGGCCTTTTCAATCCCCTCCCATTGATTTATCAGGTGACATTAAATTAATTAGATACTAGTTACTGCCAGATAGCTCAGTGGTTTAGATATCTGGCCGCAGAGCCAGAGGTTGAGCAATTTCCCAGCGTGCCTCCTTGAGAGGGGCTAGACTCAATTATCCATAAAGTCCCTTCCACCTCTGCAGTTATAAGATGACAACAACTAGGGGGAAGAGGAGGAGAATGCTATGGTCCCTAAGATATGGGTCCCAACGTTGGCAGGACTGGGCCGTGGAGACAGATCTCCCGCCCCCGCATGCACAGATGCACATAAACACACATGCATGCGCAGACACACACATGCCCCTCACACATGCACAGATGCACGCATGCCCCCATGCACGCATGCCCCCTGCATGCATGCATGCCTCCAAGCACGCTCCCATGCACACACAGACATACTCCTGCACACATCCACGCACGCAGAGACACAACCCCCCTGCACACATGTTAAACTGGTCCACAGTGTCAAAAAGGTTGGGGACCACTGCCTTAGGACATACTCTTGGAGGTAAAAAGAAAAAGAAATAGAGCTCTGATATCAGACAGAAATTGGATCTTCCCTGTGCACCACTGTAGAAAGATCCCTGCCCCTCACATCTTCAAAACCAGCAGAAGGAAACACATGGTTCAGGTAGAGCGGTGGATGGGGTGGGGCGGGGCTTTGGGTCTCCAGGATCCAAAGCCTTCCTTTCCCCAAATGTGGCCCCAATGGGGTGAAACACTGAGATCAGACATGCAATTAGTCTGAATGATCCTTCATTCATTGTGAGCAATGGCAGGGGAATCGTTTATAAACTGAAGAAGGGTGGTAAATGCTCCTTCTTCCTTGCTCTAATCCACTTTGCCAGGAATAGCTGGGCAGGAGCTAGGTATTTCTGAGCCCTACTCTAAGTGCTCTGTTTTAAATATAGAGTTGCCCTCCACACCAAGCAAAGCTTTCAGTCTTACTCCTAAGTAAAAAGAAAGTTTAGGTGAGGAAGGTAAGCATCTTGAAGCACTGCTCAAGTTATGGGATTCATTCATTTTAAGTATGACTTGTAAGCCAGAATCCTACTAATGTTTATGTAAAGTTTGTGCTAATATAGAGAATGACAAACTTTACCTTTCAGCCTTGTTCTGAAAGATGGGTCTGGTAGTAGTGAAGGGAAATAGCAGCAAATAACGGCATGGCGGAACGCACTGTGGCTAACTCTGGGGTGCCAGAGCATGTTCTCAGTTGCATGCCTGGTCACATGCCTGATTGTGCATTCAAGATGCAGTCTGGTTCCTGATTGGTTAGGTACAATTTTTGAGCCACAGCAAGTTGTGCTAAACTTACACAAGCACTAACAGGATTCCAGACATAGAATTACAGAATCGAAGTACTGTAGAAGGCATCTCAAAGATCATCTAGTTCCATCCTCTGCTAATGCAGAAATCAACACCTAAATGTTTGTCTACACATGCTTATTTGGAGCAGGACGGGGTGGGCTAAGTAGGGTCACTTAAGGTTGGGCAGATGGCCTTTATGCTAACCTCGCATCCAGATGGCATTGGCACATCAAACAACCCTGTTGGGTTTGGTTCCTTCTACTGGGAACTTCCCATATCATGAAGTGGCTTAAGATAGCCACTTTATGATATTGGCATACTAAACATTTTGTTAGCTCCGTGGAGGAGAAGTGAATTTTTTTTATGTACCATATTACGCCAATTTAAACTCAGTACTTGACAGTGAATTCATCTATGAGCAGTTTCTTGACCAGACCTTTAAGAACAGTCACAAAGAAAAAGGGGGAAAATCCCTCTCCTTGCCGCCTCCTATCTTCTCCCACTTCCAGAAAGAAGTTTTCAAAAAGTATTTTTGATAAGTGTTGCAGCACATTAGTGTTGCTCTAATACATTGTAAAGGATTTTTAAAAATTTCCTCTTCCCCTCCATGGAGGAGCAGAGGAAGTGTTTAATTCACCAGTATTTTGTAGTGGCTGTCTTCTTAAAACACATCATGATACGGGAAATTCACAGGAGAATGCAGTTTGACAACAGCAAGTTCACATTGGTTTGTTTCCAGTGATCACGTGTGCTGGAAACAAACCAAAATAGAGTGATTCTACCTATACCAAAAGAAGTAGAAGTTCCTGAGAGGGACCCAGAAAGGTTCAGGTAGAAACCCTCTGCGGACAGGCTATTTTGCTCTAGCAATTACAGTGGACCCTCGACTTACAGAGGGCTCGACTTACAGACGTCTCTGGCTGCAAAATTTAGGTTCGACTTGCAGCCGGAGAATCGACTTGCAGACCAGAAAAAATCCAAAATGGAACAAAAATGGAACAAAAACAGCCGGTTACGGATTAATCAGTTTTCAATGCATTGTAGGTCAATGGAGACTCGACCTACAGACTTTTCAGCCTGCAGCCACCATTCCAATACAGATTAATTCCGTAAGTAGAGGGTCCACTGTACATCATGTGATCACCAGAAAAAGTAACAAACCATCCAGTCCTTGCAGTGGACCAAACAAAAGTATAAATGCTTGTCTGATCACACCCTAAGGCATTTCTAAGAGAAGGCCATCCAACCTCTGTTTTAAAACTCAAATTGAGAAGGTAGTCCATTGTACCATCAAAGAGCTCTTACTGCCAGGAAGTCCTTCCTAATGTTTAGCACATCTCTTTTTTTCTAGTTTTCATCCATCATCTCAGGTCTTCCCCTCTGGAGTAGAGAAAACAAGTGTGCTCCATCTTCCATGTGACAGTCCTTCATAACACTACTCAGTTATCTCCAAGCTAAACTTTCTCAGCTTCCACAATCACCTTTTACAGGGTTTAGTTTCCAGGCCCTGTGCTATCTTGATTGCCCTCCTCTGGACATGTTCCAGTTTGTCCATATCTTTCTTAACACAGGATGCTCACCGCTGGGCACAATTCTCCAGGTGAGGTCTCACCAAAGCAGAATGGAATGCTATTATTGCTTCCCTGGCCAGGGCAGCCCAAAGCCTTCCCATACCTCAGACAACAAAGAAAATGTCATTTTCCCTGTAATTGTCACCTTTATTTTTTCCTTCTTTCATCCATGCTTCTATTGCTTTTCTTCCCCCTTGGCATGTTTGTTTCTTCTTTGTCTCTCCCCCACACACTTCTGCTTTTGCTTTTCTCCTAAATGTGTGCCTTTCCTTTCTCCCTCCTCCTGACACCTCAGCATCTTCTTTTTTTGGGAGCGGATGGTGGTGGATTTTCTTGCCTCCTGGCACCTCCACCACTCCTTCCCACTCCCTCATCACCTCTGCCCCTCTTTCTTTTGTGTTTCACCCACTAGCATTTCTTTGTCTTTTCCAAGAAGTAGTGCTACCTATTTCTTGTTCCACCTCACGCTCTAACCACAGCCAAAAAACCATTCTTCCATTCCTTTAACCTCTCTTGCAGGATTGAGCTCACTTAGCCCTCCTGACCTTACTGCTTCAAATATTGATTACCCATTTGTTCTGTTCCTTCAAAATTGATTACTCATCTGTTCTCTTCCTTCAAAATTTGCTCTTCCTTCCATATCTTAGACATACAACTTTTGAATCTCATTTCATGCAAAAGCTCCTTAAACAGCTACCCTGGTTTCATGACCAGGTTACCAAAGATTTGAAACCAGAAAAATAAGAATTGGGAAAACAGTTGTATCCAATATGCTGGAGTTTCTTGGGTCATATAATGAGGATCCTGGTGACATTATTGAAGGTGAATTTACAATCCTGGCCGTACAGAATCTACCATGAACTCATTTTAAGTCATTCATTTTCAAACACATCAGTTACTCAAACCCTTTAAACTCATTTTCTGCAGTATTTTACCACATAGATCTCTATGCAATATTCTCTATGCAACTTCAAATCTCCAAAACGTTGCCTCAGCAGACCTTGTCTAATATTGGCCCATTAGAACAAACTTCACAGTAAAATAAGAAAAAGTGTAGATAACTTTTAGGCAAAATAAATGTTTTGTAGTGCTTCATACAGTATAAGCTTTCATTCTGCACAAAACTTCTGTTTTCTTTGGTTTCCTTTGTTGCTGCCTGTTCTTCAGAGAAAATCCATTTAAAGCAATAAAACATTATTCTGGGGATCAAAATGCACTAAACATAAATTCCTGAAATGCATTTTTCCTCTTTAAACAAAAGCTGAAAGACTTTGGGCAGGGGGAAAAAGGCAGACAGGATCCCTGTAGCCTTTTTTTCAAGATGAAGATGCTCTCTTCAAGCTGATTTTTTAAATGTATGAGAAATACACAGAACGTCCAGATCTCCCCCACTACATTTCAAGAAACCGCTTGTGGTAGAGGGATGAGAAAAGGTTAAGCAGCTTCATTTCTTCATCCTAGATCCACAGCCCTGCCCACTCTGCTTGTTTGCTTCAAGTTAAAACAGAGAGAAACAGAGGGCGACAGTACAAAACAACATGGAACTCAGGGTCGCATGGAGTTTAAGCAAAAGAGAGTGCTTGGTGTTAAGCCCTCATCCCATGCTTTTTTTCAGTCTGGTGAGGTTAAAGAAAGAAGCTCATTTACACTAATTAGTAATAATTGTGTGCTGTCAAGTCAATTCTGACTTATGGCTACCCTTTCCAGAATTTTCTAGATAAAAAGTACTCCGAAGTAGTTCACCATTCCCTTCTTCTGGGGGCATCCTGGAACTAAGAAGCTTGCCAAAGGCTGGCTCTTTTGGGATGCACAATGAGGACCTAAACTCCTAACCTCTGACTCCACAACCAGAAATCTTACTCACTCTGCTATCCAGCCGTTTTTTGGACACTAATTAAAGTAGACTGATGAGAGTAGAATTGTGCCACATGTAAAAGATGTCAGGTTACCTGCAAGCATGCTGGGACAGACAACTAGAAAAGTTTTCATATCGTTATAAATATGAAAAGAAAAAAACAAGAAGCTTACAAATGCAGTGGTAGAAGGGGTTTTCTTACACATTTTACAAAAACATTGCATTGGATGAGAAGATGAGGTTTACTATTATTTATAATACTGTACTACTAACTCAAAGCAAAGTGTGCTGCTTATATATTGCCCCATAGCACTTAAAGCCCTCTCTAGGCTGTTTACAATTTAATTATTCAGGCTACATGTTGCCCCACCCCACCTCCAGTGAGCATGATACTCAGTTTACCAACCACAGAAGGATGGAAGGCAGAGTCAATCTTGAGCTGGCTATCTGAGCCCCTCAGGATTAAATTTAGGTCATGAGCACAATGTTGGTGGCAGTATACTGCAGTTTAACCACATGCGGCACAGTAACTACCATTACTTACATTCAGTATTACCTTGAATAACTTGATTTCACTTATTCAGATAACCTCTCCAAGAATGCAGACCACAACTATTCCATTCCTGGGTTGTTTCCAACTGTTTTGTCATACCCAAGGCCCTGCCATTGTGGTAGCACCTGTCAGAGCTTATGCTCCACTGGCATAGCCTTTCATCTACCGGGTATAATAAAAACAATTTGAGTAGTGGCATCACTGAGAATAGAATTTAATGGGAAGGGCACCAAAGAGAATCTGCAGAAGGGAGAATATTAAAACAGAGACAATGTCCTAGAAAGTAGGGGTGTAGCACTGCCCCATTATAATCTCCATTTACATTTCTTTGTCGCTTCTTTTAATTATCTGTCAAGTCTGCTGGTGACTTCCTTAACGTGAGGGAAGATGGTAAAATATGCATAATCACTCAAAGACTGGAAGCCCTACAATATGGCATTTAAAACAGAATTTTAGGCCAGAAGTTAAACAGAATACATATTCTTTGCAATTAGCCTTGTTTTTCTTTTGCAGTATGACTTCCTCAAAGGCATGTGCCTTGGTATTCAGACATGCAAATGTTGCTTATGTTTACTTGGCAATGACCAATCACAAAACAAAGGATGCTAAATGCAAGGTACAGGGGTGTGGGAAAGCATGAATTATAACAAATGTTTTTCACCACTTCAAAATGCACACTGGGCATATATAATGTAGCATCTAGTTTGAGTGTCTGCTTCATGGGAAATTTTGTCTGCTCATTTTCATTTTTTAAAAAGACATAGCCCTAATTCTTTCAGTAATATGTTTGAAAATACATATAGTAGAGGCAGTTGAAAGAAATTTCTTGTGGTTTGAGTGAGGGCCTCCACCTTCTTGTTTGTCAAAGCAGGTAGCAGAATTGGATAAATTATGTAAAACAGTAAAGAATTCAAAATTAATTATAGCAAATAAGGAGGTTAATGCAAGATTATTCAAGATGCATAATGTAGACAGTCTGTAGAATCTGGTTTCTCTGGTTGCAGAATGTGAGTTGTCTGGACACAACTTTTACAAAATTTCAAATATATTCACATACTTTGCATGAGAACATAAATACAGAGAAAATTAGTGATTTTTGTCCCCTCCACTATAGCATAATCCTATGAATATTCCAGGAGAAAGTCACCTTCAGAAAATGATCTGGAGCTGATAAGTAGATATCTCAAAAGCACATGTCCTAGATCCCTTTCTAGGAAAGTTCCTTGGACAGCAACAAAAAATAAGAAAAGGTCTTGTGGAACCTTAAAGACCACTACATTTTATTTGCCATCAGCTTTAATGGACTGTTTTTCATTGTTTTAGCTTAAAAAAACAAATCTCAGTGGTTCCCACAGCCTGCTTTAGCAATTTTGTTCAATTGTGCTCCTCATCTGAAACAAAATATAGATTCTCCATAAGCAATTCACTCATGGCCACAAATAGAAAATCAGTGTGTCACAATGGTTAGTGTGTTTGACTGGACTTGGTTCCAGATTTAAGTCCCCATACGTAATGAAACTCACTGCAGGCTCATCCAGATAGACCATTTATTTGCCATATTGAATCTGATTTAGTACTGATTTTACCAGTATTTTTTCCTGCCATCCAGATGACTCAAGGCTTGTTTTTGTTCCAACAAGGGCAAGATCCATAACCTTCTATGTTTTGGTTTGGCTTGGTTTGCTTTTCCTTCCTGAAGCATGGTTTATTTCTTATCTTTGTATGGTTCAGAGGGCTAAATAATAATAATAATAATAATAATAATAATAATAATAATAATAATAATAATAATAATAATAATAATAATAATACAATTTATTGTCATTGTAAGTATATACACAGTATACCATACAACGAAATTCACAGACACCCAGAGACCAGACACATGCACACACATAACATTCCCCAAACACTCCCCACCCACTAGAAGTCCCCCACTAAACATACAAACATCTACACCTCAGGCCAAGTAACACAGTCCAACTAATTATTCACTACTGGTGGTCTTTAAGCTCATTATTAATTGCAATTATAGCTCTAGGATAAAAACTATTTAGAAAACGTGTGGTCCGAGTCTTAATTGTTCTATATCTTCTGCCAGACGGTAACAGTTCAAAAAAGTTATAAGCAGGATGGGAAGAGTCTCTCAGGATGCTGTGTGACTTCCTCAGACAGCGGGATGTGAAGATGTCATCCAGGGTTGGTAGCTGGAGCCCGATGATATTCTGGGCAATTTTAATGGTTCTCTGTAGAGCTTTTTTGTCCGCTACAGAGCTACTCCCAAACCATGCCAGAATGCCATAAGTTAGGACACTCTCAATGGTGCTACGGTAGTAGGACGGAAGTAAATACTGTGATAAATTTAACTTCCCGAGCATTCTCAGGAAATACAGCCTCTTCTGTGCCTTCTTTATTAGCATGTTGGCATTTATAGTCCATGAGAGGTCCTCTGAGATGTAAGTACCCAGAAATTTAAAACTACCAACTCTCTCCACTTCCTCACCGTTTATGTACAGTGGTAAATGTACATTTCTCTTCCTCCTAAAATCAATTATGAGTTCTTTAGTTTTTTTGATGTTAAGTGTGAGATGATTTTCTTTACACCATAGTATCAATCTTTGTACTTCCTTTCTATAAGCAGACTCATTGTTCTTATTTATGAGTTCCACCACTGTCGTATCATCCGCAAATTTAATAATTGCATTGGTGTTATATAGTGGGGTGCAATCATGTGTGTACAGGGAATAGAGGAAGGGACTTAGCACGCAGCCCTGGGGAGCTCCTGTACTTAGTACCAGGGTAGAAGAATGGTGGGATCCCATCCTTACTGACTGTGGCCTATCTGTCAGAAAATCCTTTATCCACATGCAGATCTCCTGAGGTAATCCCAGGTTGATCATTTTTAAAAACAACCTATTTGGTAGAATGGTGTTAAAAGCAGAGCTATAATCCACAAACAACAGCCTCGCATAAGTTCCCTGTTGTTCTAAGTGGCTCAATACAGTATGGAGTACGATGGACACAGCCTCATCAGTAGATCTATTTCTCCTGTATGCAAATTGCCATGGATCCAAAGAAGGTGGAAGACTAGCCTTAATGTAATCCAGCACCAATCTCTCAAAACATTTCATAATAACAGATGTTAAAGCTACTGGTCTATAATCATTGGGAGATACCACAGCTGACTGCTTCGGGACTGGCACTATAATAGATGTCTTCAGGCAAGTGGGGACAGAACACTGCAACAAGGATAGATTGAAAATATCCGTAAAAACTCCAGCTAATTCTGCAGCACAGCCCCTAACAACTCGTCCCATGATTCCATCTGGTCCAGCTGCCTTTCGAATATTAATATTCTGGAAAGCGCGTCTCACATCTGAAATCTGCAGAACTAGTGGTTGTCTGTCGATGGTAGATTCTAGTGATGTATTATGGACAGTAGGTGCTGGAATAATGGTTGTTCCTGTTTCCACCTCAAAACGGCTGAAAAATTGATTTAACTGCTCAGCCAAAAAATCACTGCTGCTACACAGACTGTTTTTGTTACTCTGACCAGTGATTTGTCGTAGGCCGTGCTACACTCGGCGAGTGTCAGAACTTTCAAGGTATTGTTCAATTCTCTGGCTGTACATAGCTTTGGCATCCCTAATGCCCCTTTTCAGTTTAGCTCTGGCCTCTCTATACTGTAGTTCATCACCAGAATGAAAAGCAGCATTTCTGGCTTTTAATAAAAGGCGCACTTCTCTATTTAGCCAAGGCTTGTTGTTAGAAAACACTCGTACTTGTCTTGTGGTAGTAATAACATTGATGCAGCTTTTGATATAAAACAGTACTGTCGAGGCATAAGTATCAACATTGTCCTCCTCAAACAGTGTCCAATCAGTGCTCCTAAAGCAATCTTGAAGTTGCTCAGTTGCATCCACTGGCCACACTTGTATTTCTCTAATTGATGGTCTGATTCTTTTAACAAGGGGTCTGTACGATGGAATCAAAAAAAGAGATATATGATCTGACTGTCCCAAGCTAGGCAATGGCTTCGTCTTATATCCATGCATGATGTTACAATATACCTGATCCAAGGTATTTTCCCCTCTAGTGGGACAGTCCACATACTGATAAAAGTTAGGGAGGACGGTCTTTAAATTGGCTTGATTGAAATCACCTGCTACCACCAGCACTCCATCTGGGTAGGCCTGCTGCTGTTTGCTGATAGCAGTTAACAAACAACTCAAAGCTGTGGTTGTGTTAGCATCAGGAGGTATATATATTGCTGTTATTATAACAACATTAAACTCACGAGGCAGGTAAAAGGGAGAACAGTGAATGTCCATTATTTTAACATCTGTGCTCCAATTATCGTTTGTGTAAACACAAACCCCTCCACCTCTGCTCTTCCCAGATTGAATACACCTGTCTGCTCGATGTACTCTGCGTCCTTGTAGTTCATTTACCTCCCCTGGGATGGAAGAATCAAGCCATGTCTCTGTAAAGATCATAACACAACAGTCTCGAATATTTTTCTGTAGGGAGATAGTAAGTTCCACCTCCTCAATCTTGTTGGGTAGAGATCTAACATTTGAGACAAAAAGACTTGGCAATGCAGGCTTGTGAGGATTTTTGCCTAACCTCACTTGTAGACCAGCCCTGCAACCTCTTTTCTGCTTGCGTTTTCTCCGTGTTCTTTTCTTCCTGACAGGGAGAGCAGGGGGAGTAACCCCCCGATATGCAGGCCGTCTTAAAAGCTCAGCTGGGATGTTGTAAGTTGAGACCCTCGATTCAAAGTTGCAACTGTCTCTGCCAATAGATAATAATTCTTGTCGACTGTAAGTTACTTGTACCTGAGCACGTAGAGTCCATAATAAGGACCGATCTCTGGAATGCCTAGCCGCTGCAAATACTTGCGCCGCCATCTTGACCAACTGTCAAGATTTTTTTTTCTGTGGCACTTCCCAATGTAAGTAAGAGGCATAAATGAAGAGCAAAGAGCTGACGACTGAGAGTAGTCGCAGCAGCTTTGAAGAGCACAAAGTAAAAGGTGGATCCATGTCATCAGTGGTTTGGGGAGGATCTCATGTAAAAATCACATGGATTCATGATGATCCTGGCTTGGAAGCCATGTTTTTGTGACACTACAAAGTCATCTGCCAAAGAAACCATGGTTTCTGTAGTGTACTGTGTGGGCATAGATGGCATCTATGATTTGATGGTCATTTGGTGAAGATTCCACATTAAAATCCACATAATAATTATATGAAATCATAATGATCCACTCTCAATTTCATGCACACTTTTTACCCAGACCTGTCTTGAAGGACAAATTAGTTTGGCACAAAGGACTGTGGGTGAAAGAGAGGTTCCACTGACGAAGGGTGGTCTGGCAGATGTGCCCACCATCCCCCTCAAAATGATGAATCTGCATGGTTGGGACAGCCATTTGGAAAAATAAATAAATATAAAAATAATTCCTTACACACACACACACACACACACAGAGAGAGAGAGAGAGAGAGAGAGAAAGTTTTAAATTTGGTATAATCCCCTGCACTGATAACACTGCACAATTTAAAACAGGATTACAAGTTGTCCCATTAAGATGCACACACTGACACAAAGACCACATGGCTATCATGTGATATTTAAACCTTCAAATACCTCTCAGTTCATTTCAGTTATGTAACTGTGCCCATAGATGCATTTATCCTCTTCAGGAATTAACAATCATGACAGGAGAACCAATAGTTCCAGTGGTGATGAAATTCTAGAAAAGCAGCAGCAGCAATGGAAGGGGACACTAGCAAATGATCTTTCAGAGACAGTGTCAGTGACACCCAAGCTAAGTCTTGTAAGTGCTGTGAAGAAGAAAGCAATGATAAATCACCTCTAAATATTCTACACTCTCTGATGAGACAGTTTGAAAGCTGCCAAGCAACGGGATTAAAGCCAAAAGGATATCTAGCTACTGATGTGCACAGAAATAAAATCTGAATTCAATGCAGCATGATGAGTGTAATTGGAAAATGGAGTGTGAGAAGTGTGAATCAAGGGAAGCTCAATAGTTTAAAGCAAAAAATAGACCATTTAAAAATTGCTGTACTTGGTGTGAACTAATTAAAGTGGATTGGAATAAGATATTTTAATCAGGTGACTGCAAAGTGCTTTATTCTAGAAATGACAAACTTGGAAGAAACAGCAAGGTTCTAACAGCAAGATGAGATTTCCCTGGAAGTAAAAATAGCTAAACTAAGGCTATTGTACTTTGGATATATAATGAAAAGACAAGACTCACTGAAAAAGACAGTGCATTCTTGGGAAAATAGAAGGCAATGGGAAATGAGGAAAACCTAATTCCAAAAGAACTGACATAGTAAAGGAAGCCACAACTTTAAATTTTCAAGACCTAAGTAGTGCAGTTAATGATAATACCTTTTGGAGGTCATTAATGCACAGGACTGTTTTAAGTCAGAAGTGATTTGATTGCACATAACAACAAACACTCAGGCATTTCTTCTTGTGATTGATTATTTAAAATATAAAGCTTCCAGATAATGGTCACCATTAGCTCATAGGTTAGTACACTGACATTCACCAGCATGCCAAGTCAAAAGAGCATTTATATATTTTCAAATAAAACAAACATACCCCTCTATACCCTGTGTCTTGGAGGAGAGAGAGAAATAACCGCTATCAATGTAATATCAAGGCAAGGACATTATCTCTACTTTTCAAAATGAATCAGCCTTATGACACCATCCCCAGCAGCCGCTGAACAGAGCTTTTAATATTATGTCCCCCTAGACGACTAAATAGCTTCCTTTTTTATGATTTCACATTTTTTATCAGAATCGGCTCTAATAAAATACAGGGATGCAAGGGTAGGTTTATTCCTTGACCTGCTTTCAGAATGATGTATGGCTGTGAGCCGAAAGAGTTTCTCCCCACAGTTTCACTCCCCATCAGCTGCTAAGAATCATAACTCAGAGCAGCAGCTAAGAGAATTGACTTGTGAAGCAATCTATAATGGATGCATTAAATGTTCTTTGTGGAATGTGAGATCAACCAGCCCTTTACGATGCATGTCAGCGATGGGCAACCATGATTTAGTCAAACAGCGATTGTAACAATACACAAAGAGTCAGGCACAGGTGCTTCAATCTCCAGGGGGGAAAAATCTGAAAATCTCTCCTGCCAAATATGTAATAAAGCATTTGTATTTCGTGTCCATTCTGAAAATGGAGGTCACTTTATCCTTTACATCAGTGGTGCTCCAACTGCGTCCTGGGAAACCCTGGAGTTGCTTGGAAGCTCCAGAGTTGCTAAGAATACAGTGGTGCCTCACTAGACAATAATAATCCATTCCACTGAAATCAGTGTTTATCGAAATCATTGTCTAGCAAAAAGCATTTCCCCATTGGAATGCATTGAAACCTGTTTAATGCGTTCCAATGGAGAAGAATCGTTGTTGTCTAGCGAAGATCGGCCATAGGAAAGCCACTTTGCGAACCACTGATCAGCTGTTTAAATTGCTGTCTTGCTAAGCTTAGATCCCGAAAACACTTGTTTGCGAGTGCAGAGGGAGCTGTCAAAATTGTCGACTAGTGAAAATTGGTTTGCGAAGCAAGGACCAAACATTGTCCAGCGAAACTCTCCCATAGGAATCACTGTTTTGCAAATCGCTATAGCAATTGCAAAAAGCCAATGTCTAGTGAAAAAACTGTCATGCGGGGTAACTGTCTAGCGAGGCACCACTGTATCAGTAAAGGCAGCAAATGGCCTTCTTTGAAAGACAGTTGATCGGCCAACAACTGCCAATCTCCTCTTGTAGTAGACAACTGTATAGGGATACTGTACAAGTTAGTTATTTTAAGTCACCAACAGCTCATGGTGTGGAGTGCAGACTCCTACCCACCTTCCCCCATTCAGACAATGGGCTGCCTTCATTGTAAATGTTTATTAAGAAGAATACACACAAAGGGAGAGAGGGAGGCCTCACTGGCCTTGTCAGCCTCCGGCAAGGACTGTTTGCATGCTGTACACTGTGACTAGAAGACGTAGATATTTGTTCATTCATTTATGCATTTGCTATTCAGTTATTTTTCTTCAGCCTTTCTACCTATGAGCCCAAGGTGATATCAATTGTTGTTACACCACCTGGTTTAAGCCAGAGCTTTGAACAGTTGGTTTTCTAACCTACATTCCCAGTGATCGTGATGGCTGGAAGATTCTGGGAACTATGATTCAAAAAGTAACTTTCTCAAGCTCTAGTGTTTTTTTGTTTTTTGTTTTTTGCAGAATTTTGAATTTCTAGTAATATTCTTTTGCTATGCAGTAGAACAACATAAATTCACAGATAATAATAGCTACAAGTTCCCCATACATTCCACCCACTTCTCATTAACTGGCACTTAAGGTACCAATAATTCACTCTGAGAGATTGGTAGGAGAAAGAATAAAAAAAACTTTTTTTTTTTACTTACAGTTGTGAAACAGATCAACAGCAAAACAAACTGCCTTCAACAGATGAAAAAAGGAAAGAACACAGAGTAGAGAGACAGGTCTCTCTTTGAATTCAGAGATGGGAAGAAATGATTGGTTAGTTCTGGATAGATTGAGAGCCCAGAAAGGTCTCTTCCAGCCACACCTAGTATAGGCAGCATGCAAAGTTGTAGGAATTCCAACAATTTTAATCTCCCCGCAATTGTGAGGTAGGCCAAACTGTGAACTAGTACCTGGACAAAGGCCACTGCATGCATTTTGTGGGGATTTGAGCCCAGTCTCAAGTCCCAGTGTGGGAATTTATTTATTTAACTAACTAACTAACTAACTAACTAACTAACTAACTAACTAACTAACTAACTAACTAACTAACTAACTAACTAACTAAAATAATATACAGACAGAAGAGCCAAAAAATAAAACAACCAAATAATTTTTTTTACCCATTTACAAATTTGTAAATGGGAAAAACTGCATTGATTCTTGAAAAGGTGCACAAGAATTTGTTAACATGAAGTCAATAAAATCTCCCCAAATACCGATAAAATAGTCTTATTTATCTCACCCTTCTTTAATTGAGCATTTCACATTCGTTTATTATTAATAGCTATATTCCAGACTTCTTTATACCATTCATCTAATTGAAAAATCATACTTAACTTTCCAGTTCCTTGCTATCATTAATTTTGCTGCTGTTAATAAATTTGAAATTAATTATTTCTTTGGACAACTCCATTCCTGCTTATCAAATATTGTTACTAAGTGAGCTATCTTAGGACAAACTTCTATATTATTTCACTAAGTTCATTCATGCTACAGCATCCTCGGATTCTGAGCTTAGATCTGAGATCCAACCTTTGCTGCCTCAGTGTGGAAGGATCAGATGGTTGTTACAGGGAGGAGGAAGAGGATAAGAATAGCTACTGGGTGAGCTGCCTTTTCCTTGTGCTATTGGTGGACACAACTCCAAAAAGCTTGATAAATTCTCATGTACAGTGGGGTCTCGACTTACGAACGGCTCGACATACGAACGTTTCGACTTACGAACTGCTCTCATAGGAATATATGGACTCGACTTACGAACTTAGATTCGAGTTACGAACTCTTTTTTTCCCTTTTTTTAAAGCTAAGTCATCTTAGGTTAAAAGGAAAAAAGAAAAAATATCCCCCTCTAGTGGCAGAAGGCGGAATAGCAGCTTCCCATTAGTTTCTGTGGACGAAAAGAGCAGATATGGATTAAATGGTTTTCAATGCATTCCTATGGGAAATGCAGATTCGACTTAAGAACTTTTCGACCTGAGAACTGCCTTCCAATACGGATTAAGTTCGTAAGTCGAGACCCCACTGTATATTTTCCATCCAGTTCCTCCCATCCCTCCCAAAACTGTCCTTGGAAAATCCTGTTGAGAATTTTCCATCAAGTTTTTAGGGTAAATGGAAATACTATTCATTCCTGTGAAGTTATTTTAGATTGTTTCTATCAACTTCATAGAACCATAAGAAGACAAAGAAACTGAAACATTCTGGTTCCTCCAGAAACATTGCTGCGGGACAAGCTGTATTATGAAGAATTTTGTTATGTATCTTGACAAGCCTGCTTTTGGAAAAGTAAATGTTCCAATCTGTCATTTTTGAACACTGAAAATAGATTTTCTTTATGTGAGACGTTCAGTTGCTGACGGGTGACTGGCATGTTTAAGAATTCACATGGTCAGTGCCATGGAAGGCTTTGAAGACACACCAGTCAGAAAACTAGATAACAGTTTTATTTCTCTCCCCACCAGGGATAAAACAGGAAACTCCAGATGACAACCAGATACAGTTAAACCCACTGCCGCTTAGTAACTGAAATATATAATAATGCTATCCAGACAGTATCGATTCAACTGCAGAGGGACTTACTTAGAATTTACTTTTCAGTAAATTGGTATAGGATGATGCTATACATGAGTTTTGAAACCTTAATATTTTGGTCGTCAATTGGTCAGTCTATCCGTTCGTTCATTCGATTGATTTATATACTGCCCAATTAGGGAATTCATACTACTCTGGGTGGTATAGAAACAAGCCCTAACCACTTCCTTCTCATGGAAGTTTCCACCAAAAATCGTACCGCAAATACGAAATGCTAACATCCGGCAATTCTCCCATTCTACATTGTTGGCTGCCACTGTACCAAAAAAACAAAACAAAACAAAATTAAAAAGAAAACACAGTACCTCACACTGGCTAAACAACTTGTTTGCAACTTCTCAAAGTTTCTGTTTAGGCATTTGTGCCTACCTACAGTTTTTCTCATAGCTTTAAGAATGTTTTCAATATATTTGGACTTGTTACTTTTTGAAGTATTTTTGTACGTGTAGAGCAATGGAGATAAATCAAGTTTGTGGAATTGGGCAAGCTGATGTTCCTTGGAATTATTGCAGCAACGAAAAGACTTGATGCCTTGATGCCCAGATACATTTTGAATTGTTTGGAAATGATTCTCTGTTTTCAGGCTTCTGATTTTCTTTTCCTCCTAGAGATCTTTAAAGTTTTGTAGGGCTCTTAGGGAGATGTTTAGGCATCAGACTCTCTGACCTGACAACCTGACATAGCAATCAATTGAAAAGGCATGGGGGGGGAGGATTGTTCAAAGCAAAGATGTGCTGTCTTGAAGGGGATGTTCCTGTTGTACTTTTTTTTTTTAAAAAAAGGCTGTGACATCAACATTATCTTAGGACACTTCCCCTTTGGACCACTGTTGATTATTACATCAATCAGAAACCCAACAAAAAGCAACGCAAGAAGAATTGCTACCAGAAAAACCCGTAGCTCGTGCTGGCTGAACAAAAAAACAGTGTTGTGTAGTTGACCAAAAATACATCAAATTTAACTGTGCCAACTCTGGCACAAAGAATAGGGTACATTGCAATAGAGTTGCACCCTCTGTTGGAGATACATCATTGGACAAAGCATAACATGCACACTAACTTGGTTGGTTGTTCTAAAATTAAGAAATCTCAACAATTTTCAGAGGCATTTCTCCTTAAAATGTAAAGCAAATGATGTCAGGAAAACATCTGCTATCTTTCTAAAAAGTTAAACACACGTACTGTAATAAAAAAAGATAATTGACATAAACCTTCACATTTGTTTGGATATATTATTCAAATGACACAAAGTGTGCTTTTTCCTCCCCCAACCAAATATTTTAGTTCAAATACCAATGGGCTGTTGGGACATTAACAAGTGTTCTTTAATTAATCAGCCTGCTCAGTTAAGTCATGAGACAGAAAGGGGTAATGGGTAGTTTTGACAGTTTTCCATAATTTTCTGGAAAATTATTTTCTGGAAAACCCACATATGTGGTAGTGACATTCACTGAAGTCTTTAAAATAGGATGAGACCATTTCATCATCGTGTGACTTCATAGTGCACAAAATGGCAATTACTCAAAAAACCCCATCATAAAAATAGCTTCTGAAACATGAAATTTTGAGGGAGAAATACTGTCAATACCAGAAATTGGGTGGATTCCCAAGGGGCATGTGAGACAACCAGATATTATTTACCAGGATAAAAAGCTAGCCTACATTGGCCCTGGGTGTGTCAACAACTCTGGTTCATAATAAACAAAAGGAAACACCTACATGCAAAGACAGAATTGTCCTTCATACCCTGCCTATAATCACTGCTGCTATCATGCCTTGCTTGAAGGTATTCTTATAAACATCTGTTTCTTAGAAACCTCTGGAACCATGGTGCTACAACCGATGGCATGACAAGCTGATGCATTTTGGCGAGAGCATTCTGGGACTCGGAACCCAAAAATGTAAGATTTCCAAGCTCTGTGGGAGAATGACGCTTGTGGATGCAAATCACAGAACATGCAGGTTAATCCCACACTCTTCCAGAACAAAGGAGATGAACGGGGGCGGGGGAGGGGAGGAGAACAAAGAAGTACACATGTTCACCTGGAAGAGCCTTAAAATTAAGAAACGTGTTATATCATTTTATTCAAGAAAGAAAACACCACTGTTGATGTCTTGATAAGTCCCACTGCCTTGAAAAATATTAAATTTTTTCTTACTCCTTGAGCAATCGTTCTCATTGTTTTTCAGCCTGAGAATTAGGCCATGAAGAGAAGTAGCATTTTGGGGTCAGCTTTTTCCAGCAGTATTTGGTGGGCTTTCTATACCACTTTTCCCCATGCATTTCACTACAGATCGTTATAGTACAATTTTCAGAAGCATGCCATTGTCATGTGTCCTGGGCAAAAAAAATACTATCAGTTTAAGACAACCATTTTAAACATTTGGAATGGCTTTAATTGTAATTTACAATCTGCCATCTCACTCAAACATCACTTGCTGGCACTGAAGATGACATTCCACATTGCTTCGCAGAATGGGAAATAATTATCCTCATTCTATTAACCCTCTACAATCCCACTTAGATTGGCAAGCTGTCACTCTCCACATTGGAGGCAAGATAATATTCTAGTCTGCAGTTAAGAAGGAACTTTGATTTCTAGGCAAAGGACAGATCCATTACCCCCAGCCATGTGCAGCTTTCAGCTCCATTAGGCCGAAAGTACAGGCTTGATTATTCCCATTTTTAAAAATGAGGAAAATGGAAATGTATTGCTTCCCAAAAAGTCTTTGGAGAAGAGGGTAAGGTACACATACATCAACCTCGTATTCAATTTGCCAAGACATGATCATTGAAAGCCACTGGGAGAGGAGAAAGAGGAAGAAATCTAGGAATGTTTGGTTCATGTCCCTGTGCCCCCTTTTCCCTGACATCCTTTGAGGGTTAATACAGTTATGGCCTCACTGAATCTAGCAGAAGTTAAATCTAACCCAGAAGTCAGTCTCTTTGCCCATGGGAAAGACATGATCTAGGAAATGCTTAAGGAGGGCATGATGGTGTCCTGTGGTGGGCCACTCAGAGAATTTACGAGGCTTGGAGCAAATATAATGTTAAGGACTTTGTTATGGCACTCTCTGAGGACCTACATATGTGGGGAACTCTGGTTAGCAATATGGCAGAGCAGAATGATATACCAGGGAAAAGCAGGGTGGATTCCTTTATTTGTGGAGACCCAGATCAAATAGCCATGGCTGATCCCTACTCCATAGCAGTGCCACTATGTCCTTGAACTGGTCTGCTTCCTAGACCACAGGGTCTCTCCATCCCAGTTCCCTTTTGGTCCTTTCCCATTTTCTCAACCATTTAACCTTTATGCTCTCCTGGCTAATCCTGGCTATATCCTACTTCTGGGAGTATAACTTCAGTTTCTTTTCCCTCCCTGTCAAGCTCCTCCACCATTCTGTCACCCTTTTCTCCTCAACCTCTATTCAGCTTTTTATACCTGCAGTAAACAACTTTCCTCCAGATTATGCAAAAGTGTAGTTCCAGCTACAGAGGCTATTTGATTCTTTTCCAGGTACAGTATATGGGAAATCTGGTCTCCTCATCCTCTCAAGTGTTTCAGAGTAACTCCTTCTGCTAATGCTTTTTCAACATTCATCGGAGGAGGGGCGCTGCTCACTTCTTAGGATGGGAGGTGTTGGAAGAATCTTTCAGAACATCACTTATTTTGCACTTTTGCCCATGGATGCCCAGTAGGGACATTTTGGAAGTAAGAGCAGGCTGAAACTATTCCTTTCACTGGCTATTGCTTACTGGTCTATTGCCCCTTCTAAAGACTCAAGGATTTTCCACCTCCTTTTTTTTTTTTTTTTTTGGACTTATATACCGCTGGTTAAAACGCTGTACTGCAGCTAAAACTGTGCTCACGACCTGGGGTTCAAATCCCAGGTAGCCGGCTCAAGGTTGACTCAGCCTTCCATCCTTCCGAGGTCGGTAAAATGAGTACCCAGCTTGCTGGGGAGGCAATGTGTAGCCTGTATAATTACAATTGTAAACCGCCCGGAGAGTGCTTGTATGGGGCGGTATATAAGTCCAATAAATAAATAAATAAATAAATAAATAAATAAATAAATAAATAAATAAATAAATAAATAAATAAATAAATAAATAAATAAATAAAAAGCTCACAGGGACATCATTGCTGTTTACTCTGCTAAGAGATCCCCAGAGCTTCCCACAGACTTAACAGTCTGAATCAAAATTTACACTAGTTTCAACCTCTTTCTGTCAGTACCCGAGAAACTTAAAACTGCCCCCCTGAAGCCCTTTCAAAGACCATACCCTCAGGTTGCTAACAAGCAAAGCCAAATAGTGTTTCATTTTATTTTTTGAAATGTGGTAAATAAATTATTAAGTAATTATTTTCATATTATGATTTGTACTATACTTATTATGAAAATGAACTATTTTTTCTTGGATATGGACCACTGTCATCATCCACCAGCACAATCACCATCGTTACCACCACTGCCACCATCTTGCTTTATTTTGAACCATTTTCAGCCCATTGGCCAAAATCCCCTTGTGGCGCTCCACCTGTGCGGCAAGAATGAGGTCAGGACTATAGCAGATTGCTGCCAATTAAAGAGTTTTTTCCCCTCATTTTTAAGTGCATGTGACTCGCACACAATGAGCTGAAGTTGCATGCATCCTGAAATGGAAAAAGGAATGCTTTTATTAACAACATGTTGCCCATGCTCATGCAATCATTTTCATCATGCAGGTAGAGCTCTGGAGGAGGTTACTAGCCAATACATATGGAAAAGCGATATTGTAAATGTTGCTTCAATTTTGGGGAGTTCAAGGAAACAGTTGGGTTGCTGAGATGTTTTCAGAAAAACGGTTTTACAGCTTGCTCAGGTTTACTATTACCTTATTTTGTCTTTGGGGGGAGACTGATGATGCTTTAAAAATGCCTATTAGCCTTCTCTTCTCAGTGCTGAATTTGTCTCTGTAGACAGAGATATTATGAAAACAGCCTAAGCTTCTGTTGTTCTTTCATCACAACAGAACTGGTCCGATCAAAGGATGCCCTTTGGAATTTTTCCAAATCGCAGGGGAGAACAGCATACCAAATATACAAATATTATTTTGTAAAAGAAAGGAAAGATAGATGTTTGTTTTCAAGGCC
Organism: Pogona vitticeps; assembly: GCF_051106095.1. Taxonomy (NCBI): domain Eukaryota; kingdom Metazoa; phylum Chordata; class Lepidosauria; order Squamata; family Agamidae; genus Pogona; species Pogona vitticeps. The sequence continues at coordinate 136,405,173 of NC_135786.1, read as the reverse complement.
CTCAGCAGTCCATTAGTGCCCTCTTTGATTACTCTTTGGTTTGAGAATTATTTGCTGTCAATTGCAAAGCTTTTTTTGTCTTTGCAAAACATTTAACATAATTCCTTGATGTTTGTTCTATTTTCTCTTTGCTGTCATAGTGTCTGTGGAAAGAAGGTTTGTTATACAATCTTCGTACACCCCTCATCTGCATTCCCTTTCTCCTTGAATCTAAACACTCTTTGCTAAAATGTTATTGCAGAAGATGATCAAATAATAGGACAATGGCAGTTCTGAAATGAAGCAGAAGTTATTCACATATCCTTTCACAGACTTCGGGCCCAGTGTAGCAAAACAGACACTATTATCTTATTACAGAATTTCAAACATCAAGGACGGAGAGACTGGCAGGTATTAACATGTGAAGAAAATGTACATAGTAAATCTCATGCTGTACAAATCAGATCTGCAAAACAACAGAGATTAGCATATGCCCACCATCCTGATGGATGCTGTGTGCCAGAGATGGGGATGCATGTTCATATAGAATAAGGAATATATAGTGTATTTCATAGGTCTGTGCCATTGATAGCCAGGACATTCATTGTTAACTGAAGGGAAGATTTTACCCTTGCCATGACCCTATGCTTTACTTTTTGTCATTGAATTGAATGGAAATGTGATTGGATTCACACTCTAAAGTAAGCAGTTCCCCTTTCACTAGACGATTAACGACAGGAGATGCAATTTCTTTAACCAAACGTTTAGTATATTCAGGAGGGGAGGGGTGTATTACAACTTTGGTGGGTCCAACAGGACTATTAAACATCAGTAAACCATTCCACATCATCATATCTGATCCACTCTGTATAGCGGTTTCTTTTAACGCGGCACCGTCCCAAATCTCTCTCGATCGGTCGGCTTCCTCAAAGGGTTACTTCACACTGCGCAAATGGTCCCATAGCATGGGTGTTGTGCCCAGTCCCCTTCGCGAAGGGTCTCACCAGTAGGAATAGGTTCCGGACGCACCACCTTCTTCCAAGGACCTTTCGCCCTCAGGTAGACATACACTGTCCATTCTAGAGGGTCTAATTCTCCCAATTGAACTTCTATCCCTGCTGGTGTTCGCCCTGGCATAGGTCTTCCACCCCTCTCACTACCTTTCTCATCTCTCCTTGGCAAAGTAAAAATATATGGTCTTTCCTCACTCTTTTATTCCTCACTCTCCCTCTTCATTACTTCCTCCTCCTCTGCTGCCGCCAAGCTCACCAACAAATCAACTGGCCACACAGGTGGAGGAGAAAATTGGCTAAAGAGCCTTGTTTTCGGCTTGCTAACATAACTCTTCTGTAGCTCAATAGGACACTATGACATCAAAGACAATATAGAACAATAGAACCTCTCGTTCCCTATTTCCATCTCAGTGGAGACTGGAAAAAAGTGAATCAACCCATCAGTTCTTAATTGTGGAGGCCAAGACATTGTTCTTGATCAGCCTGTAATCTGAACTCTCCCTAAATAGGATGACATAAGCATTGGGTTGCCACCACTCCCCAGCAATGCCAAGGTAGGCTGGGTTGTGTGACTTTGTGCAAAAAGGCAGAACATGGCCCAGTTAAGCTTCTCTTTGTGTTGTTATTTAAATGATGGAGAGTCTGTGCGTGGTGAGTGTTTGCTGGGTAGCCGCTATGGGGGACAAGAAGGGGAAGGGTAGAGCCCATATTTTGGGAAATGATGAGTCTGTCATCCTACCTTTATCAGCATATTTAGAAACTAGTTCCACACCACTCCTCCCTAGTAAAGTTACAGTGGATTGGGGCCATCAGAGTTTATTTATTTACAATATTTTATTTATTTACAATATTTTTTAGCCGCACCATTGCCAATGGCTTCCAGTCTCCTGGAATGGTCACTCTGAAAAGCAAGCCAGTCACTTGTTGGGAGGCCTCAGCCAGGGAGATTAAATCCAAAAGACGGACCAAGTGTCTCTCAAGGGTGTCATTTCTCCACATTTTATGGCCTAAACCTATTTCGATGGAAGGTGCTTCCATATTCGAAAAGAAAAGAATGAGAGAAAAGTGTGCTGAGGATCACTGCCACTCTTTGTTACCCCAGGCTTTAACACTGTTATTCTTTACCCGTGTTGAGGCTTTTTCAATAAGAATCTTCATTTGCCATCTTCAAGACTTCTTCCTGGTGCACAGACCAAGTCAGCTTCCACAAGCAGGATTCCCTATGTGTGTTATGAACTGTGGCATCCGACACATTTTTCTGCATCAGTTCAAGCACTCAAATGACGTGAACTGATGTGAACAGAACCATTTTTTAAAAGCAGAAGCCCCAGCAACAGAGGGAAAAAGAAAACTACTGCTTTGTGGGAGAAAACTCCGAGCTGATTTGCATTTCCTTTTGCATCACGTGGTCAATGGGAAAAATGCAAATTAGCCCTCCCAAACCCATAGCATTGTGTTCATGTTTTGCCAGTGTGGTCAGGCTGTGATATCTGGATTCCAGTTTCATGATGACAACAGAACATTATTTTCCCCATATATGAGGTCAGCAAGATGCCTTCGGATGCCACATGGTAGTCAGTGCTCTTTTCTCCAGAACCTGCTGTACAGCATCTGTTTCTCTGAGGCAGAGCCTCACTCAGTCCAAGAGCAGGGCCAGCCTGGCAGCACTAAGAATATTCAGCACACACACATTCCTATTGCTGGCAAAACCAGAAACACAGAGGCCCTTTCTAAGTGACCAGAGCAGTCCTGTATTTTAAGTCCATCAAAAACTGCACAGTCTATCTCATTCTAGTCTAAGAGCAAATCTGTGACTCTTGTAATTTCTTTGATGTAGGTGCCTAATGAAGCCCTCCTGAAATGCATTAAGATTGATCAGGAGGTTAGAGGTGGAACTCCCACACACCCTGGGTTCTGGCAATTTATTTTCAATCAAGGCAGTCTGGAGCTTCACATAAATGTCCTTCACCTAACAGCTACTCATATTGTCTTGAAAAAGACAAGACAACTGGAAAACCCTTTCTTTTCCAGGAAGACAGGGCAACAAATCCATTTCTTGAAGCCCAGGTCACTCTCTCCTAACAATCAGTACCTTCGTGCAGATTCAGCTGTAAGACAGAGAAATCTATCCATCTTTGGGGCTCAGCACAATTAAATGGTGTTCAAGGGGAGGAGTTCTCTCTCTAGCAGAAATCAATATGTCTCTAGTCCAGACAGTGTAGCTGCCCTGATATTTGCCAACGCAGGATGTCACCAGTTAGTTTCAGAATACTTAACACGAAAGCTTAAGTTGATTTCTATCTGTATTATGTTTCTCCAATACGTATTTGTAACCTGATCCTAACCTCCCTACCTTTCAAAGATGACCATAAATAATTAAACTCATTGACAGCAGGGTGTTTAATCTTGCAGACCCATCATCATGAATATTTATGGTCCAAGCCCATCTTCTCCCACACAGCCACCTTTCCTTCTGCAGTGCAAAAATCTTTTGTCTCTGTAACACACGGAAGGAGACAGCCAAAAAGAGAGAGAGAGAGAGAGAGGATGAAAATGGCCAAAAAAAGGATGATAGTTTGATCTGCAGAGTAAGCAGAGTAAGCAAGATGTCCAGGTTAATGAAAAGATAGGAAACTCGTGTGTGTGTGTGTGTGTGTGTGTGTGTGTGTGTGTGTGTGTGTGTGTGTGTGTGTGTGTGTGTGTGTGTGTGTGTGTGTGTGTGTGTGTTTTCTCTCTCTCTCTCTCTCTCTCTCTCTCTCTGTGTGTGTGTGTGTGTGTGTGTGTTTCTTGGGGTTAGTGGTGCCACCTTGCAAACGAGATGCATCAGTCAAGATCACAGAGCTTTCCTTCAAGAAATGAATTAACATGCTAACAACAGTTTACATTTGCCCTTGGCTTCCATAAAGGCCACTCTGTGTTTTACCACAGCAAATGAAAACAAGGCTTGTGAGTGGAAACCACATTGAATTGAATAGGTGGAAGTTGTTTCTTTTTCAGCAGGTGTTACACAAAGCCTCCCTCTGAAGCTTCCAGTGATCTATAACAACAGATCCCCCTCGGGATGATTCTTTGTTCATTTTAGAAATGCAGTCAAAGTGGCTTTTCAGAACCGCAGGGAAAAAGAAAGAGAGAATATGTCAAGTTAAGGCCGCTTTTAAAATCCTTATTACAATTAGAGGTGATCAGATTAGTTTCTTTTTCTCATTCGATTCCCAGGAGAATGAAGGGCTGTGATTGCTTGTTTTACAAGTCATGCACCTCACACACTTTACAACTGTGGTCTGTAAGCCAAAAAGAAAACAATTAAAATGAATTTTAAATGCTTAATGAGACTTCTGTCATTTTGCAGGTCTCTGTTTTAATGTTTTAACCCCAGGCATGAATATTTCCTCACTGTATGGGAGATTTTAAGCAGATGGATAAATGAAACAAAAAGTTACAAGCAAAGGAGCATTGCTCAATGGTGAAGTGAATCCTTTAGTACAAACTCAGAGGATCTCTGGTTCCATCTCTACCTTTACCAGTTAAAGCCTGGGAAAGACCTTAGTGAGCCATGGCCAGTCAGAGTCAACCAAGACAGTGAGCTTGTTGTTAGAATCTTCTTGCCCAGTGTTCCCTCCAGGATGCAGTTCATGCCTGATTTGCAGCTGAAGCCCATATTTACCTGCCAATAACCTATGACAGGACAAATAATTTGCAAAATGTAGAGTTAAGAGAAGCTCATACTGGGACATACTGAGACACATCTGGAAGATAACTTTCTAAATGTGTAGCGGTTGATTGTGTGTAATTTGACCCCCAGAATTTTTAACTAGACAGACCAGCATCTGACTTGATATAAAGAAATAAACAGACATTATAGGTAACCCATAATTGGAAGATGGATGCTTTTGTGGTTAACTGAGTGCGAGTGTCACAGAAAGAATTTCTTTAGCCTCCGGGAATTTGCAAATAAGAATGCTTTGTTTTGTGAGTGGTTTGCAGGACTGAAGCATGGGAATACTGTACTTTGATGCCTGATTCCCAAGCATGAGAAGCTGGCATAATCACAGACAAATGTGACATAACAGACATAAACACAGACAAATGTGTTTTAGCTCTACTTTATAGTGACCCAGAGAGGGCTAGACAGGGAGTATGGTGGGCCAGATTTGGTTTCTGGGATGCAAACTGAAAGCCATTATGATAGATATTGTTCACAAGGCCTTTCAAAAAACCTTCTGACTAAGTCCTTCACCAAAGGCTCCTGAATAATCATTGTTGTTGTAGGATATAGATAGGTACTCTTATGGTCTGTTAACTGGCACAGATCATACCAGAGAGTGGGGATAAGTGGGTATTTCATTTGGCAGAACTGATAATAAATTGAATTGAATTGACAGTAAAGTCATAAACCTTGGAGAACTGGGGAATCCTAACTTCACACATGCTCTGAAGTAGTATTAGTTGGCAGTGACAGACTACCTTGGAAAGATTTCTTGAGGTAACGTTCATAGCTTAGCTGAATAGTGACCCAACTATGCATCAGCTTTGAAGGAAGCAAAATCCTCTGGATCTTTCAGAAGGGAGGTAAAAAATGTACTGATGTTGTTATGTCACCTGTATACAGATAGAACCTGTGATACAACTACACATGAAATATTGTATAGACCTCCAGTGACCACATCTTGGGAAGGGGAATATATTGTAGCATTGGAGAAAGTTCAGAAATAGAAACCAAAATGATTGGAGTTGGAGCAGTTTCCATACAAATAACTGTTACCATGCTGAAAACAGTTTAACCTAGTGAAAAACTAAGTAAGGCAAGATGTAACAGAAGTTACCTCCGTGGTTTAGTTGGATTCCCTATTATGCCTCCTTCACAGGGGCTGGACTCAACGATCCACAGGGTCCCTTCCAACTCTGCAGTTTGGTTATGATTATGACGAGATTATACAATTTTGCCTGGCATGGAGAAAAATGCTAAAATCTAGAGCCATTGTATACGTATCGACAGTGGCAGATTCATAACAAAGGGGAGTACTTTTTTCAAAAAGCACAGTTCTGCTGCCTCTTGCTGATGGCTACCAAGTTAATAATGATAATTACATTCTGTCAAGCTGATTCTTATTTATGGCAACCCTTTTCAGGGTTTTCTACATATAGAGTACTCAGAAATTAATTTACTCTTCCCTTCTTCACAGGATGCTTTGAGACTTGACAGCTTGTCCAAGGCTACACAGGCTGGCTCTTCTCACAGTTACCCTGCCAGCCAAGTTAAATAGTTCTTAAAAGGAGATGAAAGAAGGCTATCTGTAGTATTAATCATTATGGTTAGATACTGACTCTGGCATCAGCTTCTCAATCTCAGCTACTGGCAAACAAATGCTTCCTGCGGGCATCCAACTGGCCAGTAGGAGAGACAGCATATTGGAGTAGATTATCTGTACGCTACAGCAGGGTTTATATTGTTACATGGAATAGAGAAGGTAGTCCTGAAATTTAAGTAATTCCAAAACATATATTCTGGTGGGGTTTTTCCCCCTTCAGAAAAACACATTTGTTTTGATACTTTTCTGTCTTCAAAAAAAGTCAGGACGATGAGTAAAGCCCAAACAGTACTACTACAAGCAACCATGATAAGGCCTCGATGCTCCAGCTTACAAGAAAGCCCATGTGAGCTTTAGTTTTAAAGGCTTGCTAGGGAAACAGTCTCTGGTGTGTATCTGTGTGTGTGTGTGTGTGTGTGTGTGCATTCTGAAGTCCCCTGCATAAACACAGACCAGAGGCACCCCTGCATTGTTTCTGAACGCTAATGAGATAACACCTCCAAGCTCTAATATAGCCTTGACATTAAGAGCAGGTTAGTCATGTAGCATTGTTCCTGTTCCTCACAAAATGTGAATCCTTTAAATATAATTTGCTAATAAGAAAAACAAAAAAAAATTACGAGTTCTTCTATGGCTCTGCAAATTCATGGTGGGAAACAGAAACCTCTAATTGGGTTATATGGAGCATGCTTCTTGTTTCACAATGCCCCAGTCTTTGGCTCCAGTCCTGTAAGCATTCACCACCTGCTCTTAGAGAGACGGGTGTGTGAAGGAAATGTGTCATGCTGAAAAATGGCTTGTGTGCTCAGATATAGTTTCTCCAGATATATTTATTTGCAGAGAAGGCTAATGTCCAAGAAGATATCTGTAATGTACTGATAAATGGCCCTGAACTGGGAAGAGAAACAGAACAACATCATCTCTCCCAGTAAGCCATTTGTCACATGGAGCTAATGATAAATTAAAGTCAAAAGTCATATCCTTCTCACTTCACTATTGTAATACAATAAAGATACCAGTTCCCATAATAGTGGTATTTTGCTACCTTAAATATATTTATAAGTAAAGAAAAATGCACTGTAGCACCAGTCAGTGCTTAGTAACAGAGGTTTTCACAGCAGTTCAATTAGTATGATCACTAGGTGTTGGTCCGGCAACAAAAAATAGATTTATTCTCCCCCTATTCCATTAAAATGCAGCCCCCAGCCCCATTGCAGGAGCTTTAGAAACTGGGCTCTTCCCACAATAAATACTGCTAATGTTTGAGATGGGAATGGAGCATCTGTGGCCACAAGTCAAATGCAACAGGCACACCGTCCCAATGCCGATCCTACAGCAAATTTATCTGTTGTTCTCTTCAACCATTGGTTACAAACACGAGAGTATCTGAAAACCTTAAACTGAACATGCAAAATTGCCTGATGAATTACACATTTGTATAAGGGCCATTGCACATCTCCACCCTGCTCTGCTCCCTACAGCTGTCTTTTGTGTGACCAGCTATGCACAGGCTGCAACGTCAGCTGTACAAGCAGTCAGAAAAAGGGCAGTGAAAAATGGCTGTCCTTCCAGCCATTTTCTTTGTAGGGTTGTGGCCTAAATACATCCCCAACATTCAGTGGTGCTTTTGAGAGTGGGAAGTTGTTCCACGGAATTACAGGGAGGCATGTTTCTTGGGCTCCACCCACTCTGTGAGTGAGTGAGTGGGTGTGCGTGTGATAGAGGGAAGGAAGGCAGGGAAGCACTCCCAGATGCAGATTCAACTATTTCAAAATTTATTATTTTTCAGCAAGCTATATTTTACTACCTTTTTAGAAATTATTACCATTCTCCTAGTTCTTCTCAGTTTATGCCATAGTTTTACCTCTGCAAATGCTCTCAAGAGGATTTGATTAATGTTCTTTCCTCAAGAATAACCTTTGCTTCTGTTTTAATGGCGTTGTGAATACAAGGCTTTAGCTGAAATCCAGTATTCACTAGAACAATGGAGAACATCTCTCTGTGCTGCTCTCATGCTCTCTCACTCTCTCTCTGCATGCACATATGTGTGCAGTTATTCATACATGCACACATGTGCATCTTCAGCCTGCTCATACATTGATTGCAATGGTACAGAGTCCACAAAAGACATAGGTTTCCATTTCCACAGTACTCAAAGTAATGTTTAAGGAACGGCAACAATATCAGAAATGTTGGTGGCATCATTACATATCATACCAGCTATTATGTCAGGGCCAATAACACTTGCATTGGAAATAGTCACATTATAAATACTGCTTGGACTGCAAGTTTCATTTTCTATGTTCAGTAGATGTACAAATCACAAAACTACCCAATGTCATGGCAAGTGGATAAGTGAAATCAAAGGCAGTGTTGCTTCTTCAGTTAATGTAGATGCTGGCTTAAATCATGTTGTTTGAGATGGTACATTGCACTGGAATGGGCCCATTGAATCAGGAGGGATTTGGTGAGTCTACGCCTCCATAAGTTCCATTGATTCAAATCAGCATCCTCTAATTTTGCTTTACTGCACTAAAGTAAGGCACAACTAGAGTAGGTCCATTTGAATCAATGGAGTTTAACAGAGGAGTTGACTCACCAAATCTCCTTGGATTCAATGGGCCTATTCCAATCTGTTTTACTATGCTAAGCAATAGGATTTTAGCCAGTAATTTGGTTACATATAATATCAAACAATCTTTCATTCCTTTATGAGTGGAACGCTTTTTAAATTCAATAACTGGTTAAAAAATAATTGGACAGGACTCATTTCCTGCTTTAGCAGGGAGTAGAGTAGTAAATGACCTTTGGGGTCACTTTCAACTGGACAGTTCTATAATTTTATGATTGCTAGGGGCCAACTCAAATTGCTTTGGAGACAACTTGAGGCCTGTGTATCACCAGTTGACCAATCCTTTTTTTCAGGATGTATAATTAGCATCAGACAGGGCGGTGAAACTGTGGGCCTCCTAATAATTTGAACTGGTCATATGGGATCTGCTATGACAAGAACCTCTCTCATCTCCCAGTATTTTGAAAATCAGCTTGCTTTGCTATTGGTCTTGGCAACTTAAGTGTGAGATTCCCCAGAAATCTGATGTATCAAACATGAAAAACTGCCTCAGTTATGTCTCTCCAACACTAACATATTTCAGATCTAATAATGAGTGATGAATAAAATATGTTTCTGTCCCAAGCACTGCCTTTCAGTCCCAGTTTGCCTTTTGCTTCTAGAGATAATTGGTGAGCCAACTTTACAGATGTCTTTGACTGGATCAACAGCTGCATTTGCTGCCTTGCCAGTGGCAGCCAGTGATTCCAGGTTTGCTTTCAGTCTGCACCTTAAAGGAGGTGTCCTGAACTTGGAGGTGAAGGTGAAGCTTCAGCACATTGGATAGCTCCTGAAATATGCACACTAAAATCACCAGCTGCCACTGTGCCATACCTATCACAGTCTGGAAAGCTGGGGTTTCTGCAGCAAATGTGCTAAACTGCCATTCCTGCACAGCACAAAAAGCACTTCAGAAATACTTTTAATTTGTAAAGGTCCACAGAAAGACCAAGCTGAAAGGAGGATGAAAAACCTGCCAATGTAGCCTTGGACAAGCTGCATAGTCCCATGGTGCCCCCCCCCAGACAAAGGGAATGGTAAACCACTTTTGTGCACACTTCTCCCTTGAATTGCACAGGTTTAAGTGGCATGGTTTTGGTTGTACAGATGTTTTTAAAACAAACAAACATTGATACATACTGTGCTTCTATTCTGCAGGAAGTGGCTTGAGAAAGGTGGATCTTGGACTTACCGAGGTTGCTGTTGTTGGTGCAGCAATCCCTGATCGGATGGTGGCAGCCCAGCTGGTCCCTCTCGTGGAATGGCAGCTCTCTATGTGGTTGCTGGGGAGGGTGATGTGGCATGCTAGGAGGCTGACACGGCTCTGGGAAGGTCACAAGAGTGTGCTGCTCTCTTGAGGGAAAGGAGGAGGAATGGTGCCTCTGTTTTCCCCCATGTATGTGTGTATGTGAATCAACTGTTTATGTGTTGCCATTACATTTGGGGGCATGAGTTATATACAGATTTTGAACTACATGATGGGTCCGACACCCTTAACCCCAATGTTATTGAAGGGAGAAGTGTATTCTCTACTTTGTAAGTCCTGAAAAGGTTCATGATATGTCTGAATTGACTCAGTGGCACACAATTATTAATAAGTCTCATAAAATGCATTTCCTCTAGCCTGTTGCACAGGATTTGCTTTCTTGACAGTAAATTTTGTATCACCAAGTTTGGCAACTGGTTGGCAAGCCCTTACCCTGCTGTACTGGGGGCAGGGGTGGGCGGATCAGGCTTCCCTCTTTTGGAAAGGAAAGGAAAAGGCTGCTTCTTCTCCCAGGAGGCACAGAGGAGAATCAAACGCACAACTTTTGGCATTGTGGCCAGGTATTCAACTCACTGAGCTATTCAGAGGGCTAAATTTTGGAACTATTGCTGGAAGAAAACAGAGAGGAGTTGTGATCATGCCCTCCCTATGAGTTTCCAAGATCATCTCTTTCCTATGGGAAAAAGACTGACTTCTGAAGTTGATCAAGCTTCTGCTGGATTCAGTGAAGCAGTAACTGTATTAGCCCTAAAAGGATTTAAGGGAAAAGGAGCGGGGGGAGAGACATGAACTGAACATTCCTAGATTTCTTCCTCTTTCTCCTCTCTCAATGGTTTTTCAATTATTGTATCCTGTTTACTTGCCAAAATAAATGCTAGATTGATGCCTGTGTAGCTAGCTTACCCTCTTCTCCAACGACCTTTTGTGAAGGCAATACATTTTTATAAACTCCCAACCTCTGGCTATACAGCCAGATATCTAAACTACTGAGCTATTTTAGGCTCAGCTTAATAGTTGCTAAAGGCTGAACGATGTTTTTATCTCCAGAATCCCTTCAGGTTGCCAGTATAGCCCAGAGGTAGAATAAACTGTGTTTAACATGCAGCATTCAGAAATCACGGCATAGATCATGAAATGGATGAACACAAACTGCAGCCTTGGCTCTCTACAGATGGTCACAAACTTGATTAGGAAAGTTTGGCAATAGTCAAGGTGTATCATCAATGATCTACTAGGTCCTATCAGTGTACAGAGGATCCTTGATTGATCTCTTTGCCTCTCCCTCCTTTCAGGTAAGGGGCAAAGCATAAAATGCATCTCTGCCTGACATCACAGATGGGTGGTCTGTGGACTTGAGCCCTTTGAACAGGATGAGAAGAAGCAATTACAATAGGGCTGAGAGGTCTGCAGCCCTCCAAATCTTGATAGACTCTTGTTCTCATCAGTCCCAACCAGCCTGGCTGGCGATGAGGTATGTTGTGAGTTGTTGTTTAACTTCTGGAGGACAATAGGTTCTTGACTGCAAGGAGGCAAATTCAGGAAGTAGGTTTATGAAGAATTTCTTTATCAAAAGAGCAGTTCTCTTATAGAACAGACTGCCCAGGGATGCTCTGGCATCACAGTCTCTAACTTAGTACAAGACAACAGACATTTATGATTACCTATCTAATTTTATATGTTTTGTTAACATCTTTTATCTAACTGTATTAATTGCATATCAATACATTACTGGTTTAAGAAAATAACTTTTCTTAACTAATACCCACTTCTAGCTTTGACTCTTTCGTACAATAATGTTTTCCACTTCCATGTTATTTCTCCTTTGTTTGACTTACTTCAGCTGCACTGTCATTAGCAGTTATCAACATAATTTGAATCTGCAAATTGTTATACTGCATCAATTGTTAGATCATCCTGAGAAATTTCCTTTGAGGATGCCAACAGGATTCAACCCATATCCACCCTGACTGATTGAGGGACCAACTTGAGGGAGACAGCACTTGGGTCAGTTCAGTGGTCAGCATATTTATTATGTGAGGAGTGTGTATTTTGCTTTGTTTTGTTTTGCTTTGTTTATCATATAGGTTGCAGGATAAGACTGCACTTTGAGGAGCACCACAACATTTTAGAGCTTCTCCCTTTATGTCATATTCCCGCCTGCCCCTTGGTTGTTTCACCAAACTACGTGTCATTCAGCTGCCACCAGTTCCTTTGTTGTTGTTTAGTCATTTAGTCATGTCCGACTCTTCGTGACCCCATGGACCAGAGCATGCCAGGCCCTCCTGTCTTCCACTGCCTCCTGGAGTTGGGTCAAATTCATGTTGGTAGCTTCTTTTTTATTTTTTAACATAAGGGGTGACAGAAATGAAAAAGGGAATTAGAATTCATGTTGGTAGCTTCGATGACACTGTCCAACCATCTCATCCTCTGTCGTCCCCTTCTCCTCCTGCCTTCATACTTTCCTAACATCAGTGTCTTTTCCAAGGAGTCTTCTCTTCTCATGAGATGACCAAACTATTGGAGCCTCAGCTTCAGGATCTGTCCTTCCAGTGAGCATTCAGATTTGATTTCCTCTAGAATTGATAGGTTTATTCTTGTTGCAGTCCAGGGGACTCTCAAGGATCTCCTCTAGCACCACAATTCAAAAGCATCAATTCTTTGGCGGTCAGCTTTCTTTATGGTCCAGCTCTCACTTCCGTACATCACTACAGGAAAAACCATAGCTTTGACTATTCTGACTTTTGTTGGCAAGGTGATGTCTTTGCTTTTTAAGATGCTGTCGAGGTTTGTCATCGCTTTCCTCCCATTAATGACAGATGTCCGGGCAACGTATCATTTAAGAACCAAGTAGAAATTGTTTATTGTTACAGGTGATAAAAGTCCTGTCAATGTTGTTAACTCTCAAGCGAAACAACATTCTGTCTTCACTCTCAACCACCTCCTCTCCCTCTCCCTCCTTTTCTTTATCCCACTTAACTCCACCCCTCACTAGCTCCTATTGGTGCATACAAATCTCATCATAAATATAAATGAGCAGGGTGAACGCTACACTTCACTATAAACTCTTTGCCTCCAGTTGCTTTATTTTTTTGGCAGTCAGCATTTCTGTGGATACCCTTTTAACTAATGTCAGTTAGCAGAGATGTATTACACCATGATTACAGCAATTACACTAGAGTGGTGGACTTTATTCAGAAAGCACCCTAATAGTCTGTTATGGAGTATCTCAGTGGGCACTTCCATTTCTTGTGCCCATACCGTGGAACAGTCTTCTCTCAGAGGTTTGCTTGATACACGTCCCCTTTCAGGTCAGGTAAAGACATTTGCAACTTCTGGGTATTTGAAATGGAAGAGTGTCCCTACGCTATGTGCTAACAGGAACAGGAAAGGTAGAGACCGGGCGATGAATCCCTCACATATTCCTTTTTGTTTCTTTTTTTTTCCCTTTTGTAAAGAGACTGATATGCTGAGGTTGGACTTCTTTTCACTCATATTTTTTAAACACCTAATTGTGTAATTTGTAGTCAACAACCCCATCAACCCCTATCTCTCAGACACATAATTTAATATTGAATAAATGCTCTTCTCTTAAAACCATCTTTGATATGATTCCAAGAGGCCAAACTCCACACAAAATCAATGTTTGGTAAGCGCTGAGTTCCTTCTGCCAGTGATCTGTTGAGGGCTGAACATAGGGAGCTTGCCTTGTTGGTCCAATTAGTCAGAAAGTCAGTCCTAGTAGAGCAATAACTGAAACTGACTGGCAGAAGCCAGGGCCACAGAACGGATTATTTCCTAACCCTTCCTGGACAAACAGTGGACTGCAGCTGGAATTTCTTGAACACAAAATGTGTGTTGTGCTGCTGCTCTACAGCACAGAAAATAACGTGGTTTGTTTCCACTGGATTGAATTTTGTTTTTACCATTGTAAACCTCTGTAAATTATAGCATGGGAAATGGTTTTAAAACATATTACATGAAATTAAGTCATCCTTAGAACCAAGGTACAGTGGTGGTGGTGGGGGGGGGGGGGTTGTGGATGTCAGTAAGATTGCCTCTTCCAGAGGAGATCTTGTAAATCGTTCCACTCCTCAATAGACCTCATGACAAGGTCACAGTCTTGTTCCATTATCAGTGTCAGAAGCAGTGTTGGCCAGAGCCTTTGCGTCAAGCCAAGAAGAGGGTGGAGGCTTTGTGTCACCACCTCACCCTTGGTACTCAAAAACCAGAGTGAGGAATCAGCCTTGACACTTGCCGTTAGAGTTTTGTTTGTGTTTCTTGATTGATTTAGCTTCCTAGAGCTTTTATAGAAGAGTCTGTAAAACAAATAAAACAGCTCCCCTATTTTTCTCTTGTTAGTTGTTTACTCCACGTACTATGCTAGATTCTTTTATGTAATCGGAGTTTTTCTCTCCTTCTCTCTCCCTTTGCTCCAAACAGGAAACCTTTTGCAGATTGCAGACTCCTCAGTTTAGCAGACCATATGGTTGTCCACTGGGGCTGGTCAGCTCAAATGAGGGTCCCCTTCTCCCATTATTACAACGCCGGCTTCACTCATGTAGGATATGACACACTCTCCAAACAGGTTAGCTACTGCAAGCATAGGGCAGCAGTTTCAAGAAACCAGATTTCAGTCCTGAAATCTGGTTTCTTTTTTTCATGCCACTATTTTATTTTAGGTCTTTTGAAGTCTTCAGGCAGTATACATTTGGGCCGTGTAACCCCTATGAAATATTGGTTCAGACCAAAGGGGTGGGACTAAGAATGAGCAGGGCTATTAGTAAGAGATTTGAGTGAGCTGTGAGCCATGTGAATGGAAAAAACTGAAACCATTCAAAAACATGTAAAATTGGAATAACTAGGGTTCTTTTGGCTCATGGTCGAGCCTTGAGTTTAGTACTAGATCACCTTGTTATTACACTGACGACCTACAACAGGCTATGATGTTTCTGCAGTATTTGTGTATGTCTTTGTATGTTGTGAATAACTTCAGGAAACAATTCCTTTTCCTAACACCATGCAGCACTTTGAAGAGCCCACAGGCTTTACAATGAAACATAAGAGCAAAGGTGGGGATTGACAGAAAGCAGGATCAAAGGAAGGTGGTCTGTGGTGCATATCAAGCCACATCCGATGGAGGGCCCAGCTGGCACTGAAACAATCCACAGTCTCCATGTGATCACCTAGTCCAAACAGAAGCCCAGTTATTCTCCCTGCCCATTCATTTCTGTGCATCTAAAGCTACTATCCAACAACATGCGATATATATATGACTGCTCAGATGTCCGTAACATTTTCTTGAATGGGTTTACTTCTCAGTAGGTCAGTATGGTGGATTTCTTAAGATATAACAATAGGGACAGCGTAAATTGGATGTATAGGCTTTTCTCTTGGCAAGGGAGTGGGTTGCAGAATGCGTTTTGGTAGCAGAGATGTCACGAAGTTACTGTGCACAATAAAAACCCTCTTAAATTTTTTTCCTCTTAAATTAAGGACTCATGTGGCATTTCTTCTGCTTTACAGTCTGGGCCCTGCACAGATCATGTCACTATTTTCCCTAATCTGCAAATGACATTTTGCTTATAGTAGTTAATAATTAAATCATGTGTCTTCAAGTCAGTTCTGACTTATGGCAACCCTTTTCGGGGTTTTCCCAGTAGAGAATGCCCAGAAGTGGTTTACCATTCCCTTCTTGGCCCTGGGGCTGTGCAGCTTGCCCAAGGCCATACAGGCTGACTCTTTTCCGGGGAGACACAGTGGGGAATCGAACTCTCCTCTCCATAGCCAGATACCTAAACCACTGGACTATCCAGCCACTTGGAATTAAGTACATGATTAATATATTTTAATGAATCAGGTCATGGAAGCTGGAATTTCATTGTCAAGGTTATGAGAACTTTTCCATTTATTTTATGATTAGTTTCCTGTAGCATTTCAGCTGCTTCCTCAGTTGGTCATGATCCACCAATAACTACTAAGTAAATCCCAAACACCAATTTGAACTTGGAAGTCAATTATATGGCAAATGATTTTGACACCGATGGACTTGAAAGCAAGTTGCTGAAAATGGCACTTCTGTGTTTACAGAATCTTTCTCGAACAACATCTGAAAAACAAATCTTGAATCAATACTCTTTCATTTCGTAATAATGAGAAGCATAAAAATGGCTTATGAAATGGACTGCACAGCAGTTTCTGCAACCTGTGTTTTAGATTATACAGGAGATTATGATTAGGGCAGGTTTTCATTAGAGTTGTTTTCATTACTGTTATCTATTATTTCCTTGAATAACAAAGTGAGATGATTGAATATTAGTTTGCAAACAGCTATACATTTTAACCCCCCCCCCCAAAAGGAAATGATTTCTATTGTAGGGAGACTCTGTCTCTAGCTGCACCAAAGAATATTAAGCAAATATTCCCAAACTGCCTGATAAGGATTTTTAAAGTTCCAGGATTTGATTCTAGGTAGATCAGATTATCTAGTAACTCCCCTCACCACCTGGAAGTAGAGCTTCTGCTTTTACATGTCTGCCCCTGTCTTTGTGGTTAATCGAGTTTGAGGGGAACAAAGGACCACTCAGTCATAGCTATGTTGAAGACCTGGATTTCTGTGGATGGCTCTCATTTCTGCTCCAAAGAAGCAAGATTGGATGGGGGAAAACTCAAAGAATCACAATTCATTTGGGTGTTGAGGATCTCTCAGTTCACCATCTCTGTGAGAGCAATTGGGGTGTTTACTGTCAAAATGCCAGTTTAAAAGGAGCAGGAAGGAAGCAAAGGAAAGTTCCAGATTATTCAGGCTTCAGGTTAGGGAAACTAAGCAAAACTCCTATACTTGTACTATATGGCAGGAGAGAGAAATTTTCCCGTTATTCAGCATTCTTCCACACAACACACATATTACATACAGATAATGTCCATAGTAAACTCTCGGAACATTATGTAGCTCAGCAGGAAAGTGGAAAGGAGAACAAATGTACCTTTTTATCCCTTCCTCACTCTTGAAAATATTCCTGCCTTGAGAGGCCCCCAAAGCACTACGGGGTTTCTTTTTCCCCCAGGCTGGCTGGAGCCTTGATGAGAACATTGCTTTTAATACCTATGGACAAGCTACAACATTTTTTGTTGTTTCTCTTTGTTTTCCTTCATCTATTCCAGTAGCAGTCCCACGCCTTTCTGAATGAAAGCACAATCACAGCCCTCCTCATTCAAAATCACATACCATTCATTCAAAATTGCCTACCTACGATGGAACAGAAATGCTCACTTACAATCATCCCACCCATCTTCTCCACTTTCCCAAGTGCAGAACCAAAATGTTTGCTTAGCAACATTCTTGGTGTAAATGCAGAATTGTATGTGTGCCAAGGCAAACTCTCAGTAGTTCAACAGGGAGGGATCCTGACAATAACCTTCCCTTGCAGAGAATGCACCAGCAACTATCCTCCCAGCTCCTAAATGAAACGATAGCCTGCAGACAGTATGAGTCTTTGTAAATTGTATTTTTTAAAAAAGTTTTTTTCATTTAATTTAGTGGTGTACCACTTAACTTTTTTGTTGTTTAGTCGTGTCCGACTCTTCATGCCCCATGGACCAGAGCACGCCAGGCCCTCCTGTCTTCCACTGCCTCCCGGAGCTGTGTCAGTTTCATGTTGGTTGCTTTGCAGACACTGTCCAGCCATCTCATCCTCTGTTGTCCCCTTCTCCTCTTGCCTTCACACTTTCCTAACATCAGGGTCTTTTCAGGGGAGTCTTCTCTTCTCATGTGATGGCCAAAGTATTGGAGCCTCAGCTAATTCAAATGTCTGCTATGTCTTGTCAAGTCATCACTATTTCAGTGAAAGAATAAAAGAGGAAAGTAGTAAGAGTGCCATGATAATGGCAGAGAAGGGTGAGGGGGAAAGGAGCTGTATGATATTTGGACACTTGAAAAACATCCTCCTGGGATAATTAAACTCTGTGGACTGCAGCAGCGATTTAAGTACAGAACGGAGCAGGGTGTCGCCGTACAGAAGTGTGCCCCAGCTTGACGCAAACATTCTAGATGAAGTTGTGAGAATGTGGTGGACCCATTTCACCACATGCCTCAGCAAATATTTATAATTATTAAATAAATCTCACGAGCAGTAGGGCTTCCAGGCACTGCTCTCCCAACTCCTGACTAAGGACTCCAGGCTTCTGGGTGGCAAACAGAGGTAGGCGGTTATAGAGCTCAGTGGCAGAGATGGCAATCCCTGCACTGAGACAAGAACTATACAATCAGAATGAGAGGGAGAATCTAGTTCCATTACACCAATCACTGAAAACTTAAAATTAATCCTGGTCTGAGGAGTAAAGATATTGGTGTGGGTGTTGTCTTTGATTGTGTGGTTGTATACTTCAGAGGGGAGAGCTAATATCTGTGGTCTAAACATAAATAATTGTTATTTAGAATAACTGACTCACTTTTCACAGAACTCTGGGGCAATCAAGAAATGTTTTAGTGATTAAGTCTCTCTGTTCTTTGCATCAACATTACCATCTTCACTAAATAAATAAGGTATCTCTTTTCAAGTTACATTTGGGGGGCTAATTAAAATATAGCTGCATTTCTAAAGTAATTGCTAAATAATCTCTGACACGTTGAGCAAGGGAAATAATTTGGAGCATTATGACTGGCACAAAAAACACCCTTTTACAAAGGAGAGTACATAATGATTAAAACCTCAATTTTCAATCCATGATTTATTCATTAATCAGCCTATCAATTATGCAAATTAATACTGCCACTCTGAATGAATCACAAAGCAGCTAATTACATTGATAATTACATTTGGTTTGCCAAACAGGAGCAAACTTTTTAAAAAAATACTGCCTTTGCTGCAGTGATGAATGAAATTTTTGTGTGCTCCATCATTGCTTTTTAAAACTGCTAAACTGAAGGAAGAACAAGGAAAGTAGTGAACCATGGAAATCACATGAAGTTGCATTTTCTTCTGACTTACCAAGGTCACGATGTGAAATAGTATTTGCCAGAGAAGTTATATTACTTTGCTGAAAGGAGGCTAATTTTGTCCCCTTGCTTGGGCTCTATTACGACAGATGGTGGAAGAATCTATTGTAGAATGTGCTGATTCAGACCATCCCCTAATTCAGCTGATGATTTTAAATGTTCCCACTTTTAATGTTGCGGCAACTACAGGACAGATAAGGGAAGGGTTGAAGAACAGGAGAAGCGCTACTCTGGCTCCATCTCCTCCTTCCTCTGTGCTCCCTTCTTTCACTAGTCTGAAGAATTCATCAAGAGTTTCAGTGCAAAGTCTTTTCTATTTCATTACATGCCTTAATTAACCGACCTATGCAAGAGTGCCTGTAGTACAACCCAACTGCTGTTTATTAATGATAATTTCCATGTCTCTGCTTTTTTCATTTCTTTCATTTTTAATAAGATTTTATTAGTTTTTCAATCTATATACATTCAGTTCATGCCTGTTAAACATTGTGTCACATAGGTTGCTTATAATTATTTGGTTTTGCATCTTGGTTTGGTTGTCCCTTCAAAATCTTTACGTTTTTTAAACATTGAACCAATTATGTGTATATTTTAGTGTACATAATTGGCTACCATCATAATATTGCTCTCATAGTACAGTATACAAGTTCTCAAAATCCTCTAATAAAGTACCTAATACAAACAATTCTGGTTTGAAATCTATATAATTTGAGGCAATTTAACCAACCCAACTTTGTATTTACCAATAATAGCTAAATAGGTTCCTAACACATGGAATGTTATCTAAAGCATTTTACATAGATTTTCTTTATATAATTGTTTAGCCATTTCTATCTCCACATTTTCTGTCATGTCTATATCAATATCATATCTAATATATGTTAATTAAGTACTATTTGTTTTTCCTCTTTCTTATGACTAGCTTCAATTTATCTTAACAACCACCTTGTTATGCCTTAACCCTGATTAATGATCCCTTATTTCAATTTGATTCCCTTTCCTACTATATATGATATGTCCCCTTACTGTTCCAGAAGTTAGGTGCATGCATGTTTTCAATGTTGAAGGCCACCTTAATGTTTTTTACCTTTGCATCTTTCTAAGTAATTCCTTCTCTTTTTTGTCTTTTCCCAATTCTAATTCCTATCTCTCTAAGAATTTAGCCATCTCTTGTACCATCTGTCATCATTTTTTGCACTTGATCTATCTCCAATAGATCTTCCAAGCTACAGTATTTTTAATTAAATCTGCTGGTCCTCTCTCCTTATCTTCTCTCAGCACACCTAAGATTCTCCTTGGCTCCAGGGTTAGAATTAGACCTCCTAAATTTCCTCCTCTGATTCCCTCCAGTCCCTCTTTTGATTGGCATACATCATCCACCCCCCTCTAATTTCCTTCTTTTTTATTCCCTATCTCCTGTTGACTATAGTCTTTCTTTAACTGCTCATTGAATAATTTCGCCTCTTTGTTGTGGGATCTCACTATTTCTAAAATTGTTTGAAGAGTAGATTTTGTTTCCTCCCTAAATTTGTCTTGTTGTAGCATTATGTCCCAGATATCAAATGACTGTATTCCAAGTGAAAGTTATCCAGTTGTTTAGTAGTAATCAGTCCAATTCCATCAATACTTGCGTCCATAGGTTCATTTTAATAGATTGGTCATCTTTAGGGTTAAACTTGAATCCAGTCTCAGATGTATAGGGTTTCCCTTGCTTGTTGACTGAAGGACACTTGCTCATCAAATAGTTCCCTCGATGTTTATATAGCCTGATGTCTTTTGTAATCCAGCCCCAGAAGCAGTCCATTTCCATATTAATCCTATCCCAGCTTGTGCTCCAATCAAATTCAGAGCTCAAGATACAGTTTATTTATTTAAAAAATCCACTTCTGCAGAATTAGGCTTTTGAGGGTTAATTTGTCTATATTTCAATCAGTCCTCAGAGAAAAAAAAGTCAGAGTCTCCATAAAGTCTTCAAGGTCAATGTTCTGTGCTTTTTGCTAACACTGTAGATAGCTGTAAGTAGCTGTAGCTGTAACATTACCAGTTTAATTCCAGAAGTGTTTAAGAATTTTATGAGAAAGATTTCTTAAGTTTCTAATGTCAGAGTAGTACCAAACTTCCTTCCTTGAAGTATAATTAAATGTCTAAATAGTTTCCAATTTATTTTCTTTGCTTCTCTTTGTGTCTCCTCCCTTCTCCAGATTCACCACTGCTCTTTAAGTGTCGAGGCTCACTTTTCTGTTATAGGGATTGTCTCGTCCAGGGATGGTCATAAAATAAAATAGTTATAAATATTTCTCACCCAATGATAACAATGTGCTGGTTTACCACTTCTCAATTGCTGGCTGCCGACGATTTGCAAGCAAGCTTTTCAGCATCTCCCCCATTTCACCACCTCTTCAGGGTGATTTTAACCTCCTGGGGGGTCCCAAACAAGTCAGAATTCAGCCCAGAGGACAAAGCTCCATCCTCCTGCTGCTGTATTGCCACAGCATCAAGCCGGAAGTCTCTGCTGCTTTTTGCATTTCTGTTTCCTTTGGTCCTGTTGAATATAATCCTCCACTCACATAAGTTCATCTGTATATTAAACTCTGTCATGTAACTGAGATACAACAAAAACTTTTCATCCTCATAGATGTGTTAACCTGCTGATCTAAGCCAAGATGTCTGTATTGCCTCCCAATTACTGTTTATTGATTATGACAGTTCAGATAATATCATGTAGGCCTTTTTTATTTCAGTTTCCCCACTCCCCTCTCCTACTCAAACATTTCTGTAAAGATTTGTGAACTGAGACAACACTTTACATATCTGATGAAGTGGGTGGAGGTCCTTGAAACTATATATCTTTATAAAACATGTTAATCTTCAAGGTGCTACTAGAATCTGTTTCTTTTGCAGCAACGGATCAACGCAGCTGCCACCACCACTCCAAAAGCATTCTCTAGGATTCTGCAGGATTTCCAAACATTCCTGGCAGAAACAGGAGTGAAAAACAGCTCAAAGTTGTGCGACTACATCTAGTACAATGGATGGGTGTACCTGTGCTGTGGCTTTCATGGGCTAATGTAATGATGTGGGTGAAAAGCTAGACTCTGAGCTGGGAAGTCCCCAGTCCAAATCTTGTACTCAACCGTAAGCACATCATAGGTCACTAGATAAGGCACATTCTCTCACCTCTAGTATCCAGTTACATAATGGGAAGAATGACACCTTCAAGACTGTTGTAACAATTACTGTAACAATGTTAAATGCAATGAACTCTCTAAAAAGCTGTTCAAATGCTAGATAAGATGACGGAGGAATTTTACTAATTGCATACTTGGTGACTTCATATTATTTAAACACTTTAAACAACCTAATTTTTTTCCTCCAATGTACAACCATTTATTACCTTGTAGAGTGTTTTTGATCATATCATCAGAACAGTGTTTGCATGTATAATTCATCTCCCACGATTGCCATTAAGAGTGAATTTTACTACAGTAAACATTTGCTACAGTGAAGTCCCCACAGTTCTAGGACGGGGACTAGAGACAAAATGTCAAGGCATGCAGTTCACTCGGTAACTTAGTACCAATATTTCTCATCCAATCCTACCTCAAAGAGCTACAGTATTTTGAGAAAAATATGGGGGAGAACTATGCCACCTTTCTTGGATTAAAACCAGGGTAGAACTATAAACAGACAGTTTGTGAAAATATTAGAAATTCTTTACTTCACAATCCATTAAATTTCACCCTTCTGTCATAGTTATACATCTAGAGGGAAATGCATGTGAATTCATAGGTGGCTCATTAATGGAGCAGGAGTGGTTCTCCCACCTGAAATTTTGGGATGAGGTGCCCTTCCCTGGGGCCATGAATTGTCCCATGGAAATGAATTAATTAACTGTGTGTCATCAAGTCAATTCAGACTTATGGTGACCCTTTTCAGGGTTTTCTAGGGAGAGAGTACTCAGATGTGGTTTGCCAATTCTTTTTTTCCAGAGGTGTTCAGGGTTTATGTAGCTTGCCCGAGGCCACACAGGCTGGCTCTTCTGAGATGGACAGTGGGGAATTGAACTACCAACCTCTGGCTTCACAGCTAGATACCTAACTCACTGAGCTATCCAGCCAGTTCCCATGGAAAATAGGATTCCAATTGACACACATTTCTCCAGGGATGGGGACTTGACTCTCAGGTCTCGCTGTCAAGTCAGACTTAAGTAGCACCAGTAACATGAATTGGACGTGATTCCCCCCCCCCAAAAAAACTGAATTGGACCCAACTTGTGACTTGGAACCCACCAACCTTCTCTCTTTGTTCTAGGTAAAAAAAGCTTATTTTTTAAAATAGGGATTCAGACTTGGGGCTTGGAATTCAGGACTTGGTACCAAAGACATGGACTCAGACTTGGGAATCCAGCAACTGCAGCTCTAGAGGCAAAAAGACCGGCCAACAGCCCTGCATTTCGCTTTCAGCCAGATTCTTCCACATCAGTTGGGCAACACTACAGAAAGAAGTCTCCTCTACAGGACAAGATCCAGAAATAGGGCTCCAGGGTGTACGTGTGGCCACTATACCACTTCTAAGCTATTTTAAGTCAGGACTGAGCTTCTTGATCCTTCATTTTCTCCATTTCTCTGTATTATTCTCTCTTCTAAGCCTCCCAAGCCTCATTTCCCAATCCTTTCCTGTTTTCTGTTGCTTTTAAGATTCTGGAGAATCCTGTTTTCTTAGGTCCATGTTTCACTTCATCTGCCTTTCCTTCACTCTCTTGCCTGTTGTGTTTCCTCCTTGTAGTTCAACAGCTCAGACAGTGGCTGGAATCCAGTAGCTACAGCTCCAGTGGCATAAATAGTGATGACAGAAATGTTTGATTCAATTTAATTTAATTTAAACTTGCCACATAAACCCCTACCTCAGGTTCTGAGACTCTTTAGGGATCTGTTTTGTCCTGGGGTAGCCTTCTGGAGCCTCAGGAAAAGAAGCCTTTAACATCCAAAAATTGCCGCCCTATCACCCCTACCAGTCCTGATCCCATTGGCTACAATCTAGCAGCCATTTTTGAATATTATATGTAAGGCTCCTACAGGCGTCTCTAGGGATCCCTGAAAGGGAGGGAGGACAAGAAACTTTACATTACATTAAATTTAAGATTTTGCAGGTGGATGATGACATCATCATCATTTACATTGGTGGAGTTACTTCACAGGATTTCAGCCAATGTCAGCAACAGAAGAGGGCTTGTCCTCTTATCTGCCTGCCTGAGACATTAAGGCAGCTCAGCCCATTTCTACTCTAAAAACACAATTATTATTCCATACGGAAAAGAAACACAGTTTGCACAAACTCTAATAACTGTTAATAAAATTCCTGCTGACCTTTTATTCCCCAGGTAGACCTTCTTACAATATCAGCTTTGTTACAGTACTAATGGACAATTCTTTATTTGAGAAATAGGCTTTTTAAGCTTTCCAAATTGCATGAAACAAACAAGATTTTCAGTCAATGACTTCCACCATGCATGACTTGTTCAAGAATATATCATTTAAAGAAATAAACTGTTGAGACTTCTTTTAAAAAAATCAGAGAGAAATGAATGCATCAACTTAAAATAATAAAAAAAAACCTTCCTCATAATTCTGATGAGTACTAATGCAATCTGGACTCCTGGGAGAAATTAGACCTGACAAAACAGCATGAAAAATGGGTTTGTGTTGCCTGAGTAATAGACAGCTCAGCAGTTTGTTTTATAGTACATAGCGGCTTGGATCTTGTCAACCTAAGTCCCTTCCTTATTAAATACAGGGAATGGCAACTTTCCAGATATGCCAGAGTGAAGTAATTGCTTTAATTACATGAGAGCCCTTCTCGACTATATTGCACGAGAGCCCCACTGCTCACGACAGCTTCGGCTTCAACTATTAGACTAACGTTAAACGTGCATGTTTAGACACTGTTCCATGGTCTCTGCCCTTTGACAAAGACGTTGAATTGAAACCAGATTTTGTTAAGTGTTGTATAAAAATGATGATAGCTGTTATTTCAGTATTTGCTGTAAGACCATCTGAGATATTTTTTTAAAAAAAAATGAC
Source organism: Pogona vitticeps (assembly GCF_051106095.1). Classification (NCBI taxonomy): domain Eukaryota; kingdom Metazoa; phylum Chordata; class Lepidosauria; order Squamata; family Agamidae; genus Pogona; species Pogona vitticeps. The sequence continues at coordinate 136,379,919 of NC_135786.1, read as the reverse complement.
TCCTGGGCATTCAGCCAAGGAAAATAAATTTCATCCCAGTAACTTTTGAGATATAGCTGACCTTGGAGAACGCGTAGCCTGTGTTCTAAGTGTGGCCCTCACCCTTTTTTTTTGCAATCCACTTAAGGTTCTGTGAGCCCTGCCAACCCTCCCCAGGTCGGTGGGTGGACAATACTCCATTCCCAGATTAATGGAATCCACACCAACTTGTGCAAAAACAACAGGGTTCTATGGAAACTTGGGTGGAGGGATCAACAGCTGATGAATTAAACAAGATTCTACCTTCAGGGCTAATGTCTTCATTAGCCACAACTCAGTCCTGTCCCTTCTCCTTCCCCTGAGTTAGCAGCACTGGGGGAACCTGAATCCACAGCCTATCTCAATGGTATGCACCATGTTCCTCCGAAGCTTGAGGCCCACAAAAGCAAAGGCAAGTATGCCTTCAGTGACACATGGCAGGGCACATGGCATATCTGAAGTTTCACTCCCGGGTGCCTGGTGCCCTCTAACTGCAGTTTTTCCTTGCAGAGGTGACACAGACAACCTTTTTGGAGCTGCTGACTCCAGAACTGCAACTGAATTGGGGTCAGCTCTCCTTCATAGGCTCTCCGGGGGGTGGGGTGGGGTTGAGGACCTTGTCTCTGTCACCTCTCACAGAGTAATGCAGGTGATAAGGAGGGTGAGGATACTAGAATTTCCTCCCCTCACCTCTAAGTCTACTCTCTCTGTCCCCACCTCCTCCAGTGCCTCCCTTATAACCCTTAGGTCCCAACTCCCCCCAATTCACCTTCTCCCCCTCCAGTGGGTGCTTCACAAAGGGAAGGCTGGGTTCCCATGTTGTTTTGGCAGGGAAGGCCTTGATCTGGGTTGCAAAGTCTAGAAGGCTGGGCACACCCCCTGGGGCCTTCTCAGTTGGGTCAGTAAGCAATGCCTCAGCCTGCACTGAACAGTCTTTAACCCTGGGTCAAGTGTACACAATATCCGCCAGCAAGACAGACACACTGATCTCCTGGGGCCCTGGACTTGGGCTAGACAGCCCGCTGGAGGTGCCTCCACTGACCTCTTCCTCACAGATTCACTCCTCTCTTCTGTGAAAGAGCCATGAAACAGGCAATGTTTGACCTTTAAGAGTGGCTACATGTATTGTTTGATGACAAAACGATGCTCTTGAAGGCAAACAATCTCTTCAAATCAGTTTTTTGCAGATTTGCTGATTGGATCGTGCATGCGCTTCTAGTAGGCTCAGAGGAGGAGGTCAAGGTAGATTAACCATCCAAGGAAAATTACAGATTGGTTTTACCCTCTTTTGGTATTATGCTTTTCTTTTCTCTCAAGCAGATTAATGGGCATATTGAATACTTGGAGGCTACATTTAAAGATTCATTCAGGAAGTCCCTGGTTCTATGTAACTGTCACAGCACGAGCTTTTTCATCTCCTCCTACTCCTACTACTAATTCTGTGCTATCAAGTTGATTCCAATTTATGGCAACTCTTCCCAAGGTTTTCTTGGTATAAAATACTCATTTATAAAATACTCACTTAGTTTATCATTCCCTTCCTCTGGGAATACAGCATAGGCTGGTCCTTCTCCTACAAGGCACAGTGGGGAATTGGATTCCTGACCCCTGCCTCAGCAGCGAAGTGCTCTGTCTCACTGAGCTCATCCAGCCAGCCACAAACATACTATGCAGATCAGCTTTCTTTATTTTGCTATTCATTCATTCATTTATTTCACAACATGCTATTCTTCTGCTGCCTTTGTTCCAGTTCTGGGGCCCAAGGTAGTCACAAACGATTAGCAAAACAGATACCAGTAACAATACAGTACCTTGCAGCATTAAAAAGCAATTAAACATACATTAACACCAAAAAGGAGCACCAGTCTAAAAATATTTTAAAATACTAAAGCACACATAAAGATCCACACATACATCAGCCAGCACTATAATCTACAGCAGTGGTTCTTAACCTTGGGTTACTCAGGTGTTTTTGGACTGCAACTCCCAGAAGCCTTCACCACCAGCTGTGCTGGCCGGGGTTTCTGGGAGTTGCAGTTCAAAAACACCTGAGTAACCCAAGGTTAAGAACCACTGATCTACAACATCCCACTATAAATCTCTTTCAAAGTTGCTCAACTTGAGGTCCTTGGCTACATGTCAAAATACTCGTGTTTTGCACCAGATTTGGCACAACTGAAATCAAATTCAAAATCTCCAGCTACACAATGTGCAGCTAAGCACTTGTGCATGTGTTTTTTTCCAGCTGGGAAGCAGGGGGGTTCAGTTCCTGCTTGGTAGTTGTTCATTTTAAATTAATTCTGGTCACACTTTATTTTACTCATTTTGGTATGTGTCGGATTAAATTGTGTCTGTGGAATCTGCAAGGTTTCCGGAGTACAACAGGTTTTGGATTGCAGGCTACTCTATTGTCTGAACTCTTCCTCTTTTTTTCCTAACTGTTTCTGTTTTAGTGCTACATCAAATTTAGCACTATGCCAGTTCAAAATGTAATATTTAAAAAAATTAAAATGCAATTTATCAGACATGCTAAATCTTAAAGGAGAGAGGAAATAGCTGTTAGGGTTGTTGTGGGCTGTGTTGTAAGCTGATGATCCTGGCTTTGCTGAATAAAAGCTGCTGAGTCTGGCATCAGCTGTCTCAAGGCAGGCAAGTTTCACCTTGAAGAATTAATTCCCAGTACAGAACACAAACCAGTGGAACAGGGCCCTGGAACACCAAAGTGTCATTGTACCACTTAGTTTTTGAACTACAACTCTCAGCATCCCCAGCCTTGATAAAGGGCTGTGAAAGTTGTCATCCATAATATCTAGTGTACCAGTGGCTTTCCCTTCCTGCCTCAGTGGGCACCACTGACCTATTGGCTGCCCTGTTGGACTCATAGAGCTGAAAGTAACTTCAGTTCAGAGTCATTGAGACAAGTGTACTGTATATGCCTAGTTTGGGGAATATACAGCACTACAGTAACAGCATTTAAACAATTTTAATCATGAGTGTTTACACAATTGTGCTTTCAGCAATATGTATCTTTGTTTACCGGGGGGGGGGTTAATAGCGTACATCTTATTACATCGACACCACTGCAAGCTAAAATGCACCAACTGTGTAATCCTGTACTTGTCTTCTCAGAAGAAATCCCCACTGAATTCAGCGGGGCATATTTCTAGATACAGTACGCAATATCGAATTGCCTCTCAAAGAACAGGGCACCTGAGAATGTGACTTCATGTGCTTCCAGATAACTCTTAATGCGCCAATCCAATGGCACTGTGCAGCTTTCTTTCCATAATAGATTTTCTTGAGGTCAGAAAAAAGACAAAGGAAGTGGTTGAAAACACAGAGCATTTCAAACAGAAGATGGCAATGACTGCAACTCTCTAAAATTCAATGAATACAGCACAGGGATTGTACAACTGAAGCCTCATCTGGAAGCATTTTCACTTTTGCATCACGTAGAAATCTGACACTTGCATTTTTCCAACCATAAAACATCCCCTCACCTCCTTCTCCCATCTGTCCTCACTCCCACCCTCTCATTCCCTCCTATTCTCTGCCCTATCTTCACTCCTTGTCTCTTTCCCTTCCATTAATGTTGCCTTATTGAAAGATCCAGCCAGGAGTAACTTAGCATGGGAGGATCCATCCATGTACTGCCATATACTTGTGGTTGAAGTTGAAAAGCAAGCTATAGATATTTGGAATCTGCACCTGCAGAATACATGCTGAACACCACAGCGATTATACACAAATGCTGTTTCCATTACCTTCACCCTCTGTTCTGTTCTGGTGTGTTCCTCTCTCCCCATCCCAATTGATCTTAGCCTAGAATTTGTCAGCAACTTTCATTTTAGTAGTGGAAGCTTCTCTTTTGTGAAGAAACATGGAGAAAAGTCTACAGTGGTTGAAGGAGAGCTTAAAGCCATTAGCTCTTTTTCCACTGCAACATAAAACAGTGTGTTATATTGATTCACAATGTAGAAGGTGAGAGGCAGCTGTGCCGGAAAGAACCCCCCCACCTATCTCCGCCCTCCATTTAGAAAGTCAATGAGAGACAGCCCTGCTCGGTGTTAAGAACATTCTCATATATAACATTACAATGGATGCGAGGAGAGTTCTAAGTCTGCACTGCCCCACAGAAACCTGGTCCATTCAAAATGAAGGAACTAAAATGGCCGACACATCTTGAACGACCAGGGCTACAAAACAAACAAACAAAAAAGAACCATTCCTAAGTAAGGCAAAATAATCTTGAAAAGGGAAGGTTTGATTCATGCCTCAAGTAACATCAAATAATTTTGTTAAACTAATCCAAATTAGTGGGCAGCTGAACCTCTTCTAAAACAGGAGCAATTAGAATGTATGGATGAACTCAGAGAAAGCCAGACCACATTTAAGACAGAATGCTGAACTACAAGATTCCATCTCTTTACATGCTTGAATCAGGCTTGGGCTGGGATTAGGAAGACCTCTAATAATAGCCAAGATAGTCATCACTTTACGTATTAAAGGCAGACTCATTCTCTAAGTACATATTGCATCGTCCATGCACAAAAACAAATTGTCAGCAGGACTGAGGGAACTCTTGACGTAAATACACAAGAAACTTTTAAATATTTTTGTTTTATTTTTTACTCAAAGGTGGAGGAACCTTGCCCTGCAAACACTCCTGCAAGACTGAATGTGCTCAGTAGACAATTAACTCCTGGGAAAAAATGGAAACTGAGAGGAAGGAAAATGCAATGGAATATTCTGGAAAATATTAACAACTGGTTGATTGGATGACTGGAATCCCTCTTACTTCTTCTGATGCATGATCAGTCAAATCTTCCCATGTTCATAATTAAGTAACCAAAATTATGCACAAGAGAGATCTGAGGTCATACTGAAGTCTGCACATGCCCCAGACCCTGCAAACAGATGTATATGATAACTTTTAAGAGAACTGCATTAATGATAGACATTCCAAACAAATGAGCAAGACTTTTTCTTTTGGTGAGTGGTTGTTGGTTTTAAAAAGCACTTACTCGGTCTAAGAATTCCCCAGTTAAAATAGCACAAAACAACAAGCTGAAAAAATATATATACTTCCTTGTGGTCTCTTTCAAGGGAAGGAAAATCAGCTCTTTGTAAGACAAATGAGCTTCCGGTCTTCAGCTCTGAATAGCCAATATACAGGTGATGGCAACCTGTGAGGCTGAAAGTCATGCATTTCATTATTACTGAGTGTTACAGCCAAGAGAAAATCAAATTTACTGCTACATCAGTGGCTCTGTGCTATAATCAAATGAAGGAGAAGAAGAAAAAACATTAGTTGAGGTGGAACATATTAAAATGGAAGCTTAAATAAGAAGGGGTTTTCAAATACAGTTGTTTTGTTAAACATCTCATTTCCTTTGACCACAAGATTTTAAAAATAATGTTTGTATTTATTCTCAGATGACAGACAGACAGACAGACAATGTTCTTTTAAAAAAAATATAGCTTGAAATACAGCTAGAAAAGGTGTCTATGGTTGAAATAGGTGTGAAGGTGAACCTGGGGTTGCTGCTGAAAATGGCAGCTAGAAATCTACTTTTATTTATGTAGTATGTGTTGGAGAAAAACAATCTTGCATGTATCTCCTTTAACACTGGCTGTCTACAGGGAGCATGCTCAATATTTGCCACTAAACATGTGAGTTCTTTTTCCATGCATCCAAGTCTTTAAGACTACTCCTTCCTTCCTTTATTAGCTGTTTTTCCTTGCTCCTCCATTTTTCTACTCTTTGAAGATAGACATGAGGAGATGTAGCTCAACAGTAGTAAGCTGAAACTACGGTAGATCTTGGTGTGCTGGGGGACAGCTTGATCAAAATGTCAACCCAGTGTGCGGTGGCAGTGAGGTAGACCAATTCCATGCTAGGTCTCATTAAAAAAGGGGATTGAAAATAAAACTGCCAACATTATACTGCCATTGTACAAAACACTGGTAAGGCCACTCCTGGAGTATTGCATACAGTTCTGGTCAACGCACCTTGAAAAAGATGAACTGGAAAGGTGCAGAAGAGAGCAATTGAAATGATGACTGGGCTGGAGCACCTCCCTTATGAGGAAAAGCTACAGCATTTGGGGCTCTTTAATCTAGGAAAAGTCTATCGCAGTTTACAAGGCATGATGGGGATGTATAATCTCCAGACTTAAAAGGAAGGTACCTCCAAATGACAGATGCAGGGGAGTGGTACCGGGAGACAGGTATCTAGTTGTCTTGTGTGCTCCCAGAGGCATCTGGTGGGACCACGGTGAGATGCAGGAAGCTGGACTAGACGGGCCCTTGGCCTGATCCATCAGGGCTCTTCTTATGTTCTTATGTTGACCTATTGATTTATGGGGATTTGGTGAATCAACTCTTCTATATTATTTTTCTTTCTCCAAGAGACTGCCAAATCCTTCCAAGTTCTTCCCTGCACTAAAAAAGAGAATAAATAAATTCTAAATCCATCCAGCAGCAATTTATATCCCAAACGGTTCTTCCATCTTAGAATTCAGAGCAGCTTTCCCAGAATGCACAGCTGGTGTCTCTCACCTCAGGCCTTGACTAGACCAATATCCTGCTTAGCATCAGTATGTTTGCCACACTTTGTACTTTCAAACCATGTCCTGGGAGATTTGTCTATAACCTTCACCACATAATTATTTACATATATGTGTACAGTATGGACACACACCCCACCATCATCATGTACACCATTCTATGATGGGATCGACAAGATTCCAAAGGAAGATTCCATCTGATGTGACTGCTGCTTCTCTTATCTGTTCACTTGTGCTAAAAGGTCCTGGATCTATCAGCACCCAAGAAGTTCCTGTTCCCGTACCCACCTGATGTCATTTTTGGAAGCTCTCTTCCAAATGATTCCACCATCTGAGGAAAGACAGGTGGCAGTCAGAGGTGGCTCTGTAGTTGTTGGATTTCCTTTTCCAAGAGGCACCAGCATTGACCCCAAGCCAGAGCCAGATCACAGACAGTTCAAAGGGCTCACCTGCTCCAGGCTTCTGCATTTTGGGGGAGGCTGGAGCTACAGAACACCATAGCAGTGCTGGCCAAGGCAGCAACCATCTGCAGGCTTGAGTGCTTTGTCTCCTCTTTCTCCTTTCCTTACCTGATCCCTGAGCAGCTTCTCATCCTCAGTCAGGGAAGCAACTTGATAGCATTGCCCATTCACCAAGAGGGCAGCTAAGCAAAGAAGTGCTTGAGGGGCTTTAAAAGGGCAATCAAAGGCCATTTCGACATTAACAAAATGTTCCTGTGACATTTTCTCAGAAATTAATCCAGCTATTTTTAATTATGTTATGCTCTTTCAAGCTTGCTGCTATTCCTGCTTCATTTAGTTATTTTATTTCTATGCCACCACTCCAAAACAGTCCACATAGATGCACAAAGGGGGACCCTGTTTCTGAAACTGCTCCAGGGTTCCAAATGCCTTAATCTGGCCAGCTGAGGTGGTTTTCTGGTACTAAGGGCTGACTGGCAATTGCAGGACTCCCTTCTCCCTCTGTTTACGTTTCTGCACCTCTAAGGCTGCAACTACATGGTCAAATACTGTGGAATTTGCTCCACTTATAAAGTGGGTGAATTCAGAGGAATTTTTATTGGTCACATGACACAAAGACTGAATCAAACTGGTCCAGCCCCTTTTGCTCCCAAAGCAGCTGTCCCCCCCTCCTCTGCTGCTGGAGACGGGCTTCTACTTTTTCAAGCCAGAATAATTTGAACAGATTTTTTCCCCATGTGATTAGTTGTGATACGTTCTTGTATCTGGGACCGCGTCTATAGGTGGTGCTTCAGTGATGTAGGCAGTTGGAACATGACCTTCAGGTCTGGGGCAAACATGCTCTTGCATTCCTTCCTCTCCCCTGATCACCCTCCAGATTAAAAATAAATAGATAAACAATTCTTACGTATATGAGGTTAGTGCTAGATCACCTTACTGTTGGGTCCATGTTACTAATTATTTCCCATATTTATGCCTGATAAAAGGATTGGCAGAGGTGGGATCAGAGGAAGGAAGGAAAGAAGTGGGGCTGTGCACTGGAATGTGAATTGCATCTCATCCAGTACGACCCAGGGAACTTGTAAATCAAATTGCAGCAAAGCTAAATCGTTCTGTAGTCAGTGTAGTCACACTGAAGCTGCATTTCAACTAAATAGCAGTCAAGCAGAGGACATCTTCCATCTCAATATTCTCTACTTGGGTGTAGGACGAAAAGGTATCCTACCAGGGAAGCAGGGGAGAGAGAAGGAGCTTGAGACAAGGCCGTTGTTCTTGGCAGCCAATCTTGATTTGTCACATCTGTTCTGTACTTCACAAAGGTTGTAGAATGACTAAGGGCCACCTCAGAAAGGTATCTACACCACCTGATAACTCAGCACTTGATGACTCACACCAGATTGTGTAGGAAAGCACCATTGAGAAGCTGTGGCTATGAGGAAAGACGACAGAAATTTGTATGGGATCCACAATGATTCATTCACACATGTTGCAAAGGCAGTTGCTAGAGACACCTTCCTGCAAACCAAGTTTTTCTCATGTGGCAATGCTCCAGCAGTTTGCCTGTCTTTGAAATGTCCCTTTGCTTGTTTGTTTAGGCTATAGAAATGATATTATTCTTTCCATCACCGTTCAGCTACCAATGTAACTATTGCGACTGCAATTTCTACATGGAACATTTCTGAACAGATTTGACAGCTCTTAATAGACAGTCTGTGCATTATCCAGATCAGAGTTTGCACGGTTGTGTACTCTCTAGTACCATATCCTCAAGCTAATTACTTTCGATGCTGGTCATGGTCTACTCCTAATAAAACAGAGGTGAGAAAATTTCACTTGTAGCCGGCATGGCAGTTTAAAAAAAAAACTTTTCCAAGCTCTGTGATGCATCACTAGTTTTCTCCCTCTCTAACATTAGTAACAGAAATGGCAGAGAACAGTTTGTGTTTATTTGTTTTTTGTTTGTTTGTTTGTTTGTTTTAATTGATTGTGTTAAAACTACAAAACATTAAAAATATCTTCTTAAATAAAAAATGGGATTCAGGAACTCAGACATGATTATTAGAAGCCTGCCTGATAAGATGTGCCTTCAGCCATCAGCTGAAGGAGAAAAGGGAGGAAGAAGAACATTCCATGACTTAGGAGCAGCCACAGAGAGGGCCTTTGGATCTAAGGAAGTGTGTAACCGCCTAAAAGGTGTTTATGTTATATCTTCTCTGACAAGCTCTTCTTCTTCTTCGCTCATACAGTATGCAAAGAAATAAGTGGTATTCTTCTCATGTGGTGCTAAAACTAACTCAATAAACATGGCCAAATTTCCCTTCAGAGCATGACTTTTGATTCACAGTATCCTGCTCGGGACCACACATGTAGACATTAAAATATTTTATAACAGGAATTTCCATTGCTTTTACAATTCCTGTAAAATGTGACTCCTGTAACTCAGAATCTGGCAAGCTGCCACTATGACGATAAACATTGTTGTTTTGTCCATCAACAGTCTGCACTGGCTATAACGATAAGGAGAGCAACTCACAGAAGAAACAAAGTGCTGGGATTGATATATCAAGGTATAGCAAGCCACTGGATCTAATAAAATAAGATAGAGTAAATCACAGGATCTGCAGACACTGCTTCTCTGTCATGTTGATGTTTAACAAGCAATTATTTCAATGCACTTTCAATTCTCTCCTCTGTTGGCGGCTATCAGAGGATCAGATGGTTGGACAGTGTCATCAACGCTACCAACATGAATATGACCGAACTCCGGGAGGCAGTGGAAGACAGGAGGGCCTGGCGTGCCCTGGTCCATGGGGTCACGAAGAGTCGGACACAACTTACCAACTAAACAACAATAACAATAATTTGTAAATAGATTCAACTGTCAGGAATGTTACTGTAAACATGTTCAGCTGTCAGGATCTTGCTTCCAGACCTGGCTGCAGAGCTGTTTGTTTTGCAGTAACTTTCAAGAAACTATTGCTTGAACCTCATTTTTAAATGCAATGTAAATTTCCAGGGCTGCTGCTTCTACTCCCTTAATTATTTCAACACTCTATCACACAATATTTCATACCTTGACTGTTGAGTCTGGGGATGTCTTGCTCATAAATCTTCTCTGTTGTTCAAAAGTCCATTGGATGGCCACTGGTGCTGGAGCTGACTGCCTCTGGGCAGACATCATCCGTCTTTTGATGTCTTGCAGCTATCCTTGCTTACAGATCTTGCATCGCTCAGTGCAGGCTCCTTGTTCTGTGTTGATCTACTCGGCTCTGGATCTGTCTTCTCTTGAAGACCTGTATATGTTGCGTGTTGCTCTAACCTGAAAAGAAAAAAAAAGAGAAAGAAAAAAAGAGGACAAGAAGAGTGTGTCCATGCTTAGCCTGATTTTTTTAAAAAACTTATTTTTTGCTTTGCTGCCATTTTGTTCACATGTTATCAGCATGGGCGAAACTTCCAAAACTTAAAAAAAAAATCACAATTCAGTATTAAAAGCTGAAAATTGAAAAGTTGAAAGCAACAGGCTCCTTTAAAATTGTTTCTTTTAAAACAAATTGCTGTGTAGAAAGCAATGTTTCCATGTAGTTTTGACAAAAAACTGACCTTAAATTTCTTAGAATTCCAGTTGCAATATAGTTCAGTATAAAACAGCTGTTCGGTTTTATTTAACTAAGCTGTCTCCATGGAATGTTGATTGAAGCACCTGAGAACATCTATCTGAAACCAGTTCTTCTGTCTCTTGGGGGGGATTGATACCCAGACATCATCTTTCTTATTTCTTTAGAATGAAGGGGGGGAAATGGCAGACCAAATAGCTGTTTTGCTCAATATGAATTGACCTCTTGAGTTCCTATCCTGTAGACCAGTGATCCCCAAACTTGGGCCTCCAGATGTTCTTGGACTTCGACTTCCAGAAATCCTGGCCAACAGAGGTGGTGGTGAAGGCTTCTGGGAGTTGTAGTCCAAGAACATCTGGAGGCCCAAGGTTGGGGACCACTGCTGTAGACCACCTTGTCTATTACCATTGGTGTTGTCAATATTCATACTGCCCTTTGCTACATGAAGCTTGGCATCCCTTTTTCCTGCTGTCAGTGCAGGCACAATACTGTGTAGCAATATCGGGTCATTTCCTAGCATTTTGAATAGTGAGTACAGAAGCACAATACTCCACATTCACAAACCAAAGGTTTTTTTTTAAAGAATTAAATTGTTATATGGCTATATGATCCTCCTGGCTGCTCTCAAAAAATGTCATCTCAGAGAGCACCACACCTGAACATCTCTCTAAGAGCCCTGCAGAGCTTTATAGACCTCTGGGGAAAAAGCAGAAGCCGATGGTTTTTTTTAAAATTACTTGGAAAGTATACATTTTATAAATCATCTAGAAAAACCTAAAGTCATATTTGAAACTTTATCCTTACCCCCATCTAACACTGAAAGCAAATTATATTTTCAGGACAGTAGCTGCTCAGCTATGGCAAATTCATACTTTTATTTGGATAAGTTCCAAAAGGAAAACGTTGATCAGTTTCATTAGCAGGTGCACAGAGAAGAATGGTGAGTAATCTGAAACCAGAATATCTTTGATCCATGTTCACTACACCAAACAGGAAAGATGCTTCAGACATATCAAAAAAGGGTTTCATTTCCTTTAGCTCATATGCTAGTATTTCTATACGAGTAAGAGACTCATCCCTGTCTTTGTATACTTACAAATGCACAAGCACAGGTGATAGCAAATGGAATACTAAGCAGGGAACATAGTCTGCATTTGGTTGCCCAAAAAGCAATTTGTGACACTATCTCCCCCCCACACTGCAATAAAGAGCCACACCCCAGTTTCCAGTTAATATCAGCTGGGAACTCTCACCTAGTCTCTCCCCACCTAAGCACCAATTGCCGAGGGATTGTTTTCAAACACATCCATGGAGACTCAGCCCTGGTTGAAGACTTTCCCTGCAGGGGAATTAGCCATTCAGTAAACAATGCATCAATGCCTTATGAAATATTAATATTCTCCTGTCAGTTCCCTGGCCACCATTTCCAATGATGAAGCTGGCCAAACACACAACATATATTTGTCACAGCATGTCATTAATTCAGCCAAGGGTGGTTTTTCCAAAGCTCCATAGGACCAGCTACTAAATTTCATCCTCCTCCTTGAGGGCTTTTTTTTCCTAGTTGTAGCAGTTTAGGTGCGGCTCTAGCTAGAGCTATGAGGAGAGATGTGTGGGTAACCCACATCTACTCCTCCAAAAGCAGTACTCCAGAAAATCATCACATTCTTCTCAACCTCACTTTGAATTGTTAGACAAATGCAATAAAAAAGAGAGGGGAAATTCATTAGGAATGTAAGACAGAGAAGCAAATATTTTGAGAAGCAAATACAATCACTTAAAATTTAAGTTGCAGTCCAAGTCAAGGATCGCTAATGGTTTTGAGATGTTTGTTTTGCTTCCAGTATTTCAGAGAAGAGAAGAGAATTAGTGTTGAAAATCAGGACTTCAATGCTGTTGTTTTTCTCAACTAGAATAGACCTACTGAATCAAGTGAGTTTATGAAAATATTCTATTGCTATTCAGTGGCTGAGTCAGTAAATCTACTCTAACTGGAACTAGCAGTTCAGGAACCATGTACCAGGCTGGTTAAAATATTTTGTATTTAGATCAATTAATATAATCCATTTTGTCATGGGTACAGCCAAAGATCCGGAACCTGAGGGGTTAACTACAGCTGAGGAGAATGCTGAGGGATTAGAAGCACGACAGCTGAATCACCACCAGATTCTCCTCCCCCAATAGCCAGAGTAAGGGCTAGACTCAGGCAAAGACTCATGACACAAAAGTCAGAAGATCGCCCGAATGCTGCCCGCAGAAATATCGGGTCAGCTAGTCCTGAGTTTTAACAGGATGAAAGGCTTCCAGGAGTCCGATGACTGTTTTGCTATATAATCAGCTCCCAGACCGCTGGGAAGTTCATGGAAGGAACAAGTCAAAACTCTGGCCCACATCCATGCTCCTGACTACCTTGAACCTTGTTCTCTGGACACTTGGCTTTGGACCCTGACCTCGGATTATGGTTTGTGATTTGGCTTTGGCATTTTGATATTGGCTTTGTGTTCTCTGGACTTCTGATATTGGACTGGCTTATCGGACTTTGCTGTTGAAACCCCCAGGAATGTGACACATTTACATTTTATGCAGACTGATCAACATAAACTCTTTACAAATGTGGCATACAACCCTTCCTAAAATAAATTATAATGTAATGCTGGTTATATTGCCATTTGAAATATTTAACTTGAAAATATATGTATTTTTAAGCATGTGTAGCCCCTGTGAAATATCAGAAAGAGTAGAAGAGCTGAAAAGACTGGAGGTGTTCTTGCCACTTAGGCTGCTAAGGCCGTTGCCAACTTGGTCAAGGTAGGATTCCTATATATTTGTGGTGGAGGGGTGAATCCACATAATGAATTAATGTATATGCAGTTGAATTGATATTTCATTCTAGGATCTGGAGCTGATTCTTCCATATTGTGGATACGCAATGCAGTTGAGGAAGATACCTTGGATTTTTTGACTGAATTTGAAATTTGAAAGCACACTTGCAGTTCTACAAGTAGCTTCTGTATTGCTGTTTTCACCAAGGACTTGGTTGCACAAATTGTAGCATTTTGTTGCTGTTTACTACTGCTCATGTTGTCTGTTATATAATTGTGAATAAGAAAAGACTCATTTTTGTGAAATTGTGCCTGCAAGGTTCATCAATAAATATCCAAGTAAATTAGTAGCTCCATAGAAACATTCAACCTGCAATTACTGATATTCAGCCAGCAAGGATTAATATTTCATTCTCCAGAACTCAACCACATATGAAAACTGAATGGACAGAACAAATTTCTATACAAGGTTTTTATGTTAGCTAACAAAGTAGGGATGAGCAAAACAATCTCATGTGTGTGTTTCTTAATCTCTGTCCAAGCAGAGAAAAACAGTAATTATAAATGCTGTTATAGAAATCGGCTCCAAGGACCAAGTTGTTCAAAAAACAAATTGTACAGTTCTGATTGCCTCCTCTCAAAAGGTTATTGTCAGACTGGTAATGAAGCAGAGCTCACTGGGAGGGGAGGGTCCCAGTTGTCATTTGTATAATTATTTAAACTATCCAGAGAGGGCTCTAGTGGTACGAGACTCGTATATAAGTCAAAACAATAATTTTTTCTCAAATTCTATTGTAACTTAAATGTAACTCCATTCTGTTCAATAGAGTTTACTTCCAACTTAATGTGACAGAATGCCATTCTACAATTATTATCTCAGGCTTACAGGACTTTTTTTACAAGGAAAAAAAGTATAGCAGCATGTTGGTTTTGCTTTTTAATTTTGAAGGGGAAGGAACTAGAGGATAGAGGACTGACTGTGTTTTATCATGGGTGATATTAAAGGTGTTGGTGATTTTTGTTCCTCTCATAATGCTAGCCTTCAGAGCACAAGTAAAGTTCACTGGCAGTAGTTCCAGGGCAAGATATACTGTAACTACTGCTCAAAAGCATGCATAATTCACTTGCAGTACCCTAAAATGTCCTGACAAAGGTGTGAAAATTGGAAAACGAAGAATGGCAGAAAAAGTTGATTCTTCTGAATTGTGTCGGAGGAGAGTTTATGGTTACTATCTTCTGGTAGATCACATCAAACCTGAACTCTTAACACAAATTAAAATGACTAAATTGAGGTTTTCATAGTTTGGGCACATAAGACACAACTAACAGGAAAGAGCAGTTTTAAGAAAATTTGGAGGTAGCAGGTTAATAGGAAAATCAAATGTGAGATGGACTGACTCAATAAAGAAAACTCTGAGACTTAGCATGCAAAACGTGAGTGTAGTGGTTAACAATGGGACCTTTTAGGAAGTCATAAATCCATGGGGTCACCATCAATCAACTGACAGCACATAACACGTCCATCCAGAGACTAGTGTCAAAGATCCACTCAAATGTCTTTTGCCTAACCAAATTTGTGAAAGACCGATCGCATTGACAAATGAGAAAGAAATACAGAACCCTTTTACTAAAGAATTACTCTGAATATGGAGGAAATATATGAAAATCTTAGCTCCCCCTGTATCTCCATTATGTCCTATATTAGAACACTCTAAATTTAAATTTCAAGATAAATAAGCACAATTTGAATAAGGGAAAGAGAGATAAATGAACAGAATAAGAGACTTACTTATATAAGGAAAACCTATTACAATTGGACAGCTCCAGGGGAAAACTAGACATATGGTAACTAACTGGTACCAGATATCCCAAATTAGAAATTTGGCAGCTCAGCTATATAAAATACCCAGCTCAAATAGACCACTAACAGAAATTGAGAAATATTGTATAGAAATAGTGAATAAAAGGAAAACAGGGTTAATTTCAACAATTTATAAAAGCATTATAGATAAACAACTGGGAGACAACATGGGATCCAAGATAGTTTGGGAGACAAATTTAAAAACTGGGATATTAGAAAATACATGGTAAAGAATATGGACCTCTCAACCTTATAAATCAGATCTCAAGCTAAAGAAACAGTGTTAAAAGTAGTGCACAGATGGTACTTATAACCTTTAAAATTACACAGAATAAATAAAGGACTATCAGACATGTGTTGGAGGAATTGCAGGAATAAAGGAACTCTGGAACATATATGGTTAACATGCCCAAGAATGGAAATTTTCTGGTCTGAAGTAATTAAGGGGTTGAAAAGGATAACAAAAAAAAAAAATAATAATTTCAAATGAAGCTTTACTACTTTTTTTGTTATTTACGGGAGATAATGAAAAAATTGTGAAGAAAGAACTAATTGTGATTATATTAGGAGGAGCCCGTAATGAAATTGCCCATCAGTGGAAGGACGCTCAGGACTTGTCCTTGCAAAGATTTCAACACAGAATATGGAGACTGGCTCTGATGGAAAAACTGACTTATCGCATTAAAATATACAGAGGTGAAATAAAACAAGATAAATGTATGGAAGTATGGAATCCATTGTTAGCCTCTGGTGTAGGAGATCAAATGGAAAATAGGCTGAAATGCTGGCTAGACTGAGTAAGTATAGGATTAGAAGCAATATATATATAAATGTTGAAACATTATTAGTACAGTATACTGTAGATAAGGAAATTATTGGAAGTGTAACTGTATTTATAGGTATTTATTATTCTTTTGTTTTTTACTATGTGATCAGAGGATTGCAATTCATTTTTTAAATCACACACAAAAATATTTTTAATGTCTTTTGCCTAACCAAACTTGAGAGAGAGATCTACTGACACTGGATCAGTAGATTGGAAACAGACTATCTGATGGACCATATCTCCTCATATAACCCTCTTTAGGTCTTAAAATTGTCCAGGGAGACCTATTTATCTTGTTTCTAACATATGTACAGACACATTCAACAAGGACCCAAGAGCAGGCCTTCTTAGCGGTTGCCCCTAGGTTATGGAATTGCCTGCCTTATATTCCCTCAAGCTTTTGGTTCTCTGGTTTTCACGTAGCTAACCACCCTACATTTTGTGCCAATGTATCCTTTTTGATATCCTTTATTATTTTTCTGTATTTCTTAATTTGTTTTTATATGATTATGATTATTCCTTCTTTAATACTTTCTAGAAGTTGTTTATATGTTGTTTCAATTCTTGTCTTTTTAAATTATTTCTGAGCCGCCTTGAGTTCTACTGTTGGGAGAAAGATGATAAACAAACAAAGGAGTTTATGTTTACATGAATGCAAGTATGCTTAGATATGGGGTGGGGGGTACAATGCGGCTGATGGTTATGCCATGCTGTGCCACACTTGTCAGCAGGCACTGATCCTATAGTTGGTAGGACAAAAAACCTGAATGCAACAGATTTCAGCTTATCTAGCCAGGTCATTCTTAATATTTCTATTTTTACTCATAATGAAATGACACTCTTTCATAAAAGTATCCTGTTATTATGAGCAACTCCTTTGCTGAGTTCGTCTTGTTTCCCGGAACTTTGAACACTTTCTGTAGTATTTTAAGGCCACTTTTGCAACTGGAGAGACGTCTTGATCAAAGTGTCAGCTACACTTCAATTGACATTTGAATTGAATCCTGTCAGAATTTCCAACATGGTCGTTTTTCTTTGTCCAGAGCTGACAAAGAAATTGGATCAAGGTAAATTCCAGGGTCTGGGCCACTAATGTCATCTCCACTGATTACCTAACAGATCTAGTCTCCTTTATTTGGCTGTTTCTATAGGGGGGGGGGAAAGGAGGGAGGGAAGGAGGGAGAATCATTTCTTTAACCGCCTCAAAAGGACTTCTGAGGGTCTCCTTATTGAACAAGTCATTTACGCTTTATCAAGTGTGGGTGTGTGTATATGGGGATACTATCTCAATCCAGGCTCAAAAAAACCAGAAGCATTACCAGAAGAACACCTCAGAAAAAATGGCTCCGTCCTCTCTCTGCCACTGCTGGATTCCTATGGTTACGTGAAGAAAAATACTTAACATTCAGTGTTGGTTTTGTTTTAAAAAAAAAAACAGAGAGGTGGTAGCCTTGTTAGTCTATACCAGCAGAAACAACAAATTGCTTATACTGTAGTTCCTTAACAACTAGGAAATTTATGATGATGGCATGAAAAATGTTTCACAATAAATCTCTTTTTTTAATGTTATAACTCATTACCTTCAAAGAACACTTCCATCTGTCCACGAAAGAACTGGAGGAAGACAGAGGGGGCTTTGGGGGCTGGAAGAGAAAGAGTAACACTCACTTCCCTACCACCGAATGGAGCAGCAAGGTATATTTAGATCCTGGACTTAGTACATAAGCTCCTCCCTTAGAGGGCCATGTCTATTATTATTCAGACCTTGGAAAAGTAAAAAAAATTTAGGGCAATGACAAGACATCCTCTGATGGAATAGCTTTGCTGGGGATTTGTCGTCTAGAAAAGAACATTTCCCCAGCTTTGCCCAAGACATTGTTGTGCCTAAGGAGTGAGAATTGAAATGATCCCCTCTAAAATCTCTTGCACAAGCCCCACTGAAGTTCCCCGAAGCTGCCTATGAGCTCAGCTGTTGATTTTTTTTTTTACAAGAACTGGTTGCAAAAGAGTTCCTGGGAGTTCATGATCCATGGGGTAGATCAGCTATCTGGGCTGCTTCACCCTCACATTGCTGTTCTTAATGTGCCTCACATCTTCTGGGTTTTTTTAAAGTATCTTTGTTAATTTCCAAGTTTTCAATAATTTATGTATACATTAGGACTCCCCATATCCATGGGGGACTGGTTCCAAACCTCCCCATGCATGATGAAAAATGTGGATTATAATAAACACCATTTTAATAGCAAATGCTATACATAACATGATCTCTGCCTCCCTCTAGTGGCCTGTTTTATTAAATTCACCTTTAGAAATATATATTTCTAGGATTTTTCTTTTAATATTTTTAATATTTTCAGACCATGGATAAGAGAATCAGCAGATACTCATCCTATGGATAAACGGGTCCTACTGTATGTAATCATACAGATAACCATACAGTATATGGCTAGCTGGCCAGATAGCTCAGTTAATTAGGTATTCAACGGCAGAGCCAGAAGTTGGGTGTTCAGTTCTCCACTGTGCCTCCCAGAAGAGTGAGCCTATGTAGCCATGGGCAAGCTGCACAGTCTCAGGGCAACCGCAAAAGAAGGAAATCGTAAACTAGTTCTGAGTCTTCTCTACCTATAAAACACTGGAAAAGGTCATCGTAAGTCAACATTGACTTGATAGTACACACTTATTTAATCATATATGAGAATATATATAGAAAGGTACATAGTTGTAGAAAACCATAACCTAGGATTAATAAATAAAGTATATTTTTCTATAAATCTCTTAGATGAAGTCCCTTCTTTATTTTGTTTATCATATATGAGTTTAGTTAAGTATGCTGTGGCCCATCTCCATTCATGCGGATATAAGATAAAAATAAAATGGGAAAATTTCCATTCACAAGCAGCAGTTTGTCTCTAAACCTAACTCTCCATCTCCCCCCAAAATTCCTTTTCTTGAACTACATAGGTAGGTGATCAAACATTATTTGTTTCACGTACTATTCTTCTATGCGCATGTTTATTTAGAAATACGTCCCTATAATTTCAATAGGACATTTCCCTCTACTTGATTGATGGGGGGGGGGTGTTGGAATTAAATGTCAAAAGGCCAAGAGCATCAAGCAATAACATTAGCAGAAGCAACAGCAGAAGAAATATTTTGGCGCTGTTCTTGTCACCTTGGCTTGCCTGGAGGAGGTGTTTTGCTGAGCTGGAGCCTTGTGGGCAGCCACCCAAGGATGCCAGCTTGCTACAGCCTGTTCTGTTTCGGTATGATCAGGAGCCTTCTGCAGGCATCATAGTTCAAATTTAGAAGCTCTAAAACGTCTTAGTCAGGAGTTCTCCTCTCCTTCCCACGCCCTCTACCCCTGTCATCAGCTGACACAGAATGTGGTGGCATAGTTTGTGATGGCATTGGGTTGACAGGAAAGGTGCCTCTAAAAACAACAGAGATATGTCTTCAAGGAGACAGCCTGAAGACTAAAGGGGAGGGAGAAAGAGAAAGATTAGTCAGGGAGGCGATAATTCCAAAAGATGACACTTTAGAAAAATGAAAAAAACATACTGTATGTGAACGAGATATGATGATAAGATGTAAGACTCCTCTGAATTTCTCTTTCACTTTTCTTTTTTTAAAACAAGCAGTACATCTCTTGCAGGCATGAGTGAATAAAACTATTGCTGGCCCATATTACTTTCACGTCTGTTCACACTAAGCGTATTTTGACCTGTTATGGAATTTATATGAATTTTCAGGGGGGAGGGATTGGCAAAAGTTTGCTCTTAATATCTTCAACTAAGTATTTAAACCTGTTTTCTCACAAATGCACATTTCTAAAGGCATTCTGCAAATACGCACTTTAAAAACATTTTGAAATATTTGGACTGCAGAGAACTATATTATAATGTTCAAAGAAGTTGGTAGCGAAATTTTAAGCAGCACATTAATCCAAGAGGTGCCGTACTGTTAGTTAAAATGAGATCGCTTTCTTGGGGGTGGATTTTGGAGTCTCCCTGGCTATTCCTTCCAAGGCACCTGGTTGCTTCCCTTGGTTGGAGGACTGATGTTTGGTGTGGCATGCAGGCTGTCTCGTACTCCCAAGCTAGCCTGAAGCTGTCAAAGAAGGAAAAGGACACGATGCCATTATGCACATTGGAATAAGATTCAAATGGCGGCCTGATCAGTTTCTGTATGTGGGAAGGGGGTGGGGTTCCCTCTACCATGGAACTTGTCACTTAAGGATGGTCATTTGGGAAAATTCCTTTTGGACACAGTGGCTTGTAAACTCTGAAGTTGTAGCCCAAAAATGTAACATTTCCATGTTCTGATCCTGGCCCACTTCTAGAAAAGCAGGTGAAAAGCATTCCTTTTCAAAGGATATTTGAATGCCTGTACATAAAACAGTACATCTCAGTTCCTAGTAGCATTTCGTTTCACCCTTCTAAGCGGCATTCCATGAAATACAGTGAGGCTGAGAAGCTAGTCCTATGACAGGAAATCAGCAAAGCCCTTGTGTGGGGGGGCTTCTTTTATGGAGCCCCAAGATAGCAGCTGCCGTGGCTACAATTATTCCTACAATTAGGGTTTGCATCCCATGCTGTTTTTACCTGTAGCATTCATAACACAGGTGAAGCTTTTCCAAGTTCTACATGGTATCTGGGACTTACGGACAGTTCACTGCAAGCTCACAGGGAGTGCTTTCAAGGCCTTGTGCCACTGTGGTTGGGACTTGTACATCCACAAGGTTCCTGAATTGCAGTGCTGCTCTCCGCTCTCTGACTTGCTCCAAATGGCAAGATAGGTCCAACTGCATGTAGTCACTGGCCCGCTCTCCATTCCCCTCCAGTTGCTTCTGGCTTCTTTACAAGCTGAGCATAATGCCAGCACAATTCCCATGCAAACACTTTCACACTGAGCTAGTGAGCCTCTGGTGCCAGTTAAGAAGGGTTGGAGGTTGGCATCAAGCTATAAACCACTTTGTCTAAAAAATCCAAACTTTTTTTTTCCTCTCCAGCCTCACATTAGTCTCCCAACTTTTGCAATTCTCTGAGATGTGGCACACTGAAACTTGGCAACCCTAAAAGTTAATGTTTTTCTGCCACGATGCTATTTTTATTCATAGTAATAGTAATAATGATGATTATGACGTGCCACCAAGTTGATTCTGACTTATGCTGACCCTCTTCAGGGTTTTCCAGGTACAGAGCAGTGGCTTACTATTCCCTTCTTCTGGTGGCGCTCTGGGACTGTAAGGCTTGCCCAAGGCCATACAGGCTGGCTCTTTCTCTCAGAAGACACAGTGGGGAATTGAACTCTCAACCTTTGGCTCTGCACCAAATACCTAACTCACCTAGCTATCTAGCCAGCATTTTTATTCATTAAGAACCAAATATTCCATGAGGGAAACCTGGTAATATATAGAGATTGCCCCCTCCAAGCAACTTACTACAGAAATAATATTGTATTTATTTCCTTTTGTAACCTCTTTTTTCCCATTTACGCCAAAATAATTTAATTGAGAGTTATAACTGAATGATTAGCTCCAACCTCTCATCAATGAGGGAACCAGTTGGTAAGCTAGTCACATTTTGCTGCCTATACTGCCATCTGTCCCCTGTCCTCTGGTAAACAAGAGATGAACTGAACTGCCCATGCAGTGGATTTTTGAGAAAAGGGGAACATGATTCTTGGATTCTGTTTAGCTCCCAAAGCTAAGTAGAGCAAATAATGCTCTGTTGCCTTTGGCATCCTTCCAAGTCGAAAATGGAAGTCCACACCAGAAACCTCTGCCTCAGTATAGTGACTTTTAGTGAGATTTGTCTGTGAAGAGCACCTAGGAACAGCAAAACATGAGTCTTTCCCAACCCTTGTAGCATGAGCAACAGTAAGAATTTTTTTTCTTTCTCTCTTTCTTTCTTTCTTTTGCTCATTCGTTTCTTCGTTCCTTCGTTTGTTTGTTTGTTTGATCATTCAAAATATTTTGAACAGTGCAACAAGTCTGATCAGCCAATAAGGCTCTCAAAGAATGTCATGTAAGATCAACAGAAACCCCACTGAATCATTAAAACAATCCAAAGTTTCTGTGGCCTTTAAATCACTTACTGATGACTGGCTTCTGCAAGTTTTTAAAATTTCTGGGTGGCCTCCAAAAACCTTTTACTAGTACATGTCCACATTAACATCATTTTCTGACACTTACTACAGCATACTTGTCTTCTGCAAAATGTCATGAAAACTAAGGCACCTACTGAGTATGTAGCTTTCAATATGTTACAGGCAAGAGAGTAGCGTTCCCTGTCAAGCATGTATTACCCTACCCTCATTGGAGCTTGAAATGATGGTGCTGAATCATTTGTGTTATCTCACCAGCTGAGAGTTAGTTGAATGACTCAGCTCTTCCAGATGGCCACTTCCCCCACAGCTGGGTTTAGTAGTGTGACATTGAATCAGCAGGGAGTGAGAGGGAAGCTAACTGGATTTGCTCATCTAGACCAGTGGTACCCAACTTTGGGCCTCCAGATGTTCTTGGACTTCAGCTCCCAGAAATCCTGGCTAGCAGAGGTGGTGGTGAAGGCTTCTGGGAGTTGTAGTCCAAGAACAATGGTTGGGGACCATTGATCTAGACTACAACAAAGTTCTGAAGCACAATGGTCTGTAATACATATGTCACCTGGCTTGTTCCTGTTACTCATTGAATTGCCATTTGGACAAGTAGGGATCAGCACAGGATTCAAGCCCCCACATGGCAGGGATGAGGAATCTGTGCTGTCACTCCAGACCATTGACTAAAATGGCTAGGCTGGGGAGAGATGCAGTCCAGTAACATCTGGATGGCCACATTTCTAACACATCATATCACTTTTCTGCAGACTATTTGAATGTAGATTGAACCAGCCCTTCATTTGTTCAAAAAAACAACCACTTTCCTTTCCACGTGCAAGCCTCCCCTAGTTCCCGGCTGTGTCTTTCATGCAGCTTGAGATAACCCCAGCAGCACTAATCCCGGATATGAGATCCTGCAAAGGTAGCCAGGGGTGGTGGGGAAACTGCAAGCTCTGGCATGAGACCCTCTGTGTGGTGTTTGCTTCATAAATAACTTCCATAAATTGTCAGGGTGTGATAAATGTTGGCTTTATTTTTCCCTGATTTATCTCTGTTGCAGAAATATCGTATTAGCACACGTGAATTCATCTTGCTTTCAAAATTAGTGCAAGGGAATGCAGAATTTTTGGGAGCAGAATGAATGACGTCCTTTTTTACACAGAATTCTGCGTTTGATTTGGGGGTAACAGAGATCTTCCATTAAATTCAGAGACTAGACTCTAACAGCACTTCCGATCAACTTTATATTATTGTGCAAAATATTTGTGGAGGTCATTGCTGGATGTAACAGGAAATGGGGGAAGCAGAAGGAACTTGATGTTATAATTCTTTCATTGGGTTTAAGTCTGACTACATTGAAACAGTCTGTAATCACTTGAACTTTGCATTTCAAAACATTTTCTAATAGAATTACTTTAGGAGAGGAGTCACAGCAGAATTAGATACTCAACACTTTTCCTTCCTTCCTTCCTTCCTTCCTTCCTTCCTTCCTTCCTTCCTTCCTTCCTTCCTTTCTTTCTTTCTTTCTTTCTTTCTTTCTTTCTTTCTTTCTTTCTTTCTTTCTTTCTTTCGGTTTGTTGAATGAGGCCAGATCATAATTTACATAAAAGCTGGCCAAAGTTCATCTGCAAGTTTTAAAAACTGACTGCTAGTTATATTCTTATATAATTTCAGTGAGTCCAAAATGCTGCAGCCATATTGTTAATTGGTGTTGGTTACAGGGATCACATAACCCTCTATTACAGCAGCTCCGTTGGCTACCAATCCATTTCCAGGCAGAATTCAAAGTGCTGGTTCTAAGTAGAGATAGGCACTTACTGCAGTTCATTAGTTCAGCATAGTTTGGTGGATCGGCCCCACAGATGCTGCTCATGTGCCCTGGATTCCCTGCCCTGTCTCCTCCTGTGCATCCACAGGAGGAGGTGGGGTGTGAAATCCAGAGTGCACGCTCAACACCTGTGGGCCTGATCTGACAAACCACACAGAACTGACAAACCATGGTTACCGGTAAGTGCCCATCTCCAATTCTAACCTATAAAGCCCTAAATGGCCTGGGTCCAAGCTATCTTAAGGACCGCATCTCCCTTTAGGAGTGTTCCTGGGTATTAGGATAATCCGGAAAGGTCATTCTCATGGTCCCACCACCTTCACAGATGCTCTTGGTGGGGACACAGGAGAGGGCCTTCTCTGTGGCTGCTCCCAGACTCTGGAACTCCCTGCCACAGGAGGCCAGGCTGGCCTCATCATTACTGTCCTTGCACAAACAAGCAGACTTTCCTTTTCAGGCAGGCTTTTCCTTAGTGATAGTTTGCATTTTGTTGCTTCTAAATCTGTTTTAGTAATGCTTCCCCTAACATTTTAAATATAATGTTATTAATTTGTTTAATATTTGAAAATTCACTGTTTTTAGGCTTTAATATTGTGTTTTATGGTGTAAGCTGCCTTGGGTCCTTTCTCAGGTAGAAACATTTTAAATACATAAATTTAAATGTATTTGTCTTTGAATGCTTTATCATGAAAAACTCTGCTCATAATGGGGATGAACCTACCTGCCACAGAAGAGAAATGACTTTAAACATTTAAAAGTGATGCTTAAATCATAAAACAAAACGAAAACAAAAATGGACAAAAATTACCTTAACAGGAACTGTAAACAGAAAGGGGTTTAAGGAAAAACACAACTGTAATAATAATAAAAAAGTCCAAAAATCTGAAAAAATATAAGCATAAATTCCAGTGAAATATGTCCCGATATCCATATGCAGTTGTTCCCTATATGCCACATGTTCAAATGCTGAAAAATTTAGAAAGTCCATCAATGAATAAGGAGTGAGGATTTATCTTTCCTGTGTTGCAATATCAATAATTTAGCCTCCATAATTGCAAAGAGAATCCTTTTCCATGCTTGGTTCATTTGCATGAGACAGAAAGCAAATTATATGTACCCAGAAGATTCCAAGATTGTTCTAACACAAACTTTATACACAAAGTAACTTCCTGCCAAAGATGGAGGGGTAAAGAAGCCAGGGTCACCATCCACTGATTAGACAAAACAGGACACTTCCATTCTTTATTCCATACTTTCTTTCAACCTTGCATATTATACTTCTCGACCAGTAAACCCACATTATGGGTTTCTTTTTCTTCACTTTTCCAAAAAAGTGTATCCAAAAGTACGGAAGAGTAGTAGGCCAAAGCACTCTCCTTAGCATCTACACAGATTACTATGGGGCCATACATAGATGTAAATAAATGCTGTTGTAAATCGTAAATACACTCCTGTATGGGTATGAAAGCTGACGGGGGGGGGGGGGAATGGTTTCGTGGTGCTGGAGGAGAGCTTTGTAGATAACGCTAGACTAACAGAAAGAGAAACAAGTGGATCCTAGATCAAATCAAGCCTGAACTATCTCTGGAGGCAAAAATGTTGAAACTGAGGCTTACTTCGAGCACATTAGGAGAAGGCAAGATTCCTTGGAAAAGACAATAAATGCTGGGAAAGGTGGAAAGCAGCAGGAAAAGTGAAAGATCAAATACGAGAGGGGCTGATTCCCTAAAGGCTTGAGTTTCCAAGAGCTGAGCAGGATAGCTGAGGACAGGATGTTTTGGAGAGTGCTCTTTCATAGGGTCACCATGAGTTGGAGGCAACTTAATGGCACATAATAACAACAACATTGTAGCTATTGTAATTCCACAGAAGTTGGCAATTAGCATGTAACCTTCAGTTTAGAAAACGGGGAAAATTGATCATCGTGGCCAATTGATCCCAAGAAAACCTTTTTGATTTCCAGTTCTGGACTGTACAATAAGGTCAATTTATCATATGAAAATAGATCAAATAGTAATTATTGTTATATTTTAAAAGCATCTTAAATAGTGAAAACTGCAGGGGAGTACAATTGTTTCTAACATGTTTAGATCCTAACACTGTCTACATCACATCAAAATGACCGAGTATGGAGAGTTCAACAAGATGGAAAACTCCCATCATTTAACAGATTCCAACAAAAAGATCTGATGACATAGATTATTATGGAAGCCACAACCTCCTCATTAAATGAAAGTTGCATCCTCTTCATGAAGAGACATGGTTTTCAAGATAAAGGCAAAGCAATATATCAATTATATTAATTTTTGTGACCTATTGTATATAGAAAGGAAAGGAATTTCCCAAAGAACTATATTATCCCAAATACAATAATCTGTTTCAGTATACTGTATACTTTTTAGGACATTGAGTTTGTACTCTCAACTAAGATGTCCCCATTTCTCCAAGTCCAAAAAGATCTAAGCCTTTATGGTTATTCAAATTTATTTCTCCAATTTCTTAAAACATTCTTAGGTGTTGATACAGTATTCCACAATTCCTAGGTACCAGCAGAACTGCCAAATCAGCAAATACAGACCATGATACATTACCTCCCACCAGCATCAACTCTGATTTTGACTAGTTGGTCCATGGACTGGTATATCAACTCCAAATATGTTGTCTTCATTAATGCCAAACCCAAAGACAAATGAACAGCAAGATATTTGCACAGAATACAATGCAAACAAGTCCTTGGACAATAAAGATCTCTGAAAAAGGTGGAAGACCTCCTCCCAGACCAATCTGCACAGATAACATCCCCAGGAGTTTGTGTATGCAAAAGATACTGGGAAAGGCACGTCCAAGCCTCTGGAAGAACCCTGATGCTCTACATGTGGAAAAGGGATTGTCAGTGGCTTTCCCTTCCCTCAATAGCAGTCTTCTTCTGTAGAGACTCATTCAAAGCAGTGGTGAAAATGGAGACCAGCTGAAAAGCCCAGATATCATTACTAGACCATCTAGTAAACCTAATTATACAAGACCAAATTTGGTCCACGGACTTCTGAACATAAGTACATCCTGCCTGCACAATTTGTCTAGGGCATGTGCATATGTGAAGAATATGTGTTGTGGTTCATATCTGATAATGGGGAGGATAGTTCTCACACCTCTGCCTCATCACATGGAGAAGAATAGTGTGAAGTAGCTTTAGACATTGACAGCCTCTCTGTTTGTGGAACAATGTCCTCGGGCAAGGAAAGTTCACCTTAAAAAGAAACAAATTCAATTCTTCAAAAACCCTCTAGTTTATGAATGTGGGATATCGTGCTTACTGTAAGTAAATGGAATATTTTGTTTTATTCTCTTTTACAAGTGTCTCAGAGTGACTTATTGGGACAGTAAATGCCAGTTGAGGAGAATGAACAATAAGCGTGGTCTACTGAGGGGAGACTTTGAATTATTTCTGCTCTGTAGGTCCCTGAACTTTTATCCACTGTGTAGTTAGAGGCTTTTTAAGTCACAATAATTTCCACACTCTGCAAATAAATATAAGAAGTAATTAAAGCACTTAGCATCTTGCTAGGATCTCTCCTCTTCCACAGGGATCAGCAGCACTGGCAGAGTTACTAAACAGTTTAGCATACCAAATATATTAATAAGCAGACTTTCTGTAGTTTAGCCCAGAACCCTGGTCTACTGAGGCCTAGTTACCTATGATCTGGCTGTTCCGCCCTAGTTAAAGCCCTGCATATGTTTGCTCCCTTCCCCATGCCTTTTCCTTCTCGGATGCTTATTTTACATAGCAAACTTGCAGGCTGCAAGAGGAACTAGTCTTGGGAGGGTTTTTGACGGAAAAAGACAGTTAAAAAAAAGTAGTCAGTAAATAACTATATAAATAATGATACATTCTTGTTATTTGTTACCTTCTTCCATAAACTAACAATAAATATCATAACAGAGCAAAGGTTCATTGAGGACCAGAGACCTATACAAAACAGGAAGAGCCAAAGTGTGATGTGCCTGCTGTAGAACTCTTCAGCACCTGAATGCCATTCGGTGGTTGCAAAGGACCTTGTCAAGGTAACAGAGAGATGGATGAGATATAAAGCTTAAGGACAACTGAAGGACAAATGCTGACAGAAAACACACAGAAGGTTGAAGCATTCAATATTCACCCTTTTTGCTCGAGTCTTTCCTAAGACAGAAATCTCTGCAGAGACAGTAACTATAACAACATTGACAGGAACGAAACAGAAGGGGACACCGATCAAGCTAACAAAAAGAGCGGGTCAAAGAAGGCTCAGATTATATGAATGTGTTCAACTCACAGAATTGTTAGCTATGCTTGAATGCTTTGTAAGACCTTTAAAAAGAAGACAGGAAAACTACCCCCTTCTCTTATGAAGTGTTCAAGCCTAGTTAACCATTCTGTCACTTGAACCCATTCATGTAATCTGAGCCTCCTTTTCAGATTAGTTCAGGAAGAATAGCATTATTAATTTATATGTTATTTTAACCCTGTAGAACTGAGTTTGTAGGAAGTAAGATTTCTCTAGAGGCAGACTTTGTGCTAATGTTTCGACCAATTAATGTCAAGATAGCACACAAGTTATAAAATTACTTAATGGGTTCCATCCAGTGTTGGCTTCTACCGTTGCGTGTTCTTCCTGAGTGGAGCTCTCTCATCATGGCTCTGCATGCAAAGAAAGAGGGAGGAAATGTTCACCTACTGCTGCTCACAGTCACCAGTGCCACCTCCCATAGTGTTCCGGAATAGTCCCAGCCCTGAGGTAAAGACGGGACAGTAGTTCCTAAGGCCCTGTGGGAAGACGGGGAAATGGGTGAAATGTTGTGCTGGATTAAAAGCAGAAAGAATACCTACTTCAACAGGAAACAAATTCTGGGTCCAGTTCCATATGTTCATTTAAGTATGGATAATGGTTTTTCACTTGGTTCTATTTTCCTTATTTCGTTTTGTTGTTTCCCACCTTATATTTTGTTGTTGTTATTTAGTCATTTAGTCATGTCCGACTCTTCATGACCCCATGGACCAGAGCACGCCACGCCCTCCTGTCTTCCACTGCCTCCCAGAGTTGGATTAAATTCATGTAGGTTGCTTCAATGACTGTCCAACCATCTCATCCTCTGTCGTCCCTTTCTTTTCTTGCCTTCACACTTTCCCAACATCAGGGTCTTTTCCAGGGAGTCTTCTCTTCTCATGAGATCGCCAAAGTATTGGAGCCTGAGCTTCAGGATCTGTCCTTCGAGTGAGCACTGAGGGTTGATTTCCTTTAGAACTAATAGGTTTGTTCTCCTTGCAGTCCAGGGGACTCTCAAGAGCCTCCTCCAACACCACAATTCAAAAGCATCAATTCTTCAGCGGTCAGCTTTCTTTATGGTCCAGCTCTCACTTCCATACATCACTACAGGGAAAACCATAGCTTTGACTATTCGGACTTTTGTTGGCAAGGTGATGTCTCTGCTTTTTAAGATGCTATCTTGGTTTGTCATCGCTTTCCTCCCAAGAAGCAGGCGTCTTTTAATTTCGGGGCTGCTGTCACCATCTGTAGTGATCATGGAGCCCAAGAAGGTAAAATCTGTCACCGCCTCCATATCGTCCCCTTCTATTTGCCAGGACATACATATAATTGCTGCTTTCTGATAGTAGAAGAGGCTTTCGCACAAATCGACAACAAATGACAATATAAGAAGGAAAAAAAATGAGGGAGTGTGTGTATAGTGGTATAGAGCAGCTATTTTCAACCTTTTTTTTTGCCATGGGTATAAACAGAATATGAAAGAAATCTAGGCCAAATCAAGTTTGTGTAAGTCCCATAACAAATCTTTTAAGGTGGTGTGTGAAGAATTGTTTCTAGTCTGTGGCTTCCTTCAAATATGCCAGGATCCCTCAGGGGAGCATATGATCCCTGTTCAGAGTGGCTGGTTTAGAGTGCTGAATTGCAACTCAGAAGACCCAGGTTCGAATCTCCCTTTGACCATGAAACATACTGGTTGACCTTAGGCCAGCCACTGTCCCTCATCTGGCTTATTTCAGTGTCACTATAAGGCAAAAGTTGCTTCAGGGTGACCATATGTACTGTTTTAAGCTCACTTGAGGAAAGACGGGATATAAATGCAACTAATAAATAAATAACAAATACAAACTATTAAAAAGCATAGTTAATCTAGTACAATAAGACTAGCCAGTTACCGTTAACACGTTGCCTTATGATTTTTGGATTCAAGTGACTTCTCTGCTCAGTGTCTTAGAGGGTCCTCAGCTCCTATCAGCTTTCTATGGACTATTTCTCTTCCTCTTCGAGAAAAAGGGTGCCTTTGCAAGGGCTGCTAGAGAGTGTATTCCTGGAGCAACCTTTATTGCAACCATTATAGTCACAAATGTTGTGCATAAGTTTTCTCCCCTTACTGCCTAATGTATTTTTTAAAAAACCACAATAGGCAAAATCTTATTATGTAACTACACACACATGCACGCACAGACAGACAAATCAATGTTGCAGCTGCAGTAA
The DNA here is from genome assembly GCF_051106095.1 of Pogona vitticeps. Classification (NCBI taxonomy): domain Eukaryota; kingdom Metazoa; phylum Chordata; class Lepidosauria; order Squamata; family Agamidae; genus Pogona; species Pogona vitticeps. Next base: position 136,349,312 of record NC_135786.1, on the reverse strand, counting down.
TTACGACAGTGTTAAAGCAGGAGGGCTACCCATGAAGCACTTCTGCCTGTGCATGGTTCAATTCGTCATGTCAGGGATGTGTGACTGATTGCACAATTGAACTGCATGATTCTTTATTGCTGGGTTTAACGCCTAACACATTTACTCCAGCATGAACAGAATTTTGCCCATTGCCTGACAAAGGCGTCTGGGGAACTCAAACGTTTATGCCATGTGTGCAAGACTTTTACAATATTTTAGTGTTTCTAAAGAAGATGTAATCCAACTCTGATGTTTGTTTTTAGTTATGGACCATAAGGCTTTGGGTTTGTTTTGTTTTATTCCTGAAACAGGATCTATGATCTGAACATCTCTGGGTATAGGGTTTCCCGCTACCGACTATCCTCCAGATCAGTAACATAAAGCGCATGGTCAAGTAAAAGTGCACAGTGCACACCAGTCTAAAAGGTGTGTACTGAAAAATAAGCAAAGCAAAAAAGGTGTTAAGCAACATAGCTACAGAAAAGATAACAAAAAACCTAATTTATATACGTACACAGTCTTGTGTGGATGTTAGTTGCTAATTAAATGCAATTAAGAAACTAAGTTCAACATACCTATATTTTCAAATGGCCGATTCACAGAGATTTTCCTGCAAATAATCTTGCAACAGAGATTTAAATTCTTAGATTAGATTAGGCATCCTTCAATCTCGAGAGACTATGGTATCGTGCTCTGTATGGAGGAGTTGGAACAGCGTCTAGTGTGGCTGAGAAGGCCAATTCGAGAGTGACAATCCCTTCCACACTGAAGACAAATACAATCTGTACCCCATCTAGCTCCCTGATTTTGCTGCTTTCGTGACTGCCTCTTTGCCTCGGCCTGCTGGAAAAGGGTCCCTTAAAATTGGGAGAGGCCATGATGCACCGCCTGCCTCCAGGCTGAACGCTCAAATGTCAGGGTTTCCCATCTGTTGAGGACCATTTCCAAGGCCTTCAGACCCCACTTGTATCACAGCTGTGGTCTCCCTGTGGGGCGATTTCCCTGCACTAATTCTCCATACAGGAGATCTTTTGGAATCCAACCATCAGCCATTCTCACGACATGCCCAAGCATGTTGTAAGAACGGCTGATGGTTGGATTCCAAAAGATCTCCTGTTTTGCAGCATTTTACCCCTCACACCTTTTAACATTTTAACTTGAGCGCATCAGTCAATGTTTATTACCTACTCCAAAAATGCCAAGGCAGCTGACAATAAGACATTTTAAAAATCTTGAAGGAGATGGAGCCAAACAGTAAGCACTCATTACTGATACTATTCTGTGGCGATAATAGTAGTGAAGAAACATTTCCTCCACAACTGACAAGTCTTCCCAGAATCATCCAGAGAAGTTTTATATATAACGAACATATAAACAAAAACAGACATGCCTAAAAAGCTTAATAACAGAAAGCAAAATAAAATAATTATACAAAACATGATCTGTGAACTGTGAACAATTGGAAATATAACCAATTATTCCTCCCTTAACAAGCCCCAGTCACCTTCCGAAATTGTAACCTTTCCCTTTATTAATACAAAATTAATAAATTCTCCACCAATATACACACAAATATTCCTGTCTACCAAACCATTCTTTACTTTAATATTATGTCAACTCTTCATTCAATAGTAATATTCCAAACCTCTTTATACCATTCATTTAATTGAAAATCGTACTTCCCCCCAGCTCCTTGCTACTATTAATCTTGCCACTGTTAATAAATTTGAAATTAATTCTTCCATTTTCCAGTCCCATTGTTTCTTATGTAATATTGATAAAAGCACTATTTTAGGACATAGTTTTAAATTTGCCCTGTTCTTTTCCGTTTATTTCCTTGAAAACTAACTGCCCAAATTTCAATATACAGGTATTCTCAATCTCATTTCCATCACATATGAAAATATGTACAGAGGAAGTATATTGCTATCCAACCTCCAATAAGAGAGGGTGAAAAAGTAGTAATAGTAGTTGAGATCATTGCCATATCCTCAGTGCCACACTATGACATTTTTGCTAGACATTTTGAGGGCTAAATCACTTGCATCAGTCACAACCCAGACTCTATCATTGGTGTTACAATCATAATTGCTCGCAATCCAGTCAATTCTGATTTAGGGTGACCCTTTAAAGGGTTTACTATGTAGAAAGTACTCAGATATTGTTTACTATTCCCTTCTGAGGATGCCCTGAGATAATGCAGCTTCCCCAAGGCTACAGTGGTGGGCTCTTCAGACCAGGGGAAAGTGAAACCAATGTGGAGGATGCTGTATATCAAGAATCTTCTACCCTCAGACTGAAGAATCTACTTGGATGAGTAGCAAAACGTTTCCGCCTAATAGGAAAGAAATCCAGTTGCCTTGACTCAGCTTCCAGAGACCCTCATCTGGATGACTGAGAATCTTTACAGATATATGGCTACCTGTAGCCAGAGCTGCTTTTAAAAGTGGTTTGGAAACTTCACCTAGCTTAAAATATGGCTGCAAGCATTCTCATACCAGAGGTGCTGCCTCTTTCTCACATTTGGCTCCCAGTTCATTTCAGTAAAAATATCAAAAAGCAGGACAGGATGGATCCTTCCAGCAATCTGAAAACAACTAGCCATGTAATAAAGCACACGTCTTCCACAATGACTGTTCACTGGAATCTACCTCCAGAAAGAAGTGGAATTACAAGCATAGCACCTTATCCCAGAAAGGCAATCCAAAAGAATGGAACATGTCATATTCATGCGATCACAGAACACTGGGCGGGGCAGCAGGATCACAGATATTTTCTCACTGGAGACATGCATTTTTATATGGCACGGTATGAAAGGGACTTCTATACACATGTAGGCGTAAATCCATGTGTTTTAATAGACTGACTGTAGGCTAGAAGACGCTGGAAGATGGGCTCCTCAGATCACAAGGCGTCCAACATGCTACTGAGGAACAGCGGAGGACAAGTACAAGTAGCTCCAGAGCTAAGGAAGTGATTGCGCCAAAGCCGAAAGGATGCTCAGCTGCGGATGCCCCTGGAAGTGAAAGGAAACAAGACCTGGAGCTGACTGTGGCTCTGATCATCAGTTTCTTATAGCAAAATTCAAGCTTAAACTGAAGAAAGTAGGAAACCACTGGGCTAGTCAGGAATAATCTAAACCAAATCCCTTATGAATACACAATGGAAGTGAAGAACAGATTTAAGGAACTCGATTTGGTGGACAGAGTGCCTGAAGAACTTTGGATAGAGGCTCGTAACACTGTACAGGAGGCAGCAACAAAAACCATCCCAAAGAAAAGGAAATGCAAGAAAGCAAAGTGGCTGTCCAACGAGGCCTTACAAATAGCAGAAAAGAGAAGGGAAACAAAATGCAGGGGAGATAGGGAAAGTTACAGAAAATTGAATGCAGACTTCCAAAGAATAGCAAGGAGAGACAAGAGGGCCTTCTTAAATGAACAATGCAAAGAAATAGAGGAAAATAACAGAAAAGAAAAAACCAGGGATCTGTTCAGGAAAATTGGAGATATTAGAGGAAAATTTTGTGCAAAGATGGACATGATAAAAGACAAAAATGGAAGGGACCTCACAGAAGAAGAAGACATCAAGAAGAGGTGGCAAGAATACACAGAGGAATTATATCAGAAAGTTTTGGATATCCCGGACAACCCAGACAATATAGTTGCTGACCTTGAGCCAGACATCCTGGAGAGTGAAGTCAAGTGGGCCTTAGAAAGCATGGCTAACAACAAGGCCAGTGGAGGTGATGGCATTCCAGTTGAACTATTTAAAATCTTAAAAGATGATGCTGTTAAGGTGCTACATTCAATATGCCAGCAAGTTTGGAAAACTCAACAGTGGCCAGAGGACTGGAAAAGATCAGTCTACATCCCAATCCCAAAGAAGGGCAGAGCCAAAGAATGCTCCAACTACCCTACAATTGCACTCATTTCACACACTACCAAGGTTATGATCAAAATCCTCCAAGGTAGGCTTCAGCAGTATGTGGACCGAGAACTCCCAGAAGTACAAGCTGGATTCCGAAGGGGCAGAGGAACTAGAGACCAAATTGCTAACATGTGCTGATTATGGAGAAAGCCAGAGAGTTCCAGAAACTTCATTGACTATGCAAAAGCCTTTGACTGTGTGGACCACAGCAAACTATGGCAAGTCCTTAAAGAAATGGGAGTGCCTGACCACCTTATCTATCTCCTGAGAAACCTATATGTGGGATAGGAAGCAACAGTTAGAAATGGATATGTAAAAATTGATTGGTTCAAAATTGGGAAAGGAGTACGACAAGGCTGTATATTGTCCCCTGGTTTATTTAACTTATATGCAGAATACATAATCCGAAAGGCTGGACTGGATGAATCCCAAGCCGGAATTAAGATGGCCAGAAGAAATATCAACAACCTCCAATATGCAGATGATACCACTCTGATGGCAGAAAGTGAGGAGGAATTAAAGAACCTCTTAATGAGGGTGAAAGAGGAGAGTGCAAAAAATTGTATGAAGCTCAACATCAAAAAAACTAAGATAATGGCCACTGGTCCCATCACCTCCTGGCAAATAGAAGGGGAAGATATGGAGGCAGTGACAGATTTTACTTTCTTGGGCTCCATGATCACTGCAGATGGTGACAGCAGCCACAGAATTAAAAGACATTTGCTTCTTGGGAGGAAAGCGATGACAAACCTTGACAGCATCTTAAAAAGCAGAAACATCACTTTGCCAACAAAAGTACTGTACGCATAATCAAAGCTATGTTTTTTCCTATAGTGATGTACGGAAGTGAGAGCTGGAACATAAAGAAACCTGACCGCTGAAGAATTGATGCTTTTGAATTGTGGTGTTGGAGGAGGCTCTTGAGAGTCCCCTGGACTGCAAGGAGAACAAACCTATCCATTCTAAAGGAAATCAAGCCTGAGTGCTCACTCGAAGGACAGATCCTGAAGCTGAGGCTCCAATACTTTGGTCATCTCATGAGAAGAGAAGACTCCCCGGAAAACACCCTGATGTTTGGAAAGTGTGAAGGAAAGAGGAGAAGGGGATGACAGAGGACGAGATGGTTGGACAGTGTCATCGAAGCTACCAAACTGAATTTGACCCAATTCCGGGAGGCAGTGGAAGACATGAGGGCCTGGCATGCTCTGGTCCATGGGGCCACGAAGAATTGGACACGACTAAACAACTAATCAACAACAAAAAATTATGATGGCTGGAAAATCTAAAGGCATACTGCTGTAGATGTACAGAAATCATTTCACACCTTACAACTGTGCACAGGGAGATAAGGGAAAAGATCACAATTCCCCTCCAACATCCATTTCGTGAATCTGCAGGAAAAGGATGCTTTGCAGCCATACAACTAGTGACAGCAGTTTGAAGGTAAAATTCATTTAAAATGCTAATTGTGAGTACAAAGGATTCTCCAGCTCTGGTGTTCTATTAAAACAAAGTAAATATTTGGCAAATGAAAGTCAAACAAGGGATATTGGGAGAAGAGGCTGGTTGCAGATTACTTTAAAATGTGCATTTCCAGTGGTTGTCAGGGTGTCTCCAAAGGAAGATAGCTGTGAACATGCTGTATCTACTTACTTTTATAATAAGAGAATCAGGCTGCAATGACAGACAATTCCTAGTGCAACCATAAGCATGTTTACTCAAGTATATGTCTTATAAATTCAACCGGACCAGTGCTTTGTTGTTTGGAATTACAGCCTGAAAGTATAAAAAATTTGTTCAGCAATTTACAAAGATAAATGTTTGCTGAGGTTCCATTCAGAAGACACATTTCAAGTGACCCTATATCAAAAATTATACTATAAATTTGGATAAGCCCTTCAGAATCCAACTTAGTAGTAGGCATCCTTCAGTCTTGAGAGACCATGTTAGCGTGCTCTGAATAGAGGTCTTGGAACAGCGTCTAGTGTGGCTGAGAAGGCCAATACGAGAGTGACAATCCCTTCCACACTGAAGACAAATCCAATCTGTCCCATCCAGTTCCCTGATTTTGCTGGTTTCAGGAATGTTTCTTTGCCTTGGCCTGCTGGAAAAGGGTCTCTTTAAATTGGAAGAGGCCATGGTGCACCGTCTGCCTACCTCCAGGCTGAACGCTCAAATATCAGGGTTTCCTATCTGTTGAGGTCCATTCCTAAGGCCTTCAGATCCCGCTTGCAGATATCCTTGTATCGCAGCTGTGGCCTCCCTCTGGGGCAATTTCCCTGCACTAATTCTCCATACAGGAGATCTTTTGGAATCCAACCATCAACCATTCTCACAACATGCCCAAGCCAACATATATGTCACTATTTCAGTAATGTATACATGCTAACAATTCCAGGTCATTCTAGGACTACTCGATTTGGAACTTTGTCCTGCCAGGTGATACCAAAATATGTCAGAGACAACGCATATTGAACATGCCAACTTCCTCTCCTGCTGTGTACAAAGGGTCCAGGACTCACTGCAATACAGGAGTGTACTCAGGACACAGGCTCTAAAGACCTGGATCTTGGTATATGCCGTCAGCTTCTTATTAAGTCATACTCTCTTTGTTAATCTAGATAACATAGTAGCTGCTTTGCCAATGCATTTACTGTATAAAAACAATCCAACTTATCACAAAGCAAAAATACAGGCGGCCAAAATGTGGCCCACGTGCAGTTCTTGGGCAATCTCAATGTAGCCTGCTGGAGCCAATCCAATAGTCCTACAGTCTGGCTATTCAGCTAGAGAGCAGGAAAGGTCCCATTACTGTTGTGAGCACCATTAAGACAGAAATCCTGGGTAGTTCAGATTTTTAAATTTAAAAAAATGTATCAGGAAACATGGTATTTATAAAATTTTAGATACTGTTGTCTTATATGTATGGATGATGCCTTTTCTTCTTGTTCTTATCTAAAAACCATGCACAGGCCAATGTAATGAACTGATTTGTATTTAGGTGTATAAAAGACTGGGGACAAAAACTTTTCAAAATATTACTGGCTTGTGGTTGTTGTGGGTTTTTCGGGTTCTTTGGCCATGTTCTGAAGGTTGTTCTTCCTAAAGTTTCGCCAGTCTCTGTGGCCGGCATCTTTAGAGGACAGCACCAGAGCAAAGAGTACTGTCCTCTGAAGATGCCGGCCACAGGGACTGGCGAAACATTAGGAAGAACAACCTTCAGAACAGGGCCAAAGAGCCCGAAAAACCCACAACAACCATTGGATCCGGCCGTGAAAGCCTTCGCGAATATATTACTGGCTTGTACAATTTGCTGCCAGAGGATACTGTTACAGATTTAGTTAAGAACTTATGCAGCAGTAATTGCAGCCAGCATACTGCACATAATTACTCAATTGCTTGTTTGACTATTTATATGAATGGTTATCACTGCATCAACTTTGTGTATTTTTTTAAAGAGCTAGACACATAGTTTTCTCCACTGAACACGGGAACTGAATCAGCCTCTGGGAATGATTCTGTGCTCAAAGAATGTATTAGACATTCTATCCAACCTCAAAGGATAGAGCTATGAATTAAAATGTCTGCAACCAGTTTAAACTGCACACCTTCTACTCAAATACTTAGGCTGTTATGATTACTCATAAAAGATACTGTATTAAGTCCTTTTAAGCATCTAGCTCTATGTGAATACTATTACTAATATTATCTGCCTTTTTATTTGCTGGACCTCCGGAGCAGTCCTATCATTAGACAACGGCAGATACTGAAAGGGAACAGCAGTGAAGTACTGAGAGACAGCGCTACAGCTGCTGCTTGGTCAACTCTACATCTACTTTGCTCTCCTGGTCTCTTCACGCCTCCTTGATCTATGACACTGAATTTTAAGTCAATTTCCAGACCGCATAGTGTGCCATTGCCTCAGACAGCAAAATATCCTAGACTGGACCTGCTACTCACTAGCTGTGCAAAACAAGTATACACTCAAAAGCACAATTGATGAAGGATGAGAGCCAGTGGCTATGAGTCACACTAGCTATATACTCCTTGCAGATCCTAAGGTATTATGTTACTAAAATGTAAGTTGGTGGGGAACCACAGTACAAAAGGCTTGTTTCCTGCATATTCTGCTTTTGGGTGTCCCATTGCTATCTGGTTGACTATTGTGAGAAACAAAATTATGCAGTACTTTTCTATATGAACAAGTCTCCTCTTAATCAGAACACACATTCTGTAACTCCATTTGTCATCAGCCAGACTAGACCCAATTGGGGGGGGCACACTTTGTAGCATCAGATATGTAAACAATACAGTGAAACAACATAAAACACAAGGATAATGGTTAAATCAAAGGATCTTTCTATTAAAATTCCTTAACCTTTCTACAGTCCAGAACCAAACATAAATTTTCTTGTAACTTCTGGGTGTTTCACAATTGTGCCATCCTCCAACCTTCCTCCAGCCCCCTAAATCTGCTCCACAAGACTGGGGGACCTTTCATAACAGATTAGGAGTATCACAAAAGGAAATTCCATATAGGAACAGGAATCTTCTCACAGGAAATTATATATGGCCCATAATTTATACTGTAGTATCAATAGAGCAGTTGATACCACAACGTACAGCATTTTAGACCACAGTAGCAAAGTACACCTGGATAAAATAAGGGGGAAAGGTCCCAGCTGATTCTAAATAAGTTGTTCACTCAGTTGTCATAAACTGAATTATATATGAAATAAGATATCTTATATTTTCCAGCATTTCCATCATACGAGAAAGTTCTATGTGTATAATAAAAACTATTTTTATATCCAGCAGAAACATAGTTCAATTTCTCATACAGAAACACCAAGGTAGCTTTAGATCTCAAGTTCTGCAAAAACAAACAAACCCTTTTTGTTGAATTAAGCCACATAAACCTTTCAAAGCATTTTTACTAAAGCCCTTTCTTCTGAGGCAACTGTGAAAACATTCATATTCGGTAATTAAGACTTTGTCTAGGATAGAATGATCATATTGGCAGGAGAGGAAACTGGAATACACATGTTATTGGAAAAGCCTTGGATTTGCATAAAGTATATTCCTGATCAATAATTAAAATCCTGGCTCGATTTCTCCTTATGAAATAAATAGGAAAACATTTTTTTACTCTCTTCATCATGACATGGCTGGCATTTTGTTGATCCTTGTGAATGCTCCTGCCTCTTTGTGAGGTTTCTGCATTTGTGTAAAGTGTACAATACTGGAAAATATCACAACTGTTAACATGAACACTGTTAACATGAACTAGTTACATAGCATTAGATGAGTCTTTGCATATTTGTAAGCATCCTGGTATGTGGTGCTTGCTGTGTATAGATACTTGGCTTCACAAAAAGAAAAGATGCAAGTTTTGTGCAGAAACAGGAGTTTTACTAATCGTATTTTGCACAAATTGCAGAAAGCATAAGAAACACTATTTGGCATGCTGGTCTTCTGTTGCAGATCTCTTAAGGGGGCTGCCAAATGCTACAATGCAGACTAAACGTAACAGGATGATCAGCTTTATGTAAAATCTCAAGAACAGTGATATTTTTCACATCTCATTTCCTATAGAACAGATAGAGAGAGACAGATAGTTCAAACAGCCCCAACACAACTTAACAAAGCAAAAAGTCAAATAAGGAGAGTAATCAAATACTGGCTGACAGTGCTACAAATTCACAGTTGTATTTGCCTTAGCCCAGGTTGGGCAGCACATAGCATGTAGACCACATACATCTCTCCAGGCAATTTTTGGAGTTCCTGCTGGATAGCCCTTCTCATCACAAGAACTGTACTGCCAAAATTAAATGGTCTGGCTGCTTCAAAACCACATCAAAGTCAAAGCTTCATTAGAGCTGCTGCTTGCTTCTTCTAATCTGCCTTTCTTTTCCCCCTCTGGCACACACACTCCATTCCTGCATAGCATCCTAGAGATTTGCTGCAGATGACACCCAATTTCAGTGGTGACATCAGCATGAGTGGTGTGCTCCTCATGGATTTCAGAGAGTTCTGCCAACAGGAAATTGCCTATGCCTCCTTCACTACTGTGACTGATGAATCACACAAATAAAAAGACCTTCCATGTTTATTAATAGTCACTTTTCTGATTGTGTCTGGTAAATAGGAACTGCCTTCAGCGAAGTTTCACCAACACTAGTATAAACTACCATCACCATCCTTGATTAAGGCCATATACAGTTAAGTGATTTAAAACTGGCAGACCATTAGCTGGATGAAGCTTGGACTATAGATTTCTTTTCAACAACGCTATAATGTATCTTTACTAAATCCAGACACTTTAACCAATGCCTAAACTGTCTGTTGAACATCTATCCTTTATGCCTATTTGCATATGCCTCAAAAAAGAGGCGAGACTTCTGTCTCATGACTTAGTTCACTGTGAATATTTATCCCGCTGAAAAGTACTGTACTGGGTTGGATGCAATATGCAAGCTCTGGCTAATGTTTATTCATGACAATTCATTTACATTTCAGTACATATTGCTACAGTCATTCAGTGATGAACATTCCTGTAGTTACTACACATTAATGCTCCACAAAATGTAAACTCCTTTGATGGTTAAAATTTTGATTGTGAGAACTGGTTCTTCTTAAAATCCCAAGATATAACAAGATATACCCCAAGATTTAATACTTTAAAGTTTTTATTGTACAAGTTAACCAAATAAGACTGAAAAGCAATGCTAATGTCAGAAAATAATTTTTTCATTAATTATAAGAAACTGAGAATGTTAGAAAGAATGTTCTTGAAGGCATTTTACACTGACCATGTACAATATTTCAAATATTCTGATTTATTCCCATGTAGAGTCACAGAATCCACTTTCACCAAAGTATAACAAAAGAACATTCCTATGTTTTAGGTACCCAAAGTGAGATAGCAATGACATCTTTATTGAACTCTTCCATTTTGTAAGCTGAACTACATCAGATGGAGACACAGTAACCTTGCTGACTCCACCTTATTTTGTATAAGGCAGAAAAGTTTACTAATCCAAACAATATTTTACAAAAAAGTAAAGATCACATGTTTTGGCTCACATTTGGGCCTAAAGTCACCTTAAGGAAAAGCTTGGCTTCTTAATGAAAGTGCTGATGATCCCATAATAGCTTCAGATGTTGCACATGACAATCAGCTTCTAAGGCAGGAAAAATGACATTAATGCTTCTGTTGCATACTACACCTTCATTCTCCTATAATTTATATACAATCTATTGACAGTGACTGGAGGAGAATTCAGGAGGACAATGAACAACATAATTAAGGAGAAGGATCTTCACCCCGAATAGCTTTGTACTTGGCCATATCCTCTGGGAACACTTTGAACAGCTCTTGAATCAATAGGCTTTTGAATTTCTAAAAAAGAAAGGAAATAAGTTTATTTATATATTTATATTATCTCTACACTGCTTTTCCCCTATAAAGAGACTTAAAGCTAATCACAATCACTGAAACACAAATAAATGAAGTTGAAAACTTCCAAAAATGAGCAGATCATCAAACAGATGATGAACAAAACAAAGCAAAAATATATATCTTCCATTATTCAATAGTCGCATTTCAGTGAGTACGGGGGCAGGCAGTTGCCTCAACCCCAGGATCCAGAGGCTGCAAAAAACTCACAAAATGCCAAAAAGAAGAAGAAGCTGGAACTTGAAGTGGCTTTAAATAATTACTTTCATGGTGTTTTGTAATGCAGGGTACCCTTCTGACCTATCTAAAAGCTGAAATCAGGACTTGCAACTCACCTTTTTTTGCTGGAAAAATAGGGAACTACATTTTCACACACCTACACTAGATAGAGGAAAGTAAGGTATGATTTGTACAAATGTAAATACCAATCAAATTACCACACTACTTCACAGACTTCTAGTCTTTTTTCTAACCTGCTGAATAAAAGGGATGACAGAAAGAGTGTGTCAGGGGCCCTTCAGTGTTGCTTGTAACTTGGATGTGAAGAGCAAAACCCCAGCCTCTACAAAATTATATCTCAAAATCCTTTCAGCCCTTTGCCATAATAGTGAGGAGCACTACTATACCGAGTCCAAAGAGTTCCCATTCAGACAAACTATTATTTATTTTTTTAAAAAAAATTGTCCTGACTTTCTCCTTAAAAGGACCCAAAGTTCTTGGCTTAACAGTGATCTGATGCAAAATTAATCTTCAGTTGAAAATCTTCATATAGTGTTTTATTTTACATCTTTCTTTTAAAGCAAATCTTTTTGCAGAGCAAGGATCAGATTGGTTCCAGGTAAGCACAGCATAGGATGCATGTCTGCGCTGGGTGGGGCTATAGGCCCACAGTAGGCAAGGCTGCCCAACAGCTAGCTTGCAGCTCCAACATGGTCACCCTCTCTGCATTCACTTGCACATGCATATACATCAGTTCTACCTCACATCTAATTAAACACACATGTAATTGAATTGTAATTACCAAGCCCCATGTCCCCTCTAAATATTTAAATATAATTAGCCACTCTAACACAATCACTGTTATTAAGCAAAGCAGAGCTTTTTGCTTCGCTATTAAGTAGTAATGGATTTGTATGAAACACTTGCATCTTACCTTCATAGTGTCAATTTTGCCTTTCACTTGTTCATTTTTTGCTAGAGCTCTTTCCAAACATTCTTTAGTATAGAGTTGGGGATTGCGACCCTGATCTATGTACCTGAAGAATAAAAATTAAGTCAGGTGCGCTAGCAAGATTCACACATAATGTGAAATAAGCATACAAGCCATCTATCCATATTAATATCTAAAGCACACTAGAATATGTCTCAGACCTGCAGTCAAGAAAATTTTGCCCAAATATCCCATATCTGATTATATACAAAAACCACTATAAAACCAAGTATGTCGTGATCAGTCAACTTTTTGTATCCACAGATAAGTACTACCTTTTAAAGTAAATGCTTGCATGCAGAGCTGTCAAATAAGGTAGAAATAGAATGAAAACTTTCACAGAAGTATTATTTGAGGCCAGAAGCAGAATTAAGAATGTGAACAATAAATATCAAGGTGGATTTGATTTAAATCAGTTTGATTTACCTAAAAAAATCACAGTTGACTTTTAAAAAATTGTGATTTAAATCAATTTGATTTTTTAAAATCAATAATTTTCATCCACTGTGCTAAATATTATGAAATGATTCATCAAAATCAGAAGTATACTCACTTCTACAAAGTACTGACTTTCTACTGAAATAGAAGTGGGGAGCCGCGTGGCCATTACAAAATACAAATGGAAGAATAAGTGATACTTTAATTTTCTACAGTTCACAACATGCACTCTTATCTACAGTGTTGCTCATTAATTACATTGTTAAGATATGTAAGACTGCTTTACTGTGAACAGTACCACCAACAATTTAGAACTGGAAACCAATTGTAACAACAAAGACAACCACTTACTCAAACACTTCCAAAGGCACGCTGATTTCATGAAGTTGCTGCCGGCACTTGTCAATATCTTGTAAGCCCGTAACCATAAAATTCCTAGGCAGAAATGGATTATATACATTATATGGAATAGTATTTTAAATCAAAAGTTGACAATCAATGTATACCATGGACTGTCTTCAAATAAAAATGTCACTAAGCTAAAGCTCTCAAAGCAAAAGAACTACAGAGAAAAAAATACTGACAAATCTCATCTTCCTCCTCCTGAAAACTGACCACATATTCTGAGTATACACGGCTTTTCAAGATTTGACAAACCAAATCGGAGTAGCCCTACTGAAATTAAGATTTGCTGTATCTTAATAATGAGTGACGTAAGTCATGGCTGAGGGCTACAATGGCGCAGCGGACAACAAACTGGATTGGGATTTACAGTGGACCCTCTACTTAAGGAATTAATCTGTATTGGAATGGTGGCTGCAAGTCGAAAAGTCTGTAAGTCGAATCTCCATTGACCTACAATGCATTGAAAACCAATTAATCCCATAACCAGTGGTTTTTATTCTATTTTTATTCCATTTTGGTTTTTTTCTGGTCTCTAAGTCGATTCTCTGGCTGCAAGTCGAATCTAAATTTTGCAGCCAGAGAAGTCTGTAACTCGAAAAGTCTGTAAGTCGAGAGTCCACTGTAGAAGGCTTGGGTTCAAGCCCTGAATTAGCCATGGAAACTCCTGGGGGACGGGAGTAAAGACAAACCACTCTTTGAACATCTCACAAGCCTTGTGAGATATAACTATAATATGGCGTACATATGGTTATCTCTGAAGACAACCTGTAAGCTACAACTAATGCAATGGTCAAAATTATAAGCCATATAGTCAAAGAAAATGACATCACATTGATCTAGGAGAACTGTACTGCTGTATATTTGCTTCAGAGCCAATTTGGAATCCAGATATCTGCAGGGTTGTATTGCCCAATACAAGACTCGTGACGTGACACTGAAAAATTATCTTCTTCAAATAACTTGGTTATATCGAACATAAGAAGAGCCCTGCTGGATTAGGCCAAGGGCCCACCTAGTCTAGCTTCCTGTATCTCACAGTGGCCCCACCAGATGCCTCTGGGAACACACAAGACAATTAGATACCTGCCTCCTGATACCTCTCCCCTATATCTGGCATTTGGAGGTACAGTATCTGCCTTTTTAGCCTGGAGATTATACATTCCCATCATGGCTTTTAACCTGTCATGGACTTCCTTCAGAATCTGCCCATTCACCTTTTAAAGGCATCTATGCCAGATGCCATCACCACATCCTGTGGCAAGGAGTTCCACAGATCAACAACACACTAGGCAAAGAAATATTTTTATTAGTTCTCACTCTCTCAACACTCAATTGGAGTGCATGTCCCCTGGCTCTGGTATTGCGTGAGAGGGAAAAGAGCTTCTCTATCTACTTTATCCATCCCCTGCATAATTTTATATGTCTCAAACATGTTCCCCCTCATACGCCTTTTCTCAACTAAAGAGCCCCAAATGCTGAAGCCTTTCCTCATAAAGGAGGTGTCCCAGCCCAGTCATCATTTTAGTCGCTCTCTTCTGCATCTTTTCCAGTTCCACTATGTCTTTTTTGAGGTGCGGCAACCAGAACTGTATGCAATACTCCATGTTTTGTACAATGGCATTATAATGTTGGCTGTTTTATTTTCAATCCCCTTTCTAAGGCTACCTAGCATGGAATTGGCGTTCTTCACTGCTGCTGCACACTGGGTTGACACTTTCATCGAGCTGTCCATCAGCACACCAAGATCTTTTTCCTGATCAATCAAGGACAACTCAGAACCTATTAACTGATAGTTTTGATTTTTTTTTTTTTGCCCCAGTGTATATTGCTTTACATTTTCTTATACCGAAACACATTTGCCATTTTGTCGCCCATTCTCCCAGTTTGGAGAGATCCTTCTGGAGCTTTTCACAAGGTCTTATGGTCTTCACCACCCGGAAAAGTTTTGTGTCATCTGCAAATTTGGCCACCTCACCGCTTATCCCTGTCTCCAGGTCATTCATAAACAGGTTGTCTGAGGACAAATCCCTGGGGCACACCGCTTTTTCCTTCTCTCCATTGTGAAAACTGTCCATTGACACCTCCTTTCTGTTTGCTGGTTCTCAACCAATTCTCAGTCCATAAAAGGTTCTGCCCTCTTATCTCCTGACTGTGGAGTTTTCTCAGCAACCTTTGGGGGACTGTGTCAAACGCCTTCTAAAAAACCAGATAGACAGTATCCACTGATTCACCCGCATCCACATGTCTGATGACCTTTTCAAAGAATTCTAAAAGGTCTGTGAGGCAAGACTTACCCTTACAGAAGCTGTGCTGATTTTCCCTCAGCAAGGCTTGTTCTTCTATGTGTTTTAAGATTTTATCTTGGATGAGGCTTTCCACCATCTTCCCTGGAACAGACCTTAGGCTAACCAACCTGTAGTTTCCTGGGTCGCCTCTCCTTCCCTTTTTAAAGACTGGTGTGATATGTGCTCTGGCACTGTGGCCATTTTAAGGGACAAATTGTATATAGCAACTTCATTCCTCAGTTCCTTAATAACCCTTGCGTGGATGCCATCTGGGTCTGGTGACTTATCAATCTTCAATTTATCAATTAGGTCTAAAATATCCTCTCTTTTAACCTGTATCTGATTTAATTCATTAGTCAGGAGGGGATGTTCAGCTGAAATCATGTTGCTTAACATAGTAAGCCACAAGTAGAATAGGCCTATTGAATCAGTGGGGATTTGATCAGTCACCAACTCTGTAAATTCCACTGATTTAAAAGGCCTAATCTAGTTACAACTTACTATGCTAATCAGTAGGATTTCAGCCATTATATGCCAATATAAAGTATCTTCCCTGAAATTGTGTAGGTGGCACCAACACTGCACCCTTGTTTCAATTCCAATCTTTTGTTTTGCTTTGTTTTCTGTTGACCTCTGAATCTGAACTCAGTACATATGCACTAAACTGTATCTACTGCCTCCTTCCTTATTCAAGTGATTTTTTTGTTCTCTGCATTATTTTAATTATGCCTTATTACATGGTGCCCCCATATCCTTTAAGATAAAGAACTGTTCTAAAATGTTTGTTAAAAAAAAAGTTACTAGCATAATCAGAAAAGAACTATGCAATGCCTCCCACTAACCGATAACAAGGCAAAGGGGGAAAGACGACCTGCCTGAGGCTACGCAGAAGCATATGGGTTCGACAACTAGGATGACGGATTAGCGGCTCTTTTAATTAGAAAGATTACTTCAAAAGCGAAGCAAGGGAAGTAAACAACCACACTGAGCAACCCACAAAAATCGCGATCGCCATTTAAACACTGTTTAGTTATGACTTTGGGCATTTGTGAAGCAGGCCAATTCAAATACCTGGGACACTCCAGAAAGCTTTGGCACTGAAAGGTCTCTCTCCGCTTACAGACCACTCCAGGGGACCTCCTTCAGCCTTCAGCCCCCAGCCCTGCCCTGCCCTTCCCTGCCCCTACTTCCCTCACCACCGCCTCTCGCACCAAGGGCGTGACAGACTCCAAAAGGCACCACCTGCTCTGAGGAAAGCGACGGGGGAAGAGGCTCGCCAAGGGAGGAGGGTCGGACACCGTGAAAGGGAACGCGCGACTCACAATTTCTGGTTGAGGCCCGCCTGGCTGCTGGGCTGGAAGTCGCTGACGATGATGCCTAACTGCCGGATGTTCTCGACAAACTTCTCCAGGTGCTCCTCTAAGGAGTCGAACTTCTCCGCCATCCCTCCCTCCAATCCCTTCGGGAACCTCCAAGCACATCCACGCTCTTCTCAAGCCTCTCTTACTCCCTCCATTGCTACGCACGCCGCCATGGAGACGGAAAGCGCTATTTCCGCTTCCGGTTTAAGGGCCACTCCTCCCTCCCTCCCGTGAGGCCTACTGTTTGAAAAGACTCGACAGCGTCTCCGTATTAGAGGACGCGGTGTCGTGCGCATGCGTAGCGAATGTCCCTCCGCTCTCCGGCAGTAGGTTCGGGTCCTTTTTTTTTTTTTTATGGGTAAAGCACTGGCTCCTCCTCTGTTGCTGCGCATCATTCCAGTTTTGTGGTAATTTGAGGAGTGAGGAGTGAGAACAGGCTTTTCCGTTTTGGATGCATGTGGAAGTGGGTCATGGAATGGCACAAACATTTGTGAACCGTTGTATTCTCCATGAAATTCCCGAGATTTCTTTTAGTTAAAGATACACTAGAAATTCCCTTCAAAAATATAGGGAAGCTTTATTTTCCAGAGGCTGTCCTGTGATGGTTTTATTTGGACGCACAAAAAGCCACAAAATTCTCTGCACAAGAGTATGAAATGATCACGTTTCTTTGTCGATGTTTTTATTTATTTATTTATTTATTTATTTATTTATTTAATATCCCGCCTATCTGGCCTTGCGACCATGTTACAAAAACGGGCGTTTAATGAAGATGCCGACATCTTTCACCCACCACAGGACCAAATATTAGAAAATATTCAAAACGCAAAGGGTCAAAGCTAAAAAAATAAATTACAGTTGTAAAAAACACTTATATTACATCATTTTAAAACTTGAATACAAACAATTAAAAACCATTTGAAAGCATTTAAAAAGATTAAGCATATGATACTGTATTTGCACTTCTAAGATATTAAAATATATCCCCCTGGGGGGAAAAGCCTTGCTTTAGAAAGCAATTAACTATGAAGAAAGTTCCTTGGCAGCCAGTTACTTATTAAAAGCCTGCCTGAAGACAGAGGGCTTTGCCTGCTGGCAGAAATACAGTATAGGAGAGATTTCACCTGGAACCGCTCCCCAACCCCAGTGTTGTTGACATCAGGAAAGGCCATTAAAAAAATAAAATGTAGATCTCTATTTTGGAAGTGCAACAACTCTGTTGCAGCTCAAAGGTATCCTGTACAAGGCCACATCCTGCATTAAAGAAAGAAATTAGTCTTACACTGTTTCTTTACTGCCATGCCCATTGAAGAGATTTTTCCTTTTTTGCCATTTTAGCTGGCCTAATAAAGGTATTACCACAATGTGCATTTTAGTTGATCTTGCCATCTGTTTCCATTAATTTCAAAAGAGCCACAGCACTGAGGGAAATGGCTGTGCACTTAATGATGTGTATCGCTCAGTGGTTTAGGTATCCAGCTGTGGATAGAGGTTTGAAAATTTGATTCCCCACTGTGCCTCCTGCGAAATAGAACCAGCCTGTGTGGCCTCAGGCAAGGTGTACTGTCCCAGGACAACCCCAGAAGAAGGGAAGGGTAAACCATTTCGGAGTATTCTCCATGTGGAAAACCCTGAAAAGAGTCGCCATAAGTCAGAATTGACTTGATCGCCCATGACTATTTTTTAAAAAACAGAAACTATCCCTGATCATTTGGTGCAATTGGAACATATGTTTTCAAGTACAAACAATTCATTGATTGCATTTATATACCACACATCTACTGGCAAACCATTACACTGGGTTGGTAGCTAACAAAAATTAGAAACACCTACTCACCAAACAAACAAATATCGCAGAAATCATAACGATCAATGAAGCTGACCAGAGGCAGCTGCAAACAAATTTCAAACTTAAGAACACAGAGAGACATCCAGAGTGTCATGGGAGAGAGTATTCTTAAAGGTCAGTTTGAAAAGCTCAGATTTCACATGTTTTCTGAAGGTCAGAAGAGAAGGAGCCTGGCATATGTCAACAGGCAATGGTTCCATAGTGTAATGGCCACAACTGAGAAAACTCGCTTCTTAGTGGTACATTTCTGGATCTCTTTTGGGGAGATCACACATAAATGCAAAGCTTGGGTAGCCCACGTAGCCCATAGACAATCTTAGGGAAAGCCACGCCAACAGATAATGAGGTCCCAAACCACTAAAGACTTCAAAAGTTAGTACTAGCACTTTGAATTTGTCACAGAACAAAACAGGAGGTGAATGAGGGCATGCCAGAATCAGGAAAATCTGGTCATATTTCCAGGCTCCTGACACTAACCTAGCCACTGCATTTTGCACTTGCTTAAGCTTCCGTATCGCCTTCATGTACAGAGCATTGCATCAATCGATCCTAGAGATTACCAATGCTTGGACCATTGTGGTTAGGGATTTGTTGTCCAGAAAGGGCTACAACTGTGCAATCTGCTAGAGATGGAAAAAGGCACAGCTAGCCACAATGTGCCTATTAGCTCGGTCGCACATGCATAGTCTGAGTTCCAAGTTCCAAGCCTTGGGGGGGTGGAGCCAAAGACTCGGATACTCTGACTTGGGACTCAAGACTCAAGATTCACATTTGGACTTGAGACTCAGTCCTGAAGACTTACCAACATCCCTGGCAAAAATGACTACAATGTGGGAGCAAACTGAAAGATGGCCATCCTGCAAGAAAACACACCTCCCATAGCAGATTAGTCGTCTTCTCAAAAGATACCAAGCCACAATATAGTCTTTTGTTAAAGGAGCTCCATCCATAGAGATTACCACTGAGAGCACTGTGTTAGACATTGAAGCTGATGCATAGACTGTGCCAAAGAACCACTCTCAGATGTTCTATAATTTGAGGATATCTCAGGCAGGAAGACAGTTTCTAAGAACTCTTAAAAACTCTTCCAAAATCTTTTACTAGACTTTAAGGTTTTTTTTCCTATGCAATATGAAAGCATAAACTAGCATTAGTCATTAATTATTGGCCCCATATTTTCTGAAACCCAAGAAGCACTACGCTTGCTAAATCAAATGCAAAAACAGCTCCAGACAATAGTACAAGATATAAATCTTATGTTCTACCAGTTGCAGAGACTTCAAGCCTGCCATATCTGTCAAATAAATAACATCAGTATGCAGAGGTTCTGCATTTTCTTCTGGGTAAATCAATACTTTATAATAACTGGCATCATTTACAAATGCCAAGTGCTTATGTTTTATAGTACTTCCTGATTTTCCCTCTTTCTCTATTAATAGCTCAGGGGCTCTTGCTGTTATCTTCGTGGCTGTCTTTGTGCTTCTGATGTGTTTCATTATTCTTTCTTATTTTACAGTTCCTTTGTTTCTGCCATCTTTAGTCAATAACAAGCAGGATATGTGCTTTCAGGTTTCTTTGCAATAAAGCTTTGGCTGTGCTTCATCTGAAATGATTAGATCTGAACATGTTTTTCATCTTCCCAAAGTCCAATGCTCAGCTCTGTTTCCATATCCTGGCAGTTTGTCTCCAGAGTCCATCATACTGTGTAAGAACAGTGTAAGCTAGTTTGCTTGTTTATTTTGCCCTGTATAAACTTCCAAAGGATGTTCTTTGACTTAGGAGAATGGCAGCTAGACTCAGTAGCAAAAAACTCCTATACTAATTCAAACACAGACAGAAACAGCCTGCACACACACACACACACACACACACACACACATACACAGAGAGAGAGAGAGAGAGAGAGAGAGAGAGAGAGAGAGAGAGAGAGAGAGAGAGTAGTTTGTTGCTACTGAGTCTAGCTGCCTTTCTCCTAAGTTTCCTGCCTGTGACTTTGGGAAAGAGGGTTTAGTGTTAGCCTGTAGTTTCCTGGTTGCTAGAGGGAAGTCTTGTAAGCTCTGAGACTCCCTTGGCTTGGGATGTCACATAAGGAAGGAGGTGGTGACAGGGAGTTACCTGTCTTCTAAGATTTGTGTTTTCTCTGATAAGCTCAAGTGTACCCAGAGAGGTCATGGATTCTGGGCTTTTGGCCTGTATCCCCACTTTGTGACTACTGTATGACCTTCTTAAACATATGCTCCAATTGATGTGTATAGTGTCACTAGACCACAAAACATATTAACCATTGCTATAAATGTAGTTCCTCTCCCTAGTGTAATAATTGTGTTTGCATAGCTCCCTGTCGTGTGTGCCTTTTCTTTTAAAGCAATGCTTGTACCCATCAGCTACTCGGGGATCATATGGTAGGCAGAGCACTGAACTTGAACTGAGGACACCCGAGTTCAGCAATGATGCTGTCACTATCCATTGGCCTGATAGACTTCACCAGGCTATAATGAGAATAAAATGGGGGCAGAGGGGATGGATATTATTATAAGCTCCTTGGAGAATGGATAGGACACAGATATAATTAAGATGTCTAGTAATTCCTCAAGCCTTGATAGCTCTTATGGTGCTCAAAGCCAAAGCAGTGATTCATTATTCTTTCCCTAAAATGCCACACAGCCCTAGTCAGAAAAAGAAACTTGCAAAGAAGTGCATGGTGTGCTGTTTCCATTGGGCTAAAGTCATTAGTGGGAAAATGCAAAACATGTATATTAATAACTGATGACACCTCTGTTCTCACAAGCATATGCAAGAACTGGGACAGCAAGAGGGGGAGAGAATACATATTCTCCCTGCAAATTCTTCTGCCTATAAGTGGAGCTGTTCCACCCAGTAAGATGGCACTTCTTTGTCTTGTAATTTATAGCTTTGTGAGTTAAAATGGCACTGGAGGATTTGGAGGAGGCAGTGTTGGAATGTACACTCCCATCTGTTTTCCGAGATTTCCCTATCCTTTAATCAGTACATATCTGAGTAGTATTAATAAGCATGGCAGATTCAGTTGCTCAAGAGTCATGCCATGGAATACCACTGACTTGATGAAGGACACTGATTTACTATACCAAGTGCTACACTCTCCTCATTATATTTGTCCTTGAAAATTTATCAGGCAAAGAGTAATCTGTTATAACCATTCTCCTTTACTGGCCCTTTCTGCCTAGAACTCGTTTCTCCATGGGGTATGCAATGTCACCTTTCTCTGCCTCCTGTTTCCTTCTAAAAAATCCATCTTTTTAGTCAAGATTTTTGCTTAATTCCTAATTCCTCATCCAGAGCTGAAATAAAACCCATCTATCAGTTGCATTGCATTTACACACATTTATCTCTTGTTACCTATGTTTCTCCCATTTCTCAAACTTTTCTATTTTATTCCCTTCCAGAAATGCAATACAGGGTCATTCTGTTACTTCAGA
Source organism: Pogona vitticeps (assembly GCF_051106095.1). Lineage (NCBI taxonomy): Eukaryota > Metazoa > Chordata > Lepidosauria > Squamata > Agamidae > Pogona > Pogona vitticeps. The sequence goes on along the minus strand of NC_135786.1, from coordinate 136,326,899 downwards.
TGTTTCTGCAGTTCACCTACTGGCTAGAGAAAAATATACATTTTCTGACCTAATGTTTCCTTGACCTGTGCCCAAGATGTTCCCAGAAAGTCTGGCAACAGGCGTATCCATTATCGCTGCCTTCCTCCCCTGATATTCCAGTGCCACTTTGGGCAGGATATAGAGGGCTCTTTTGTTTTTCTAGGTGGGCCATAAATGCTTATCAGGGGTGCTATCAGCTAAGTGTGAATAGGGTCTGCCTTGGGGCAGAGTTAAAACAGAATGAAGTTTGTAAAACATCTAATGCATGTGGAAAGGCATCTTGGAAAGGCATACATTAATAGGGTAGAACATTAGAGAAATACAGAGTACAAGTATAAAGAACATTTGAGATAAAGTACATTTGTGCTACAAATACAGCATAGTGTTTACATAGTGTTGGTGTATAGGGTATTGGTACAAAGCTGGTACAGAGGATACCCAAGTCTTCTTGATACACAGGGTGGTAATAGTTATGTTAAAACATAGTCTCAGTATCCTCCTGTATCAATTCAAACCCTCTTTTTTCTTACTTTTTTTATTTTTATTTTTTGCTTGCTTGCTTGTATTACCTTGTAAAGGCCCATGTACATTGATGACACAATATTAAGGAACAATAACAATAGCTTTAATCTACAAATCTTCTATCATCATGTTCCAACTATCTGGAGAGAGGTATTGGAACAAGAATCCTAAAATGTGGGATATGGTGTGGTTTAAAAAAAAATTGAAATAATATCACATCAGAATGAAAATAGATTTCCCCCCTCATGATTTATAAGATTGCATGGATTTGGATGACAATATGTGGACTGTAGCATGACCATGTGAAAAGTTTGTTCTTGGGCTCCAGTGATTGGCCCTGGTTATACAAACTGATATTATGGAATCTGATGCAAGGGTTAGCAGCTATGTTGCTCACTGAAGGAATTTATTTGTTTCTTTGTTTGTGCAATTTATACTCTACTACCCCACTTAGTGGCAACCCACTACTCTGGGAGGTAAACAAAGAAAGAAAAAAATGAAACCATAATTAATCAATTCTGTGCACAACAATGTAACATTAAGAATGCAATATAAAAACTAACAGAAATCATGTGGTGACATCCAAATACAGTGGTGCCTCGTATAACGAGCGCCCCGTTTAACGACGAATCCGCATAACGATGCGGATTTTGCGATCACAAAAGCAATCGCATTACGATGTTTCCTATGGGGAAATATCGCTTTGCGATGTTTCCCCATAGGCACCATTTCCCCCCAGCTGACCAGCGGGCACTTCGGAGCGATCGCGGGGGAGACCTCTCCCGCGGCCGCTCTGAAGCCACCGCCGCCCAGCTGGGGGAAAATGCTGGCAGTGGCTTCCGAAGGACCGCGGGGGAGGGCTCCCCCACAGTCCTTCAGAAGCCACCGCCACTCAGCTGGGGGAAAATTCCCCCCATCCACCTGAGCCGAGCTAAAATGCCGGCTTCTGGTGGATGGGGGGAGGAGGGATTCTCCATTCATCCACCCCAGCCGCGTGAAAATGGCGGCTTCGGGTGGATGGGGGGGAGGAGGGATTCCCCCTTCATCCACCCCAGCTGCACGAAAATGCCGGCTTTGGGTGGATAGTGGGGGAGGAGGGATTCTCCCTTCATCCACCCGAGCTGGGCGAAAGGAGGGGGGAAGCCGGGCTGGCTAGCTGGCAGTGCTTTGTCATGATTGGTTCCCTGCTTGGGGAACTGATCATGGCAAAGCAATGCTTAACAGCTGATCAGCGGTTTCAGAATGGCCGCCCGCTGTTTTGCCTCGCTTAAGAGGCACAGAAAATGGCCGCCCCATGGAGGATCTTCGCTGAACGGTGAGTTTTCAGTCCATTGGAACGCATTAACCGGGTTTTAATGCGTTTCAATGGGCTTTTTTATTTCGCTTTACGATGTTTCCATATAGCGATGTTAATCCTGGAACAGATTAATGTCGCTATGCGGGGCACCACTGTATAGGTCTGAAATTATTCCCTCAGAGGTAGTATGATTTTAATGGCTTCTTTGCAGAGTACTGCCTTGGCACGTTTTCTTAAAATACAGAGGGAGGGGGCCTGACACACCTCCAGCAGAACAGCAATCCACAATGATGGAGATACCACAGAGAAAGCTCAATTTCTAGTTGACTGTCTTTTGACTTCTCTTTGAGTGGTCACTTTAAGAAGTGAGGCCTGGGAGGAACAGGTGAACTGGGTAGATATTTTTTGGAAGAGGTACTCTGACAGGTACCATATTTGCCGGTGTATAAGGTGACTGGGAGTATAAGACCACCACCCCAACATTCCCACTCAGAATGTAGAGTTTGTTATATACTTGCTGTATAAGACTACCCCCTCTTCCGCATGCGTGATTCTGCTTTGGCTGCATCGTGGGGAGAGTTCCTTTTGCCCCTTTTGGTTCCTTTTTGGAGAGAGCCAGGGTTTGCTGGAAGAAGGAACAGCAGAGAGGCGGCAGCCATTTTGGAGAGGCGGCAGCCATTTTGAGAGGCAGCAGCCGCGTGGTCCCATCTCAAAATGGCTGCCTCCTCTCTGCTGTTCCCGACAGTCAGCTGTTCGGCGCTAGAGTCAGGCTGTTCCCAGGCTAGGAGCGGGGCTCTACTCGTTCTTACTACCAGGTAAGTGACTTCGCTGGGAGAGAGGGAGGGTTTGCTGGACATGCACCCGGCGTACAAGACGACCCCCCCACTTGGAGGCATGTTTTTCAGGGCCAAAAAGTCATCTTGTACTCCGGCAAATACGGTAACTGTTAGCCTACTCATTGCTTTATTAGCCTTCTCAATGGTTCACATATGTTTTAGAAAAGAAAACAAAAAAGACACCACTATCTTGTCATCCAAAGAAAAACAAACACTGTTTGCTGTCTTGGAACCTTTTGCCAATGGAGAAGGACAGAAGTACATGCCTCTGTCACCAGTGTATATGTGTGTACATTCACACAAACCACAGAACAGGAAGCTGAATAAATATTCAGACTATAAGAAATCAGATGATGTGACTCAACAAAAAGCACTAATAATGATCTAACATCTCCCTTTGTGCCATGGATTAAACTCTGGGGAACAAGTCCCAAAATGTCTCCTGCAATTTTGTGATCCCCAGTTTACGTCACTTCTTGCTTCCCCAAGGACTGTGAAACTTTCTGCCTGGCTTCTCTGCAATGCTGCAGTCCTTTAGCATAACATATATCTTCATTGTGGTGTTTGACATTTTATGTTATTTTAATTTTTATTAACTGACTTAGAAATTTGCATAAACTGAAGAAGTAGTGTAGAAGGACTGATGAACTTTAACCAGTAAGTATCCATGGGCCACTCCTAAACAAAGACTTGGATACAAAGCCATGGCTTGGTCAGAAACAAATGTTAGTCAGTGAAACAGTTAAAAAGATTTAATTGCCCATAGTTAATCAGGAGTAAATGTTTTGAGATACAGTTACTTGTGATGCAAGTGCCTATAAACATATGGTCTGGCAGATGTTTTAGAAGAACTACTCATCCCCTTTCCCTCTTACAGAGGAGACCATGTTTGCTGCAATACACCTATTTGTTTCTGTAGCAAATTTTCTTCAGAGGTGCTTTTTTAATTTGTATGAAAAAATGGTAGTTTACCATTAATTAACTAATTAGACATGACCCTGTCAGTATTCAAAGGAGTTTGAAATTGCCTATAAGTAGGCAAAAGATTGCTGCCTAAGAGTCTACTAATTTTGAGTGCTGAGTCCTGACCACACTCACAAAGCACAATGTTACATTCTGAGCCAAAGTGTTGCAGAGTTTTGTATTTCCTAGTAAAATTCTCTTTTTGCTACATAGTAGAAGTACAGAGAGCCATAGAGGAGAATAGCTACAAGTTCCCCAGAGTCTATCCCTTTCTCATTACTGTAACTGGTATTTAAAGTTTCAATAACTCACTCTGAGACATTTGTAAGAGAAATAATATAAACCAAAAACACTAAGAATACTTCCTCCCAATATGAAATGCTCAGGTAGTCTTCCTTCTAAGGCAGTAATGTCAAACAATAAAAATGCAATCCCAGAGTCAGGAGTAAATTTTCTTCTATCTGTCAGGCACACCACTAACAAAATTAATGAGTTCAGCAGAGGAGTCTGCTTTTATTATCCCTGTTGTTCGACCTGCACATTATCCAGATGTTGTAACCCATTAATTTCTTTCTTCCTTTCCTTCCCCTCCCATACTCCCAGGCAGACCAACAGCATGACCAAATGCCAGCCAGCTGGCAAAGTAAAGAGCCATCAGTGTTTGCAGGGGCATATGTATGCAAATAATTTTTGATTTATCTATTATCTGAATGGATACACATAAACACACTATTGCATGTCGGTTATGCTAATGTACTACTAGGCAGCTCCTCCCCTGCCACAAACAAAAAAGAGAGGCTTAAAAAGGGATGACCAAAAAAAAAAAAAAAAAAAAAAGCAGAATGCCTTTCTGATTTAGCATCCTTCATCTATGAAATAACTGACCAGAGAGATCTGCCTGAACTGAACGTGACAGCTCTAGGTTCAGGCGTTTCTCTTTTCTCCCAGGTACGATTATTTGAAGGGACGTGACTGGTTGATTTTTTAAAATATTGGCATTGGGCCAATTGATTATCCCTCTAATACGTTGCTGAGGGCAGGATTATATTATACATTATTTGCTGTGTTCTAAAAATTTGTCTGTTTCAATTGTATGATATCCTGAGATTTTTTTTTCAGAGGACAGGGAGCAAAAGAAAAACAATGTGCTAGGCTTGCTTTTTCAGTCAAAGAGAAACAGGGAACTGGTAGTTCCTAATCTGAAGCATGCTAACAGTAAACCTTTTGGGGGGCAAGGTGAACATGAGCTTCCAAATTTATCTCCGAAACAAACAGACCAAAAAAAATCCACTTGTGCCTAGCTATCAGATGTTGGGGAACCCTATTTATAACTGTGTTGCTTTCAAACTTCAAAGCACTGTACAAAAGCAAGCTCATGAATCCAATTAAGGTGATCTAATTAAGCCTGAGCACAAACCAAATTCTGACAACTGGTTTTCCCTGTTCCAGATGACAGATGCATTAATTGATCTACATTTGACAACGGTTGGGTGCCAAGTTGTCTTGAAGCCAGAAGGAATCAAAAAGAACAAAGGCAGCTCAGGGAGCAGAAATCAGTTATCCAAGTTACCAGTACTTGCCATTTATATCAGGAGCAGGCAATGTGCATCCCTGCTTATATCTACAGCTCTCACTACCCTCTCTCTGCCACTACTGATATCAATAGCATACTGCTAAAATTTAGTGGCACAGTGACAAACTCCTATATTTTGAATCATTTTCACTTCAAAACAAGGTGCATGGGGAGTATATGTCTGTTTTAAAGTAGATCTATGGGCATTTTGCTCCCTGTTCTTCTATCCAGAAATATTCTCCTTCAGCTCACCAGACAACTGGCCCCAACCAGTTCTGCTCCTGTCCCCCAACCTGTCCCTGTCTGCCTCTGGATCATCATAAGATATTGCCCCAGTCTCAGACTGGCGTCTTAAAAATCTCATGAAATAAGTAGCTGCTGGTTTGGGACCCATATAAATAGTTCCAGCATCTCCTAATTCAAGATTTCTGCAGGGTGAAACAGCTCTATCTTGTTCAGAGAACAGCGATTGCTGTATTAGCAAACAACAACAACAACAACCATTGTGTTACATGTGCCTTGATACTAATTGTACTACACCTAGCAATTTTTCCAAGATTCTGTTTAATTTTCTATAAAATAATACACATCCAAACAGTACCTCCTTAAGGGCCTTGCTGTCTTATTATTTGAAACCTTTATTTAGGTGTAGATTGGACTGGAATTAATAGGTAATCAAAACTGGCTATGGATATTGCATCCACCTCTGTATGTAGGAGCTGATACACAAATGAAGAGATGGTTTCAATTTGGAGAGTGAAAAATGAGTTTATTTTTATGCAACTAGATAGGAGGATGAGAGGAAACAAGGTGTTTTGGTCTTGCTCTAAGCAGTATGGTGGGCTGCCCTGTCCTATGCCAAAACTTGATTTTCCTGTGGAGAAAGAACCTAAAGATCTGTTGATTTCCCAGGCTTCCCTTCCTCAGTTTTGTCAAGCAGGTATCCTGGTATGTTGCAGAACAAGTGAAACCAAGGCAGGAATGACAAACCCTGCAAGCAAAGGGGTAGAAGTAACTTTGGCTGCTTTCCCTCCCACAACGGGGAGAGGAGAAATAATTGTATCTGGGTAAGAGGTGACAACCTGGATGGATGCTGCTTAAGCACAACCTGCTTGAGCACAACTAGCTGACTCGTTGTTTTTCCAAGGGACAGGGGGAGTAGATACTACATAAAAGCACCACATGTCTCCAGCATTTTGTCTTGCAAGGGATTTAATTGGGTAACCTTCCTTGAACTTCCTAAAATATGAAGAGTAGAAAGTTCAGAATGATATGGCAGTTGGTTTTCAAAGTAACAAACTAAGACAAATGTAGAAGTATGTCCAAATGTAGAAGTATGTCCTAGAGCAGTGCTTTTATCAATATTTGATAAGGAGCAATGGGACTGGACAACAAATGAATTTCAGATTTGTTAACAGTGAGAAGGTGAAGTGTGGAGTAAAAGGATGTTTCAAATTATTCTTTTTCCCATAAAGATACTAGGTAATCCTAGCCCAACCACTCTGTCACAGCCTTAATCTCCAATTGGCAATATGGTGATAATATCCTAGATAGTAAAAAAATAATAATAATTGCAGAGCTGAGACAATGTGTGTGGAGTGCTGTCATAAGTCAGTGTGGGAGGCAAGATGGCGTCGGTGTAACTTCTCCTCGACCTTGCTCATTATAATCTGTTGTTATTACCTCAAAATGCCAACCCCACCACCCTCTAAGACAGAAAAACCTGGCATGAAAAGATGCCTGCATACAAGCCCCAGAGAGGAGTTGCTGGCGAGGAAAAGGAAACAACTTAAACTGGAGACATTCCTTCTTCCCAAGGACAGTGTGAGTACTGATAATGAGCCTAGTAAGAACTCAGCGTTAAGGGATATCAGCCCTGTTTCAGTCCCTCCCTCCCTTGGTGAAAGTTCTCATTGCTCTCTTCCTTGTAATTGCCAAACTAAGGATATTAATGCTGATGATTTGATCACAATGAAGAGAGTTATTGGAGAGATATGCTTAAATGAGGATTGTGTAAAAGTCTCCTATTCAAAACCTAGCTGTTTTGCTGCTGAACTCCTTAGTGAGGTATGTTTTATTTCAGCAGAGAGTTTAATTTTGCTATCAGAATGTCTCAGCCTTATAGAGGCACAACTACAGACAATCTCCCAATTGGCTGCTAAAACAGAAAGACCCTCTTGGAACCCCAACGAAAGAGGTCCTTATCTCTCCTGTAATCACTTTCTTTCCAAAATGGGACGTAAACTGTGATCTTTAAACTGTGATGAGAAAGTCACCAGAATTTATCAAGCCCATCAGGTGGCCTTATGGATCTCTGCACCTGATTTTCATCTCTGGAACACCAAGACAAAGATCCTCGCATCACTTTTGAAGTTATTGAACTTTACAATTGCAGCCGAGAAGCTGCAACTATTCCATTTTTTACCTCCTACTAAGGGTTTCAGCAGAATTGTTCTCACCTTTAACTCTAGGGATATACCTCAGAAGTCATTTCAATCTGCACCACATTTAATGAATTATCGGGTGTACTCCTCCAGGGTTTTCAAAGATATGGACCCTAAACCTTTGTTTAGGAACATGAGAACTACCTATTACTAAAACCAAGGAGAATGTGGGCTTCCCCCCTCTAAACGAATGGGGAAAGGCTATGAGCAGCAAACTACATCCTAATGACCTGAACAGCAGCCAGCTTTGCCTTCAGAGACGTCTTTTGGACCTAAGGAATCAAATGAAGGAGCTAATGAACTCTAACATATTTGCCTCCCATGGTCAAGCACCAAGCATCCCTGAGGACATCTCAGATCCAGACTTTCCCTCTGAGAACAGTTTTATCATCAGCACCCAACCTTTTGATCCTATAATTAAGAAATCTCTAGGCGCTACAGGTGATGCAGTGTCAGTTTCCAACAGATTCACCTTTCTCTCCAGTACCAAGTGAGGACCTTATTACCTTCAATGATTTTGCCACTACTATGTCAAACAACCAGGACACTAGGGGACTGGAATGCCTAGAGATGGAGTGCCTTCCAGCTAACTCTACAACAGCCATGTCTCCTCACCCAGCGCTTTCTCCCATCTGCATCATTGATAAAGGCATGCGGGGAGGAGCATTTACCCTTGTAGATGCCCAGGTCCAAACAGTGCCTCCGCTGTTCTATGACTGCACTGTTCCAAAACAAAACTCTTCTCCACCTCCTCCAACTACCCAGACTGTTCCTACTAGTAGCAGTCAAGCCTGCCCACATGTTCTACCTAATACCAAGTCAGAATCGGTGCCTCCAACTCAGCCTAGGCCAACCAATGGATGCATCTTCCAAGGATCTCCAGAGAATTTAGACCCTATTGGTTACCCTGGGTGACTGACAGCTTCCTCCCCCACCTCAACCTCCTTGTTTAAATGTAATGTTTAATGTGTGGAGTGCTTTGAACACACATTATTAGATCCCTAATCACAAGACATAAAGCCAACACTGTCATTCATGTATCTTCTTCTTCCCCCAAGCAACTCTGGTGTACTTCTCAGTGGTTAATTGCCACAAGCTAAGAAGTTGACGTAGGCATTTTCTATTGCACACCATTGAAAGTTACACTGATAACATTAAATCAGTATGTGTAATGAATGGGATTTTGCCCTTTGTGTATTTATTTGTATCTGTTTCTCATCTGAAAAGCCTTAAGCTCCAGTGCTTGGAGGAAAGTACGTAATGATGATGATTGATGATGATTGATGATGATGAGGATGTACTGTCAAGTCAGTTCTGACTTATGGTGACCCTTTTCAAGGTTTTATAGGCTGAAACTAGTCAGAAATGGTTTACCCCTCCCTTCTTCTGGGGCACCCTGGGACTGTGCAGCTTGCCCAAGACTACACAGGCCAGCTCTGCTTTGCAAGGAGGCACAATGTGGAAACAAACTTCCTACCTCTGGCTCTGCAGCCAGATAGCTAATTCACTCAGCTAGTCAGACACCTGAATAATGCGATCAATCATGTGAAAAAGAAAGCACACTGTCTTTGAATTTTTATGGTTTTACATATCAGAATATAATAAAAATAATCCTTAGCAAGTCTGAAAATTAGGCAAATACAACCTCAAATGAGCAGCAATCCATGACATATCACACTGTGTCATCATTTATTTCACAAAAATAAAGCCAAAACCACAGAATCCAAAGAGGGTGTACTTTCTTTTTCACATGACTCTAAGCCCAGTCAAATAAAGATCCAAATACATAAATAAATGCTCTCACACACTTTTACCTTGGTTTGCTCAGAGACTGAAGGGGGGGAGCAAGCAAACTGCTCCAAAGACTCACAAGCTTGAGGGGTCCAAATGTATAGCCCCACATTGTTGAAAATTAGATTGTGCTTACTTGTACACAAACAAGATTGTATCTGTCTTGCTAGGTTGCTGTAAGACCTAAGCCTACTTCTTGAACTTCTATTCAGATTTCTGCTTCATATTGCAGTGTGATCACCCACTCTCTCTGGATGAAATGTGCCCTCCCTGGCACGCAAACAGCATTCCATTGTGGCGCAACTGGGGAATAAGAGATGGTTTGTAATGGGTGTGTGTGTGAGAGAGAACAAGTACACTGTTACTGTTCTACTTAAATCACCCCTCCGCTATAGTGCAACAGCATAGTAGCATAGAAACAATCACAGAGGGGTATCTGGTAGGATGCATCCCCAACCAGCACTTGTTGATATGCTGCCATGCTGCTACAGTGATATGGTGCTAGATCATAGAGATAAGGGTGATGTCCTTGTGCTACAATTAGAAAACACATGAAAGAGGGGTGGAAGAATGGAGGTTGATGTGTTAGTAAATTGAGTTACAACAGATCATGCCATCTGAGATTTGTGCCATGAGAAAGAAGGCCCATGAGTGTGGCAAGTGTAGGAAAATGCAGTTGATAGCCCATATGGGTACGGAGTCCATCAGCAATGTGGATGGAGTGGGTGGGTCATAAAATATCTTCCAAGAAGAAGACTGGAACAGTGAGAAGGGGCCACCCATTTGGAAACCAGAGAGAACTACTGTACAACATGAACAGACAGAGAAAATGAAGAAGAGTCACAATGAGAGACAGTGGGATAGGGAGGTCCATCTGGGTTCTCCCACTCTCTTTGGCAAGAAGAAAAGCGGAATGTTAACACCCATAAGGGGCAACCAAAGTATTTTTTAAAATGAGGGTGGAGAAAGAAATTAACTTTGGGGTTCTTCCGAAACTCTTCATCTGGCTGGGCATTGCGAAACATTGGGGCTGGTTTGGGAAAGAAGAGTTCAAAATTCATGAAGTATCCTCAAGGACTTAAAAGGTCCTTCCTTCCCCATCTTGAAACAAAATCTTGGTCATCAATAGAATTATTGCCTGATTTTGCCTTTTGAACTGGGAAAGGACCTCTGAAGAATTACTACAGGACAAGAAATACTTAACCCAAGGGTTGGGGGTTCTCCTGAAGTGCTAGCTATCCCCTTATTATGTTTCTAGTAGAAAGTAAGCTTGCTAAGCACATATTTTTAAATAATTAAATATGTATTTTTCCAAAATGAAATAGATAGTTCAAGTACGCTATTTGTTTGCCTATTAGGTTATTACAAGTTGTTTTGACTGAAGTATACAAATGTTGATAAGCTTTGTCCTTAATTTTAGTAATAGCAAATAATTTATATATGTTCGGATGAGTCATAATTTCCTGGCTTTAAGGTAAAGCAAAATAAGTGTTATGTCATTATTCCATGTTTCAAATACATTATGTTATTTTTAGAAACAACAACAGCAGCATATCCATTCATGAATAAAGCAAAATCCACAGTTGCGTAAAACCTGTTTTGTAAACTAATGAAAATGGTGCAAGCATGTAAGTTAAAGGTAAAGGTTCCCCTTGACATTTAGTCCAGTCGTGGCCAACTCTAGGGCGCGATGCTCATCCCCGTTTCCAAGCCATAGAGCCAGCATTTGTCCAAAGACAGTTTCCACAGTTACGTGGCCTGCGCGACTAGACACGGAACGCCCTTACCTTCCCACCGTGGTGGTACCTATTTATCTACTTGCATTTTTCATGCTTTTGAACTGCTAGGTTGGCAGGAGCTGGGACAAGCGATGGGAGCTCACTCCGTTGCGTGGATTTGATCTTATGACTGCTGGTCTTCTGACCTTGCAGCACAGAGACTTCTGCGGTTTAACCCGCAGCACCACCACATCCTTAATAATTTAAAAGCATACAGGTACAAGCTTTTAAATTCTGCAGAAACTTTCATCTAACTACTGTAGAACAAATGTAGACCTCCAGGTGTTTTGGACTGCAACTTTCATACCTCTCCACACTGGCTATGCTAGCAAAGAGTGGTGGGAGTTACATATATGCAAAAATATCTGCAGGGCCACAATTATATATCCTTGTCTAAATCGTAGAAAAATTATGGAATGGGAAGAGAAACAGACACACTTATGCATTTTGGTGAGATATTGTGGCCACAGTGCTTGCTACAGCTTTTTTTCTCCTGAGTTCAGGTTAATTTGGCGTGGTTTTGGATTTTGCTCAGTCCCGCACTTCCCAAAATATGGTAAAGTCTACCTCTTTGAATCAGATCTCAACACATGAGGCAGAGGAGACTGTGACCTTCTTTTCAGAGAAATTTAAACATCCCCCTAGCATACTTTCCATTAGAAATTAAAGTATTGCTTTACTCTGAAAACACTGGCACAGCTCAACTTAATAAAGCTCTTTCTTACAGATTGTCAGTTCAGTAACTTTGCAGGTAAGTGAGAACAATAAAGGTCTAACTCAGGGCTGAAGGAACGCAATGCCAGCACCCAAAAAAGTATTTTCCTAGTTCTTAATGTACAGCTGGCTCATCTTTGTTGTTTTTATGTGCTATCAAATTGCTTTGGAATTAGGGCAATGCTGTGAATTTGTGACTTCCAGAAAGCCCTATTGTCAAAACCCCTGCTCAGCTCTCACAAACTCAAAGTGGTGGCTTCAATTATTGAGTCACTAATCTTTGAATAATAAGTAAATTAATGATTCACAGTTCTAGCAGAAGGTTTGAGCCCTAATCCACAGCCCCTTTTAGGTGTACAGTATATAATTACAGTTCTTTTGCTTATATTGTCTGCTTATTTTCTTTTGTGCACTAGCTCTTCACCTTGTATAACAAAGGTTACTTCTCAAGATTGGGAAGGAGAAGTTGTCTGACAGCACAAGAGAGAGCTGTTTCTAAAAAGGGGGGGGGGTTGTTACTTCTCTTGCGCAGAACTCACTACCCAAACTTTGAACTGGGTATCTTTCTCAGCGATGCAGCTGACAGCATGTAGAGAAAAGCCCAAGTTCACATAGCAAAAGTTCATATTACACTGGAATTACTCAGTGCAGCTCTACTAATCGCATACCTCCATCATCTTGCATTGCTCTGTGTGAGACTGAGTCCTATCATTATAGCAGATCTATTGTTATAGGACATGTCACAACCATCGTAACAGCTGACAGTTTGACGACGCAGCAGACTTGCAATATTAGCACTGTCAAAAATATCCAGACATCCTACTCTTTTTGAAGATTATGTAACTGAAACCACACAGAAAAGAGTCATTTCGTACTACCAGTATCTAAAAATGTTATACATCACAGTACTCCATTCCTGTTGGGAGATAATTCTGTTGATATTGGTAATGTATAGCCTTCACAGAGATCCCTGTATCCCAACAGTTTAATCAGATGTGATGTGAAAACACACTCAAAGCAAAGTTCATAGTGTGAATTTTCTTTCTTTCTGCCATTCAGTGAACTGGAACTGAAACTAAAACCTGCCCGCTTCCTTAACCTCAAGAAAGAAGTAACTTTTCTTGGAAAAGCAAATAAATCCTTAGCAATCATTTCAAAATAAATATGTGTGTTTTTAGGAGCTTTCTCCACTACATGTCTTCATTTGAATTCATAATTCTTAGCAAGTCTATGGAGCCTTTGATTTGGACAGTTTTCCTAGTCTCACAAGGTTGAGGAAACAACAAGCATGTTGTATTAAAATTCTAAACATGTTTGCCTAAATGTAGTTCTTAGTCTGAAACAGAATCAACAGGATTTACACGGGTATTGATTTACCATTGACAATGGGTTCAATGACTCAATGCGTCCAATAACAGACTGGGTTGGAGTCTACTGTTTATTTGGTATGATTGGGTCTGGTCCAATTAAATATTATTTTCTTGCTGTTCTATCACCTAAATTACTTCAGTGTGGGGTTGGGTGTGTGTTCCTTTTATATGTCAGTGGTGATGTGTAGAGGTGGGTGTAGTTTGAATGTGACCTCATGATGTCTTCTGTCCTATTTTGAAATGAAAAAGGGCATTTTTGTTTTAGTTTTGTTTCATTAATTTTTTAAAAAACATACTTTTCCACTATTGCACTACATTACTTAAGTACTATAAAATATAGGGTTGAGGTGATATCTTGGCTTCACAGCTTTGCCTTTACACAAATTTTTTGCCTGCAAGTTTTTGCAAAGTTGATGTTGCTCAACATCTGTCAATGAAAACTACATAGCACAATAGTAAAGTGTTTGTTTGATTACACGGGAGTAATGTAGGTTTACAAATAAACAATACTGTAGTCTCCTACCCAGTCTGTCCCAGATTGGTCCCCATTAGGGGTAGGTTGGAATGCTCTAACAAGATCATGCAGTCAACGTTTTTAGATTGATCCCAACTGTTCCAGCAGGGGGCTATAGAACAGGATAAATTTCTGTGTAGGCAGCCTCTCAGCTAGGTTGGTTGCTTCAGTTGAAGCGCTATTTCCGAGATCATCAAATATCACACTTCTGAAGGGAAGTTTGTAAAAAATACTTTCTCCACTAAATTCAATCTGAATCTGTGAGACCTACTTCTAAGTCAATGGACTAAATCCAGTTACTAGTTTTAACAGGAGAAGAGTCATTGAACCCATTGTGAATGGTAAATCAATATCTGTATAAATCCTGTTGATTCTGTTTCAGACTAAGAATTACATTTAGGCAAACATGTTTAGAATTTTAATACAACATGCTTGCTGCTTCCTCAACCTTGTGAGGACTAGGAAATCTGTCCAAATCAAAGGCTCGCACAGACTTGCTAAGAATTATTAATTCAAATGAAAAGTAGAACCTTGTCTATGTTTGGCATAATCCCTCAAAACATTTCTTGTACAATATCTGCTGAAGGGAATCGAAGCCATGCATGATAATTCTTGTACAGCTCTAGTTCATATTAGCATGGCTTGTGCTAAAAACCCTCCAAAGGATCCTGGTCTCTTTGTCTATAATATTCAGGTGGTGTGAGCTATAGCCCTGAAGAGATTTCTTTGCAGGTAAATCCTACTGAACTCAAATTATAGCAAGCAACAAAGTTACTTTGTTGTGGGTTTCTTAAGAGTTGCAGTGCATCTCAAATATATTTTAAATTAATTAGAAAATAACCTTGGCAGTGTGCTAATCTTTGAAGAGCAGAATGGGAATCTAAACCAATAAGTCGATATCCTCCAGTTCAAATTCAATGTGACAATTTGATTAGGCTTGTAAATCATATTTATTTTCTTATTCTTGTCTGTATAGATCCTTGCAGCTCTCAGAATCATATTTCTTCTAGTATAACCTTTCACACTGGGGAACTGGAAAAAAATTGATTTCCCCATAACTTGTTTTGAATATTCACTTAGTCTAAAAGCTCACTGGTTTAGTTCTCTGGCTGCAAAGCCAGAGGTTGGGAGTTCGATCCCCCCACTGTGCTTTCTTTACAAGAGCTGGACTCAATGAACCATAAGATCTCTTCCAGTTCTGCAGTTCTACAATTATTATTATAAATACTTTCCAAGTATGTTTTTTCTAGCAGTACCTACTAAACTATTTGAGGGTTTTTCTTCAGAATGCAAACACACAAAAGGCACAAGCAGTTTCAGGTAAATCTGAAAATTGTACTTAAACAAATTACTCTTTCTAATCGTTTTTGTAAAGCATTATCTTGGTAATGTTGTGCATTGTAAAAACGACAGCCAGAATACTTACTCTAGAAAATGACCAAGGCTGTATGATTACTGCATTACAAACTGCTTTAAAGCTCTTCCACAGCTAAGTGTCATTTACTGCAAAGTAGTTCCATTAATTTCATTAAAAAAGTGTTCTAACAGCACAAGGTGTTTCTTTTTTTCTCTCTCTGTACTTTGCTCTGTATTGGTAATTAGTCTTTACTTAAAGCAATGTACTCATTCATCTGCTAAGCAGTTCTGCCTGCAACATCCTTAGGGACTACCATGACAGTTCTTCCCCCATTTTTAATGATGGGTAACAATTGTGTGACCCATACCCCCCTGGAAAAAGTTAGAAAATTGAAATGTAGTAGATTGAAGCTGAAATTCTAAATAGAAGGACCATTAAGTGATCAAATTCATTAAATTGCTTTTTAAAAAAGATTTTCAGCAAAAATGCTGTAAAGTAGTCCTCCACAAGTCTCCTGATGTCAGGACTACATGTCCCATCAGTCCCAGTTGGCAAAGCAAAAAATATAGATCACAGGGAATTGTCCCAAACACCTGGAGGAAAACCTGAAAGGATAAATAGATACATCAATGTTTAGGCCTTCTGATGTGAACTGCTGAATAGCTCAGTGGTTTAGGCATCTGACTGTAGAGCCAAAGGTTAGGAGTTCGATTCCCCACTGTGCCTCCTTGATAGGGGCTGGACTTAATAACCCACAGGGTCCATTCCAGCCCTGCAGTTCTAAGATTCTAATATTGTTTCACTTATTCTGCAGATACAATCTTAATGTCTACCCACACAGCCTCACTAATCTCTCTGCTGCTGTGCCCATCTTCTTAAGATGGTTTATATCTGTTCAGACAGGAGTACAGTGGTGCCTCGACTTACGAACATCCCGACTTATGACCATTTCGAGTTACAACCAGCTCTGGTCGCAAAATTTTGCTTTGACTTGTGGCTGGAGCTTCCAGTTACGAACAGAAAAAAGGCAGAGAAAAAAGGCAAGGAATTCAAATGGCTAACCATTGGTAGGTGAAGAGGCTGCTTCTTTGTAGCTCTTTGGCCCCAATGGTTAGAGTGAGTGCCATCAGAGGAGGCTTCAGACTGCCTGGTAAGGTAAGGTGCTGCTTTCTACTTTTTAAAAACTGTTCTGGGTGGGTTTTGCAGCATGGGTTTGGGTTGGAGGGGGTTATGTTTCTGTGCTGTGATGGGTCTTGGGGGGGTTGGGTTGTCCCCCCCCCCAATTTCCGATGGGTCTTGGAGGTTTTCCTTGCTTTTGGGTTTTTCCCCATTTCTTTTTTTTAATATATTTTATTTTTTATCACACATATAAACCTACAAAACTAAACAAAAAACACACAAAACAAACAAAAGCCATAAAAATAGAATAAAAGACAAAAACAAAACAACCCCCCCATATAAGCAGGGTGGAGGCATTTCCATACAATATTATCCATTATATAAATCTGACTGCATCAACCTTATTGCTCTTAAAGAATTGATTCAACTATAAACCGTCCTAAGGTTACAATAATTCTAATAATTGATTTTTTTATGATTATTTCTCTCACATCCTTGGCTAACCAATTATATCTCAGAATATCAATGTTTTACCATCATGAACAAAACCACAAGATATATTTATCTAACATTGGCTACTTAATCATATTATAATTTATATGTGCTTAATATCTCAATGTAAATGCATTATAATTGAATAATCTCCAGTACTATGTTAACTCTAGTTTACATCTATACATACATATATTTCATATCGGAATTTCACATGCCATCAATATTTCAGAAAATGGGGATATTATATATGTCTCACCTTATATATTTGATCATGTTATAATTCATACATATATTGTTTCTCTAAATATGTGCCTTAAAATCAACAGTTTGCAATGTTATATTCATCATAAACATTTCAGATTGCATAGTTGGAAATTCTTAGTTGCCATTTGACTCCAAACATAGTCAAAATTACTTGCAGTATATAAATCACATCAATTTTATGTATATCTGTGTGCCTCTCAGTCTATAATTTTTGTTGTTATATTCATCAATTAAGATTTCCCCTCTTATTTATAGCATTATAAACCTAAAGTTTTTAAGATTGTTTCTCTCACATCCTTGGCTAACCAATTATATCTCAGGATATCAATGCTTTACCATCATGAACAAAACCACAAGATATATTTATCTCTCCAATATTATGTTAATTCTAGTTTACATCTATGCATACAGTACATGTATTTTATGTCAGAATTTCACATGCCATCAATATTTCAGAAAATGGGGATATTATATATATCTCACCTTATATATTTGATCATGTTACAATTCATACCTATTTTGTTTCTCTAAATATATGCCTTAAAATCAATAATTTCTAATGTTATATTCATCATAAACATTTCAGATTGCATAGCTGGAAATTCTTAGTTGCCATTTGACTCCAAACATAGTCCAGAAGGCTTTTAATTGAAATAATATTAGTTGTGGGTCCGATGGCAATTTTAATTATATTTTAATTATTTTATCTTTTACTGTATTGAATTTTAATTGTTGTAAGCCGCCCAGAGACCTCTGGGTAGTGTGGGCGGCATATAAATCAATCAATCAATCAATCAATCAATCAATCAATCAATCAATTAATGACAGTTGGAAATGGCCGCGCATTCAGGTGCTGCAGCTCAGTGCTCTTCGACTTGGCGTTCTTTATGGATGTTTTTGTGTGTATTATCTGGTGTTGTGAATACCTCCGGCGGAGTGAATATACTCTACAGCAATTGTGAACTTATGAGGATTGGATTGCAATGTAAACAGGAGATAACAGCTAAGTTTATTTGGAAACATGGCATACCATCAGAGATTGCAAGGTCCCCTGGCTCTCTGTGGACTGTAATTCCAGCAAAAGCGAGAGTGAGAAGGAAAAGGAAACGTAAGGAGAGGAAGAAAAAAAGGGGCTGCAGGGCTGGTGTTTTGTATAGGCTGCAAAAACAGACAAAGCGACTACCACTCCCAAGTCTCTTTCTGACTAATGCCAGATCAGTGGCAAACAAGATGGATGACTTAAGGTTACAGGTCTCCTCAAGTAAGTTTGTGAAAAACTGTTGCGTGCTGTTAATCACTGAAACCTGGCTGAACCCCACTATTCCAAACACTGTTATTGATATGGAAGGTTTTTTATTACATCGTTTGGACAGAGACAGGAATGTGGGGAAGTGCAGAGGAGGAGGATTGTGCGTGTTTGTTAGAGAGAGCTGGTGCACAAACTCAGAGATTATAACACGTCATAGCTCTTTGGAGCTGGAATATCTGTCTGTTAAATGCAGACCTTTTTACCTTCCACGGGAATTCAGCGTTGTTATTATTCTTGTTGTTTATATTCCGCCGGATGCAAATGCGGATTTGACGCTGGGTCATCTGGGCGATGAAATTGGCAACTTGCAAAGTAAATTTCCGGATGCTGTATACATTATTGCAGGAGACTTCAATCATGTAGATCTACGTGCAGTCCTCCCCAAATTCCATCAACATGTAAGGTGTGCTACTAGGGGGCTGAACACCTTAGATAAGGTCTACACGAATATTGCAAATGGATACAGGATATTACAATTGCCACACTTGGGCCAGTCTGACCATATGTCCCTGTTTTTAGCTCCGGAGTATATTCCTCTGAGAAAACAGTCAGGGCCAGTAGTCAAGACAGTGAAAAGCTGGCCGGAGGGAGCAATGGAGCAGTTAAAGGACTGTTTTGAACAAACAAATTGGGAAATTTTTGACCATCCTGATCTGGAAGAACATACAGCTGCAGTGTTAGGGTATATGGCACACTGTATTGACACGGTCACAGTGGATAAACGTATCCGGGTTTATCCCAATCAAAAACCTTGGATGACCGGGAAGGTTAGACGCCTGTTGTATGCTAGGAATAAGGCTTTTAAGTCTGGGGATGATCTAGACTACAGTGCAGCAAGAACGAATTTGAGGAGAGGCATTAAGCAAGCTAAGGCCGAATACAAGAGGAGAATTGAAGACTGCTTTCTCAGCAATAACATGAGGCAAGTTTGGCAGGGGGTTCAACAACTAACAAACTACAAAGCAAAAAAGGTTTCCTCAGGCGGAGGTGTGGAGGTGGCTGAGGAGTTGAACAACTTTTTTGCTCGATTCGAGATCGATCAAACTGAAACTGTTCGTTTGCCATCATTTACTCAGCAGAGTCCCCCCTTCATTGTGAATGAGCAGGATGTGAGACAGACTATGAAAGTGGTTAACTCCAGAAAAGCAGCTGGACCCGACTTAATTCCTGGTCGGGTGGTAAAAGACTGTGCTGATCAGCTAGCCGGGATATGGACTGTAATTTTTAATAGATCCCTGACACTATGCGCAGTTCCCGTCTGTCTCAAGGCTTCCATCATCGTTCCACTGCCTAAAAAGTTGCCTACAAACAGTCCGAATGACTACAGGCCGGTGGCACTAACTTCAATCTTAATGAAGTGCTTTGAGCAGTTAGTTCGGAAATATATTATCTCCTGCCTTCCTCATCCCTTTGATGGGCTTCAGTTTGCTTATAAAGAAAATAGATCAACCGAGGATGCGATCAATACTGTGCTTTATATGGCTTTATCCCACTTGGAAACACAAGGGAATTATGTAAGAATGCTGTTCGTGGACTTTAGCTCTGCTTTTAACACCATTATACCCCACAGATTAATAGACAAACTTAAAGATCTTGATTTTCCAGATTCTATCTGTCTGTGGATTTTGGATTTTTTAACAAATCGTCCACAAAGGGTTAAACTGAATGACTACATCTCTACTGACAAGATACTCAGCACTGGCACTCCACAAGGCTGTGTCCTTAGTCCACTACTGTTCTCCATTTATTCATCGGATTGCACCAATAACCATCCCAGTAATAGGATTATCAAATTTGCAGACGATACTACACTAGTAGGACTTATCTCTGGGGATGATGAGTCTGCGTATCGGGACGAGGTATTACAGCTATCCCGCTGGTGCAAAAAAAACAATCTTTTATTTAACATCCAAAAAACCAAGGAATTCATAGTGGACTATAGGAAAAAAAGAGCAGACATTCAGCCACTGTATATAGATGGAGTTTGTGTGGAACAGGTGGTTGAATGTAAGTTTCTTGGGACTATCATAACAAATGACCTGACTTGGAGTGCAAACACCGCTGCGTTAATCAGGAAGGCACAACAACGGTTGTATTTTCTAAGGATTCTTAGAAAGCAACAATTGACTGAGAGTTTGTTAATCACCTTCTATCGGAGTTCGATTGAGAGCATATTATCCTACTGTCTCTGTGTATGGTTCACGAGCTGCACAGTGGCAGAGAAAAAGGCAATTCAAAGGGTGATTAAGACGGCCCAAAACATCGTTGGCTGTT
The DNA here is from genome assembly GCF_051106095.1 of Pogona vitticeps. Taxonomy (NCBI): domain Eukaryota; kingdom Metazoa; phylum Chordata; class Lepidosauria; order Squamata; family Agamidae; genus Pogona; species Pogona vitticeps. Next base: position 136,306,258 of record NC_135786.1, on the reverse strand, counting down.
CACTCCCCTCTTTGGAAGAATTGTATAAGAACAGATGTAAGAGGAAGATATCTAACATACTGAAAGACTCCTCTCATCCGGGATATCAGCTCTTTAAACTATTACCATCAGGAAGGAGATTCAGGGTATTGAAAGCAAGGACAAGCAGATTCAAGAACAGTTTTTACCCAAGTGCAGTATTGAGTTTAAATGTGGGGCCATAGGTTTTTGGTGGATTTTAATTGCTGAGAGAAAACGGGGTATCTATATTTGGATGGTGAAAGTTGTGTATATTTTAACTTTTTTTTGTAGTGTTGTCCAGTTTTACCTTGGGGAAGAGCACCTCATTTCGTTGCACCCACTTGTGAGCGCAATGACAAATAAATTTCTTATGTCTTATGTCTTATGTCTTAATTAATTAAAATTGCTTGCAGTATATAAATCACATCAACTTTACGTATATCTGTGTGCCAGTCTATAATTTTGTTGTTATATTCATCAATTAACATTTCCCCTTTTATTTATAGCATTATAAACTTAAATTGCCTCCTTTTTACTGGTTTTAAAATGCCATCTGTGGAACCCTATTAGACTATTTTCTCTCTGGTTTGGTGGATTTTTTCCATCCATCATGTACTGCCTTTGAAGCCAAGCAATGTCTGGTTTGTAATCAGTATTTTGTTTCCCTTTCAGCCTTGCCTTTCCACTTCCCTGTTTTACATATTCACCCATCGGATTAGAACGCATCTCTTTTTCACCCACCTGGTCCTCTCTCACACAATACAAGTCAATTTTCCTGACATCCTTTTTGAGGGTTTCACCCTCCTTTCTAAGAACAAATAAAGTCACTCTCTCTTGTGCTGCTTCCATTTCGGTACACTGGTCTGCTTCTCTTTCAGTGCGCTGGTCTGACGAAAACTCCCAATGCTCTGCCGTTTCCTTCATGTCCGAAAGTAATGTCTGAAGTTCAAAGAACTGGATTGAAAGATAGTTCAGAATGTTCATTTGCATGTTCTGAAAAGGATTTATTAAATCTTCTGTTGAATCCATCTCCATTGAGAGGTGGATGGGCAAAGATGCTTTCTAATTTCAAGATATACACCTCACTTGAAGAAACATTTCCTATCGTGAAGAGAATAGCCACCAAAACAGCTTGCTTACTTCTTCCAGCCAAGAACCATAAAGTCCTTAAGTAATAAAAGTCAGATCCTCAGCAGAGCTGATGATTTGTTATGCTAGCCCAGACTTCAACTTTCACCAGATAGCTTCAATTGTAGGTTCAATCATACTAAAACTTCCATTAGGTTAAAATCCACCTCTTGCAGCGTCTCGCCTCCTTAAACCTCTTTTTTTCTATTATAAACATTTATAAAAAAAGCTGTGAGTTATTCCAACCAACCGAGGACAGGGGATAAGAGGAAAAAGTCTGTGTCTCTGTCTTTATCAGTTTCTAGTTTCTGTTTCTGTTCAGGCATGACACAGTAACAAATCACCGATGTGTCTGGGTTTAAAGCTTGTTTGCCACTTCCAAGATTACACTATCTTCTTTGAAATCAGCCACCTAAGTTTATTTTGTACTTACAAAAGTGATGTTGAGATCAATTAGTCCCTGTTCATGCAGTCATTCGTAAATGCTTCCCTCCTGCCCGCGGAGCTTCACAGCTAAGACGACATTAGAAAATGGCGTCGGCGGAATCCTCTGTCTGGAGAAAGGATGACCTGAAGGGTGGTTGCCTTCCACCCCCCAGGAAATCTCTGCTCTCCTACGTCTCAGGGTGGGCCCCTCCTGGCCCTCTCTGCCCCCCAATTTCTTGGGAGAGCCTGGATTCACGGCATGCAGCAGAAATTCTGGAGAGTCCAGATTCTTGCTGCTTTGCTGTTTGAAGCTCCGCCCCCCTCCCTGTTTTTTTCCCATTTCTAATGGGTCTTGGGGGGTTTGTTTGCTTTTGGGTTTTTTTCCCCATTTTCAAAAGGTCTTGGGGGTGTTTGCTTTTTGGGTTTTTTCCCATTTCTGATGGGTCTTAGGAGGTTTGCTTGCTTTTTGAGTCCCCTCCCATTTCCAATGGGTCTTGGGGGGTTGTTTGTTTTTCAGGGTTCCCCCCCATTTCCAATGGGTCAGGGGGTTGCTTGCTTTTTGCCTTGCTTTTTTTGCATTTCCGATGGGTCTTGCATGCTTTGCTTGCTTTCTGCTTTGCTTTTTTTTGCATTTCCGATGGGTCTTGCAGTGATTTTGTTGTTGTTCTTTTTTTGGTTATTTTTTTCTTCAGCCAGAACAGATTACAGTGGTGCCTCGCACAACGATTGCTTCATACAACGATGAATTCACACAGCGATGGGTTTTTTTGAGGAATTTCCCCCATGGTTTAACGATGTTCTCTATGGGGGAATTTCACTTAACGATGTCCATTTTTGCTCCTTTAAAAAGTGTCTTAAGATGTTTGAAACCTGTTTTAAATGCTTGGATTCCATAGTGAAACATGTGCAAACTTAATTTGGTTTTGTTCTGAGTCTTCATTAATTTTTGGTGATTTTTTTTATTTTCCCCATTTAAATCAATTGAATGGACAGTTCAATGCATTTAAATAGGGAAAATAAAAAATCACCAAAAATTAAGGACGACTCAGAACAACACCAAATTAAGTTTGCATAGGGTTCAGGAGGTGGGCTAACGATTGCAAGCATTTAAAACATGTTCCAAACATTGTAAGACACTTAAAAATGAGCGAAAACGGACATCGGAAAGAGCTCTTTGATCTCCGTTTTCCTGCTTTTGAAGCTCTTTCCGATGTCCGTTTTCGCTCATTTAAAAGTGCCTTACAATGTTTGGAACATATTTTAAATGCTTGCAATCGTTAGCCCACCTCCTGAACCCTATGCAAACTTAATTTGGTGTTGTTCTGAGTCGTCCTTAAGTTTTGGTGATTTTTTGAATTTTCTCTCATTGGAATGCATTGAACTTTCCATCCAATGCATTCCAATGAGAGAAAATTTAAAAAATCACCAAAAATTAAGGACGACTCAGAACAACACCAAATTAAGTTTGCATAGGGTTCAGGAGGTGGACTAACGATTGCAAGCATTTAAAACCTGTTCCAAACATTGTAAGGCACTTTTAAATGAGCAAAAACGGACTTCGCAAAGCCATTGAAATGTATTGAGTCGGCTTCAATACATTCCAATGGAGGAAACATTGTTTCACTCAACGATGTTTCCTATGGGTTTTTTCACTTAAACACGGCAATCCGTTCCAATTGGAACGGATTAACCAGTTTTCAATGCATTCCTATGGGAAATGGTGTTTCACAGAACGATGTTTCACACAACGTTGATTTTTTTGGAACCAATTAACATCGTTGTGTGTGGCACCGCTGTAATTGCATTTCAGTGCATTCCTATGGGAAATGGTGCTTCGACTCATGACCGTTTCGAATTACAGTGGTGCCCCGTATAGCGAGGTTAATCCGTTCCGGATTAACCTTCGCTATACGAAAACATCGCTGTGCGGGGCAGGAAAACCTATTGGAACGCATTAAACTTAGTTTAATGCGTTCCAATAAGTGTATAAACTTACCCCCTCCAGCGATGTTTTCGCTCCGGCGGCCATTTTGGAGCCACCGATCAGCTGATCGGCGGCTCCAAAATGGCCGCCGCATGACCCGAAATGGCCCCTATCAGCGTTTTCGGGCCCTCCCCTTGCTTAGGGAGGTCGCGAAAACGCTGCGGGGGGGCATTTCGGGCCTTATGGCCGCAGATGGCCCGAAATGCCCCCCCGCAGCGTTTTCGCGACCTCCCTAAGCAAGGGGAGGGCCCGAAAACGCTGATAGGGGCCATTTCGGGTCATGTGGCGGCCATTTTGGAGCCGCCGATCAGCTGTTCGGCGGCTCCAAAATGGCCGCCGGAGCCCCAATCGTCGCAAAGCGAGTGCGGCGATTGGGGCTGATCTGTATAGCGATCCCCAAAAAGGGATCGCTATACGGATTTTTCGTTAAACGGTGCACTCGTTAAGCGAGGCACCACTGTATAATCGGAGTTCTGGAACCAATTAAGTTTGTAAGTCGAGGCACCATTGTATTCTATTCTGAGGGAGCTTCCCAATAGACAATGGAATCACCAAGGCCTGAAGCAAAGAGCCTTGTCTGCTTATTACAAAAAAAAAGTCCAGAAAAAGACTGCTGAAAGAAAATAGTCTTCTCCTGGTTGAGGACTATCAGATCCAAAGAAAGAAAGAGCAGGTTTCTTGAGAATACTTTAAAGTTCTCTAGGCTAGGGAACAAAAGAAAAGTCAATGAGAACTACCAGTCAAAAGGGCTACTACAGACTCTACAGTTGTCTTTGTTATGCTGACTGGAAAGCTGGCAGATGAACAATCCTATCAGAAGGGCTTAACCAATGCAGACAAAAAACCAGCAAGATTGGACATGCTCTGGATTCTTGAATTACCAACATAGTTGCCCTTCTGATAGGATTTCTAGCTTTTGGCAGAATGAGGGCAGAGTTACACTATTGAAATAAATTGGAAGAAGGATCAGGGGTTTTGAAATCAGTTTGAAGTCACATGGTTTTTAGATCAGTGTGTGTGTCCTGTTGAGATAACTTTTAATCTGGGTGTATGTAAGATGTGTGGTACATCAATTGAGAGGGCTCTGCTTTTTAAATTGTTTTAAAATTGGCACCATATGGGCTCCAGCTTCCTGTGTTTCACCCTCCCAAGGCTGTGCATTTCCATGTCTGCACCAAAAACTGAAATTAAACCCAATGCTGTCACAGCTTCAGGAAGACATTTTGGTTGCTGGCACATCCTAGAACCACTTTTGTGGGATTTGTCCTGCACCTGCCCGCCCTTGCGCTGCTTGCCTCTCACAGGCACTTGCTGCCACCATCACCAACTCATTTCCCGCATTGAGTTGACGTGGGTGGCAGGGACAAAAGCCATGTTCTTCTGCTATGATGTGATTTTTAATATTTGTTTTAATTTTTATTTATATCAAATTAGCATAGTGCTGGATCAGTGTTACAAAGAGAAATATGTATATAAAACAGATCAGACTGCAAGATTATCCTGCAGCCCGAAAGCCATGATCCAATACTTGACAAACCCCAGAAACACAATTTACTCCAACACAGGAAAGCATTCATGCAAAAATGATTCAAAATAAATTGCATTCATAAATCAAATTAAAATAAAAAGCCTCAAGATAGTGTTTTTAAAACTCACTTTCCAAACAAAAACATCAACAAAACATGCTTCTCAGCCAAAAAATGCATGCTTAGCTGTACATTGTGTAAACAGATTTTAATGGAATTCAAGCATGCTAAACCCAGCAGAAACCAGGAGTACTGTACATGTAACCAAAACCTGAAATAAGAACCTAAGAGGAACTTTGTTGGAATCAGAGTAGAATAGAATACCCATCTACTGTAACATCCCATTTCACCCAAATGCTTCAAGAAAACCAACAGGCAACACAGGAGCACAACAGGGGATGGAAAGGTCTCTAAGCAAGCAATTTCTCTTCAGGCAGACTTCCCTTGGTGACTGGCTGTCTAAGAGGTTTTTTAAAATCAGGCTGATTAGGATTTTTGGTTTGTTTGTTTTGATCTGTTTTAATAATGTTTTTATTTAATACATATTTTATTCATTTTTGTTTTCTTACATGAATAATTTATTGTTTTCAGCTATCTTTTTCAATAACGTAAGCCACCTTGCATCCTTTCATAGAGAAAAGCAGGGTAAAGATATTTTAAATAAATAATAAGCAAAGTCAATTCAAAACATTCTACTGCTTGCACTGAAGGAAAATATGTCTTCCTTTCAGATACTGAAGTTGATCAGACTAGCAGTTCAATATTATTTTAATACTAGTGATGATGGGGGGCAGCATCCTTCAAAGGGCAACAGGTGAAGAACAAGTTATGTGGCCAATAAAGCTCTGCCTTCCAATGCCTTACTGCCACTTGCCATGCGCCATGCCTGGCATCCAGAGACAAAAGTGCCTGCTCCACTCTACCTAGTGGTAGAGCTGTCTACTGTTACATGCATTTCTCTAGTTGTGGAGAGAACATAGGAGGAGAGAGGAATGTCTAAACATGCATTTTAAAATGCTGTAGCTCAGGGAGACCCAGAACAAGGGAATGGTGAACCAGTTCTGCCTCCTAGCAAAATGGCATTCATTTTCCCTAGCCACTAAAGTTTCATTTAGTTAACCATGTTTATAGACTTTAATAGCATTCACTTCCTACAATTTATCTGATCTCCATTTTAAAACCATCTAAATCACGTATCACATCTTGTGGAACTGTATGTTAATTATGGACCATGTAAAGGAGTATTTTTGGGAGAGTGGGACTTCTAAGTTTTACCTGTGGAAAGATGATGACTTTACCAGCAGGGAGATTTTTATTTATTTGTTTGTTGTAATTAAAGGCTTCCTCCTTCTGTCTTGTAATTTGCCTGACTCAGAAGTAATCCACTTCAATCCATTGAATCCCACAGTAAGGACTGAGAAAGTATTTAACTGTGAAAAACATCCCCCATCTGATGACATCATCACCCTTCTGTAGCTATAGATTACACGCCAAAACTTTAGCCATTTGGCACAGTATTTTTAGCTGGTTTACATATATGATGCTATAACTTTTATAGCAAAGATTAAAATGCAAGATTAAAAATGCACAGCACATGCATGGAATATTTTGCGCCTGGCCCATTTTCAATCCATTACATTCCACACAAGCTAGATGGAACCTTAGATAAACTGCTTGTGTTTGTTTAAATTCTAGAACAAACAATCACTAATATTAAATTCAGCATAGCTTGTTGTTACCATATATAAAACCCAATATTTACATAAGGTGCTAAATAAGGAGACATACTGTATTTAAATATCAATTTGGCTATACAGTATGACCACCACCACCCCCAACACACACATCTATGGGGATCTGCTTGATGATCTACCATGAATGCCTGAAACTGCAAATACAGTAGTAGCAGACCGATATACAGTACAACATACAAGGAGGCAGGATAAAGGCCACAAGGCTCGTTCCCTTGTATGTTGTGCAAAGGGCTGCAGTAAACCATAGATAATTGAAACCGTAGATACTGATCCCGTGGATACAGGACATCCTGCTGTACTTGACAAAGGATGTACTTTAATGATTCCGAGGACAAGAAGCTGAAGTAGCCTTCAGTGAGCAAACTGAACCTTAGCCTAGCATTTGCTGTTGTCATGGTAACAGGTATGGGATATTAGTGACCAGAATCAAGAATGCGCGCGCGCGCACGCACGCGCACACACACACACACACACACACACACACACACACACACACACACACACACACACACACACACACACACACACACACACAGCCTTCAATAAAATGTAGCAGGTGTTCTGAGACCCATCATAAATAAAAATTACATGACTTTGCAGTAATAATTAAAATTACAGATTATGCTTTTTCAACTACCCTGTTTTCCTGAAAATAAGACCTAGTATGATTTTTCAGGATGCTCATAATATAAGCCCTACCCCAAAAATAAGTCCTAGTTAAGTGAAACCCCGACTTCCACCATTGGGCAGCAACCAGAAGATGACATGACTGTATTTGAATAAATGTAGATTGTTGTACATGAAAAAAATAAAAGATCCCCTGAAAATAAGCCCTAATGCATTTTTGGAGCAAAAATTAATATATTGTAAGACCCTGTCTTATTTTCGGAGAAACACATTAGTTTTCAACTTTGAATCTTCACTATCAGGATGATAATAATAATAATACTGATAAAGCATACCTATTTGCAATCACTACTGAGATTCTTTTACCTGAAACATTCATGTATTATGATACAGATACTAAGGATAATGATGGTGGTGGCTGTGGCATTCCAAATACGTATATGTGGGTACAAGGGAGTAATGCAACATATCACGTTGTTGCCTTGGGTGCCACTCAGCCGATAACAAAACCAAATAAACAAACCAAGCATTATTGAAAACAATGAAAGGGATGACTGAAAACACTCAAAATGCTACACATTAACAAGACATGCCAACAGGATCTTAAAGCAGTGTATGCACAGCCAAACTAAGAAGATGCAGGTCAGGCACAGCTGCTAGTGAGAATGCCAATAAGGTCTAGGAAAGCAAGAGGAAATGGTTTCAGTGAAGAGAGAGGAGACTCAACTGCTGCAAGGAGGAGGCCGCAGGGAACAAACAGAATAAGATGGAAGTTGCCATGGGAACCAAGAAGGATGTGTTCCAAGGAGAGAAATGACTCTGGGCAAAAATGAAATGGTAGGTCCTAACAGAGGATGATAGTGAAGGAGAGAAGAATGAGGGCATCGAAAAGAAGCTTTGACTGAAGTGACAACAAGCACTTTATGTTTCTTTCTCCTGTCATTGAGTGGTGGGTAGGTGGCACTGACCCAGTTCTTTATGAACTCAGTGCTGCTGAGATGTTTTTTAAAGTTGGTTTTCTTGAGGAAAAGTAGACACAGTATGCACTCCTCACATGGCCTGTGTAACCCATGACTACCAACAGTACAATCAGTTTTTGTTTGATTCTAGCTCACCTTTATGTTGATGAGATTGAGCTGCTACCTGGACTTTTGTTCAGTTGTATGGCTTACCGATTCACACGTGTCACATCACCAGATGCTTCATTGTCATTATATTAAAATTGTTATTATTATCACTATTATAAGATCTTTACACAGGAAACTTGAAACAATAATATAAGCAAGATAACAGGTCCCTGATTCATGGTGCTTATAAAGTTGGTCAAAGGGGGTAAATAGAAGGAGGGGGGAATCAGGAAAATTGAGCATTAATCAAAACCTTCCCCAGCTTGGTACCCTTCACATATGTTGGATTGCAACTCCCATCATCCCCATCTGGGGGGAGCAAGCTAGTCATGTACAGCAGGGGTTGGATGTTTCCAAATGCAACTGCACATACGAGTGAGTGACGATCCACTCAGAGGCTTAATTTTAAAAATATGGCTTTGAAGAAAGAGTAAGTATGGCAGTGTTCAGGTGTCACATATAAATATGTTGCCTGAAAGCAGAGCATTTGTGTAATGATGTTTAAAAAAACAAAACCACAATTCAACACACCTTTCTCCACAATCTGTCCCTTTACACCAGTCTGTGTATGTCTGCCCCCAGCTACTGTACTTTGGGTTCACCCTTGATGTACTGGCTTCACCCTTGTATTATTCTGGGTAGATCCTAGCTCTTGGACGAACTGTCATCACTCTTTTTGGAGAGAGTTGGATGAATAAAGGATAGCAAAGAAATATTTGCAACCTTCTAAGAGAGAAAGAACATCCTTTGCTGCTCTGGGCCCTATGAGAAGCACTGGTGAAGTTTGGTAGGCGTTCAGGCAGCAGAACAGGACTATGGACAGCTTGCTATAAAGCTGTGTGGGGAAAAGGCTTGAAACAAGTATTCTAGGTGCAATGTGTTGGCTTGTTGTCCCAGAAATTACCTTGAACCAACTGAGGTTGAAATAGTCATGCTTTCACACTGGTGTCCCTTGCTTTGTTCTGTGCAAGGGAACTGTGTGTGCCTAAACTGGCTATACTATTTCACCAGCAGCCAACTGCCTTGTTGGCTGGATAATTCAGGGAGTTTTAGCCTGAAAAACTAACTTTCCCAACTGCTGGCCCTAAAAGAGCTGAGAAGGAGCATTTGCAGCTTCTAGAGATTCTGTAATAGCGGAAGGGTATCTTCTCTACTGTCAGGGTTTCTGAGGTCCTTAGAAAAAGAAGGGCTGACTTTACAGGCTGTGCAGGAGAAGGCACAACGGGCTCTCAGAGGTTTTCTGCCCTTGGAGTCTTTTTTGGGATGACACCTTTTGCGTCCTCTCCTTTTGTAGGAGAGAATTTAATTCGTAGATCACAAGAACCTTCAATGACTCAGGGTAGCTGAGATAAAGATAAGACAGTTGATGAAGGTATCCATTGATGACTCACAATGAACATGTGACCCATCTCCTCCCAAAAGCATGAATAAATATAGATTTTAAGTAGCATTTTAAAAAACCCACATAGTTATTATCCTTATATGCTGCTATGACATAGGCTTCCGGATATTTCCCATCCACAGAATTGAAGAGATCCACAGCTTCTGAGTTTCAAAAGGACTGTAACACCACCTGTACTTAGACAGGGATTTAATTTCAATTTTAAAATGAAATGGAAATCAGTTGTTTTTAAACTAACAGTTCAAAAATGAAACTTCAGCATGACACAAACAGATCAAAACCAGCACCTGTCACCTCGTAAAACTACTGTAAATCTTAACTAAGTCTGCCAAAGAACAGAATGGTAAAAAGTTATTTGTTGTATTAATAAGGAAGAAAAGCATCCGATATTTAAATCTGAGAATTATTAATAAAACAATGTCACATACAAAAAGTAGTTGTGGGCTTCCTAGTAAATCTGTGACTAAAAAGTCATCACAGATCTCAGAGATGTAATCCTATATTTCAGGGGTTTCCAAAGTATGGCCTGCAGCCCACATCTGGCCTGCCTGGCCTTTTTCTTTGGCCCATCTGTGCGGGCAGGTGGGTGAGGGTATGTGTGCAAGTGGGTGAGCAGGAATGCAGATGTGCATGCATGCATGTGGGTGGGCGGGAGTCCGAGTGTGCATGTGGGAATGTTTGTGGGTGGGTGGGTGGTAGTGCGTGCGTGCATGCAGGTGGGAGTGTGTGCATATGCACGCATTCCTTCAGCACTCAAAAAGATTGCAAATATATTATGTGGTCCTCTGTGTGAAAAGTTTGGAGACCCCTGCTATATTTCATTGTTAATACAACCATCGGCACATAGCCCATATGGGTGTTCTTGACTTCCTCTTTTATACATTTCAGTGACATGAGTGTTGCAGTGTGTTCAGCTTTAAAATCATTTTTATTTTTTGTCTTGAGTCCTTTTTTAAGGAAAAAGGCAGGATCAATCAATCAATCAATAAAATTTCCATCTAAATCTGAAGAAGCTGTTTCAGCTCTGTGTCTGATATCAGTGTCTGATATCAGTAATGGACTGGATGAGGGCAAATAAACTGAACCTTAATCCAGACAAGACGAGATGCTCCTGATAAGTCGAAATGCAGAGCAAGAAACAGGGAACGCAGCCTATACTGGATAGGGTTACACTCCTTCTGAAAACACAGGTACACAGCTTGAAGGTGCTCCTGGATTGGTCTCTGACCTCCACTGGCTGAGAATCTGTTTCAGGACACAGTTCAAAGTGCTGCTTCTAACCCATAAAGTCCTAAACAATTTGGTCCAAACTATCAAGGGGCACATCTCCTTTTATGAGTCTACTCGGCTGTTAAGATGATCAGGAGAAGCTTTTCTCCTGGTCCCACCATCTTCATAGGTGGGTTTGGTGGATACACAGGAGAGGGCCTTCTCTGTTGCTGCTTCCAGACTTTGGAACTCCCTCCCACAGGAGGCTAGACAGGCCTCATCTTTGCTGTCCTTCCGCAAGCGGGCCAAGACCTATTCTCTTCAGGCTAGCTTTCTCTGAGTGACTGGCTGCCTGAGTGGGGTTTTTAATGGATTGTTGTGCCTTACTGCTTTGAATGTGGTTTTGGTGTTGCTTTTGTTTACTGCTTTTTATTTGTTTGGTCGTTTTTAGTATTTCTATACTTACTGTTTTTAGCTTTAAATATTGTATTTTAATTATGTAAGCCGCTTTGGCTCCTTCTTAAGCGAAAAGGTGGGGTAAAAATATCTTAAACAAACGAATAGCACATTGTAAGCCAAAAGGACATGGTCAGTTTGTTTCGCAATTTCCTGTACATTGTCTGATAACAGGAAAATAACTCAAAATAGGCCATGCCCTGTGTGGTCCAAAACGTGAGCTATATCACTGTCTGATTTTACCCTTATGCCCAAATCAGGGCTACAGGATTAATTTTCAGGTAAGTGCTCCTACTCTTTAGTTTTCAGGTAAGTGCTCCTGCCCCTTGCATGTGTATGCAGAGAGAAAGCAAAACACAGTATTATCTCTTGCCTAGAGAAAAATATAATTCTGCAGTGTTAAATATGTATAGATTATATGTTTACGTTGCAAAAACATTTTACTGTATTTGGTTGCAAGCCAACCCATTTTAATTGCTCAGACAACCACTCAGTATGTATGCTTGCTCAAGAAAAATATGAATGCCAACACAAGAAGTATTATTTACTCAATTATTTAAATTGCCTCAGTTTAAACTACCATATGCAACACTTGTGTTGACCTCAAGCCATTTAAAGGTTCTCTCTGTTCTGATTAAACCATTGTTAATAATTTACATACACAAGACTACAATCATGATTGAAGAATATGTGCATATCAGTCGACTGTGCTATCAAGTTGCTTCTGATTTATGGCAACCCTATGAATTAGTGAATTTCGAAATATCCTGTTGTCAACAGACCTGTGCAGTTTTTGTAAATCCAGCACCTACTGATTTGTCTTTCTTGCAGTCTATGATATCTCCAAAGCTCTCCTCAAACACCACTTTTCAGATTATTCTTTTCCCAGCAGCTTTTCACTGGATAGCTTTCACATCCATACATAGAAATTAGGAATGCCTGATTCGCCTTGTTCTCCAGTGACACATTCTTACATGTGAGCATCTTTTTCAGTTCTTTTATCACTGACCTTTGTCTTCCTCTGATTTTTTGGCTCAAATTTCCATTTAGATTGATGATTGAATGATACTATAGAAAATCTTTTGACAATCTCAGTTTATTTACTGTCAACATTAAAGCTATGCAATTCTTCTTTGATTTTTCTCCTCTTCATATTCAACTGCAGTTCTGCTTTTGCACATTCTTCTTTCACCATCATCCACAGTTGTTTCAAGTTGTTGCTGCTTTCTGTTATTAACAGAGTCCTCTGCATATTGTAAATTGTTATACACCTGCACATCATGATATCCAAATAATTATAATTCATTTTTATCAGAAAGGACAAAAATTAAGTCACTGATAAATACATTTGCAAGAGAGAGAGAGAAAAAATAAAAATAAAAAACATGAAAGCTAATTATTTGATGAATTAAAGTAAGGTTTTCCCTTTTTTGCTGCAGAAACAACTGAACTGAAAAAGAAAGAGAAGAACTTGAAGCAACACCTGGCCAACATTCCATTAGGCACTAAATGGAAAAGCACCTTTCATTGTTGCATAATAATGTAGCAAACTGAGAGGAAAGAGGACACTTTTGTATATTATATTTTAGTCACATCCTTGACCAGAGGTTACTTCTGCCCTAAAGTTTACACCTGGAATGTTCAGACAATGACCCCTAGCTTTTCTGATGACTTGCAGGAAATAGGTGATGCACGCCAGACAGCTGTCATCGACATGGAACTAAGCAGGCTGAGATGGACATTGTCCTGCAAGAGATGAGATTGCCAGACATGGGATCTGTCAAAGAAAAAAATTCTCATTCTTCTGGCAGGGAAAACTATTGAATGAGACCAGGGAATATGGTGTTGGCTTTGCGGTTAGAAATACTCTGCTGAGATTCATTGTTCCACCTACGGCAGTGAGTGAAAGAATCTTGTCTCTGCAGCTCCACTCACCAGCAGGACCGGTCACCCTCGTTAGTGCATATGCACCAACACTGTTGTCTACAACAGAAGTCAAAGACAAATTACAGTGGAACCTCTACTTACGAACATCCCTACCTATGAACAATCCAACTTACGAACAGCTCTGTTTGCAAAATGTTGCTGCTTCTTGTGAACAGAGCTTCAAGATATGAACAGAACAAGGCAGGGAAAAAGGCGGACAATTCACACTTCTAACTGTAGGTGGCGCCGAGGCTGCTGCTTTGTGCTGTAGCTCTTTCCACAGTTATAGGGTGTGTTGCCGTTAGAGGCTTGGGAGAGCCTCCTGCTTCGGAGTGAGCCTGTGTGTGTGTCTGCAGGGAGGTAAGCTGCTGTTTTCTCCTTTTAAAAACCTGTTCTGGGTGGGTTTTGGCTGAGGCGGATAGGTTTCTGTGTTGTGTTGGTGGTGGCTTTTTTTTCTTAATGACTCAGCAATGGAGCTGGGTTTACTCTTTAGTTTTGGATTTTTTTTCCCTTAAAGCCGCAGTGACAGAGCTGGCTTTGTTGTTTAGTTTTGGATTTCTTTTTCCCCCCTTAAAGCCCCAGCGCCTTCCGACCGGGCTTGCTGTGTTCTTTTTATTTGGGGGGTGGGTGTATTTTTTTTCTTTGGCCGGAACGCATGAAATGGTTTTCAATGCATTCCTATGGGAAATGGAGCTTCTAGTTATGAACGTTTCAACTAACGAACATCTTCTTGGACGGATTAAGTTCATAAGTAGAGGTTCCACTGTATATGACGATCTGGCAGCTACTATCACAAAAATCCCTGAGAGAGAGCCGCTGTTCATTCTTGGAGACTTTAACGCTAAAGTTGCTGCTGCTCACAATTCTTGGCCCACTTGTCTAGGCTGTTTTGGCATTGGGAAGATAGACAAAAATGGCCAATATTTGCTAGAGTTTTGCTGTTATTATGGTCTCTGTGTCAGCAACACGTTCTTTAATACAAAACTTCAACACAAAGTCTCTTGGAGACATCCAAGATCGAAGCATTGGCATCTGCTCGTTTGCTCCTCAATAGATGCTCTAGCCTTCCTAGTATGATGATCAATTGCAGTTATCAGGGTGTTCATTGCGATACCGATCACTCCCTGGTGTGCAGCAGAGTCAAAATGAGAATAAAGACAGTTTGAAGCCCATTCAGAGGAGTTAATGCCAGCCATTGAGGAAAAGAAGAGAGCTCTAGCAGCATACAAAGCCTGTCCTAGTGAGTACAACTTACAGGTTCTTCGAGTTACTCATAGCAAAGTCCAACAGACTGCCAGATGTTCTAACAATTATTGGCTTCAGCTCTGCTCTCAGATTCAGAGAGCAGCAGACACAGATGACATCAAGGGAATGTATGGTGATATCAAACAGGCTTTAGGTCCAATACAGAAGAAATCTTCTCCTTTGAAGACTGCTACAGGCATGATTATCCAGGACCAAGAACAGCAGATGGAACACTGGGTGCAGCACTACTCGGAGCTATATTCTAGAGAGAATGTAGTAACCAAAGAGGCATTAAATAACATTGAGTGCCTGCTTGTCTTGGAAGAGCTGGACAGCGAACCAACCTTAGCAGAAATAAAAGCAGCCTTGGATTCCCTCGCCTCCGGCAAGGCACCTGGAAAGGATAACATCCCTGCTGAAGTGCTGAAATGCTGTAAGGAGATCATCACCACCGAACTGTACAAAGTCTTTTGTCTCTGCTGGAGGGAAGGTGGAGTACCACAGGACATGAAGGATGCAAACATCGTTACATTGTACAAGAACAAAGGAGACAGGGGCGACTGCGATAACTACCATGGCATTTCTCTTCTCAGCGTTGTAGGGAAGCTGCTTGCCCATGTTGTGCTGAAGAGGCTCCAGGTGCTTGCAGACAGAGTCTACCCAGAATCACAGTGCGGATTTCGACCTAATAGATCCACCACTGACATGGTATTCTCCCTCAGACAGTTGCAGGAGAAATGTAGGGAACAACGGCAGCCACTCTTTGTGGCCTTCATAGATCTTACGAAGGCCTTTGATTTGGTTAGCAGGGATGGCCTTTTTTAAAATACTTCCCAAGATTGGATATCCACCTCATATCCTTAACATCATCAGGTCCTTTGATGAGGAAATGAAGGGCACTGTAGTTTTTGATGGCTCAACATCAGATCCCTTTAACATCCGAAGCAGAGTGAAACAGGCCTGTCTCCTTGCACCAACTCTGTTTGGGATCTTTTTTTGCTGTCATGCTGAAGCACACTTTTGGAACTGCAAAAGAAGATGTATATCTCTGGACTAGATCAGATGGAAAGCTCTTTAATCTCTCTAGATTGAGAGCAAAGACCAAAGTCCAACTGAAATGCATGCGGGACTTCCTCTTCGCTGACAATGCAGCTATTGCCCATTCTGCTGAAGACCTCCAGCAACTCATGAATTGTTTTAGTAAAGCCTGCCAAGATTTTGGATTAACAATCAGCCTGAAGAAAACAAAGGTCAGGACGTGGACGCACCTCCCTGTATTACCATCTCTGCACAAGAAACGGAGGTTGTTCGTGATTTTGTGTACCTTGGCTCAACCATCTCTCTAGATGTCATGCTAGATAAATGCATTTGCAAAGCAGCTTCCATGTTCTCTAGACTCACAAAGAGAATATGGCTTAATAAAAAGCTGACGGCATATACCAAGATCCAGGTCTATAAAGCCTGTGTCCTGAATACACTCCTCTACTGCA
The DNA here is from genome assembly GCF_051106095.1 of Pogona vitticeps. Classification (NCBI taxonomy): domain Eukaryota; kingdom Metazoa; phylum Chordata; class Lepidosauria; order Squamata; family Agamidae; genus Pogona; species Pogona vitticeps. The sequence goes on along the minus strand of NC_135786.1, from coordinate 136,289,958 downwards.
GTGAGTCCTGGACCCTTTGTAGAAGGCAGGAGAGGAAGTTGGCACGTTCCAAATGCATTGTCTCTGACACATTTTTAGTATCACCTGGCAGGACAAAGTTCCAAATAGAGTAGTCCTAGAACGAGCTGGAATTTTTAGCACGTGATACAGTGACATCTACATTGGTTTGGGCATGAGAATGGCTGACAATCAGATTCCAAAAGATCTCCTGTATGGAGAAGTAGTGCAGGGAAAGCGCCCCAGAGGGAGACCATATCTGTGATACAAGGATAACTGCAAGGAGGATCTAAAGGCCTTAGGAGTGGACCTCTACAGATGGGAAACCTTGACATCGGAGCATTCAGCCTGGAGGCAGGCAGTGCAGCATGGCCTCTCCCAATTTCAGGAGAACTTGTTCAGTAGGCCGAGGCAAAGAGGCAGTCCTGAAACCAGCAAAATCAGGGAGCTGGACAGGGGACAGATTGTATTTGTCTTCAGTGTGGTAGGGATTGTCACTTTCAAATTGGCCTCCTCAGCCACACTAGATGTTGTTCCAAGACCTCTATTCAGAGCACGTTCCCATAGCCTCTCGAGACTGAAAGATGTCTATGCAATCCTCTTCCAAAGTACATGCCTGAAGAGACTATGTGAAACATGTCTAAAGAGTCAAAGGAAAATCTGTCACACAAGCCAATCTTCTGTCCCACCCCCTCTCCCCGGAATTTTTATCAAAAAGACTCCAAACTATCTGCCTTCCTAGAAATAAATTTCCTTTAAGACTTCCATCAAGGTTTGGATCTGTTACCGGTAGCTACCTCTCTCTCTCTCTCTCTCTCTCTCTCTCTCTCTCTCTCTCTCTCTCTCTGTGTATGTGTATGTGTGTGTGTGTGTGTACACATGTGCATAGAGTAAGACCACTTTTCCTCCAAGTCACAAAAGCACCAGAATAACCCAAAGGTGACAACTTCTGCTTTGTACTTCAAACTTTGTCCAGGTCTGACGCACATCCCTCCAATAGCTATGTCTACAGAGATGAGGAGTTAGGCTGTTGTACCAAAAGCTGTGAGGACGAACATTTATTGTGGCATATGATAGATGGGGCTCCAGTCTTTTGGTCCGCACGGGTCTCTTGATGATTTTAGTCTAACAAGCTATAGAGGTGATGCAAAACAGCTTCTGCAACTGCAAGTGTTCTAGAAGATGCAATGTTCAAGAGGCAGCCTCACAACAAGTCGAGCCTCTGTTTCCAAACGCGGATTCCTTAATTACTTGAGGGAAATTCAATAGGCTTATACTTCACCCTCCCCATAAGGGGAGTCGTCCCTTCCATGTTCTTGTTTGTCACTATGTGCCTCCAACCAGCCTTAATTGGAAAGGCAGGCGTTGGGCGGGGGGAGAATTTTTAATTTTTCGTCATATCTAAGGAGTCTGCGCCGCCGCCCCGATGGCTCATTGTTTACAGATTTCTCCTTCACGGTACCTGTCATTGCCCCCAGCTTAAGATACGGCAAGGGAAAGGAAGGCACCGCTTAGAGGAGGATCTGGGCAAACGGGAACAACCATCTCTCTCCCACCTCCCTGAAGTGTCGTGCATAATCTCAGGGTTTTCCCCGCCCCCCGCCCCGCTTTTCCCCCCTCCTGCCAGCCAATAGGGTCCGAGAGTGCCACCACGTGGGCTTTTGGCCGAGCGCCGCCCCCTCTTGCGCCTCAAAAGAGTAGGCGGGCTTTGGCCGGCTTTAACTCCTCCCCTTCCCCGGTGAATGTCAGATCCGCTGCAGAAGCGCGGGGGATCCTGCAAAGCGGGGGCGGGGGGGAGAGAGAGAGTCATCCGGAGGCTGGCTGGGGCTGCCCAGCTGTCCGGGTGAAGGAGGAGGAGGAGGAGGAGGTGAGCGGAAGGGTCAGGCCGAAGAGGCTCACGGAGAGGACCGCCGTCGCCGCCTTTGGGTTCAGGAGCTCCTCTCTTTCTTCTCTCCTTTTTTTCCCTCCCTCTTTCGTGCGTGAATAGCTTGGGTCCAAGAGAGCCCCGTCCGCCGGCTTCCAAGCCGGAGAAGCCCCGTTGCGGAACAAAGGACGAGGAAGGCGAGCGAGGGAAATCCCTGCTTGCGGCAAGCCCGCGGCGCTCGGGTCGGGACTGGAAAAACGAGTGCCGCGGCTTGCTCGGAGGGAATTTGGCCCGAGGAGACGGATAAATTAAAGGCGGCGGCGGAGGAGGAGGGCGCAACCCCGCCGTCCCTCCTCTCTCTCTCTCTCACCCCGCGTCGCCCAGCACCGAGAAGATGGAGAGTGTTTTAAAAGGCTTTTTTTAAAGGGAGGGAAGGAGATCTGTCGCTAGGTGAGATCCTATTTTTAAGCGGTGTTTCTTTTTTCAAAAAAAAATTTTTTTTAAAGTCAATAAGAGCTGAAGGTTATTGTGGGAGCAAGTGGCCTTCTGCAGCACCAGCGGCGTGTCTGCGTGAGTGGGCGGAGGTAAAAGGGGGGCGGCGGCGGCGGCGGCGGCGGTGTTTCCACTCCTTTGCAACGTGGGATTAAATGGCCCCGGCCGTGGAGCTTCGATGACTCCGGCAGAGGCAGCGCGAATGCGGCAGCGGTGCCCGTCCCAGCAGCAGCAGCATCCCCACCGACGGCTCTGCTGAAAGGCGGCCTCAGAGCAGCTGCGGTGAAGGCGGGCGGTGCGTGATCCGGCCTCCTCGGGCATCCTCTCTCCACGCGGCGCTTCTTGGCTTACCCTCAGCCTCCTCCGTGCCGCCCGAGGGGGGGGGGAGAGGTGTGTGGGGCGGCTCACTGGTCAGCATCGCCCGCTCGGTCGGCGGCGCGGGCAGGAAGGAAGGAAGGAAGGAAGGAAGGAAGGAGCGAGCCCTTCTCCCCGCACTCTTCTCTCCGGCGCCGCCGCTCGAGCCTGTTTCCAGGAGCATGGCGACGCTCCTGCGGAAGATCGGGCTCATCCGACTTCACAACCGGGACACGGAGGATCCCAAGCACCACCACAACCATCATCACCACCACCACCACCACCGCGGCAGCCTCCAGCAAGGCTCCTCCTTGCGGGGCAAAAGCCACCAGAAGAGCAAGCCGTTGCAAGGGACGCCGGCCAGCGGCTGCGGCAGCCCCAGCAAAGAGAGCGGCAGTAGCCGAGGCAACAGCCCCGCGCGCAGCAGACCCAAGAAGGTGCTCGAGGTGGTCAAGCAGCAGCAACAGTCCGAGGGCCCCGACAGCGCCAGGGAGAAAGCGCCGCCCCACGCGGGCGGGAAGGAGCCCGGCCTCGGCAAGGAGCCGCCGTCGGGGGGCAGCCACGGGGGTGGCGGCGGTGGTGGCGGCGGCGGCGGCGGCGGGCGCTCCAGCTCTGCCTTGGCGCCCTCGTCCTTGGTGCCGGCCAGCCGGCAGGCGCACTGCACGCAGGTGCGCACCCGGCGGCTGATGAAGGAGCTGCAGGACATCGCCCGCCTCAGCGACCGCTTCATCTCGGTGGAGCTGGTGGACGAGAGCCTCTTCGACTGGAACGTGAAGCTGCACCAGGTGGACAAGGACTCGGTGCTGTGGCAGGACATGAAGGAGACCAACACCGAGTACATCCTCCTCAACCTCACCTTCCCGGACAACTTCCCCTTCGCGCCGCCCTTCATGCGGGTGCTCAGCCCGCGCTTGGAGAACGGCTACGTCCTCGACGGCGGCGCCATCTGCATGGAGCTGCTCACGCCCCGCGGCTGGTCCAGCGCTTACACCGTCGAGGCGGTCATGCGCCAGTTCGCGGCCAGCCTGGTCAAAGGCCAGGTAAGGGAGGAGGAGGAGAAGGCCCTTTGGCTGGGTATGCAGGGGCCGGAGGTCAGCACCACAGAACTGGAGGGGAGACTGAAGCCAGGCTTCGTGAAGGTGGCTTCTCCGTCCTCCATTGAAGTCCACCGCTCGAGCTTGTGATGGGGAAAAGGCACTTCGCAGTGCTTGTTTCTGTTGCTTTGTATGGCACATGGTCATGGTTCAGTCCTTCGGGCTGGAAATAGTATTTTGAGGCAAAGCCCAGAAACTTGGCTGAAACTCATTTCCACCATGCTTGGAGCTACATGGAGATGTGTTGCTGCATTGCTTTGACTAAGTAGCTGAGGGCCAAACAACACATTAAGTGGGAGATCTGTGTGTAATCAGAATTCTGGATATTCCCCACATACCTTTGAAAGTCATTGGAGGAGACTTTGCATTTGGTCAGAGCAGGTCTACTGATCCAGCCAAATTCAGAGCCACTCACATCTAATTTTATTTATATTTATATCCCCCTCTCCTGTGTTGCTTGGTCCTAAATTGCCTTAGTCTATTGGCCGAATTGCATTATTCAGAACATGTACAGTACTGCCCTTTGGAGTGCCACAGAAAATCATGGGATGCACCTCTTATGGCAGTTGTTTCCCATGGGGGGTGCTGCTGCAAAAGATTCTGGGATGCCCTCTGAGGCAACATGCTCCTTTCAGTAGTGCTGATAAAATTACCTCTGGATCCTTCCAAGAACCCTGCCTATAATCCCAAGAAAGTATTTTTCTGTTGTTGTTTACTGGTTAGAGCTGCACCTTAACCTCACCCTCCCCCCCCCAAAAAAAATGAGATTCAGAGTAGGTAACAATAAAATGGGTGTGGGTGGGTGTGCAGTTTGATTAAAACATGACACCACTTTAAAAGAAATGTAAAAGAATTCTTTGAAGCAGCATCTGCTCATATTAAAGGCTTTCCCCTTTACGCCAACCCATTTTAATGGCAAAGGACTGTCACCTTTGGTAGGGAGTTCCACAGTCTAAAAGGAGCAGCAGAAGAAGCCCTCTGTGGGGCAGTGCAGCCCTCCTGCCTACTTTCTGTCATCCACAGAAGGATAGTTGTTTGCCCAGACTACTGGCCTCTGAGGCTCTGTGAGTGGAAAGGGATATCTGTCAAGAAATGGAAAGCTGTTCTGGTCCATAAGCCCTTGCGCAAAGGATTATGGTTCTTTAGCATCCTGTTCACTGTCACAGCTTGGAAAAGGTCCTCCCCCCACCCCTTAAAATTGGTTCCTATAATTTTTGGAATTGCATCTGAAACAAATAATTTTTTCAAGAGTGTTCCTATTCTGTAGGTCCTCATGGACTATGGAAAATTTAGTAAAACAGGAGTTTGTGCATACATACATTGTTTATAAAATTATAGGTGATTTGGAAAGAATAAGTAAAGACTAAGTGATTGTTTTTCCTCTCCCAAATCATTAGAGTTTAAAAGCTAACAAATGAAATCTTGACTGGCAGAAGTATTTCTTTAAAGAATAAGATGTTTAAATCCTTCCCTCATTATAGAATGGCAGCTATCTGATGGATAAAAAGGATATGTAACATATTCATGAAGAACATGTAGGTGAATGAGTAAGCGGCATTATTAACAATTACTGGGAACAGTGAGCTGGAAGTAGTAAATTCTCCTATGTGGCCACATGACTAGTGGCTATTTTAGGAGTCATGGTATTGGTCTGGAGAGGCCTCTGGCCAGATACAGCAAAGCAATTTTTGTGGTCTGGAGCAACTTGTTTCTGACATGGTGCTATACTGTGGTGCTATATGAAAGTGAGGAAAGGAGGATCTCTGCCACTTCACCTAAGGTTGTATGAATGTGCAAAAGACAGAGCAGGACACTTTTTGAACCAAAGTTCAACACTGCTGATCTGAAGCCATATCAGATAAAAGCTAAGCTATCTTACCAGATCTGCTATCTGTTCAAAATTATGTGTGTATTCAAAGATACCTTTCCAGGCTTTAGGACCCACAGAGGACGACCTTCCATTGGTCCAACCACAAGAAGCACATTTGGTGGGAACAAACGTGCAGGGCAACAGTGCCTATAGCATTTAGGCTATAAAGGTAAACGTTCCCCTTGACATTGTCCAGTCGTGTCCAACTCTAGGGCGCAGTGCTCATCCCCGTCTCCAAGCCGTAGAGCCAGCATTTGTCCATGGACAGTTTCCGTGGTCACGTGGCCAGCGTGACTAGACACGGAACACCGTTACCTTCCCACCAAGGTGGTACCTATTTATCTACTTGCATTTTGCATGCTTTCGAACTGCTAGGTTGTCAGGAGCTGAGACTCCGTCGCGTGGATTCGATCTTACAACTGCTGGTCTTCAGACCTTGCAGCACAGAGGCTTCTGCTGTTTAACCCGCAGTGCCACCACATCCCACAGCTATTTAGGCTATAGCTGCATTTATATATTATATTTCTAGATGTACTCACCATATGACGAAGGGAATACTTGAACCTTCCCTCCATCCTGAGAGCTGTTGCCCTCCTACACACAGAGGGTGACAGATTTGAAGTGGGAGAGCTCTGTTAGTTGTGGGCACCCACCATGTGCACCAGAGCCCTGATTTTGCAAGGTCTTGACTCATTTGGAAACAGACAGTGGAACTGTCCCTTCTCTTGTCATCCTCTGTGTATAGGAAGCTGATGAAAATGACACTGGGGATAGGGCTAATGCTCTGCCTCCTTTTTGAGGTGTATTCACGGATGTAACACCTGAAGAAGCTTCCTTGTATATCATCATTTCAGCAGGTTTGACCAGAATTTCTTGCTCTGTTGGGCCTCTTGATTCAAACAGTGCCAGTATAGGGTTTGGAAATACCTTCCCTCGCTTACAGGATGGGTATAAAAATATGATTTATATTACAATACACATAGAAACTGGATTTAATTGGAATATTTATCAGATTTTTGGACATTTTAAATACAATAGAATTTTCATCTTGTTGCCTGATTAAAATAAAATCTGAATAAACTAATATTAAACTTACTCTTACCATCTCTTCAAAATGAATAAATGGAACTGTGTCAGGTACTTCATTTCCCATATGCATAAAGCATCATAGGAAAATACATGTTGAGAGCAGGTTTTTAGGTTGCTGAGGTTGCCCCCAGCCATTGGTCCCTTGCCACCACCAGCAGTCAATATGTGCCACCCTTTAATTCTGCAGTCCCTGGACAATATCAAACCCACTCAACTCAGATGAAGAAACTTGCAAACAGATATGAAGATGGTTTTTTTTAAATAACATGTTTTATTGTCTTAAAATAATGTTCAGAATCCTAATACTTTGTGTAGTCCTATTAAATGAATAACAATTTGCTAAGCTGAGTCCTCTTTCAGTTCCATTGATTCAAATGGGCCTACTATGACTTACTACACTAAAGTTCAGTTAGAATAAGCCAATTTGAATCAATGAAACTTCTGGAAAAGTTGACTCAATCATTCCCTGTTGACTCAATGGGCCTATTCGAATATAATTTACCTCAGAGAACAACAGTTTTTTTCCAATGGAATACAAACTTTGCATAATTATAAAAGCCCAGGTTTATGATTTACTACTTTTTTTCTTAAAGCATTCTTAAAACACTGCAGCTTGGACACATTATATTTATTTGTTTATTTAAAATATTTTGACCCAGCCTTTCTACTTAGAAGGATCCAAGACAAGTATAGAGAGTTATCTATTATCAAGCAGTGTACCATATATTATTTTGTAAAATTTGTTTTTAAAAAATAAGTTTTTGTATGAACAGATAAATAAGACAAATGGATACTATAGTTTTTGCAGAGAATCTAGATGCTCTAATTGTATTTAAGTACTTATTTTGATGTTGTAACTATTGAGTGAGTAGGTGTCATAGTCTAGGAAATGTATGATTTTTTCATACTTTTTTCCCTTTTGTGATTAATTCATTCACAAAAATGAATCCATTTACTCAAAGCAGGTTTTCTATTGATATAGGCAAAGGTGCATATTTAATTTTGGTAGCTCTATTTGCCTGCTTAAAGTATCAACAGGTGCCCAAATTCATTGTTTATTAAAATAAAATTTTACAAGGTCATTAGGATCAAAGCAGTTTCACTAGGAATATATGCATATTTCCATCTGATGAAAGATGCAAACAAAATATTGACATCTTAAATGTCGAAGCATTTGACATTTCATTTTTTCCTGGATAAGAAATAAAAGCAGGATTATCTGCTTTTGCTGTGCCTTACCAGAAAACCATTAGGAAGAGAAATGTCCAAATATTATAAGAGGTTCTATTTCAGAGTGGTTACTTGTACTTGATATAACAATTTGTATCACTGAAATACTATCCTCTTTGTGCTGAAAAATCCACCGGTAATTGATGGATGTTGTTTGCATTTTCCCCTTGAAATACATCTTGTAAATATCTATCAGTTTGGGGATTAGAAGTTGAGAAGAGGTGACAAACAAGTATCTTGCTTTCCAAGGCTAGATTGAAGGGCTACTTTCACATTCATATGATTTTTTTTCATTACTTACTTATGAGTAATTCATGTCATTTTGAAGCTAGCATGAGCAGCATTTCAGTGTTTTATTTCTTGCAATTTTAAAGAAAACAGGATGTTGCTTAATTGTTTTATGTGACTCAACAGTGATCATTCCAGACACAAACAAAAGAATCTTGTAGTTTAAAAACAGGTTTAATTAATAGGCTCACCATACATTTAAGTGTAGTGGCTTGTTCTCCTTTGATGTTACTCTATTCCCTAACAGAGGCTCATTTTTCACATGTGTATAAATAAAAAATGAGATGTATAACATCTCTGAAGCCAGCATACATGAAAGAAGGATAGTCTAAACGCATACAATGTATTCAAAAATACATTTTAAAATAATCGTTTTAGGTGTTTGTGTTTTTTTAATTGCAACACAATGAACTGTCTTACTGGAGTAAGTAAGAGTCCAGTAAGACAGTTCATTGTGTTGCATTTAAAAAAAAAAACAAAAAAAAACTAAAACGATTATTTCAAAATGTCTTTCTGAATACATTGTATGCATTTAGACTCCTTCTTTCATCAGAATGGTAGATCAGAAATTATAATTTCAAAAGGAAAATGTCTCTTAGGTAGAGAGTTTTTTAAATTGTCATTTTAAAGATACAGGTTGTAATCTTCTCCGAGGAGAGTGGAGCTCACCTTTAAATAAATAGGCATAGGATTATAATACACATCTAACTGTTGCTTCACCATGCAGTTCATTGGAATTTTGTCATTGTAAAGTAATTAATATATTTAGAAGAAAATATACTGCCAATCTTCATGTCATTAAGAGCAAAGGCAGGGGACCAAAGTAAACTACAGTACTATCAATAGTTTTGTAATGCTTAGTTCTAATAAAAATGAAGGTAATTACTAAGGGAGAATGGGAGGTAGTATTAATAGTACAGCTTGGCCAGTGTCTGCTTGATAATCTGAACTGTTGTCTGGTCCTCAAATCCACCACAGTGCAATATGTGTTACATTATATAACCTTGATGATTCTGTTGCGTAAGACAGAGTGTACAGCAGCTCTGGCTATGAGACACTTGAAAATCTTGATTCCATTTGCAAAGCTGGCCAGCAGTTAGTTTAAGAGTGGTACTGCACTGAGAGGGGGAAATGTGTCACTCACTGATTTTATGAAAGCCTGAAATACCAACTTTATGTACTGTATTTTAATACTTAGTTTAAAAAAATCCCCAATATTCAATAAGTAGCTTCTGCTACTCCAATTAGATAATGCTGACATAAGGTTAAAGCCAATATCACTAGTATATTTCTGCTAGTGCAACAGGACTTGAATCATTTTCTCCTCCCTCTCATGGTGCCACCTGAACATCTATTTGCTTTTCTGGGTTTCCCAACCCTTCAGAGCAAATTTTGACGACGCACTGGGATATGTGATGGAAGAGGGGTGAAACACTCTCCTTGTTTAGTGGACAGACTTGCTTCTGTCAGTGCAGTGAAACCATTGGATCCTTGCCATAGCTTTGTCGGTTGTTGGGTGTTGTTTTTTTAAATAAAAAGACACAAAGGGGCCCCACTGTTGCAGAAACTGCCATTTATTCCTGCTCATTGCCTCCTTTCCTTAAAGAATGACTAATCCATAGGTTTTCTAAGGAGTGTTGAAGGAGATGCTTTATCAAAAGCTTCTTGAAACTCAGACTACACAATGGGTTGAATGCAAACTCAATCATACAGTAGACTGAAATTAATGGTTGAAATCCTGTTGATTAGGAAAGTAAATCAAACTACAGTAGGTACATTGAATCAGTGGGAATTTGGTGAGTCAACTGTGTAAGCTCTACTTATTCACATGGTCACCCTCTAGTTATGCCTTACCTTAGTATAGTAAGTTGCAACTAGAGTAGACCCACTTGAATCATGTATTTTGTGATTGTGGGGAACTTTTTGGATTGAAAACCAAACTGCTCTTGGACAGCGTGCCGGGGTGGTGCTATCAGCTCCAGCACAGTTTCTGTATTTTCTGTACTGTAAAGATAGATGCAGATAATCCATTTGGCTTTTCTGCATTTTCTTTTAAACCCTTTAAACTTAGGTTTAACAGCCTTGTCTTTCTACAGTTCAAGTGGCACCATGTCCGGTTTCCTTTTGATTTGGAGGGAAAGGAGATTTTTATTCATACTTAATTCATACTGGAATGTATGAATGGCATCAGTGCTCAAATAGATATACCGTGTTCTTAAGTAAACAATACTTTTTCCACTTGAACCTCTAGGTGATTTCTATCAGTGGAAAAGAGACTGAAATGTTTTTATCATATCTGCAAATGGAGAAAATGTAGTTGAGAGTTCTTGGATAAAATAGTGAATATCTTTGGAGTGCAGGAAAGGATTTTAAGACATTTAATCAGCAAAGCCAAGCATTTCAGAATTTCTGAGTGTTGTGTGTCTTGAACCCAGGAAAGCACTAGAAGCATATAGCAGGAGCAGAACCTGTTATCAACAGCTGAGACAATTGTGGGCATGGAACAGATTTAGCCCCAGCTCCAGTGATGTTCCCAAGTATTCTTCCTTTTCTTTTTTCTTGTAGGAAATAATGTCAACAATTCACTGAAACACTGCACTTGGAGACTTTGCTTGTGGTGAAGTAAAATCCTGCCATTCACTTTTGATTGTGGATGACTTGTTCATTGCTGAAACTGATAGATCCAGCAGGAACAATGGCAGAGTGTGCTCTGTTGGTGGCAGAGTAGATCCCTGCCACATGTAGGATCTGAAACAGAGTGCAGTGGGGGAGGGAAGAGGTAGTTAGATACTCTAGCTCACCTGTGTTTCTCTTTTATCTTTTCTAGCTCTATATACTGATTGGTACTTCTAGGCAACCTTCCATCTTTCTCTGAGGTTACTTCCTGGCTCTTCTTGCTCTTACCTCTTAAATGTGCAGAGTAGATCTCCAAGACTGGAAGCCTGCTCTAAAGATCTCTGTAATTAAGTTTAGCAACGTTCTGCTCCTGCACTATTCCCAAACTGATTTTCTGTACAGTAAGTTTCCTTTTGGCTGTGCTGCCAATATCTGGAGAGAGACTGAGAAAGAAAATAAAAGCAGAATATTTTCCTCATGCACCTTGCTATCATCTCTGCCACTAAGTCAAGTAGACTTGCACATTGTTGATCATTAGCTGGAGCTTGATCAGTCATAGCAAAATCTGCTTCCTAATGGACATACACAGCAAATATATATCTGGGGTGGGGAAGTTTGCTGAGGGAACAAGAGGTGTTCAAGGGGGAACAGATAGTGAAGAAAGGGTTAAGCACACACCCCTCAGCTTTTGTACTGCAGATTGCTCTTCCACCAGATTACCTTGCAACTGTGCCTTGGAGGCCCATGTTGCTGGACCAACAGCTGAGCATTTAGTTCTGGTTTGAAGTCCCGTATACAGGTCAAAGAGCAACAGTGAGTGTTTTAGTATCCTGTTTAGACCATGATAATTTACGTTATCCTTCTTAATGTTTCATATGTTGTACCATGTTCATCTTGCTTGTTAACATGATAATTTGTTTGTCTTTTAAAAATGCATGAATTGCCTTTCCTGGTTTTCAAGAGCTTGTTGTGATTGTAAAATTGTTAAACACAAACTAAAATCAAGTGAACAGGATTGTTCTGCTCTTGGCACAGCTTCTGTTAAAAGAACTGGGAGAGAGCAGTTTCCTTTCACCATTCTAGCCTGGGCAGCAGGAACAGCTGCACCGGGGAGGTAAAGTCCCCTCACAATAGTGCTTGGCTGCTAAGGTGACACTGGATTTTGGCCCAAGTCAGCAATTATTACATCTTCCTTCTTTGTCTTTGCCAGAGTGCTTCAGAAAGGCAGGCTTCTGAGAGAAAGCATTGCACATGTGCAGTGTTATTTGTTTGTAGACTTAACTCCCTAGATTGAGGGAAAACACGAACACAAACACGTTCTTACACAATGCATGAGCAGGTTATATCTTTATTAGACCACTAAATTTTTTTTAATAAATAGCTTGCTTTTGACCTAAAGCAGTTTTCATTGATATGCACCAATATTTTGTGGAGCGTGCAGAACAAAATATAAGAGTACCAAAAATCCTTGGCAAGTGTCCTGTGCCAGGTATGCTTCTTAAATGTGAGTTTAAAAATGCAGGCTGCAAACACCATTGGAAGTATGGTTACAATGTCTGGATTCCCCCCACACACACACACTCCTCAAGCAAAGGGACATGTCCTTTTGGCATATAGTGTGGTCTTTGTTTAAGATATTTTGACCACCTTTTCCCTTAAGGAGGCGCCAAGGCAGCTTTCAACATTAAAAGACAACATTTAAAGCTAAAAACAGTAAAAAAAAACATTAAACAAACACCACACTAAAACAAAAGCAACACCAAAAAGACATGCAAAGCACTCAGGCAGCCAGTTGCTAAAGGAAAGCTTGCTTGGAGAGCAAGGTCTTTCCCTGCTTGCTGAAGGACAGCAAAGATGGGACCAGTCTAGCTTCCTGTGGGAGGGAGTTCCAGAGTTTGGGAGCAGCAACAGAGAAGACCCTCTCTCGTGTCCCCTCCCAATGCACTGTGAAGATGGTGGGACTGAGACTAGGGCTCCTCCTGATGATTTTAACACTTGAGCAGGTCCAGAAAGGGAGGTGCAGTCCTTGAGATAGCTTAGATCCATGCTGTTTAGGGCCTTATAGGTGAAAACAAAGTAAGGCATTATACCGGAGGAATAAGGGGTTTTGAGAAACTGAAAAACCAAGATAAGGCCTTAGCTGTAGGAGAAAAGGGCATGATGGAGGTGTGCCTGGCTGCTCTTCTCTTTCTTTAGTCAGAGCAGTCGCAGGGAAAACAGGAAGGAGGGACACAATGAAGGTGTGTCTGGCTGATATTTTCTTTAAATGCCTTAAATGGTTAATGTAGTTAGTTAGAGAACATGGTGTTGTATTTATCCTTGATTGAACTGCGTATTGAAAATGATGACGTTAAATATGTGAATTTTCAATTCTGAGTTTGTTTCAATTTGATTGCAGTGTGGGAAGATGATTGGTACAAAATCAATGTGCAGTTTTAGCATTGCAAGATGTTGTATTTTCTACGAATCCCAGCCTTTAGAAGTGTTTAACAGATCACTTGCAGCACTTCAAGATTATGTATCAGAAGAGGTACTTGCACATTCATTGCATCGCTGTAAACATGGGGACAGCTCACTTTTTGGCAATAGTGTGCACTCTTAATTGAGGGAGTCAGACTTGTTGGACTAAATGGAATTTATTTCTCGATAAACATGAGCCATGCAATGGCCTGTATATATATAAGATTGCATCCATGTATCCCTTAAGGATACTAGGAGGGGCTAACCACATGACCAGGTCAAAAAAGGCAAGCTGTCTGGCATTGAAATCTGATACCTGAGGTTATAGAGATTATGGAGTTAAAATGGGATTGCTCTTAAAAGACACTGGTGCCGATACTAGCTCCTGGATTTTCTGAGCATAACATTTACTTTTGCACTAATACATAAAGAAGCATTTTGCTGTTTGTTTAACTTTATGCTATCAAGGTATAAATGCTTCTTTCTTAATCCCTTTTGAAACAGCGATGGTAGACATCTGTCAGTAGTCTTGTGAGCTTGATGGGGTTGAAAGGCAGTGATATAACCAAAATCATCCAGTGTCCCTTATGATGGCCAGTGGGAGATTTGAGTCTGGATCTAGTGCTTTATCTTCTCTGCATTACAATGGCTTCCGTGTCATCAGACATTCTGCCATTGAATTTTTAAAGCAGACGTGGGAGCTGTGCAGCTGGATCAATACCTCTGGAACGGTTCACGGCTTAGGTTGTTGGACTTCTTTTCTGGTGGGTTATGTCCTTCTGCCTACTTGTACTTGTACCCAGTTTCCCAGTTTGTTACTTTTCTAAAGCCAAAATTATGTGTAGTGGGCTTCCCTTTCCCTTTAAAAAAATGGACAAGTATCAGGACGTCTTGCTTTGTTTGTGTCGGAAGTACCACAGTACAATTACTGTAGTAGATATATAATTTTTACCAAATTACATATCTGGGGTAGCTAACATCAAATTTTCAGTGGAACATGCTGAGGGGCATTGAGGACACTGACTTAAGTGTGAAATTGCCTGTTCTCCTCACTCAGAAAGAATTGTGTTGGTGCAGAAGCCTTATTTTCTTAGATTCATCTCAGTTTTGCCAAATCCACTCCGTAGCCTATTAAGTGACTTTCCAGTAACCTAGTTCTTTGTGTGATCGGGGGCTACAGTTTTTTTGGGTTCTACCCATCTTAAGTGATAGGTGGTTCTTTCTTTCCATATTATAGTACTGGCATACTATGTTATTTTTTCAAGATTCACAGGCATTCTGAAATCTTATTATTATTATTATTAATTTTTGCTTGATTTAATGTGGGAGAGATGGCATGGCAGCCAGAGAGTAGATGCACATTTGACGTAGATGCTTCAAGCCTTTCACCGTGAGCTGCTATTTCTCTCTATGTGTATATCACTGGATGCAGTGCCTGTTAGGTAATCTATTTTCTCAGTTGAGGTTGGTTTCAGGCATCTAATTATTTTACAGTACTCACAGATTACTACATCTGCCTATTTTGCATGGGCTGAACTATACTGCATTGGGCTGGCATGTTTGCCAAAAGAATATAGAAGCATGAAGTTGGAAAGAGCCTGCAAGGCCATCAAGTTCAACCCCCTACTCAGTGCAGGAATACAATCAAAACATATCTGCCGGGTGATTATCTAAGTTTTTCTTGAATGCCTCCAGTGTTTGAGCACCCATCAACTCCCGAGGTAACTGGTTCCACTGTTGTACTGCTCTAACAGTTAGGAAGTTTTTCCTGATATTCAACTGAAATCTGGCTTCCTTTAACTTGAGCCCATTGTTGCGTGTCCTGCACTCAGGGATGATTGAGAACAGATCTTGCACCTCCTTTGTATGACAGCCTTTCCTCATAAGGCTTGGTTTTCAGCCCCCTGATCATCCTTGTCACCCTCCTCTGAACTTGTTCCAATTTGTTAGCGTCCTTCTTGAAGTGTGGTGTCCAGAACTGGACACAATACTCAAGATAAGGGAGATAGTACTCAGTGTTTGTAAGTTTTCATTATGCATCTTTGGTATATAGACAGCCAGGATGATCTTTTGCCTCAATGAACTGGTCATACACCTCATGGACTGGACAGGTATTCAATATAATTCCATCCAATGTTGTTCTAAACTTCTGCCAGTCAGCTTTTAAAAAATTATATCTCCTGTGAAATTGTACTGTTGATGCTCAGACCATTGCCCTGAGTTGGCCTATTGTGAGTTAGTGCTGTATATTCAGAATTGGGGAACAGGCTGACGTCAGACACTGTCAGGCTATAAGCTCAGGAACAAACATCAAGGCCAGGTTATAGGCACACTGCCATCTTTCACTACTGAAAGATAGTGGAATCGTGCTATAATTATTAATGAGGCCTAGTTGGGACATTTCTGCCCATTTTAGCTCCACTGCTGTTGGAGTCATGGAGTGCATATTCCCACGCACTGCTGTGGCAATTGAAGTCACCAATTATAACATGTATTTTTTGCTCATGAAAATTGCCCAGGAGTTTAAGGGAAAGGGTTGCATTAGGTGGTTGAGAAATGGAGGATGCTGTGCAATTACTTAGCTCCACTGTTATTATCTCTGTATCATTGTGTTCTGTGGCAGCAGTAGATGATAGTTGGAGGTCAGGCTTGACTAATATAGTGCTTCTGTACTGTCTGTCTATGAGATAAGCCACTCTGTTCAAATCAACAGTAACCTCAAATTCAGGAAAGCCATCTAAGTTATGTTGTTGTGTAGTTTTCATCCTGAGCAGATTCTAAATGTGTGTTGAGATTTTGTGTGGGGTTGGTGAATAGTAGAAAGCTTCAGTTAGCCTTATCTTAGAAATGGTGTTATGCATTCTGTCTATGGAAAGCTGCTCTGACAAGATTTGGGAATTGCCAGTTAGAGATAACATTATCTCCAAAAATCAGCACTTCTGCTCCTTTAAATACGATTTTCTTTAAGAAGAAAAATATGGTACATCAGAGAATGCAATACATTCAGATATAACACAACTCCTGGACTAACACCCACTTCTGTCACCATCAGCTATATACAACTGCTTATTTGACTCACATACATTAATTATTTCTATATCTTTATGCACTGCTAACATTTCCCCCCTTAAGCCTATATGGATAATAAATGTTTTTCTGTGTATAAGATGCCCCCATGTGTAAGACCTCCCCACACACTTTTCTAACCCAACATTTTGATCCCTCCCCCTCCTTAATTCCATGTATAAGACAACCCTCAATTTTTAATTATTTTAGACAAAAGGATCATCTTATGCACAGAAAAATATGGTAAGCCTGGGCAGTAGACATGTGCAGCACTAACTTGATTTCTGTTTTGTTTGATCTCCTAAAAGGATATTTCATGAACATTCTGGGTTATTATCAAACAATTTCCTTTGCAAAGAAGCACAAAATAGATGGCTTTCATTGATTGGTCAGCATCTACAACCATGGGTTATTGTAGAGAAGCAAAAAGTATTATGTAGAACAGGAGTGGGTAATAGTAGCATTAGAGTTGACTTCGGCCTATGGGCACCCTTGGCTAGCCAATACTACCCCTTCTCTGATAGCAGTTAAGTTTCTTCAGAAGTGTTATTTTGAAATTGTAAGAGCCAGACGGAAGAATAACTTTGGGGATGTAGAAGCGTGGCTGAGGAGGGAAAGGCTAACTCCACTTCCCATGCACTGTGAACCCTCCAAAATGTCTTCTCTCCCTCTGCATCAGTTTGGCTTGGAAATTACCTCTGATTGGCTTTGAAGAGGTGAAAGAGACTGTGTTCAATGTACAGTGGTGCCTCGCTTAACGGGCGCCCCGTTTAACGACGAATCTGCATAGCGATGGCTTTTTTGTGATCGCATTGCAATGTTGCCTATGGGGAAAAATCGCTTTGCGATTTTTCCCCATAGTCCCATTTTCCCCCAGCTGAGTGGCGGGAGCTTCCAAAGCCGCTCAGCTAGGGGAAAATGCCGGCTAGGGCTTTGCGAGGACCGTGGGGGAGGGCTCCCCCGCGCTCCTTCCCAAGCCCTAGCCAGCATTTTCGCCCAGCTGAGCGGCGGTGGCTTCGGAAGGACCGCGGGGGAGGGTTCCCTCCCCCGCGGTCCTCCCAAAGGCCCCATTTTCGCACAGCTGATTGGCGGTTCCAAAATGGCCGCCCGCTGTGTTGCCTCGCTTTAGAGGCACCGAAAATGGCCGCCCCTATGGAGGATCTTCGCATAACGGTGAGTTTTCCCCTCATAGGAACGCATTAAACAGGGTTTAATGCGTTCCTATGGGATTTTTTGCCCCGTATAGCAACGAATCCGGATAGCGATGATTTATCCAGAATGGATTATCGTCGCTATGCGGGGCACCACTGTATATGATTGTATGAGAGAGAAAATATGTATGTGTGCATGTGTGTGCACATGTACGCATAAGGGAGTGAAAAAGTATAAGGAAATTTGTTAGTTGTTAGGAAAAGCATTCCACAATCTGACAAAAATTCCAGCACCAATGTTGGAGGGAGAAGTTAGTCTGGGTGAAAAGAAGAGAATGTGGCACAGCGAGAACTCTTAATCTGCAGTTTTCCTGATCTTATAATGTGAAATTGCTGTTAGCATTTAAATGAATGTAGAAAATCCAGTTCAAAATCTCAAAACACCGGTTACACAATGCAGAGCTTGAAGTGTGGATTTCACAATTATGAAACTCAAAGTTTACAAAAGATACTGTTTCCTAGCCGCTCAGCAGGATGCAAAGTACTATCTTCTCCAGTCAGCATGGTTCACACAAACCACTGCAGTTTCTAAATAAATCAGTAGGGTGCAAACAGATGCTGTTCTCCAGTAGCCCTGTAGGGTGCAAGCCAAATAACCCCATCCTGCGTAAAGGAAGCAATGGAACAAGCACATGCACACATAAAAGAAGACAAAGATAAACTCTTCAGGCTGCCATCCAGAGAATTTATTCTGCATCTGGAAAATTACTTTGCTTATGCAAGAAAAATGTGCTGGAAGGTTGCTAGAGGAAAATTTAGTTGCAGCTGGAAAAATCTGTACTATGGACAGACAGTTCCTTCACCCTGCTAATAATGGCCATAACTTGTAGGAAGGGCTTGCACATCCATAATCAAGAAGTAGAGCTTCTTCTGGACAGCACTACACTCAGCTGGTAGAATGTAGGCTTATTCTTTTCAGAGAGATCACCTCCATATACAGTATATGCATGCAAAAGATGCAATATTGGGGAGAAAGAATTCTCCGTGCTGTGTGAGTGGAAGAAGGCTCAAACATGCAGCAGCTTGTATATGCAGCCAGAAGTGATACAGTTTAACACTTTACCATCTATTTATTGTTATTGTGCACACTGATCTTCAATCCATGACATCTAGAATCGTGTCTTATGTGTATTTTGGATTATAATTCCTAAAATTCCCCAGGGAGCACAGAGACTAGCCGTGCTGCCTGGGGAATTCTGGGAGCTGTCATCAAAAACTGCATATACAGTGGTGCCTCACTTAGCGACGTTAATTCGTTCCGCAAAAATCGCTGCAGAACGAAAACGTTGCTATGCAATATTAAAAAGCCCATAGAAATGCATTGAAACCCCTTCAATGCATTCCTATGGGCTGAAAACTCACCGTTGAGTGAAGATCCTCCATAGTGCCACCATTTTCGGTGCCTCTAAAGCAAGGAATCTGTCCCTAAACACAGCGGGCGGCCATGTTTTTTTCCCGGTGGCCATTTTGAAACCGCCAATCAGCTGTGCGAAAATGGGGGCTTTGCAATGATCACTTCCCTGCAATCATCGCAAAGCGAAAATACCCCATAGAGAACATCGCAAAGCAATCGCTTTTGCGATCGCAAAAACAGCATCGCTAAGCGATTTCGTCACTAAACGGAGTGATCGCTAAGCGAGGCACCACTGTACATACATCTCTAATTGCATCACACCTAACTTGATCAGATGTCTTGAGTATGATGTAATGTGGTGGTCTCTGCTCCTGGGTACAAAGTTGTACTAACCCCAAAACACAATTTCCACAGGGCTCTGTGCAAGTACGTAAATCTCCATCTGTTAACACAGTACTGTAGTGCAGAGCCTGGTTGTCTAGCCTTCATAATTACCATGTTCTGGAGACTTTACAAGCATCTTGAAAAATCAGGACAAAGCTTGCTGCACCCACAGGTATCTCTTTGACCGGCAAAAGGTGCTCACTGGAAAGTGATTGCTGAATCATTCACTGGGAGGTGTCCTGATCCACTAGAAGAAGACTGCAGTGAATTCATTTTAGAGGGGTTTAAGGGGAAATGGCATTACTTTAATTCGACAATATAACAATTAGAAGTTGCTTCCATGTCAAGGGGAACCTTTACCTTTACCTCCCCTATGTGGAGTTCTGACAAAAGTATGATCAGAGAATTTCACTCAAATCAGAGAACCCATGTAGTTTTGAAAGATAAACTCACAGAAAGTTAAACTCTCAGCAGCTATTAGCTTTGGCAGTTAACCTCTGTATTCAAAGGTGATGTCGTTCAGATTACCAGATGAAACTCACCAATGCTGATTGCTGTCTTGCTGCTCTTGTCCTTATGACAAGGACAAGTGGTTAGCCCTTGTGGCAACAAGTGTACTGGACTAGATAGACATGTAGGCTGTTGAAACATAAACAGTATCTCAATCTATAATTATACATTTAATAAATTTCAGAACAGAACTTCCCATTCATAAACTCCACTTGAGCTACACATTGAGTTTAGCTTGTATTATGCATAGAATTTTTGTCTATAGTTAGTGGTTTACTTTAAATGTATTTTACCTGCATTTCATAGAAAGGAAGAATAGGTACCCCTTTCCTTTTTTTTTTTTTTGGAAATATTTTTTTAAAAATTCAATTGCTAATACATTGTTCTCAGGTGCATGTCATCAGAATGTGTTATTTTCTGTTGAAATTGGAAAAATGAACACCTACCAGCAGGCACTGCAGATTTCTTAATTCCACCTCTAACCTCAAGCATCAAAGCAAGAATTCTCCATTGCCAGTTTCCATGTTTATCTGTTAGCTAACAAACACAGCTTTGACAAGGCCAGAGTAAACTGGCAAAGTCATGGAATCATTCTGTTTTTTCAGTAAATAATCACACGGGGGAAATGAGACGTATTTCAGATGTGTGTTTCTTGGTCTTGGTCTTGTTATTGCAGTTGCTGTTCAGATATAATTATACAAGAGTAACTAGTGATCTGTTATTTATCAAAAGCATTTGAAGCAGAAGGCACGTAATTGTAATAATCAGTTTTACAGTCGAGGGCACAATACATGTGAAGGCAAAAGATGCATTTGTTCTTTTGACTGCCCTATTTGTGTGTACAATGAGTGTTGAGGGTCAGTTTTTTGTCCCCCCCCCCTTTTTTAGGATAAATTTGCAAGGACTGCTTTGCCTTCAGCCCTAGCACACTTAGATTGTATAGTCCATCATCCCGGTTAGAAATGTTTTCATATTGGCTCTGCTAATGGAATTGAGCCAGAGTCATATAAGTGTATGAATCACTGAGAGCTAAGCAAGGAGTGGGTTCGCCTCACCATAGCGATGCTGCATGAATGGTGAAATATCAGTGCAGACTCTGCATTCCTGTACATCTGACAGTTGGGCACCTATATCACCTTTCTGAATAGTACTGTCACAATTTCATTGGCAGTGAGGATTAACATTTCGTATCCAGGTATAGCTGAAACATTCTCATGATGGCTTAAACATTGAAAACATCCCGTATAAATTATAATGAGTGTGTCTTAATATCAGTGCATCCTGATCCAGTGAGACATTTAACAGTACAGGAGGTTTGGAAAATAGCAGCTAATTGCTGTAACACATTTCTCTACATTGTGTCTGTTACATTTACACTAGCTGCAACTTGTAAAATGTTGCTTTTTCACCACTTCAATGTAGTGATGCTAGACTACCGTAGGAAACCCTTTTTAAACAGGCAAAGCTATGTATGGCATGTAAGTGGAAGTCGTTAAGGAAGCCATCTAAACAGCAGCGAATTAATAAGCACTTGGAGGACTATGATTATGTATAAATGTATTTAGCAGGTTCAACAAGCAACAAAACCAGGGCCAAGATCGAGCTGTGCATTTCAGTCACCAAATAGTATCAAAATAGGGGCTGTCTTTTCCTGCACTCTCCATCTGCAGCCTTTTGTGGCAACACCAAACACCTCCTCCAAATAATTCCCTAATATTCCAGAAGGTTCGTAGATTACAGAAAGGGCTGCAGGAGGGAGGAGAGATCACCATTTCTGATAGAAGCAGTGGCACCTAGCAAAAATACACCATTATATTCCAGCTGAAGTTTTTTGAAAGGCACCACAGTGGTTTGCATTGATTTCTGTGGGGAATCCCTTAAAATTTCTAATCAACCTCCAACTTATTTGCAGATGTTTGAATAATTTATTTGGCATATGATCCACATAAGTTCCATTGTATCCAGAAGCAGCCTGAGGGCCAAAGATGGAAAATCCAGATAGTAATTTTTTTGCCCTTTAATTAATAAAGACCCCTATCTACCAGGACCTTCTCCTTTGCATGCCCCATTTAAGTGAAACTGGGTTGTACAAGAGTCTATCATTCTTTTGTGGAGCCTAATATGCGTTGGAGCATAGGAAAATCCTTTCTTAGTCTGGCTGTTGGCCTATCATCTGTTCCAACATCTTATTTCCTGCCACTGCCAGTGAGCTGGTCTTCCAGTTTTCTGGAAGCAGTTGTCATTCCATGTTATTTTGGCCTCCAGCACCTGTTTGCTGCCTTTGAATGTGATGGTTCTATTTGTATATTAATGGATAATAGCAATTAACATTTACTTCATTCATTTAGGAAATTCATATACAGTATAGTACTTCTCTCTATCAAAAGAAAGATCCCAGGGCTTTGTATTTCTATATCATTTCATAAATGAGACTAATCTTTTCTTTTCCAAAAAGCCATCTGTGTTTCACATTTTTTAAACATTTATAGCCTGTGTTGGAGCACCAACTGCTTCTTCAGTTAATTCCCCCCCCCCCGGAAAAATCCTCATGGCAGTGATTGCAGCCTTTGCCACAAGTAGGTGAAGAAGATGCAGGGGGGTGAGTGGGTCAAGAGCAGGTTATAGGATGATCATGTATGTACATGAAGGTCTGGCGGACAGTGGGAGAAATGGAACTCTCCCTGCCTCCCAGTTTGTCCAGTAAAAAAGTTGGAAATTTGGAGGAAGGGTCCTGTGGACATTTGGCACCTTTAGAAAAACGAGTGGCATGCTTTTTAAGATAAGGTTTTATAATACTTTTTTCGCTGCACTTTGTTCATCGCAGTCTTCGGGATCACATAATTAACAATATGCAGACATGTATCACCCAAATCCTATTCATTTAGGTTAGAGACTGACATTTCATTTTTAGACAGCTGAAAGAGAGACCCTTGCTCGTGGTTTCTATAGCCATCCACCTGTGATTTTTCTTCTATTTTGTTCCTTTGTGGCATTACTGTGGCAAAGGGACCATCTTAAAGCTCAATTTTACCCTTTCTACTCCCAGGTGCAAATAGTCCTATGTTACCAAGTGATATTTTCTGCTGATTTTCTTATGTGGCAAAAACTTAGCTGTATACTGTTGCATAAAACATTTGTATAGAAACTCTAAAAAGGGTCTGCTGGTCTTAGTGTTTAATTGCACAGCTTTGAAAACAAATAAAATCACACTAATATTTTCATATACGAACCTGCCTGCCTCTTAAGATCGTTCTTTTTCTGTCCCAACACCTTCACAGGCATGTTTACCAGAAGCATGAAAAAGGGACTTCCTGGTGGCTACTCTCAGGCCATAGAACTCGCTTCCAGGCAAAGTTAAGCTGCCCCTTTCTCATCCTTCTGCAAACAGGCAAAGACATTTTAATTTAGACAGGTCTTTCACCACTGAGTGACAATGAGAAAAGAAAGAGACCTTTAAGGAAAAGAGAGGTGCTCCCATGGCACAGTGGTTAAACCGCTGTACTGCAGCCTAAACTGTGCTCATGACCCGGGGTTCAATCCCTGGTAGCCGGCTCAAGGTTGACTCAGACTTCTATCCTTCCGAGGTCGGTAAAATGAGTACCCTGCTCACTGGGGGGGCAATGTGTAGCCTGCGTAATTAACTTGTAAACCGCCCAGAGAGTGCTTGAAGTGCTATGGGGCTTCGCTTTTGCTTTGCTTTTTCTAAAAATGTATGTTAAAGGTAATTTACACAGTGTTAATTCTCTGCTGTTTTAATGCAATTAATCTATAATGTGTAAGGATTTTTAAAAAATGTCTGTTTTCTGAATTCATGTTGTGATCCCCCTTGGGTCCCATAAGAGAGGAAGGCAAGATATAAATAAAATAAATTAGATTTTAAAAACACAGGATTAAAATGGAACAACATTTAGGTGAAAAAACGCCAGAAGGACCCATTTGATCTGTTTCCAAAGGAGTCTTAATGCCTAAGGTGGTCTCTGTGAATATCCTTTCAGTTGTAAATGTATTAACACAAACAGCACACCTATTCATGCAGTTGCTAAGCTATACATTATGCACTGCACGTTCTTAAAGAAATCATTTTATCTGTCTGTCTGTCTGTCTGTCTGTCTGTCTGTCTAAACCATTTTAGATAAGTTTCTCTTTTAAAAAGGACCCAAGTCAATTTACAACGATTAAAAGTTAGCATTTAAGCTAATAACAATGAGTATACAATACTAAAAGGATCAATGAAACATAAGCAACATTAAAAAAAACATTCACCGCAGTAAGGCACAACAATCCATTTTGAAAACCCCACTTCACAGCTATTCACTCAAGGAAAGCTTGCCTGAAGGAAGGGGTCTTTGCCTGCTTGCAGAAAGACAGTAAATAATTGACCAGATAGGCGGGATATAAATAAAATAAAATAAATAAATAAATAGCCATCCTGTGGGAGGGAGTTCCAGAGTCTGGGAGCAGCAACAGAGAAGGTTCTCTCCCATGTACTCACCAAACACACCTGTGAAGGTGGCAGGACCAGGAAAAAAGTCCTCTTCTGCTGATCAGCGAAGCCGTTTAGGGTTTTTTTTATAAGTTAGAACCATCACTTTAAATTATGCCTAGAACCGGATCAGCAGCCAGTGGAGCTGCTGTAACGGGGGGGGGGGGGGTTCTGTGATCCCTGTGACCAACCCCAGTTAACAATCTGGCTGCAGTGTTTTTGACCCACTGAAGTGTCCTGACACTTTCCACATAGCTTTCCTCAGGAAAGTCTAACATTCTTTAAAAATTAAGTCGCATACATCATTTAATTTGCCCCTGAATTTTTTCTTATTGGGAAGGGAGGAGGAATAAAAATGCCCACCCCATGGCCTCGAAATTTAGGAATTTTTTATTCAGTGCAGAATTCCATCTACAGAATATGGCAGCCCGACCGGAAAAATAAGAGTCTTTACTAATGATAGCGCAAAGAGATGCCAAAATGGCAAGTGCTGCCCCTAGGGATATCTAGCTTTCATTTGCCATTTTGTGATTGCCCCTGTGCTGTAAATAAAATGTCACATTTGCCTTCCTTTCCGCAGAGCTGCCGAATCTCATAAGGCCCCTTCACGCGTTACATTTTCATTCACAAGTGTTAACATTTGTACCTTCTAAGGTTCCATGTACCTTGGAAGTTTATAAATGGTGACATTGGTATCACTTGCAGCGGAAAGACACAAGTTACGTGGATCAAATTTCTGATACATGGATCTGGAATAATTAAGACACTAAAGCTGCCTCTGGTGTTACATGGTGAACTCTTGTTCTGATGCTTGCATTGCAAAAAGTTTTGTGGGAGACCGTGCTCTTCTCAGACTTTTGTATAGCTTAATAACAATAGGCATTTGCACATATGGCCAGTTGTTGTCTTTGGAACCTACAGTTGGTATTTATCTAACAATTGCTGTTCTTTTTTTCCAGTTCTATTACTTTATAGAAGAAATTGGGAAGATTATATTTTACATGTTCTGTGATTTAATTTGATGCTTCAGTGATCTGCAAATTTAGTAAAAGCTTAAACCATAAACCAACCAAGCTTTTACTGTGAGGGCAATGAAATCAGAGGCTTCATTTTAATTCATTTTACTTTCACATTTTTTTACTGTTCTTTCACATAGGACCTCAAAATAGCTAATGTCTATATAAAAATGCAGCACTCTGATCAAACACAAGAAATACCTATAATCAGAAATGCGTTTTTCATATATGTAATTAAAATAATGCAAAGAGCCCTCCCCCCAAAACCCAAACAAAGAAAATACTTGTTTGTTCCTTAAGA
Source organism: Pogona vitticeps (assembly GCF_051106095.1). Taxonomy (NCBI): domain Eukaryota; kingdom Metazoa; phylum Chordata; class Lepidosauria; order Squamata; family Agamidae; genus Pogona; species Pogona vitticeps. The sequence continues at coordinate 136,264,279 of NC_135786.1, read as the reverse complement.
TCATACAAATAAATATGTTTTTAAAGGGTACCTAAAAGATGATTGTGTGGGATGTTAAGGCCTCTGATGGACTCACTGGGTTACAAAGATCCATCGGAGCATGTGTTGGTCATTCTGGTTTAATGTTGCTAAGTGTGATATCTCCAGTGCCTATATCTACACTAGAAAGCAGCATACAAATGTTCTTTTCTTGGTTTCTTTTATTTAGGGCCGCATCTGCAGAAAAGCTGGAAAATCAAAAAAGTCCTTCAGTCGTAAGGAAGCTGAAGCCACCTTTAAGAGTTTGGTGAAGACCCATGAAAAGTATGGGTGGGTTACTCCTCCTGTGTCTGATGGCTGATATCCTTTGCAACCCACACATCAGACGCTAAACAGAACAACATAATGACAAAAATGAAGTACTCTCTTTGACATTTCCTTAATGCTGTATACCACATCCATCCTTTTTCTACTTCAGCTTCTGTTAGATATCATGAATGTCAAGAAGACATCCAAATTATTTATGAACAGATCTGTTTGCAAAGGGAGGGAAGGGAAATGCTATATAAGATTATATTTTAAAACTGGCGAATGATCCGCTTGATCATCTTTAAAGTCACTTTAGAGCAGATGCTGAAATTGTATCACTTGCCCCCCCCACCAGCCCCTGCCCTGTTCTTCCATCCAAGCCACATTGTCACTGCTTGTTCCCATGGCACAGCAACACCAACCAGCGGTACTGGAAACTCCATCCATTGTTGCTTAGTTCATTTAAATGTAAAACGAAGCAGTTAATATTTAAATAGGGAAACAGTGCATTGCAGATCCATGTTTGCTATACTGTTTTTAATCTGTGTTTCCAAGCAGGTTGACCTAACTTGAAGATGTGTTTTCTTTTGTTTGTTTTTTTTTCCTGTGGAGCTGTGGTCTGCTGTGGCTAAATTTTAGACCTCATTTGTGCTCTGTAATATGACCTTCAGTTCATGAAAACAGAAGTCTAGCAAAGACACAAGCTCTGATGTTTTTCTAAAAACACCCAGTTGGTCAAAATGTGCTAGCTATGGTAATATTGTGGTGTGCTGTTGTTCCTGATAAAACCAATGTGATCACATGAAGGTCAGTTGATGAATTTTCTGGGTCCAGGATGCAAGAGGGGTGGGTGGGCAAATGCATCATATCTTCCCTATTGGATGAGGTATTATTACAACAGCATATTTACCTGTCCACTTTTGCAGCAGCCAGACTAGGCAAAAGACAGACAAATTTAATCTTAAGTAAATGGTACTCAATTCGAAATGATGAACCTGTTACTAAAGTGAAGTCAGATTTTTTTTTAGGCATTTCTGTGACTATTTGCATGCCTAGATTTTCCTGACCCCAAACATAATAAAGTACATGAAGCCCCATGTCAGAGAATTAGTGAATATAAATGTCCAGCAGAGTCCCAAAGGATTTAAAGACTCCATATTATGTTCCTAAGAATACAACAGGTGAGTTTGAAATGTGGAACCCAAATGGAGAATTGTGTTGGACGCATTCTAAATAAAATCACCCAAACCATTTAATTGCCTCAAGACTTAAATCATTCTGTTTGAAGGACTACTGTGTAACGTCAAAGATTCTACAGTTCTATACAATGGCAGTTGGACAGCTGGCAAAATGGTGATGCAGCGGTGTGCCCAGTTTCCATCGCTGGTTGGTCCATGCAGCTAGTGTGAGGGAAGAATTTTGTGTGTGTACATGTTGATGAAAGAATGTAGCATGTGCATATGTGTGGGTGAATGATGGATGCATATATATGTGTAGGTATGGACAGATGCAGAAATTAGGAAATCAGTAGGGTAAATGCAATGCATTGATCCTTAGGGAGCTCAGAAATCTAATTCGGCTATATTTACACTGTAGGGACAGATGGTTAATAATGATGTTGATCCTCAGTTGATAATTATGATAAAACTTAAACGCTTATCAGAAAAAAAGTTGAAAAATCCCATCCATGACTTTATCCCACTCTTCTCCCTTTGTCCCAGTTCTGCGATTAGTAGAGAAAGAAACAGCTGCATAGCAGACTACGTGACTCCCTCCCCACTGTTTCCTTGCTCTCCTTGAGAGAGAGGGCAAGGCTCAGAAAGAGCGACAAGCCCCCAAGGTCACCCAGTGAGCTTCATGAATATCAGAAGGTGGATCTCCTAAGACCTCCGTCCTGCTTTTACCACAAAGTCAATTCTCAGTACCCAAACATGTGTGTTCCAGCAAAAATAATGGAACCTCTTAGTGCCTCCTTGACAGGGTCTGGATTCCACGATCCATAGGATCGCTTCTAGCTCCGCAGTTCTAAGATGATGATGTTAAGAACCATAAAGCAAAAACCTCAAATATCAAGAGCAGGCTGGCTAATCTCCCATCTTTTGCATTGCTTTTCAGTATTTTATTGTTAAATTAATGCTTACGGGAGGAATCCATCATAATGTGTCAAAGTCATGTTCATTAAAATTCAGGAAGACTAGTAATAGGCCAGAAAAGAATGGCAATATATATGAATTGGTGGCTGAAATCCGGCTGCATGACATAAGAAAATTTTTTATCTTTCATTCCATTCCTAGCCAGCAAAGAAAGAGCCCCAACCAGGATTCACAGGGATGAGTGCGCACACTGGCTTGGTAATGGTCAGGATGTTTTATTTGCCAGTTAGGAACATGTTGCAACATACACATTTTCATACACTAAGCAACAGGATTTCAGCCAATAAACCATAATCAATGTTCTGTCTAATTTTCAAACCCACTAGGTGGGCCTCTGCCCCTTGTGTGTGTAACTTCACCCCTGCATGCACGCAACGCTACCCTCCCCCCGGAACCAAAGGGGCTGAAAACTTGTCACTGTGGGTGCACAGAGGAGGAGGAGCCACCCTGTGCAGAGGGGGGTAGAGTCACGCACGGATGCACACCTTACAGGGAACCTGGATCATAACTGATACAACAGGTTTTTCACCAAAAATGAGTAAGACTAAGTTTTTCTAAAATAACTTATTTCTGAAGATATTTTACATGGGGGGGGTATAATGAGTAGGAATCATGCACCCACACAACTGGAAGTAATCCCCTTAGGATACCATGCTGTAGACCTTTCAGTAAAATTGAGGGAATCTAGGTTTCAGCCTGTTCCAGGTTGATTCCTCTGGTTCCAAAACAGTAATGAAAACCCACTCCTGTTCACACAAACACACAGAGAAGACCTATTTATTTGTTTTGCACACAAATTCTCTAAAACCAGATCCTTTAAGAAGTTCAGACAACATCCTTCCTGCCAAGATAAACTGAAATCCAGATGAAAGGGCATCAATTGCTGCTGCTGCTGCTCCTTGTTGGCACTCTGTGTATGCTCAGGGTCACATATTCCAGAAGTGAGACACAGAATTTCATGATAAACTAAAACTCTTCAAAACAGAGACTAGTTTTGAAAGTAAATGTATAAGTAAATCCTTGTGATAATAATGAATAACTTTTATAAAGTAACAGAACAGTTTTAAAAACCAGCACAACATCCCTATGAAATCAAAACTTTGGGCAGTGTTCCAGGCAATCTCCTACTTTGCTATTGCACAAGCAACGTTGGGGACTTCTGCTTGCACAAGGGGGTTCTGCACACCTCTGCACAACTGCCCTCAAAAATTGTGTGGGCTATGTCAGTTGTGAAAGCGGTTTGAAGTGAACAGGAATACAACCTCAAAACAATGAATGTGTTGTGTTTAGCTCTCGGTGGAGTTTGTACATTCGGGAACAATACAAATCAAACATATTGGCCAGAGTCTGATCAGTTGCTATGTTGCTGTAGGTGCAGGGGTGAAAATGGCAGCACGGAACTGCTGCTACTCCACAAGTCACCACTTGTATTTCTTGTTGCATACCAGTCATGTGACTTGGTGCACAACGAGAAACGGAAACTTGTTTATTTGTTAGTTCACCTTTGATATATGCCCTGGAGTAAATAAGCAGTAGGATGCACTGCTATCGCTTCTGGCTTGTGCATACAGAGGTATGTGTTGTATATGTATTAATGATCACTCCATGTATAAATAAAACATGTAAAGGAATAGGTAACAAGTATCAAAATAAGAATATGGAAAATACCTTTCCTGAAACTCTTATTTTCCTTCTGTTTCAGTTGATTTCACTAGATCGGGGTCTCCATACTATGGCCCATGGGCCACATTTGGCCTGCCTTGCCTTTTTATCAGGCCCGGGCATAGGAAGAGGACGGAAGGGAGACTCAAGCAATCCTCCACCACCCGCTGTCTTTGCAAAGATAGTGGCAGTGGGGGATTGCTTGGGTCACCCTTACCTCCTTCAGCCCTCAAAAATGTGTAAAATATGTGATGTGTCCCTCATACTGAAAATTTTGGAGACCCCTACACTAGATAATGGATCCTCCCAAATCCTAGTATTACAACTTTTTGACAAGCCCTGAGCATAATGCTGTTTTGAGCATTGAACCATAAGGATGACGATTACTCCCATACACCAGCGAAGTAATGAATGGCACTGCTAAAACCCAACCTAGGAAATGTTACCATTTTTGGACAGCATCTCCCAAAACTCTGAGCAATAGGGCTATGGGTTGTGCTGACTGGAGGATTTCCTTATACAGTGGCAAAGAGCCTGTTAATGTAGTCAATTGCACTACTGTAGGCCCATATGAATCAATTATGATTTAGTGCAGGCTTGTCCAACCTGCGGCCCGAGGGCCACATGTGGCCAAGGTTGGCTCATAATGCGACCCAGTGCAATTTTTTATTTTTAAAGAAATTCCAAGTTTCAGGTTACACTGCTGGCGCTTGCGGCCGGAATGCAGCTGGGGCACGTCACAATGGTAGGGGGGGGAGAGGGAAGGAAGGAGTGGGAGGGGAGGGGAGAGGGGGCTGTGTGACTGCATTGTGCCATCCCCGTCAATAGGTGGACCCCCTCCCCATAAAGCCACCAGAGTTGAAGCTGACAGTCTCTGCTGTCTGAGATCGCAGCTGCCGGTAAGCACACTTGGAGCGGAGCTGCGGAGGACAGCTAGGGCTGCCCCCCGATGCGACCCAAACCAAATTTATGTGCAGCCCAAACCAATTTTTCATCTTCTAATGTGGCCCAGGGAAGGTGAAAGGTTGGACACCCCTGATTTAGTGAGTCAACTCTATCAGTTCCACTGATTCAAATGAACCTACTCTTTGCTGTAGTGCAATTCAGTACATTAAGCAACAGGATTTTGCCCAATGTTTTCCTGTACAGTGGTGCCTCACTTAGCGAGCGCACCATTTAACGAAGAATCCGCATAGCGACGCATTTGTTGCGATCGCTAATGCGATCGCATTGCGATGTTTTAATAGGCAAAACATCGCATTGCAATGTTCTGGGAACAGCTGATTGGCAGTGCCAAAATGGCCGCCGGAAGAAAAAAATGGCTGCCCGCTCCGTTTTCGCGCCCTGCCCTCGCTTACCGGGTGGCGAAAATGGTGGCCGGATGGGGGAATCTTTGCATAGTGGTGAGTTTTCACCCCATAGGTACACATTAAATGGAGTTTAATGCGTTCCTATGGGTTTTTTTCCCCCGCATAGCGACAAATCCGATTAGCGACATTAATCCTGGAATGGATTAACGTTGCTATGCGGGGCACCACTGTACTCTAAATTCAAGAAACCTATCATTTCAGTTGATTACACCTCCTTTAGTGCCAGTTTGTATGACATAGTTATCTCAAGACCGAATACGTGATAATTTAAGGGTGAGTTTTAGACATGCCTGTCAGACAATTAAATGATTTCGAAGTCTTCAATTCTATCCATATATACATGTGTTGCTGACAGTCTCCAATTAGACACCTTTGAAATGCTGAAAATCACTTATGATGGTTCTTTAAAAAAGCAATGTTTCCTTTCGTTTGCTCTTTTCTGTTTGTAAATGAAAGAACCGTGATGTCTCAAAGTGTCTTCGAAACATGAATATGTATCCTTAGTTTGTTTGTTTGTTTATAAACAGGTTCAATGCAATGTCTTCTTTGACCTTCAAAAGATTTACTCCATAGCATAAATTATTCCCCTCAGACTATTTATTCCCTTTACCTAAATACTGTGGCATAGGAAGGTTGCACCACACTACACTATGCAGGCAACGCATTACCACTTGATAGTGTTCAAAGTATTTGTTCTGGGAGTAGCAGCAGCAGAAGAAACAAGCAAGAAGAAACAAGTTTTATTGTTGTTGACATCTGCCTTTATGCTTATTTACAATAATAGTTTGGGTTTTTGGTGTTAGAAGAACACTAAAGAAGGAATCCCACAGCGATCCCTAAGGGAATGTCAAGTGGTAGTGAATTGTGAAGTCACCCGAAAACAAAGGCTGAACTTCATTATATGAATGTTCCAAATTGTGCCAAGAAGCTCTAAAAAAGTATCATCCTTCAGAGTGCAGAGTTGCCTGCAGGTCCTTTCAGTGTTACTTTCAGCAGTCACTGCCAAGTCTTTACAAAATAAAAAACAGGAGGAACACAGATGATTATTATCCTTTAAAACTGTTCATGGTTTAGCAGAAATGAAGCTTTTGAAACACAACTGTTCCTTGGTTGTTGGTTTTTAATGTATGCAATGTAACAGTTGCAATTCTAATTAAGTGTCTACATGATTTAGAGGCCTTCCTCTCCCCCCCACCCCCAAATTCTATTTGCATTATGAAGATTTGTAGAGCTGTTTAGTAATGAATCCCATCTCCCCCAGTTTCTGGAATACAATAAAACTTAATTGAGCACTACTCATCTGCTAGCATAAAAGGATTAAATACATGTCTCTAGAAATGGAGGTAAAAGATGCCAAGAGACATCAATCACAAAGTACTATAAGAGAAGAAAACAGTGTTGTGTGCCATAGCCAGGTCTCAGAGTTTGATCTTCATTTCAGGGTTCTAACCATTTTTCCACTCACCAGGGCAAGGTACACAAAATTTCAGTGGAAGCTCTTGGAATCAGGGAATAAGATTATTGGATGTTGGCTTGATAGCATTTTGTTACCTCCTTGTCTATTCTGTTATTTGAGCTCTATTGCTGAACCAATATCCTCTTTACCTGATGACATCCTTTTACCCTACCAGATTCCACTTTTAGATTGACTCCAGCATTGACTCCAGCATTGACTCCAGTAGTGTAGTGAGCCCAGGGTTGAGAGGGCTGACATACCCAAGACTTTCTGAGTAACAAGGACTATAATACCATCTGCTACCATCATCCCCCACCGGCTTCACTGTTCCCTCTTAGTTCAACTGCAGTCTTCTCAATAGCTGGGAGAAAAATAGATTTTCCAATGAACTGTCTTTTCTAAGCTGCCCTGTTACCCAGTAATGAGAGGGTGATTTGATCTTGAATGGCCAATTTAGAGCCATTAACTTTTACAAAAGACCTGATCACCAATTGTTGATATGCTCTGATCCTGCAGCTTCCCTGTTTGGAGTCTCTTCATGGAGTTGTGTGGTTACTGGGACTGTCCACACAATGAGCACCTGCAATCCCAAATTCATCACCACACCTCTGCTGCCTCCCCACCCCCAATTCTTCAAACTGATTCCCAGAGGAATTGGCAACTCTAGCATGAAATCATACAAATGACTGCAATTTAAAGACTGGCACTCCCTGCTTAGAAATCCTAAAACACAGCTTCTCACCATCACAACGAACACAGAGAAATATGAGGCAATTGATCTGCAGTCATTCTCTAGAGATCATTCTAATCTGGCATGCTGCCCACCTCACTGTAGAGCTGTCCCAGTAGGTGGAACAGAATATGTATATCTTTCCCTTCTGGACAGAAAATATCCCCCACCCCCTTGTTTAAAATGGTGCTTCCACCACTGCGTTTCAACTATGCTTTACCAAGACCGGCAACAACATTGCCAAATTCAGTCCCATCATTTCATTAGGGCAAGCAAGACTCACATAAGGCTGCCCGTCCTCTGTCCTAGAGGAGAGCCTGAGGGGCATGCAGGATGAAGGTACTTATGGACGGTGAGAGGGCTCTTTGCTTTTAGAGTTTGCTTCTTTCCCTTGAGATCCTGAGAACAGGGCTACAATGCTGAAACTTTAGCTCAAACTGTAAGACCTTGAAACTTTGCCAGGATGCAGTGGAAAATATAGGGTGCTGCTTACAAAAAAAATTACTCTTAATTTCCTGCAAGTGTTTATGATGTTTGAAATAAAGGCTATCAGAACAGCTTAATTATGCACCATACCGAACGCTGGACACTGTCCCGTGAACATACATAACTGTGGTAACAACTTGGCAGTGTAGGTGTTTCGCTGCATCTAGCCCTCAGTCTGAGCCAGGGTTGTGATCCATGAAGAGTTCCTAGGGATGTAGCACACTCCCATCTGTCGGCAACTTGATGCCAGTTTGTATCACAATGGGCTCAATACACAAAATAAGAAATGATCACCATCTATATGGGATCCAATGCTTTACGACAGTTGACAAAATGAAAGTGCTGCATAAATAAGGAGCTGCAGTTTCGTTGTTCCTGCAAACATGGAACAAGTTTGGGATTTCCTGTACATGGATCTGAGGTGGCACCAGGGCCTCTTTGGCCTCAGGCAGCAAAATGTTTTGGGCTGATCCCGTGCTTCAGCACGCTGAAGTGGAATTAAGATGTCAACCCAGCATTATAATCATAACACTCTCCCTCAGCTGCCTGGTAGCACAATTCAGATTGAAAATGAATGACTCAAAGACAAAGGGCATTAGTAATCCAACCTACAGTATTAGTAATTTCCATCTGTTATTGGTATAACCTCTCACGCTTCATAGATTAACCTGGAATAGATTTTGAAAAGTTTCAGGATCTCACTTGCTCTGTTTGGCCCCCTCCCCGCCCACCACTTTCATATCTTCACAGGGAAGAGCCTTCCCTGACCACTCAATTCAATTTTCCCTGCAAAAGCTTATTATGCTAACATTCGAAAGTACACAAAATGCTGTTTCTTTCAATTAAAGACATACAAGGAAAGTATAATTCTCCGTAATGGATTCTCCACAGTTCAACACTGTGATGCCCCTTGCCATGTTGGTGTTAAATAGCATTTACTCAAATATATAGATAGATGAGGCATGGATAAGGATGATAAGGCATCAGACCCACAGGCTGCTTGCTGCCAACCTGTTTTAGATACATACTGGCCATTTAGAGCTAGCAGTTGAGCACAGTAGATATGGCTAAGTTGCAAGGCAGGAATGGGGAAAGTGAGGCCTTTCAGATGTTGCGTAAATATTACTCCTACCATCCCTCTTCGTTGGCTAGGACTGATGGCAGTTGTAAGCCAATAACATTTGGAGAATTCCCCGTCCCTCTTGTAAGGCATTTCTCCAAAGTAATCAGACCAACTCCAGATCTTTTTATGAGCATCAAGAGTTAACAGTTTATGAAGAGGCAGGCTGTGTACACTATATGGGATGTAATACACATACTAATTTATTTGTGTATTGAGAAACAAGATTTATACACCCTTGGCAGAGGGGAGCTGCTCAGTGATAGACCACACACATTGCAGGCTGAGAAAGAGTTCCTTTCCCCTTGGAGTAATACTGTATATTCAGTAAAAAGGTAAAGGTTCCCCCTGACAATTTGTCCAGTCGTGTCCGACTCTAGGGGGCAGTGCTCATCCCCGTTTCCAAGCCATAGAGCCAGCATTTGTCCACAGATAATCCTCCGTGGTCACGTGGCCAGCATGACTAGACACAGAACGTCATTTACCTTCCCACCGAGGTGGTACCTATTTATCTACTCGCATTTTTGCATTTTGCATGCTTTCGAACCGCTAGGTTGGCAGGAGCTGGGACAAGCGACAGGGGCTCACTCCATCGTGTAGATTCAAGCTTACAACTGCAGGTCTTCTGACCTTGCAGCACAAGGTCAGAAGACTTCAGCGGTTTTAACCCGCAGCGCCACCACATCCCTAATATATTCAGTAGGGGATCTTTATATACACACCATCATCAAAAAATATGACTGATTGTGCATATAGTAAGGCCGTATCAGTGGGATCAGTAACTGTGATTTCACTTATCTGCTGTCTAAAAACAGTAAATTGAAACATTCATAAATACATTTTTCCAATGTATACTTACCAGACCTGGCCACTAAAGGGAACCAGAGACTATGCTAGTCTTGCAGGGTGGGGTGGGGGTCTTGGAAATGGTCCTACTATGGTATATAGTTGGTTTCTGCACTGGGGAGGATGAGTCCCTTTACATTAAATACATGCTGTTTCTGGTTTTACTTGAGAGACGTTTCACTTTTATTAACATTTTTTGACAAGAAAAACTGCTTATTTTCAGTTTTTACTACATTTTTGTGTTTCTTTTAAATTAACAAGTGATTTTATTTGCATGCTTGTTTTCAGAAGGTGTTGGGATTTGGTGCTCAGATTGTGGGCAAACAGATGTAAGGAGGCATGAAGAGTTCACGAGAGAGAAAAAATCAAACCTAGGAGCATGATGTCACAATGTTGGGGAATCTCTGATGATACATGCATTGGAAAATGTAACAAAACCAGGTTCCTAGAAGAGTGAGCATTTCCAGGTCATTACTATGACATTGAAAACTAGAGATGAATAAAAATATATTTTTGCACAGTATTCTGCACCTTTGGAGGGAAATGTGTGACAAGGAGCCCCTTGAAACCATCTGCATTCTAAATTCAACTAAGTCATATTCTGCTCATCAGGTCAGATAAGGATAAGAGGCAGCTAATGTTTAGCCCCCAGGCATAGAGTTCCCCACACTCAGTATTGCATAATAACTCATATTATCACCACAGATTAACCTTTGCCTGTAGCCACTTATTACAAAGAAGACTGGCTGTGGCCGCACATCAGAGCATTACATTACTTCTGGAGAAGGCCTGGGTGAGAATTAAAGCTAATGAATGTCCTACACCTGAGATACATATATTTGAGACACAATGATCACATCTTTCTTATCTGATCTCATGGTGAGGGATCACTTGAAAAATTTCACCAGAGCCAGAATGACTTTCATCTCAACATAAACCTGAGCTTAGACTGGTCTACAGAAACGGGACACTTCTCTGGACTCCATAGCAGGCAGCTATGGAATGGCCATTTATGCTCCACATTATACTGATCAGTATGGATACTTACCACCAGCTTCCACCCAGAACATACAACAAAATCTGTGCAGGGATATTTGTATACGTATACCCCCATCTCTAGTCCCCACCTGTCCACCATGTACAGTACTCTGGGTGTGCAAACCTGTGGCCAAACTATTATTTTCCATGTATTTGAGGAAATCAGTAGTAATCCATGAAATAAATCTGTTACACTTTAAGCTGCAATGTCTCTTCCATTTTAATTTTTGCTACACAGGCTGAACTAACACAATCCCTTGTTGAAAATTGCTACTTTGTCTTCAGCTGGTGTTTCACAATCCACCTAGCTAGACTGCATCTTAAATTAAGGCTGATTGGACTAATTACACCACCACAATTTCATGGTGCATACACATGTGTTTTTGTTTTTTCTCTTTTATGTTATTGTGAAAGAAGAAAGAGGATGACAGAATGAAAATATGAAGAGTTTTGTTTTGGAAATCATTGAGGGGCAATATTCTAATCAGGTATTGATAGAAGAGTTAATAATATCCACTATATTAAAACACATTAATTATAGCAGTGAAATGAAAACAGAGCAAGTTATACTAAAACATACCCATTCCCATAAATGCCTTTGTGCCCGTAGAGGCATTCACCTCTATAGGTCAACCAGCTGTTCAAAGGGGATGAGTTTTTCTTCCTGCACAGAGATTTCCTCAGAAAAATGTGCCTTCACAATCAAACTTTCAAATGAAACTTGTGTTTACTTTCCAATGACCAATAATAAAATTCAGCACACTAAATACAAAATATGCCTGCGAGGAAAATCACATCCTATGACGGACAGCTCTTGCAAGTTGGAAGAGCAACAAGTGGAATTTGCCATGCAAGAGACAATATTAGAATCCACTGAGCGTACTCTGGTCTCTGGGCACACTTGAGATAGCACCTTGGCTGCCAGCCACTGACAAAACTGTGTTATTCTTTCATATTAATAAATGAAAGCTTAGACATCCCACTGTCCAAGAAAATGAGAAAACATGAGAAGAAAGGAAGACACCAGGTCCACAACAAACACCAGATCCTAGACAGAGGCATAAGGTGTTGATGTCAAAATAATTCTGACAAACACAGGTAGCTTCAGAGGAGTACTCAAGTTAGTCTGTTTCAGCAACAACAGGGGGGGGGGGGGGAAGAAGTATTGTGCTAGTTTCAGTGTGAGCATTTGCGGTTCCACAAGGTCCAAAGAAGTGGATTGTGACTCACAAAATCAAACAGTGAAACAAAGTTCCCCCAGTACTTTCCCTTCTGGTTTGGTGTTGGTTTTGCCAATGCCCAGACACAGGTTGGTGTATATTTTCCTCTCCTTAAACAGTACCAGAAAATGGGGGAAAGAATGAGAAGCAAGGCAAATGGACAAAAGAAAAACAAAACAATGAGAAATGTATAGAGGAGTGTAAAAGTGTCCCACAGGTTTCAGGTTGGCAGCACCAGTCCTACCATTAGACAACAGTGAAGTAGAGGCAGAACATGCCAGGAACTGCTGGGGCAACTGCTTGGCTGCTGTCTTCCATTACAGCAATGATCCCCAACCTTGGGCCTCCAGATGTTCTTGAACTTCAACTCCCAGAAATCCTGGCCAGCAGAGATGGTGGTGAAGGCTTCTGGGAGTTGTAGTCCAGGAACATCTGGGGGCCCAAGGTTGGGGACCACTGCATTACAGGACAGAGCTCCGTGTACCACAACATTGTCTAAGGCTACCTGTGCTAATCTGCTGCCTTGGATTTGGTGGAGGACACTGAATAAACTCCAAGCTAGCCCAGGCCGATTTTAATTTGGTGGAATAGTTTTAAATGTTCAGAGATCTATTGATTTCAATGGATGTTATGATCTTGTTTATTGGATTTTAAGAATTTTATGGTTGAATCTGTTTTTTATTGTTATTTTTATTGCAGTTTATTTTATTTCATTGCCATTCCTATGTTATTCTCTAATGTTCCGTTTTTGGGAACTGCTTGTATATTACTTTATTCCATCATGTGTAGGTGCTGCTGCTCCAGAAAAGAGACTGGATCGCAGAAGGAAGCAGCTACAGGCCAAGCCAAGATCTACTCATTCATATGTTTCTCCTTCACATCTCTCTAGGGTACCTGGCATTTTCCCTATCACATTTAGATTTTTAATTTCAGGTGTGCACTGCATAGCATTTATAAAATCCCTGTTTGCAATAAAACATGTCACTCACAAAGACTGCAGGAATCCCACAAGAAAAGTTAAAGTGAGGCGATTATTAGTTGAGGGACTCCATAAGCTATTATGCAAATCCATCCTGGCCATTCTCCTTGCAAATAGATACAAGCCTAATATCTCTGCCTGGAGCTTTTAATGGAAGAAGCTCTTTTGCAAAGTTCTGAGCAAGGAAGAAGAACCATGGAGGTATTGTGTGGCTCCAATTAGTGCAGCTTGCAATGAGATTCCAAGAAGTCAGGAATCTAGGAAACTGTCTTATATTGAGTGAAGCTATCGGTGCCTGTCACATATGAAGTATTATTGACTGACAGACATGGTTCTTCAGGGTTTCACTTCAGGCAAGAAGTTTTCCAGCCCCATAGAGAAATGCTGAAGATTAGATCTGGGGCGTTCCATGTGCAGAGTGCTCTAGCGCTGAACGACAGCCCTCCCTCACAATCTGGTTGCTGGATTAGGAATGCATTCGCTAAGCACTGAAAAGGATCACAAACTAGATCAAACTACTCAGGTCTACTGGAGGCTTCACTAGCTATATAACTCCGTGAGTTGGATATCTCACTGGGGATTCAAAGGTCAAGAGTCTGACTACTCAACTGGGTGTTTCAAGAGAAGAGGCAAAATGTGTAGCCTTGGGCCAGCTGCACAGTCCCAGGGCATACCCAGAAGAAGAAGAAGAAGAAGAAGAATGGCAAATTACTTCTACTTTACTCCTGGAAAACCCTGGAAAGTTTGCTAAAAGTCAGAATAGATGACACATAATTTTCTGGAAGCTTCATGCCCCCTTGGGAGTCCTTTATGTCATCAGACATGCAAAGGGGCCCAGAAGCATCTGTATACACTGGGATCCCGCAACATCTGTCAGCCCCTTGTTTTCCTTTCTGTCCCAATGGAAAGATCCACGAGGGCAGCAAATCACATAGGGAGAGACTGACTTTGCCCACCTTATCATTTGTTTCCTCGTTACATTGATAATCTGCCTCAGTTCCACAGGAGCTCAAAGCAATTTATGTGGCAGTGAGTTCCATGGGCAATGATGCCATGGGATCCTCAAAAGGAAATGGAAGAATAGAAATGTGTCAATGACCAAGTCCTGTTCTGGGATGGATGCAAAGTACCAGCAAGTGTCAGACATTTCCATACATGGTCAGTGCTGTGGGGCTTTGTAAGAATCGAGTTCATCTTCCCAAGATTCATAGAGTTTTGAGAGAGATGATTTCTCCTTAGAAGTATAAAGTGTGATGAAATCAGAGAAATGAGAGCAGTCGGGTCAGACTTGTAGTTGGTATATGGTGGGGCAGAATTACCCAGGAAAGCCTCTTGCTCACCAGAAACAGTTAAAATTATTTACGACTAGCAATATCCACAATTGGCGAGATAGTTCCGTGGTTTAGATATTTGGCTGCAGAGCCGAAGATTCAGAGTTCGATGCTCCACTCTGCCTTGTGGGAGAAGAGCCAGCCTGTGTGGCCTTGGGCAAGCAGCACAGTCCCAGGAACCCCCAGAGGAAGGGAATAGTAAACCACTTTTGAGTTTTCTCTACCTAAAAAACCCTGGAAAGGGTCTCCATAAGTCAGAGTTGACATGCCAACACATGACATGAGCAATATCCACATATGTTGCAAAAGAGAGTTATGGGACTCGATATATCTTGGTGGGGAATATGGGTCTCATTATTTTAGTGATGAATTTTGATTTCCTTTGTTTTATACAGTATATACAGTTTTATTTGTTCCTTACCAAGATGCTAAAGAAGTCACAGCAGAGCCCCCAGATATTTGCCTAAGGTGATACATGAAATCTGCAAGGACATCCAAGAGCAGAACAGATGTCTCTTGTCTCCCTTCCAGTGGTGTTTGATGTTTCTTATCAGCAAAAATCAGCTTCTTGCACCTGTTAGAAAATCCTTTCTGTTTTGTCTCTTTTGCCTTTAGGCTACAGAGATAGAAGATTCCGGGGTCTGAAGATTCGGGGGCCTGTCAGTCACCAGAATGGAGACTTAACAGCAGCCCCCGACCGGCACCTCCACACACACACACACCCCATTTGGTGTGTGTGGCTTTTAAGGGACAACTGTCTGAAATCTGCTTTCATCCCTTCAGCAAAGTTTGGACAGCCCGCTTGACATCACAGGCGCCTTCTTGCTAAGCTCCACTGCTTCCCTGAGAATGCCGAGGCAGCCTAATTAAGCACAGCTTTTCCAGAGGCTTCTTTTCCAAGGTCAAAAGGGAGGACAATTTATCCCCCCCACCCCACCCCTTGTTTCTAAGACCAGACAAGAAGCAGGAGGGTGAAAGGCGCATCCCTTTAGCAAGGGTCAATACCGCTGTCAGGTGGAGGGATTTCTTTCAAACTGTAATCAGATATTTTTAGCAGCATTAGAATTTAGCAAAGCTTCCATATCCCTCAGCCCTGGAGAGCCAATGTTTTTCCTGGAAGGCCTCTCAGCATGTCCACAGCATGTCCCTTCTGTATGTCCATGAGAGGACAGAGGGAAAGGCAGGATCTCCTCTTTGAAGACCTGTACTTGCACCTGGGTCCTCTGCAGATGGCTTCTGTTATAGGGCTTTGTGAAATAATCTTCTATGTTGCCCTTCAATTCAATTCACCTTTCAGGACAACCTGAATTCCATAGATCAGGTCTGCCTGAAAATTTCCATAAACTGTTGCTGCATCCTCATATCCCTTATGTCTGCTGTTCAAGCAAACAAGATGAATCGGGGATATGGGGGTGGGGGGACACTGGGAGATAAACCATTTTCCTTCTTCATCCAACTGGGGACTGCAGAGTTCATTTGCTCACCCCATATTTTATCTCCTCACAGTTTTGTCCCCACACCATTTTCTCTTCAGCAGAGCTGGGGTGCCGGACCTCCACCCAGGAAAAAGCATTCAGAGAGAAACTGCTGAGAGACCCAGCTCACCCAGAATTGTTTAACTCTGCTCTCCCCTTATTCCTTTTCTTCCTCTCTGAGAAAGTTTCTGTTTTTGAACCCATGGAACTGTATGTATTGCTTATGTCTAATCTGACCCCCAAATTCTAATTTTGTCCCAGATCCTGCCAACCTAGCAATTCGAAAGCATGCAAATGCAAGTAGATAAATAGGTACCACCTCGGTGGGAAGGTAATGGCGTTCCATGTCTAGTTAAGCTGGCCACGTGACCACAGAAACTGTCTTTGGACAAATGCTGGCTCTACAGCTTGGAGACGAGGATGACCACCACACCCTAGAGTCAGACACGACTAGACTAAATGTCAAGGGGAACCTTTACCTTTTTTAATTTGGCCCCAGACGATACCAAAATTATCTTACAAGAAATATACTGCAGAACTGTAACAGGTATTTAGTAGGTGTCTGAGGAAAGCCCACATTAAAGGAAAAATAATTAAATGCCACTAGTTGTCACTTTCAGTCCACAGCTGAGACCATTCACACACATTATAAGTGATCTCCAACCCATCCTCAGCAAGAACACTTCATTCTCCCAAATCCTTGGTGTCAGACCCATAGTGGCTTATATTGACACACAATGGACTACATAACATCGACACAGAGATGGGAATGAAACTCTGCTACACACCCAGACGCCAGCTCTTCCCCCACATTTATTCGAGCAACACAATTACTGGACCTAACAATGTTGCACACAACATCAAAGGTACTGTACTTTTACCTGTTTCTCTACCAATGTTATTATGCCATTTTTTTTTGCCAATAATGCCCATCTGCACTCTACATAGGACAAACAGGAAAATCTCCTTGCAGACTGATCAATGGACATAAATCTGACATCAGGAATGGCAGAAATCCGTTTCGCCTCATTTCAGTTTGCCAGGACATTCCACAGATTATTTGAAAGTGACCATCCTAGAAAAAAAGACAAGGATCCAGAGAGAAACAGCTGAGATCGAAGATATACACATGCTAGACACATATACCAAAGGACTTAATATAAACCAAGGGTTTTTGGGGCACTACCAAATATAAACACTACAATATTGTACTGTACTGCACCTCCCAGATATTTTTCTAAGGTAACACAAATTCTGGTCTGCTCTCCTGGTTATCCATTGTCTGGGGTAATTCACATACTTTACAAGTGATTACAAAGAAAAGCTTGTAGAGAGGGAAATTTATCAAGGACTGTAAATAGCCCACCTGATTAACATCATCCTTACTCTATCATTGTTATCTGACCATTGTTATTTTACCATTGTAAATAGATGGTCATTTTACCATCTATGACAGAGGTTCTCACATTCTTTATAGCATTAGCTTCTACTAAAGATCTGCATACCAAAGACACTATCATCACAATGCTTAACACTCACTGACTTTCTTACCAACCAGCCACAACTGTGATGCCATGTATAAATACTTGCCACATTATAGCTCCTTCTCTTATGTCTGATAAAGTGGACTTATCCATGTAAGTTCACATTAAAAAATGCCTCGTGGCGCAGTGGTTAAACCGCTGTACTGCAGCCAAAACTGTGCTCACAACCTGGGGTTCAATCCCAGGTAGCCGGCTCAAGGTTGATTCAGCCTTCTATCCTTCCGAGGTCGGTAAAATGAGCACCCACCTTGCTGGGGGGGCAATGTGTAGCCTGCATAATTAACTTGTAAACAGTCCAGAGTGCTTGAAGCGCTATGGGGCGGTATATAAGCAGCACGCTTTGCTTTTGCTTTTTAAAGTACCACCACATGTTTCTCTAACTCTTTATTTTTATTTTGTTTTCACCTATAATGCTCACAATATAATATCACAGTTGGTCTTTAAGGTGTCACAATGTTTTTGTCTTCTTTATTTTTTTATGTTTATTTTGGTTTTGCCTGATATGCCACCACAAACACAGCTACCTCTTCCAAAAGGAGGAGTTGTAGGTTTCCGTATCTTTCTCCATTGAGAAACCCTTGATTCAGAGAATAGATAGCTACTTTGGAATGCCTGACTACCTTCAAGAACTCCTTCCTTTTAATTCTGTACATTCAGTGCACTAGAGTATAGTGGCAAGCATGTTTTACTCTGGCGTTCACCACAATTCAAAGGCATTCGGTGTGTTCCTCTTATTTCCATTATGGTTTCAGGATGAACCTGAATGCACACCGTGAATCAGCAGCCACCCAAGTGACTAGTACTGTACCTACAAAGTGGCATATCTGTGCTTGTGTTACACAACAATCTGAACGATCCATATTGTTGCTCTTTCGTCTTTTAGATTAGCATACAATATGGGACAAACTTTATTTTCTTCCCATTCTTTTTGTCTGTTTTCTTCACCCTCCTTCTCTCTTAAGATAAAAAACAGTTTGGTGACTCACCAGTAATCCTCCAAACTGCCCTTTATTGCAAACTAGCAGCGCACTATAGTACAGTTATAGCCTCAGGCCAATGTTTTCCCTGCTTCTGCCCCACAAATGCTTTCATTTAATCATCATTTATAAATAGATGTCCAGTTACTGTGAGGGGAAAATGAAAGGCTGCATTGTGACCTTTCGTCATGCAGAAACTGTTGTGCTAAATAAAGCCAATGGGGGTGGTCGTGTGCTGCATTGTCGTTCTCTAACAAGAAATGCAACTGAACACTTGTACACATCACTGTATTACTTGCAGTTTTGTTTTTTTCTATTAAAATAAATCCATCCTTGCAGAATAAATTTGAGAGAGGTAAGAGGAACATTTTCATGGCCAGCAGCAATGCTTGCGGGGGGGGGGACCCCCAATACCTATTGTAGGCATAGAAGATACAGGTGCCCTTTACCAACTCCCAGCTCTGCAGCATAGGGTAGAATGAAGGGATGTAGCTCAGTAGCAAAATATGGGTTTTGAAAGCAGAAAGTCACCAGTGTAATCCTGGTATCTTTTGTTTGAAAGACATCTGGCTAGCAGGACAGGAGACAAACCTCAGCTACAGATCTTGAGAAGCTGCTGGATTAGCTGGTCCAGAGGTCTTGCATGGATTTAGTGAAGATACATTCACAGACTTTTGCTCCAGACTGTGCATGATTCCTTCTGCACCTGCTTCCTTTGCAAGTCATGCGCGCATGCGCATATGAGAATGAGACAACCACTGATGCCTGGGAAGGGCTGCCAGCTCAATGGCAAGGAATGAAAAAGTAAGAGGAGCCAGTTTTTCTTTGTGTCAATGAGGATGGGGAGAGATGCAGAGGTCATATCTGGCAAAACAGCTGCAGTCTGTAGGTGACCAGTTGCAGCCGATAATCCGTTGATGTTGCAGGTTCACAAATAGCTGTTTGTCAAGACAGGTAAATGCAACATCCCTACCTCCAAAAACATCAGATGCTCAAGAGCAACAATAGGGAGAAAGCTATTGCCTCTGTGCCTCACTTGAGAGCTTTTGTCCAGAAAGGCTTCTGACTGGCCAGCTTGATGTCGTAGTGAACAAAGAGCTGAGATCTTGGACCTTTGGTCTGACTCAGCAGGTCATTCATTGAGCTCATGTGTTTTTCATCACCTGTTAAGTGCCAAAGATATGCACATCATTAGCAAAATAAATCATGGACTATCGGATGTTGCACATGGCTGTGGAGGCATAAGACTGGGGGGGCATAGAATCCAACATAGACTTCTGAGCAACACAATTTCTAGGTGTTTTGCTCTCTAGGGATATTTCTCCCATCAGGTTGTCTACTGAGGAATGTTTGCCGCAAAAGACCAGAAATGCGGTCAAGGTTTGGAAGTGAGCATGCTATGAATGTGCCTGTAATTTATTATTGCCGTTCAAAGCCCTAAAACATTTCCCATCACCTAGACAGGACAAATTGGAGAGGGACGGGGGGGGGGGGAAGCTTTTTCTTATTTTGGTAGCAGCATCACAAGTATGGAACTCCCTCCCGAGGGACACCAGATTGGCATCTTCCTCATACTGTGTTAAATGGCCTGCAAAAGCCACACTATTGGGCTTTGGATTTTGTAAGTTGTCTTTCTTTTCCATTCTAATGCCGCACTCAAATTTTAATGGTTTGTTTGCTTTGTCTTCTTCCTTCCTGTTTCTTTCCTTTGTGAAAGATTCTTATATTTTTCCTATGCACCTTTCTACACATGTGATTCGGTTACAGCAATATCAATAATAAGAAAATATAGTCATGGAGATGTCCAGAAGCTAGTCATGCCTGCAGCCTGTCGTACCAAAAACAACGAAGGGTTTTATCCCACCTCAAAGACGAACAAACAAAACGTGTTAGTTTTTAATGTTATGGACTGCATATATCTAGACATTGGCCTCAGCGATGTCCCACCTGAGCTCAGCATATCCTAGAACAAGTCGCACACTGGCCTCAGGGCTACACATTATCAGGAAAGATCATTAGTAGCAGAGAAACCAATAAAGAAGCTTATTCGTCAATATTGATCTTGTTAAGAAAACATCGATTAGCTTTAGATGTTCCCTGCAATGGAATTCTGCAACCATTACTTTTAAACAATAGATAAAACAGGGGAGGGCCGCAATGCTGAGAAAGCAGCAGGTACTACAGTTCCCAATCTTGTCTTATAGCTGTTGCTAATATGCCATAGTGTGATTTGGTGACAAGTCAAAAACAAATTATAATGACCCTAAGAGGGTTTTCAAAGTAAGGCAGGTATTTAAGGGAGAGTTTTAGCAATTCCATTCTCTCTGTTAACCAGTGAGTTTCCATGGCTGAGTGGGGATTCAGAGCCATGTCTTCTGAATCTTATTCCATCACTCTATCCCCTGTGTCACAGTGGTGTAATATGTCGTTACATTCAGGTGACAAAAGGTTTTCCAGTTCCTCCCAAGTGTACTCCTGCTCATTTAGGAACTCTCCAGAGGGTGCTCAATCACTTCAGGGATCAGTGAGTCTCTTGCATATTTTTTTAAAAAAATCTTACAGTCTTGATCGTGTAACAAGATGCTGGCCTTCAGCTATCTTGTGAGTCAGTATGTCAGCAAATCATCAATATTCATTTATTTGGCAGGCTGGGGTTGTTAGCATTTGCACTCCAACTCATTCCTACTCCCTCCCTGCTTTGCTCTTCAAGTGCTGCCATCCATTCTGAATCTTCCAAAAGTACCCTGTACCCCCAAATTCACCCAGCCCCATCCTCCTCTTTACATACGGGGGTCTCCTGCCACCACACCATGATTCTGCCTCCATCCCTCCTTTCCTTCAGGTCTATGCATAAAAAGCACACTTCCCGTGAAGTCTCCAGCGCAAGGCATCTAATTCTCATTCTAAACATAGTCTCAGAACCTGTGGAACTGAACTATTTCCTTCCCTGCCCTCGCCATCAGATTTTGATATTCTCAAGGCTGTGTTATATCTTCTTCCTGTTGACTGTAAAATATTGTGCTTATTGACAGTATTTTTAAAAATGTATTTTTAAATGGAAAAAAATTCAGACTGCTGCAACTCCCAGTCTACCTGCTTGGTAGTTCACCTCTAGCGAGGAGCAATCACACCTTGCACTTTAATTTGGCTTAATGGCAGACCCTCTTCTGGCCTCATTTAACCAGGTGCCATAACTCATTGTGCTCTCCCATTTTCCCCACCAAACCTGAAGCTAGAAGCATGCAGAAGTACAGCCTGTAATGACATAAATGCTGTGGACCCAATTACTTATTATATCAATATCCATGTCAGGATCTTTTGTCTAAAATAATCCTAGGTGGAGGGAATGGATATCTATCAGAGGACATATGGAGCATAGGAAGAAAATGTGAAATCCTCCCCACCTTTCTTCTTCTTCTTCTTCTTCTCCTTATTTTAAAAGCCTACCTCTCCCTATACTGCAAATAAAAATAAAAGTATCAAGCAAAAAAGGTTAATTCAGCCCTAGTTCTGTGCCATGGTCCCAGTCAGACCACCCTATTACTGCCCAACCAAGGACTGCCTTTTCAGGGCTCTGTGATGTGGCTTAAAGTCACACTTTTAATGCCCAGTGAGGCCCTGACATGAGCAATCTGAGCTAGAGGTTTTTTCTGCATCAAGCCACAGGTCTGACCTTTAGAAAACTGCTGCCAAGACTATACAACTTCAGACTTTATTGTCTGGACAGATCATGATCTGGTGGGGTGCAGACTCACTGGAACTCAGAGCATCTGCAGGGGCAGGGGACTGATCAAGAGGGTCTGATGCAGGAGGCTGATAGATCCAAATGGTTTCCTGACGGTTCTTCCAGTTGCTTCAGCAGGCAATTCTGTTGAAGCTCTGGTTGATTTCTGGAATGTGTAAATGGCCAGGACCACTGACATGGTTGCTCCTAAGTGTCCCCTCCCATGAAGTAGAATCAAATTGGCCTTGGTTTACCAGGGAGCTGGTGGTGATGAAACAAAAGCAGAACTTCCCAAAATGTGTGCTGTAATGGTCTGCATCCCTTGAGGTGCCCCGCAGCTTCCTTGTGGGCAGCCAAACCAGCCAGGAGGAAAGTGGAAGCTTTTTTTCTCCCTCCAGCTAAGAAGCCATTCTTCTCTACCATCATTGCATCTGCACAGAGTTGCCCAGCGGAGCTCTTTTGAGTGGTTAAAGCCTTGTCACAGGCTCTCACAGGAAGAGAATGCAGATCACCCTGGAGCGCACTGTGAAGAATTTGCAAAACACTTTGCAGGCAAAATCGCTCAGATTCACTCTGGCTTGGATGCTGCAGTTGATACAGGTCCTCTTAATGTAACTATATGCCCCCTGCTCGTCCTGTGTTAATGGAAAATTGTAAGTTTTTGCAACCTGATATGGACAGGATCCTTGGAGAGGTAAATATGGCCATATCTCTGTTGGACCCTTGCCCTTCCTGGCTCATAACAGCTATCAGACAACAGCCGGTGAAGTGGGTAGGAGGTGCAGTGAATGCCTCGTTTCACCCCCTGCATGTGTAAAGGAAACATATCAGCAGCCATTGGTGTTCCTGTAAAAGGGGATGTAATCCCTGTAATCAACTTCAGTTAAAAATGTGGCTGCAGTGTTTTGGACTTGACGTTTTTTGAACATTTTCCAAAGGCAGGCCCACATAGAGTGCAGTACAATAATCCAGCTGGGTTGTAACTAAGACATGTGTCACTGTGGCCAGATCAGATCTGTTGAATGTTTGCACCTGCCATACCAGTTTTGACTGTGCAAAGGCACCCATGGCCACCACCATCGAAATCTGGGCATCCAGGCTCAGAAACAAATAGAGTGGTTACTTACCTGTAACTATGGTTCTTCTAGTGGTCCTCAGTGAATCCACACAACTGGGTATAAACTGCGCTTGCACTGGATCCTCGGAATATTCTAGAGCTTAAGATGAAAAGAAACATAGTAGTACATTGCCCCTATTGCGCATGCTCTGCCCACCCATAGCCTCAGTTTCACTTGTCTGCTGTTGGCATCGTTTTAGAGCAAAAGCGAAGAGTGACGGATAGTGGGGAGGTTGGGTGGGATGTGTGGATTCACAGAGGACCACTAGAAGAACCATAGTTACAGGTAAGTGACCACTCTTTCTTCTATGTGGCCTCTGTGAATCGACACAACTGGGTGACTGACACGCTCACTTACCGGAAGGTGGGCCGTCACTCCAGCACCGAAGTAAGGACAGCTCTCCCAAACTTAGGTTCCTTCTTGGCTCTAAGATCAAGGCGATAATAGGTCACGAAAGTGGATGGAGTAGACCATGTAGCTGTCCTGCAGATGTCTGAAACATCAATACCTCGCATTAAGGCTGTGGAAGTCACCACAGATCTGGTGGAATGAGCCTTAAGAGCACCTGGTGGGGTCTTGCCCAGTAGTTCATAAGCCAGAGTAATTGTGGATATGATCTAATGAGAAATCGTTCGTGAGGACATGGCAGATCCTTTGGTAGGACCATGAAAACAAAGGAACAGTCTGGATGAAACACGGAAGTCTTTGGTTCTGGATGTGTAGAAGGTCAACGCACAGTGAACATCTAAACAATGGGGCATACGCTCAACATCTGATGAAGGGTTAGGGAATAACGTGGGAAGAATCAACGGCTGGTTTACATGGAAACCTGAGATAACTTTAGGAAGAAATGAGACATCTGGATACAGGACTACTTTATCCGGATAAAATTGGAGGTAAGGTGTGTCAACTCTAAGTGCAGCGAGCTCACTAGCCCACCTGGCAGAGGTTATTGCAACCAAAAACAATGTCTTATATGATAAAAGTCGCAGATCAGAAGAGGTCATAGGCTCAAATGGTGGTTGTGAGAGAACGTGCAATACAACACTCAAAGACCATTAAATATATAATACATTTAATGTAACTATATGCCCCCATTTAAATATATTTTCAAGGTTGGGTGCAAAAACAGATGGGAGGCATCAGAACCCAAAGGTTGGTAAGAAATAATAGCTGAAATATAGACCTTGAGGGTAGAAAAAGCTAAATTTTGGTCAAAAAGGTAGCGTAAGTATGACAACAGAGTTTCAAGAGAAATGGGTATAGGGCATTCGTTTCTCCATTTTGTGAATCTTAGAAAGTTATTCCACTTGTATTTGTATAAAAGCTTAGTGGATGGCTTCCTAGCTTTTTCTAACACTTCCTGAATCTTGGGAGAATTCTCCACGCTGTGAGATGTAGAGCATCCACGTCCGGGTGCCAGATTTTGCCTGCATTCTGTTTTAGCAGGTGTGGCAGCTTTGAAAGATTGATGAACTGTGTTGCCATTAGCTCGAGGGTAGTAAACCATGGCTGTTGTGGCCACGACAGTGCAATCAAGATGGCATTTGCATGAACCTGATTGATTTTGATTAGAGTCCTTTGGATCAGGGGAATGGGGGGAAACAGATAAAGAAGACAGTCCATCCATTCCACCATGAAAGCATCCCCGAGCGAAGCTTTTTCCATTCCTGCCCGAGAGCAAAACATGCCATATTTGGTGTTGATGCAACTGGCGAACATGTCAACTTCCGGAAATCCCCACCTCTCACAGATTGCATTGAAGACAGCATTGTCTAGTTGCCACTCGTGCATCTGAATCTCCAACCGACTGAGTGTGTCTGCCAGGTCATTGTCGCTCGTCGATATGTGACTGGCCACAGGGAAAATGTGATGGACATAACACCACTCCCACTAAGTACAGAAGCAACATTGAGTGGATGCCTCCTTGTTTGTTGATGTAAAACATCACCGTGGTGTTGTCGGTAACTACTTGGACACCACGACCTATTAGGAGAGGACGAAATGCACAAAAGACCTTGATCTCTAGATGGTTGATATGCAAGAGTCTCTCCTTTTTGGACCACATGGATTTTGTGAGAGCCGCAGTGTGCTCCCCAACCTGTGGGGTTTGCATCTGGTGTCATTTGTACTGTGAGCTGCATCGGACGGAACGGATGCCCCATTAATAGGTTTGTGCTGGATGACCACCATTTCAGCTGCTCTGCTAACTCAGGTGTGACCTGGAGACGCATGGATGGATGATCTACCATGGCATCGAATTGAGAGAGATACCAGGCTTGAAGGGCCCACATTTTTGGTCTGGCATGAGAAATGGCAGAAGTCGTGGAAGCCATCAGTCCCAGAAGATGCTGTATGCGATGAACCGAGATTCTGGAGTGTGGGCAAAAAGGATGTATGGCCCACTGTATTTTCCTGATGCATTCTGGTGGGAGAAAAACCCTTGCCTTGATGGAGTCTAGACGTGCCCCTATGTAGTCTATGACTTGAGTAGGTTGTAGTTGAGATTTGTCTTTGTTGATGGTCAGACCGAGTCTTGTGAGGGTCTGAAGAACAAACCCAGTGTTTACTATCACTCTGCGGTGAGAGGCAGCTACTATCAACCAATCGTTGATATATGGAAATATGGTGATGTCATGAACTTGAAGGTAGGCTCCTGTAGGTGCCATGCACTTCATAGAAGTTCTTGGGGTTGTAGACAAACCGAAAGGAAGGGCACATAATTGATAGGGCGTATCTACGAAGAAAAACCAGAGGTATCTTTGATAATGTGGGTGAATGGAGAAGTAAGCGTCCTTTAGGTCGATAACTGCAAACCAATCTTTTCTTTTTAACAGGTGAATGATGGAATCCAATGTGACTATCCGGAAGCGTCTTGGCCAAATGTAAGTGTTTAGTAACCTGAGGTCCAAAATTGGTCTGATACCGCCATCCTTTTTGGGCACTGCAAAACAATGGGAGTAAAAACCTCTTGATGTGTTGTGGATGGGTACTCATTAAATTGCCTGATTTTTAAAATAAAGATGAAATTTCTTCTTGTAGAACTTTTGTGTAAGGAGTAACTTTTACTTGTCCGATTGGAGGAAGCTCTGTAAATTCTAGCCGATAGCCAAATTGGATAATGGACAGCACCCAAGCATATTTGGTGATGCGTCTCCAATTGTTTAGGTAGGGGGCTAGTCTGGGATGAGGATGAACAAGAGTATTGGTGTGAAGGGAAGATAAACTTTGTAAACCTGTAACGTGATTTATTGAGAAGATACTGTTTTGTTTTCTTTGAAGGCTGACGGAAAGACTGAAGGCGTTGTGACGAAGTTGGTGGCCTGAAGGAAACGTTGGCAGAGGAGGATTGTACTGATCTTCCTTGAGTCAAGGGTCAATAAGAACGATAAGTTTGTCGATACTGATGTTGATATTGATATTGATTTTGGCTGAATTGTTTATGTCCCTGAAATCTCTGGAATTTAGGTTGTTGCTGGATAATATAGGACCTAGCAGTCTTTTTCATTTTGTGGAACGATTCCATAATCTCATCAGTTTTCTCATTAAATAAGCCATTGCCATCAAAAGGCAGATCTTCTATGCGAGCCTTGACATCCTCAGCAATCCCTGATGACCTTAGGCATGCAGGATACCTTAACGATATTGCAGACATTAGTGACTTACATGCAACCTCAGTGGTGTGGTGAGCAGCCAAGGTTTGGTGTCTTGCAACGTTCAAAAGCTTCAGCATGAGCATTGAGGATTTTGTTTCATCTGGGGCCTCCTGTAAAGTGGGTAAAACCTTTCTCCAAAGTTGTCTTTGATAAGCTTCTTTTGATGATTAATGACTCCGAGGTGGAATAGACTGAGGTCTGGTTGTTGGCACCGAAGCCTTATCAGCAACAGGAATTTTCTTTGATCTCATAACTGTCTTTGAAGAAGGGTATCGTTCAGACTCTCGACATCGAGAAACTTTGGACACCGGAGGCTCAACGTCATAAGTCAGTCGATGTCGTCTCGGTGGCGACGGTGATAGCGAAGAGGAGGAGGCATAAATATATCTAATCCTTTTGGGTCTGCCATAATCGTCGATGCCATAAAGGATTTAGGTATCAGAGTCGTCACGACCTCAATTTTCGTTCGACCTCGATGTAAATTGGGTCATCATAATCAGAGAAAGCTCAATGTCAAGAGCTTTTCGGCAAAACCAAAATCTCCCTGTGAGATGTTTGACGTCGAGAAGGAGAAATATGCTTTCTCTTAGCAGTTCTTTCCTGGGCGGAGAATCTTGTGTGGATTCCTCCAAGTTCGATCACCTTATTACAATCTCTCGCCCGATACAAACAGGGCTAGAATGGGCAGAATCATGGCTGGAGATAGTCTCAGCCTGCATGCGATCAGGAGATTGAGGGAGGCTCGGAAGCGATGTTTAAGCCTCCGTTGCTTGATGTCGAGCAGAAACATCCCCCTCAGACATATATTCATCATCAAGCAAGCCCCTGGGCAACTCCTCCAATATAGGGGAGCACACAAATGCCGAGACTGGTGGAGCTTCTCGGGGTTTTTCCTTAACAGGCTTGTCTTTCTTGCTTTTATTAGATTTCTCAGAAGTCTTCTTTTTCCCCGCAGAAGAAAGTTTTAATGACAGACCTGCAGCAGGCTTTTTTTGAAGGTTTCAAAGGTGACTGAGGAGAGGAATTGGAAGGTAAGGGGAGTGTAATGGGTTCAGTATGGGTAGCAGGGGTTCGAGATGGGCTCTGCTCCATAGTTGGGTCAGGAGGGGAAAAAGACCTGTTCCAGAGAAAAGCCTTGAGCCTCTGTTCCTGAGATTTTAAAGCTGTCTTTGAGAGGTTTTTACAATGCAAACAGGCATGGGGATGGTGTTCTTCCCCCAGGCAATATAAACAATGGTTGTGGCAGTCAGTGAATGGTATTTTAGCCCCGCAAGCAATACACCTTTTAAAAAGTCCTGAAGAGGCTATAAAACAAAGAATGTTTTTTACCGAAGACAGTAGAATAGCCAAGTAAGGTCCATATAGAAAAGGCGGGAAGTCAATAACGGTCCGAGTCAGTCAGGGAGCAACGTATGAGCGAGTAGCCAAAAATGAAAAGCAAAGCCGAAGTCAACAGTTTGAGATATTTCCACAATAATACAAGTCTGAAAGAGAGGTAAAAACAAGCCAAAGTCAAACGATCCAAAGGTCTGATACACAAGCGAAAATCGACAGAATAAAGAGCTCTAGCAACGAGGTTCCAAACGCAATGGCGGCAAGAAGGAACTGAGGCTGTGGGTGGGTGGAGCATGTGCAATAGGGGAAACATACTACTATGTTTCTTTTCATCTTAGGCTCTAGAATATTCTGAGGATCCAGCGCAAGCGCAGTTTATACCCAGTTGTGTGGATTCACAGAGGCCACGTAGAAGAACCAGAAGCACACCTAAGCTGCACACTTGTGTTTTAGGAGAGTATAACACCATGTAGTACATGCTGCATCCCTAGTTCATGATCTGCCTTTCAACTGACCAGGAGTGCCTCTGTGTTGTTTGGATTACGTTTCAGTTTATCCATCCTCATCTAGCCTATTAACGACATTAGACATTGATCTAGAACTGAAATAGCTGCTTCGGTTTCTGATGGAGAGTTTGGTGTCATCCACATACTGAAGACACTGAAGCCCAAAACTCTGGACTAGAGATGGACATGAACCTCATTCAGAGATTTGTGCCATTTTGTCAGTGCTGTACCAAAGGTGCTGTGCATACCCTTCCCCCCACCAGGTACCCCAGGTCACCAGCTGATGCACACTACTCTTCTCCACCTCTTCACACAATCGTCCAGTCACAGCAGGAATGTGTGCTTCCCTCCTCTACCTCCTCCAACAGCTGCCCACTCAAAGACAATGCTGCAGGAATCCCTGCCCCACCTCATCTGAGTGGGTGGCTGCTGGAGGCAAAGGGCCTTCTCTGTTGCTGCTCCCAGACTCTGGAACTCCCTCCTACAGGAGGTCCCACCTTTGTTGTGCTAGCAGGCAAAAACCTGTTTTTTCAGGCAGGCTTTTCCTTAGTGAATGACTGACTAGGAGACAATAAGCAGGATGGTTTATATTTTCTTGCTTCTAAAACTATTTTTCACACTTTTACCTAACATTTTAAATAAGTTATTACTTCTTAATATTTGAATAATTTAGTTTTTGGTTCTTGATATTGTGTTTTAAATTATGTAAGCTGTCTTGGGTCCTTTTTTAGCTGAAAGGTATGGTAAAAATAGTATAAACAAACAAATAAATAAATGAAGGTTGAGGGTTATACAGGATCAAACCAAAGGTCTAATGAAGTGTAGGATTGTTGTTGCTTTGTAAGCAATCAGGGTAGCCATGTGAGGAAAATGAGCAGAATAGTACTGTCCTCCCAGTGTCTACATTCAGAGACATAATACCTTCAACAAAGAATGTTGCAGCTGTCAAATGGGTCCTCTGATAGCCTCATAATCCATAAATTTATCCAACGCTGTTAGAATTGGTACCTACAAATAAACTGCACATAGTTTTCTGAACCCCAACTAAAATGTAATGGAAAAACTAAAACATACCAGACATGTCCGTATTTTCATGCCACATCATCGTCAGTTTCTTTGGCTATATGAACAGTCAAAGAATAAAAAGTATTTAGCAAAAATTTCAAAATGCAAAATCTGTTACACTGTGCTGCCCCCTGCTGCTCTTCCTTAATATTTTAGAAGAAAATATGGACACATTCAAATTCTCTGAGGACTAAATTTTCTGAACTAAATGTCTGAAAGGATGGGTTCCCTGCACAAATACAAAGCTCGCTAAAACTCTTTGGTCAAGCTAGTTTTCTAACTGCAGCTATCTGCATCTTGCAATTTCCATCTGCTTTCTTCAACAAATATTAATGGGGTTTTCTGCTACAAAACCCCATTTAATATTTGTCCAACCCACAAGCACCATGAGTTCTATATTCATAGAAAACTTCTGATAGTAATTCAGCTGTGATGGTATTCCTGTACATTGCCAAGAACAGTGCACAAGAAGAGCCTACCATTCCATTTCATGTGTGGACCTAACCAAGCCTGTAAGCCATCACCATTGCTTTGTAGAAACAGAACATAGAACTTTACAATATACCCAATACTGCACGGAAGCTGTCCACCATTTTTCATATTTTTGTCCAAAATGTATGTATGAGTATGTAGATGTACATACATGTACACAATTGAGACTCATGCCACATGCATCTGATGAAGGAAAATCCAGTTCATAAATGATAGTATTATTCATCTTTATGGTGCCTCAATATTCTTTGCTTCTGCTGCACCTGATCAACATGGTCATGGATGCCCCCCTGAAACCAATTTGTCAGAGCACACTTTACAAAAACTGCTCTAATATATATATCCAGTTTTGCCGATGCAGTCATGTTAAACTGCTTTGGCAATTTGAACAGGCCAAATGAATAAAACCATTCCTGGAATTTACCATCTTATAGGACATGGAGTTGTATGGGGTGACGAGAGACTAGGTGTTCAGGAAAGGAGTCAACTCATAAGAGTAGCTTATGTCACAGGTACTTTTTAAAAAATGAAGCTCTACACCCCCAAAAAAATTTGATTCAGAAAATTTGCATACCTTTACTTTCATAGTTTAATGTCATTTTAAGATTTAAAGAATTCAGAATTTGTTTGTATGCAGCATTTCTACCAGTGAGCGGACCTAAGGCAGCTGACAAAGTTAAAACAAGCAATAATAAAAACACAGAAACAAATTGATGAACAATTAAACTGCAAAAATAATTTAGAAACTTATTAAGTAATATAAAAATATTTAAAATTTTAAAAGCAAACTTACAAAAGCAACAAATAAACCGAGCATCCATGGACTTAGTCATTAAAAACCTGCCTGAAGTGGTGGGTCTTTAACTGTCAGCAGAAGGATAAAAGGGAGGGGGGGCAATCTAATATCTCAAGGAAAAGCATTCCATAACCTGGGAGCAGCGAGAAGGTCCTCTGTTGTGTCGCCACCAAACATCCCTGCAATGGCAACGGCTCCTCTTAAGGGCTCAAAAGACTTATATGGGAAGATGCAGTCTTTCAGATAGCCTGGATCCAAACTGTGTGGGGCTTTATAGGTGACACCAACACTTTGAATTGGGCCCAGAAATTGATAGGCAACCAGTGCTGTTTATGACAGGGGCACTACATGATCCCTATGACTGACCCATTGGTAGTCTAGCAGCATTTTGAACCAGCTAAAGACTGACCCATATACAGCACATTACAGTAATCCAAGCAGGATGTAACCAAGATATGTGTCACTGTAACCAAATCAGGCCAGTCTTAATGTGCCAGAAAATTTGGAAAACCAACACATGTCACAAAACTTGAAACAGATCTGTGTTTATTCCATTACCAAAAAGGGGGGATTCAAAGGTTTGTTCTAACTGCTGCACAACTGCTCTCCTCTCTCACACAAGTAAGATCTTACTGATAATTATACAACACCACCTAGCACCAATCATCAAAAGGGAATTGCCAGATGTCCAAGCTGGTTTCCTTCGGGGTCATGGCACTCATGATCACATTGCAAATGTTCAATGACAGAGAGCCCTAGAAAACCTTGGGGTGTCACTACATTTGGTGGTGAAATCACTGTTTGAAAATCAGGAAGCCATTGTACAAACTTAATATGGAGACACCGACTGGTTTAAGATTGAGAAAATTGTGTGGCAATATTGTATCCTGTCACTTTTCTTATTCAACTTGTATGCAGAAGTGATAATCAGAAATCTAGAGTTAAGACAATAAAAAAAATGGGGGGGGGGAATTGGTGGAAGAAACATCAATAATCTTCAATATGCAGATGATACAACCCTTCTCTCAGAAACCCAGGAAGGTTTAAAGTATCTGATCATGAAACTCAAAGAAGAAAGTGAGAAGTTTGTCCTTTTTTTGAATATTAAAAAGACCAGACTCATGACAACTGCAAAGAATCAAAACATCAAATAGTTAACTAGTGGAGAGGAAGCTGAATGTGCGGAAGAATTCATCTTTTTAAGTTCACTGCTCAGTCAAAATGGTGATTGCAGCCAAGAAATAAAATGTCAAACCATGCTAGGTCACACAATGATGAGTATGAATCAAATATGGAAAAGTAAGGATGTCAGCTTGATGCCCATGTGCAGATTAGTTTGTACCATTGTGTTCCCTATAACCACATATGGCTATGAAAGTTGGACAATGAAGATGGACAGAAGGAAAACTGATTCTCTTGAGCTATGATGTCGGAGGACTCTCGTGTATTCCATGGACTGCAAATATAACAAATAAAGTGCTGAAGGACATAAAACCATACATGTCACTGGAAAGCAAAATAACAAAACTTACTGGTAACTTATTTCAGCCATGTCATGCAATCAACAGCACTGGAGAAAGACTTTATGCTTGAAATGGCTAGTAGTAAAAGATGAGGACACCAAAGAACACATTGGTTGGATGTAATCAAAGTAAACATTGGCCAAAATATAAAGCAGCTGAAAGAAGCTGTACAAGACTGGAACTCATGGAGACAGCTGGCTCATGAAATTGCCAAGGATCGGATACAACTGAATTGATACTGTAATTCAATTTGAACTAAATTAGACATCTCAAGGAACAGATGCATTGTACAAATACATTCCTGGCCACCATCTTCATTTTAAATATTGTTTTCTACTAAACCATAATTGGGTTTTCCTAAAATCATTTTTTTTGTTTTATCAAAATTTTCTTTCTTTAAATCTTATGTTTTTAAGTAATATTTACACCTACAAATTTAATAAGAGGGCACATTTTAATTCCAAATATAGTCCTAATCCTCCTTCCCTTCCTTATCACAATTAAATAGGATTATTTTTGTTTTATGCAAATTTATTTACCTGTTATTTCTCCAAATTCATTTAAATGTATTTTGACACATTCCATCACCCCACCTGGATCTTCTATTGTTAGTAATGTATCATTTACACTGTACTTTTAAATCGATCTCCAAATCCTAATGTTTCTATTAGTGTTTTTGCTGCTGGCCTTTCCAAAGCCACACAAAAATTAGCCAAAGCTACACAGTAAATAAATAAATAAATTTAATAGGCGAAATTAAGAATGAAAATTGGGGGTGGGGGGAGAGGAAATATAATTTAACTCAAGACAAATTGGGAATTTTCTATGAATTTTTAAAATAAATTATATCTGGGTGGAAAATTGTCTTTGGACAAGGTAAAAGAATATATAATGAAAAATGTAGGCAAGAAATTGCAAGAAGCAGATAAAGATTTGATCAAACGGGTTACAGAGGATGAGATAGAAGACGTTATTAATAAATTAAAAAATAGGAAAGATTCCAAGTATAGATAGACTGGGACAAGAATATTATAAAACTTTTTAAAATATGTTAATACCAAAACTGAAGTGTCTAATAATATGTAATGGAAGGGGGAGAAATCTCATCATGGAAATACTCACCAATAGTGCTAATTCCAAAACCTAGTAAGGATCTGACAGGTGTATATAGACCAACTTCTTTAATAAATCAAGATATCAAGATTTTTACACCAATGCAAGTTAAAAGGGTGAATAGTTTTATTGATATGTATATTAAGGAGTATGAGTAGTTTTATAGTTGGAAGGCAAATGGCAGATATTGAAGGATATTGAATATAATACTTAAGCAAAATCAAAAACAGGACTGATTGCCTTAGACATTTTTAAAGTTTTTGACCATGTGGAATGGTCAGCAATAAACTTATCCGTTATAATGGGATAAACAGTGGACAAGCCTACATCCACAGGATCTGTATCAAACATAGCATCCAAGTGAGAGTGGATCCAAGCAAAATTGCCTTCAAAATCTGTGCAAATTCTTCACACTGGGTTGGGGAGTGGTCAGCATCTTGGTTTTTTGTTTGTTTGTTGTTGAAGCACCTATTAGGCCTCCAAACACTCAAAAACGTTTTGTAACAGTCAAGAACACTTTTTTCACTGCAGTCAGTGCTTGGGGGGGGGGGGGGCTCCCCAAGGTTGCTAAGCTGTTGTCTGTTCTTCAGTGTACAACATACTCTCCTGGATATGATGCAGCTGCTTCTGAGGGAAGAACGGTTACACATTCTTCCTCTTTCTCATAGAGAGCTAACTTCAAAGTTTTTCTTTGACCAATCTAATTGGCATTATGGAACCAGTAGCCTATCTGAACTCTATCAACTATCTGTATACTGTCAACTATCTGTGAGCTTGTTAAAATAATAAAAGGGAGTCCTCCTGGGGGTGTTGCCCAGAAGAGTAGGCATGGAGGACTCTGCTGGCAGACATCTCTGTGTGACTGACTTCTTTAACTTCTCTAATTGCTTTCTTAATTATCTGATGATCACCTAAACTATCAGCCTTCTCATTTCGTGATCACTACAAGTGCCATGTAATAGGCCTTCAAATAAGCCTCTTGTGTGGCCAGATTCAGTTTTCTGCCATCATCCTTCTAGTCTCCTTCCGTCATCTCAACATCCCCAAATCCCCCAATCAGAGGGCTGATCAGGCTCTATTACCTGGGGAAAGGTCACTTAGGAGTTATAGTGCCCATCATCCTGGCCATTTCCCCCACAGGACCACTTGCCATGGTAATAGGAAACTCCCCACAAGCTGTCAGAAAACCATTCAAAGCCATTAATCTCCTGGGGAAGAACATTCTAATTGGGTTTCCCATCCCTGCAGAGGCTGTGAATTCCAATAAATTTAAACCCCATCAGGTAGTGATCTGCACATGACAACAAAACTACAAAGTTTTTCTGTACTTAATTCACCATCATCCTACCTAGCACCAAAGATCAGAGTATGACCTGCAGCCTGAGTGGTGCCAAATATCACTTAGGACAAACCCAGCTTAGTCATGAGAGACATAAAGTCCCTCAGTAAGACAAACTGAAGGGATTCTGCCCAAAACTGGAGCGATAAAGGCAGAGTGCAAACATCTGAAAGCCATGCTGTTCTTGTGATTGAGACCATTGATATTGACATAAAAATTATGGCACCTGAACTATTTTAAAACAAAATAACATATGCTTGTCTGTAAATTCTTCTTTGTTTTAACAGTGGGAGTATCTCATCTCCACCCACAAAGCATGTTCTTTACAATTCAACCAGCAGCCAACCCAGGAAATGTCCACCATTGCCTCACTAGAGCCAACTGTTACTAATGGAGGATTAAGCTTCTATGGGCATCAACACTTATTGCAGGGGTCAGCAAAGTGCAGCTCATCTTAGCACTTGTGGAAGTTGACCACCCCACCTCAATTATTCTGCTAGAGTAAACTGAACAGCAAAACAGTAAAAGGAAAATGTGCCTACCTTCTATCAAGGAAGCAGAATCTACAGTGGTGCCTCGCATAGCGAACACTCGCTATGCGATGAAACCGCACAACGAGGGGTCCCGGGCCATCGCTGGAGCGTTCGCTCAGCGATGGCCCCTATGGGCTTTTTTCGCTATGCGATGATCGCGCGGACGCGATCAAAGCATAGCGAACAGCTGATTGGCGGTTCCAAAATGGCCGCCGCTAAAACAAAATGGCGACCGCTGTTTTGCCTCGCTAACGAGGCATCCAAAATGGCCGCCGCAATGGAGGAAACTCGCAGAACGGTGAGTTTTAAGTGCATAGGTGTTACATACAGCACTGATGTTACCTGTCTGTCATGGGTTTGGAGGGAAAGTTCCATCCTATGGGGAGTGGAAGGCGGGACATCAGGAGGAGGGGCTGTACTGTATATATATGTGATGCGTGTGTGGAGAAGTAGGAGACGCTGGGATGTGAAGAAGCAGCAGCTGGGAAGAAGAAGCTGGTGTGGGAGTCTGTGTATCAGACAGGGTACTACTGTGTGTCAGAGTACCAACCTGATAGGTTCAGGTGTCTGTTGGTCAGCCAGAACTGATAGGTTCAGGGTCTGTGCTTCAAGTTAAGGGTTCTGTGTGAACCAAACTGTATGCATGTATGAATGAGAATAAGCCACGTTACTTTATCTTATTCACCTGATTATTTTATTTTCCCTGTGTGTGATTTAAATAAACCTTATTCTTTTATTTGTTTAAAAATCCATCCCTGGTCTGTGTGACTTCTTATAGGGAATGGTTGGTGGCAGCTTAGTTAACGTGTGGCAGATCCCAGTAGGTCTGGGTTTGTCACAATAGGAACGTATAAAATCAGTTTTAATACGTTCCTAAGGGCTTTTTTGTTTCACTTAACGATGGATTCACTGAGCGAGGGTTAATCCGGAACGGATTAACCTCGCTAAGCGAGGCACCACTGTATTGGCAAATAAATCTTCTAATCTCTCTATAGTGGCTTGTATAGTGGAGCAAAACCCTTCTACTGAATGCTGCATATGCAGATATCAGTAACAATTGCTGCAAAGGCCTCTAGAGAATGCAAACAGTATTTCTGAAGTGCTCACCCCATACTGCTAAAATAATGATTTATATTGTTTATTGTAAGCCTTGTAATTCTGCATATTTAGCCAAGAAACTGTGAAGCTTTTAAACCTTAAATATGTATGAAGACTGCACAAAGACTATATCCCACTCAAAAAATTCCCTCTTAACATCAGTCTTCTGGAGTAACAGAGAAAGGCAGCAAGATCTGCTTCTGTTCTCTATGGAAACATGTGCTAATGCTGGGTATAAAGGAAGGATTACATTATATCATACTCCTTTTACAGTGATCAATCCAAATATTTCAATAGATAAGCTAGTCAACTATGTGTGACAGTATATACCAGGCATGGGATTATCTGATTTTTTTCACAACTGCCAAATTTCAGGAGGAATTCCCCCAGCCAGAATTCTGGTTGCTTTAGCCAAAAAAATGAGTATCCAATCTTTGGTTTCTTTTTCATAACATAAACTTATTTCAAGTACATAAGAACATAAAAATTATTTTCAGGTGTGTACAAAACTGATCGATTCTTGGTCAACTGATGTTTTCGAAATGACAAAGTAGTCTTAGCATAATTTTAAAAATCAAGATCACATTCCAATAATTTATTTAGTCCTATCACTAGTAAGATCCACTTTTGAGGTGCAAAATCTATTGCCAGCAACAGACTCAGCAAAGTTACTCAAAATCCTGTACTTTACATGATAAAACAAAGCAATTTTTAGACACACACATATATATGGTTCAATACCACATTTCTCCAACAAACTGGAATAACTTTTTATTAAAATTGCCTTGCAAGTGTTTAGCTGCATTCAAATAATAGACATAAGCAGTCAATGAAAAGTAACGGTTTAGATTTTTTTAAACACTAAGGTCAACACGATCTTTGGTTTCTACATTTTTGGTATTCTCATTTTTGTTGCTAGAAGACAGATTTTCTCCTATACTTGTTTCCATACATTCCTTTACAGTTTGTCCATTCAGTTCATCTTCTCTTTGCATAGGCAGTTCACTGTTTTCCTTGGCTTCACATCCTAAGTCCATTTCTTCCTCTGTCTGCTCTGCAGTAGCTGAGGATTCTGTTTCTGTTTTATTTTCTAAATTTTCTTCTTTCCTCTTTGCTTTGAATACGTCAACTCCCATCATCCTCAAGTAATGCAATCTCTCATTCTTGGGCACAAAAGCACGTAGAGAAGTCTTGCCAAGCCAACCACACAACACAATGGAACACTGAAGAGTATCTGCTTTGCTATAAAAATACAGATAATTGAAAATCTCTTTAATGACACGCACAGTTTTGGTATGTTGTGGCTTTAACTGTAAATTCTGCAGTCACATCAATTGATTTATTAGCAGCTTTCAAATAATACTGTTGTCTAATTTTCAATGTGCTGCCACTGCACACTACCACAGTTCAGTAGTAGAACCTATCTATTTCCACAAAGAAGGTCCCAAGCCAATTGATCTCTCTCTCTCTCTCTCTCTCTCTCACACACACACACATATACACACACACACACACACACAGAGAGAGAGAGAGAGAGAGAGAGAGAGAGAGAGAGAGAGAGAGAGAATAAATCTAAATAAGGCTGAGAGCACTGTCTTAAATGGGATGCTGAAGAACCTGACGGTTAAGAACAAATACAAAGAACCACTATGAAGAGCACATAACACAGGGTGAAATGACCAAACGATCTAACTTCTATTAGGCAGTTACTTTTTATCCTGTGGAAATTCACAGCTGAGATTTCTGCTAATAAATTTGTGCCAGCCAGCATAAGTAACAGAGTTGGGCCACTGTGATTCACAAGCTGAATACAATACAGTGGGGTCTCGACTTATGAACGCCTCGACATACAAACGTTTCGACTTACGAACCGCTCTCATAGGAATATATGGACTCGACTTACGAACTTAGATTCGAGTTACGAACTCTTTTTTTCCTTTTTTTAAAAAGCTAAGTTATCTTAGGTTAAAAGGAAAAAAGAAAAATATCCCCCTCTAGTGGCAGAAGGCGGAATAGCAGCTTCCCATTAGTTTCTATGGACGAAAAGAGCAGATACGGATTAAATGGTTTTCAATGCATTCCTATGGGAAATGCAGATTCGACTTAAGAACTTTTAGACCTGAGAACTGCCTTCCAATACGGATTAAGTTCGTAAGTCGAGACCCCACTGTACTTAGGAACACAAGCCTTGCCTCAATAAGATTAACAACTGAGAAATATTATTTCACTGAAAGCAATCAGATTTGACAAAGCTGAACTATACATAGGGAGCTCATCTCTGTCTGTTACCACACATACATTGATTTTCTTACAATCACATGCACACTGAATAGGGGAGTTACCTACCTTGGATCTGGTTCATATTTCAACACTATGCTCCCCATAGCTGCAAGAAACACATTTTAACATATTATAGTAATAGATTTGCAAAATGCAATTTATTACACACTATTGCATTAATGTGGGCAACCTGCACATGGCCCTTAGCACACTCACCATGAGGTTCAATAAGCCCTGAAAAGCCCTGACCATTTCCTTTGACTAATTAACTGGGCAGTAAAAATAGAAATGTTTGACTTTGTATATGATGTTTGTTTTCTGTAATAAGAGGACACCCTGAACAGACAGGTTGCCCCTCCTACTTGCTTCTGATGGGCAGGAACCAAGGTTCCCTCTACGCTGGGCGTGTGCGTGCACACGTGTAGGCACCTCTGCCTCCCTGCATGCAGCTGTCTTCCTCCTCTGCACAGTGATCGCGTTAGGTTCCGGTTGTGACAGGAAAGTCATGAGAGAGAGAGAGAGAGAGGCGGAGCCCCACCCAGTGTAGCTGAAACTTAAGAGGGCACGTTGGCAGGAACTAAATAATGTATCAGAACAATCCAGGGGGCTCTCAAGAGGAAGAAGCAATCCTGAAGAGACAGTGTCATGTCCAGGCTCCAGAGAAATCAACAGACATATAGTGGTGCCCCGCATAGCGAGGTTAATCCGTTCTGGATTAACCCTCACTATGGGAAACATTGCTCAATGAAACGAAAAACCCCATTGAAACGCATTAAACTGGGTTTAATCCGTTCCAATGGGCCCCGAAACTCACCGTTGAGCGATGCTTCCCTATGGCCGGCAGCCATTTTCGCACCCTCCCCTCGCTTAGCGAGGGCGCAAAAACGCTGCGCACGGCCATTTCGGGGCTTCCGGTGGCCATTTTGGAGCCGCCAAACAGCTTCGCTATGCGATTTTCGGCCATAGAGGCCATTGCTTTGCAATCGCATTAGCGATCACAAAAACGTCCTTGCTGTGCGGATTCATCGTTCTACGGTGCGCTCGCTAAGCGAGGCACCACTGTAATAGAAAAACTGAGGCCCAAAAAAGAACATTCCCTAGCATAACAAACCACAATCTAAAATACAAAAAATATGACACAGGATGTCCTCCTCTCACTACAGAAAACAAATGTCTCAGAGTATATTCTTTTTTCTTGTAGTGGAGTTGCTTGGACCTCCCCACTTCCCTTGTATTATTATATAAATAATACTGAGTAACACCTTCAGTCTCTAGGATGTGATATCTTGAAAAATCTCATCAATATGTTTCTGTGCATTCTCTGATGTGGGGAAGAATGAAATACCTACAGGTGATTTTTGAATATTCTACCTGGTACCCCAGTTTGATGGTGCTGAGTATCTGCTGATCTGAATTGTGTGTCTCCCAAACATGGACAAAGTGTAACTCTCAGAAGCCAGAAGGCTCTGCCTGAGAAGATGCAGTGTTGGTTCCAGTGGGTTTCTCTAGTAGGGAGTTATGGGGGAAAAGTCTCCTCCACTGCTTTCCCACCTCAATCCCAATTGGCCAGTCCTATGCCAAATCGTGGTCCGGTGACCCAGAGTCCCCAGAAAACCCAGAACTGGGTGAAGTTCTTCTACTCCAGACATAATTTGGGTTTGGCAGGGACAGCCACTACTCCTCAGATTAAATATGGAGTGAAACTTGAGAGAGAAAAGGTTTCTTTCTCTCTTTTTTAAAGGAAAAGGATGAACGACAAAGAAATGGCGAGCTGGTACATGAGTGATGTTCACCTAACAAAGTTAAGCAGAAATGAAATAACTGTCTCCTCAGGTTGCCTCATCCTCTTGAGGGAATTCTGGAGAGCTGTGATTGGTCATTCAGTTGCTGCTGACTGGTAGCAACTGGGAGAGACAGCCTGTCTGATCAGATGCCCTTCACCATCCAGTACAAGAAAAATCACTGTTTCTGAACTGCTATTAGCAGCACCGGAAGAATGATTTTCATTTGGGTCACTGGGAAGAGGATATATTAACTTTGAAGCCAATGCAATTGTTAAAAATTTCTCAGCTGAAGTTACTTGCTATGAGATGTATTACAGTGAAATAGATGAACACAAGTAATTTTCTCTTACATATAGGTAAAAAGCCCTACCTCTGGATTGCAGGCTTTCTACTTATAAGTACGCCAGCAGATATATAACACTGTATAAGTATTTGCAAAATACCAACAATTTGCACTGCAGCGAGAGGTAAGTCCTAAAAGTTTTTCCCAGGCAAATAGTGGAACTCAAATTCTTGAAAGATGTCACTGTAAGTACTTTTCATGTTTAAAAATTCTACTACTGTATACTATTCCAAAATTAGGGAGCCCTTGTCCCCCATACTGACTCAAATTGGTATGGCAGAAAGAGTTATGAAGGGGGCTTTGATAGTATAACCTCCTTAGGAATATACTACAAAGCTGAGTTAAGAAGTTACTACTGCTAAAGAACTGAAAAGACTAAGCCAATTTCTGATCTTGATATATCAAATTAGTCAACAGAAGGTTACACTTACCTATTCCTTTTACTTCACTACGTGCCTCATTACTAAATTTATATAAGAATGGATTCTCTTCTGTTAATAGCACTTTCATATCTTCTATACTGGCATTTACGATCCTTGCGTTGATAAAGGGATACAGTGTATATATTCCCTGCAGATAAAATATAACATCTATTTTAAAAAGACAGTGCTGGCTTTTCTACTAGAATGGGCCTGGTCATTTGATGTCCAAAAATAAAAGCATAACATGCACTTTAAATCAATGCTTTTAGTACAGACTGTCAAATCCAGTCTCCTCCTTCCCAACCCCAAATCATTCAAATGCTAGTATCTGATCTGTCAATTAACTGCATGCAAACTACACATCAACATGGAATTAAAATGTGTCCTAACTGTTTTATTTCTTGTACTTTATTTCAAAATGTACTTTCAAGGGATTCCCACATAGCCTTGGTAGCTTGAGCCCGTACAAATCTTGGCTAGTGGTAGACTGATAAGAAGTTACATTTTAGAGCTGGGTGTTGCTGTTTTTTTAAAGATTGTATGAATCGTCTTTTTTATTGGATAATCTATTTACAAATATTTTAAAACTAACCTATTGACTGAAATTTTGTTGCTTAGCATAGTAAGTCAGAACTAAAGTGGGGCTCACCCTCAATTTACTGTAAGCTTTGTATCCAAAATCAGAGTCTGAAGATGGGACAGTATCAGGGTTCCTTGACTTCAATTGGTGGTGGTGAGACTTCAAGATTGAAGCATTCAGTGCAGCCCATACAGTGAGAGGTTGCTCTGAATCAGAACTGGACAAGGAAAATTTTGGTACCAATCAAGCATGTTTCTGGGCCATAATGTGAGAAGGCTCGGGGGGCATTTTGAAGTGGACAGGTACCTCTTACTGTGCCAAGCTGGGTGGTGATAAAGCACTGGGGGGGGGGCTGGCATCAAGCCTCAACATGCAGCTGGATGTACCGATACTTGCCGCCTGTGCAAGTTGGGGTAGGATGATGCATGTGGCCATTCTAGACCCAAACAGTGTTGTGGTAGGCATCAAAGAAGGAGGAGGGGTGGACACATCCCCTCTCAAGTCTGTATGAGGACAGTCAGAACGAATGATTGAAAGCCTGGAACTGATGACTGTTATATGTCTGAACTGAATGATGGTGAAAGACA
The DNA here is from genome assembly GCF_051106095.1 of Pogona vitticeps. Lineage (NCBI taxonomy): Eukaryota > Metazoa > Chordata > Lepidosauria > Squamata > Agamidae > Pogona > Pogona vitticeps. The sequence continues at coordinate 136,221,310 of NC_135786.1, read as the reverse complement.
ATGGGCACTTGTGGCATGCTGGTGATGCTGTTTCCCCTCCATATCCTTCTTTTTGGACTTAGGGAGAGTTGTGGGCTTGATGTCAGACAATTGGGTCAGTAGTAGTAGGCATCCTTCAGTCTCGAAAGACTATGGTATCGTGCTCTGTATGGAGGACTTGGAACAGCGACTAGTGTGGCTGAGGAGGCCAATTCGAGAGTGACAATCCCTTCCACACTGTAGAAAAATCCAATCTGTCCCCTGTCCAGCTCCCTGGTTTTGCTTCCTTTGTGACTTCCTCTTTGCCTCAGCCTGCTGGACAAGGGTCTCTTCAAATTGGGAGAGGCCGTGATGCACTGCCTGCCTCCAGGCTGAACGATCAGATGTCAGAGTTTCCCATCTGTTGAGGTCTATTCCTAAGGCCTTCAGATCCCGCTTGCAGATATCCTTGTATCGCAGCTGTGGTCTCCCTCTGGGGCGATTTCCCTGCACTAATTCTCCATATAGGAGATCCTTTGGAATCCGACCATCAGCCATTCTCACAACGTGCCCAAGCCAGCGTAGACGTCACTGTTTCAGTAATGTATGCATGCTGAAAATTCCAGCTCGTTCTAGGACTACTCTATTTGGAACTCTGTCCTGCCAGGTGATACCAAAAATCCGTCGTAGGCAACGCATATGGAAGGTGTTCAGCTTCCTCTCCTGCCGGGCACAAAGGGTCCAGGACTCGCTGCAGTACAGGAGTGTGCTCAGGACACAGGCTCTATAGACCTGGATCTTGGTATGTGTTGTCAGTTTCTTATTGAGCCATACTCTCTTTGTGAGTCTAGAGAACATGGTGGCTGCTTTCCCAATGCGTTTATCCAGCTCGACATCTAGAGAGAGGGTGTCAGAGATGGTTGAGCCAAGGTACACAAAGTCATGAACAACCTCCAATTCTTGTGTGGAGATGGTAATAGAGGGAGGTGAGTCCACACCCTGGCCCATGACTTGTGTTTTCTTCAGGCTGATTGTTAGTCCAAAGTCTTGGCAGGCCTTGCTGAAACGGTTCATGAGTTGTTGGAGGTCTTCAGCAGAGTGGGCAACAATGGCTGCATCGTCTGCAAAGAGGAAGTCCCTCATGCATTTCAGCTGGACTTTGGTCTTTGCTCTCAATCTAGAGAGATTAAAGAGCTTTCCATCTGATCTAGTCCGGAGATAGACACCTTCTGTTGCAGTTCCAAAGGCATGCTTCAGCATGACAGCAAAAAAGATCCCAAAAAGTGTTGGTGCGAGGACACAGCCCTGTTTCACTCCGCTTCGGATGTCAAAGGGATCTGATGTTGAGCCGTCAAAAACTACAGTGCCCTTCATTCCATCGTGGAAGGACCTGATGATGTTAAGGAGACGAGGTGGACATCCAATCTTGGGAAGTATTTTGAAAAGGCCATCCCTGCTAACCAAGTCAAATGCTTTTGTAAGGTCTATGAAGGCCACTAAGAGTGGCTGTTGTTGTTCCCTGCATTTCTCCTGCAACTGTCGGAGGGAGAATACCATGTCAGTGGTGGATCTATTTGCTCGAAATCCGCACTGTGATTCCGGATAGACTCTGTCTGCAAGCACCTGGAGCCTCTTCAGCACAACACGGGCAAGCAGCTTCCCTACAACGCTAAGAAGAGAGATACCACGGTAGTTATTGCAGTCACCCCTGTCACCTTTGTTCTTGTACAACGTGACAATGTTTGCATCCTTCATGTCCTGTGGTACTCCACCTTCCCTCCAGCAGAGACAAAAGATTTCATACAGTTCGGTGATGATGATCTCCTTACCACATTTCAGCACTTCAACAGGGATGTTGTCCCTTCCAGGTGCCTTGCCAGAGGTGAGGGAATCCAAGGCCGCATTTATTTCTGCTAGGGTTGGTTCGCTGTCCAGCTCTTCCAAGACAGGCAGGCACTCAATGTTATTTAATGCTTCTTCGGTTACTACATTCTTTCTGGAATATAGCTCGGAGTAGTGCTGCACCCAGCGTTCCATCTGCTGTGCTCGGTCCTGGATGATCACACCTGTAGTAGACTTCAAGGGAGCAGATTTCTTCTGTAATGGACCTAAGGCCTGCTTGATACCATCATACATTCCTTTGATGTTACCTGTGTCCGCTGCTATCTGTATCTGAGAGGAAAGCTGAAGCCAGTAGTCATTGGAGCATCTCCTGGCAGCCTGTTGGACTTGGCTACGAGCGGCTCGAAGAGCTTGCAGGTTGTACTCGCTAGGACAGGCTTTGTATGCTGCTAGAGCTCTTCTCTTATCCTCAATGGCTGGCATTAACTCCTCCGAATGGGCTTCGAACCAGTCAGCCATCTTTCTGGTCTTCTTGCCGAAGGTGGACAAGGCAGTGTTGTAGACAGTGTTCTTGAAGTGTTCCCATCGTTCAGGTGCATTTACATTTGCTGGACCTGGAAGGGTTTCCTCGAGTGCTTGGGCAAATTCCTTCACTTTTCTTTGATCGCGAGTCTTGTTGATGTCAATACGTGGTCTTCCTTCCTTTTTCATGTGATACAATTTCTTTGTTCGCAGTTTTACTCTACTACACACCAGGGAGTGATCAGTATCGCAATCAGCACTCTGGTAGCTGCGTGTGATCGTAACACTAGGAAGGCTAGAACGTCTAGTGAGGATCAAATCGAGCTGATGCCAATGCTTGGATCTTGGATGTCTCCAGGAAACTCTGTGTTGCAGCTTCGTATTAAAGAATGTGTTGCTGACACAGAGACCATAGTAACAGCAAAACTCCAGTAAGCGTTGGCCATTTTCGTTCATCTTTCCAATGCCAAAACGGCCTAGACAAGTGGGCCAAGAATTGTGATCAGCACCAACTCTAGCATTAAAGTCTCCAAGAATGAACAGTGACTCTCTTTCAGGGACTTTTTTGATAGTAGCTGCCAGATCGTCGTAGAATTTGTCTTTCACTTCTGGAGTGGATGACAGTGTTGGTGCATATGCACTAATGAGGGTTACTGGTCCTGCTGATGAGTGGAGCTGCAGAGACAGGATTCTTTCACTCCCCACAGTGGGTGGAACAATGCATCTCAGGAGAGTGTTTCTGACTGCAAAGCCAACACCATATTCCCTCGTCTCATTCGATGGTTTTCCCTGCCAGAAGAATGAGAAGTTTTTTTCTTTGACAGATCCCGAGTCTGGCAGTCTTGTCTCTTGCAAGGCAACAATGTCCATCTGCAGTCTACTCAGTTCCATGTCAATGACAGCTGTCTTGCGCACATCGTCTATTTCTTGCAGGTCGTTAGGAAAGCCGTAGTCAGGAAAGCCAGGGGTCATTGTCCGTACATTCCAGGTGCCCAGCTTTAGGGCAGAAGTTTTCTTATGATTGTTGCATGGTGCACGGTTGTCGATCTGCTTGTCGGGTTTCACCCTAAACCCCACGCACCCCGTGAGGTTAACAGACCGTGGCGAGGTAGCACCTTACTGGCTGGGGGCTGCCCAGCTTAAGGCGGGCGGTATCTACCTAGTGAGGTGCAATGACCTCTCCCACCGTCAGAAGTAGCCCCTGGCGTCCTGCTCTACGCCAATTGAGCAGAGACTTATAACCGGTAACTGCTACTTCCCGTGTTGTTTCGACGCTGTATGCGAAGCTGGAGTGTCCTCTCCAGAGCACGAAGCCTGGGTAAAATAGTATGGAGGATAGGCTGTTACCCAAGCAGCAAATCCCCCCTCTCCACATCGCTGAAATGGTCCAGTGGAAAGGCAAGAGCCAATACAACTGGTTCCAGCAACGTCGCAGGGGTTGGCAGAATGAAAGAAAATGCCTCCGGGACTCCGGCTCCGGAGGGTCAGATGACTCCATGAAAGCAAGTATACAAGGACCATGTTGGGCAAAATTTGGGGAGTATCTCCATCCTCTGAAACCAAACCTATTCACGCCAGGTCTCCTTGGCCTTTTTTCTGTGAGGCCAATGACTGTGCAGCTCAAGGATGAATTACTACTAATGACAGCTGTTTCCCACAGGTTTATTTCATTTCTTCTAAACCACATAACCTGTGCGCCCCCGCCCCCCAAATTACAGCAGCTCCAATAATAGCCAATCAATTTCTGGGCACAATTCAAAGTTCTAGTTCTAACCTATGTAAAGTCCTAAATGGTTTGGGTCCAAACTATCTCAAAGACTGCATCTCCTTTTATGAGCGTGCCCAGCTATTAAGAACATCGGGAAAAGCCTTTCTTTAGGCCCCACCACCGTCACAGGACACAGGAGAGGGCCTTCTCTATTGCTGCTCCAAGACTTTGGAACTCCCTTCCCACAGGGGGCTAGGCTGACCCCATCTTTGCAGTCCTTCTGCAAGCAGGTGAAGACCTTTATCTTCAGGCTAGCTTTCCCTTTATGACTGGCTGCCTGAATGGGTATTATATATGTATGGTTGTGCCTTACTGCCTTGAATGTATCTGTTTGATCCTTTTTAGGAGCCTCGTGGCGCAGTGGTTAAATCGCTGTACTGCAGCTAAAACTGTGCTCACGACCTGGGGTTCAAATCCCAGGTAGCCGGCTCAAGGTTGACTCAGCCTTCTATCCTTCCGAGGTCAGTAAAATGAGTACCCAGCTCGCTGGGGGGGCAATGTGTAGCCTGCATAATTAAATTGTAAACCGCCCAAAGAGTGCTTGAAGCGCTATGGGGTGGAATATAAGCAGCACGCTTTGCTTTTGCTTTTAGTATTTGTACACTTACTGTTCTTAGCTATGAATATTGTCTTTTAATGATGTAAATCACTGGTTCTTAACCTTGGGTTACTCAGGAGTTTTGGACTGCAACTCCCAGAAGCCTTCACCACAAGCTGTGCTGACTGGGGTTTCTGGGAGTTGCAGTTCAAAAGCATCTGAGTAACAAAGGTTAAGAACCACTGATGTAAATCACCTTGTGTCCTTCTTAAGGAGAAAGGCAGGGTAAAAAAATTATTACAAAATATGACAAAAAGGCTATTTATATGAAAATTCCAGATGACTGTTGGAGTGCTGCTTTGGTGCCAGTAAAATTTTTTATTTATTTATTTATTTTTATTTTTTATTTTATATCCCGCCTATCTAGTCAGCTCAGGACCACTCTAGGAACTGGCGAACAGCTGTTAGATGGAAGAGCATGACCTAAAAGTTAGGGTGAGGGCAACAACTTTTTTTTACGCTCTGGAAGATTTCAAGGTTGCCTGCGGAAGTGCAGAACAACCCCATTAGTGTGAATCACAGAGACCACAAAGAGGTATATCCTTTTTCAAAACTCTTACAGATAAACCTCTTCTGGAAGTCATCATTCTTCTTCCTTTAGGTCAGAAATAATGTTTTTCTTCCTTTTTTACATTATTCACCCACTAATCAATGCAAATGTGGTTATGTTACCACCTGCTATTACCATTTGTAAATGGCTATACTACTTATTTTTTATACATTTAAAATTTATTTTGAAATATCACAGACTGTAGCTTGTTGCATTTTAAGGCCACTTGGCTCACTGTTTGCACCTGTCAATGCAAGAGAAAGTGAGAAATCTACCAAGTAATGTTTCATGCATCTCATGAGATGTATACATAAATTATATATAGCAGTAAAAATGCTGATCTTCACACATACATAATAACCCAAGCCACAGGTATCACTACAGAAACTTATGCAGACAATGTAGTGGTCATACTTTTACTATTATTACCTCTTGTGCTAATCTGAAGGCACAGCCAAACTGCTCTCCATCAGTATTTCTGGACCACACTTTTATTCCTGTGTTAATAACCTGATTTTTTTAAAAAAGAAAAGAAAAAAGTTTAACATATTAACCATTTCAGTTCTTACTAATCTGAATTAACTCAGCAGGTGAGTTACAAAGGTACAGACTATGTATCTTGGAACATATAACAAATAGGTGTGAGTAAACATATCTTGTTTACTTCAAGGATGGGGGAATCTCCATGGGGCAGAGGGCATTTTTATTTTAGTTGTCAGCTCAGGGACTGCACTCCCACAAGAAACTGTGATCTGCTGCCAACAACTGATGGCAGTTTCAGGGACACTTTCTCAGTTTTACAGTACTAGTCTGTACTGTAATTACTATTTAGCAATTAGCAGTTGCTTACCAGATAGACTTTTGCTTAAAATTGGAGTTCCATACCTTTATTGTATCTTAGACTGTTTCTTTCTTTATTCATATCAGAGTGCTGCATAATTTAAAATTATGGATGTATATAAAATATAGGTAAAATTAAAAAGAAATTAAAATGTTAATACAGTGGTGCCTCGCCTAGCGATTGCCTCGTTTAACGATGTATTCGCTTAGCGATGAGGTTTTTGGAGCGATCTTGCGCTCCGTTTAGCGATGTTCCCTATGGGGAAATTGCGCATAGCGATGTTCGGGACCTTGCCTCACTTAGCAATGACAGTTTAGGTCCCCTGTTTCGCTTAGAGATGTTACGTTTTCGCTATTTTTAAAGTGTCTTAAAATGTTCAAAAACTGTTTTAAATGCTTGGAATAGTTAGTGCACCTTGTAAGACCTTTGCAAACTTAATTTGGCTTTGTTCTGAGTCTTTGTTAATTTTTGGTGAATTCCCCCCCCCATTGGATGCATTGAACTGTAGGTATGACAGCTGTTTTACAAGGTGCACTAACGATTCCAAGCATTTTAAACAGTTTTTGAACATTTTAAGACACTTTAAAAATAGCAAAAACGGACCTGTCAAAACCATTAAATAGGCTTCAACGCATTCCAATGGTGGAAACATTGTTTCGCTTAGCGATGTTTCCTATGGCGATTTTCGCTTAAGGAAAATGCATCCCTATGGGAAATGGTGTTTCGCTTAGCGATGTTTTCCCATAGCGATGTTTTTTTGGGAAACAATTAACATCGTTAAGCGAGGCACCACAATATAATCTTAATTAGGTAAGGGAGATATTAATCATTGTAATATCTACCAGGTGTGACCTCTTCTTCTGCATGTTCACTAGAGGAACACCGTTCTTTCCTTTTACATGTCTAAAGGTTAGGGGATGTTTAGATATTAGAGAATTACTGTCTCCAATTCTTTGATTCCCAAACAGTCCCTAACCATGAAAATATGAACAAGACACCAATAAAATTGAATAACATTAACTCTAATTATCTGAATATCTGTTGGAAATGTGAGAAGGAAATTGGTACATACTTTCATATATGGTGGGAATGTGAAAAAGTACAAAGATTTTGGAAATTAATCTTTAAGGAATTAACTGATATATGTGAAAGGGATATAGAATTTAATCCTGAGATAGTTTTGTTATTAATATTTGAAACATGGAATATGATGACTAGAGAGTTGATTACCAATTTATTAACAGCAGCTAGATTAATAATAGCCAGGAATTGGAAATCAAAATGAATTTCATATGGAAGAATGGTATAATGAAATATGGAATATTGCTATACATGATAAATTAACTTGTAATTTAAGTTCAAGAAAGGAGAGATAATTTTTTCTAATGATATATGGGGCAGATTTATTGAATATGTGCTAACAAAAGGAAAAGGGAAAGTTCCAAATCAGGAATCAATGCAGTTCTGAAGAAGAGGACAATAAAGGAAGAAGAAGAATAAGGACAATGGAAGAAGAAGACTACTGCAAGAGGTCCCAACTAGGGTGGTGGGGCACACAATTGACTTATATTTTGGTTTATGTATTTTATGTTGTAGTTTATAATAATATAAAAAGAAAAATATGAACAAGGAAAATACAAACTGTACATTGAACGAAGAACATAGAACTAGTACTCGAAGAAATAAATACACAGACTTCTTTATACAGTTAGGATACAATAAGACACTGAATATCAATGTTAAGCAGAAATCAAACCAGTAAGCAACTACTAATTATTAAATAATTTAAAATAACAAAGTAAACAATGACTTCACATTGCTAGGATTGTCCCACCAACTACTGGTGGCTTTCTAAGTTAAAAAAAAGGAGGCTGAATGATGGTACTTCCTTGTCTTATTCACAAACATTCAAAAACATAAAAGGGGACAACAGAGATTTGCCATAAGGCACCCTGAGTGGATAAAACTTACCATAGTCTCACATAAGGAGACTTGGAGACCATATCAGTGCTAAAGGAGGCAGTCAGATGAAATGAACAAGAAGAATCAAAGAGCACATGCAAATTTGACATTAGTGACATTTCTCACCAGAACTAAACAGAACAGAAAGTTCTGAGGACAAAAAGGGATACTGATATAGAGAAGTTTCAGTAAGCCCCATTCAGGAAGGCCACTGCACACTGAAAGGATGGAGCTCTTTCTAGTGTTGAAGCTGAGCAGCACAATCCACTGTCCCCCACTGTATTCTCAGCAGAGAAGAGCAGCAGACACTTCTTGAACAACCCAAGCATATGGACAGAAGAGTAATTCTCTTCCTACTTTGGTAGCATTAAACATATGGGTTCTCTGACTGAAAACAGAAATGCATGTCAAACCTTCAACTTTTCACTGTTATTCAGGAGGACATTCCTTATTTCCTTGGAAACCATGTATAATTGCCTCTTCTTTCCCTCCTGAGTACGAGTTAACAAATTCATTTTGGGAAATGATGGATCCAAGGCATAAAAAGACCTGGAAATGAACAGTTATATAAATTCAGTTTTGATTGTACTTTTAAATTGTTGGTGTTAAAACTATTTGTTACAGACAGCTCTAAATCCCTCCCTCCTTCCCAAAAAGCAATACAACACATATGGACTCTGAAGGAATTTGTGTATCTTCAAGCAGACAGGCTCCTCAAAAAGGAGAAAAGAAGAAGAAATTTAACAGTGGTATTTTGTAAAATCTTGGACAAGCTAACAATCAATAGTATGAGAAATAGCAATAACAAAAATACTAATGCAGATGAACTGTTATTATTATGTGCCATCATGTCACCTCCACTTTATAGCAACCCTATGACTAAGCAATCTCCAAAATGTCTGGCCCTCAACAGTCCTACTCAGCTCTTGCAAACACAAGCCAGTCAGTTCTTTTAGGGAGTCAGTTCACCTCCTATTGGTCTTCCTTTTTTCATGCTGCCATCAACCTTCCCCAGCAATATTGTCTTTTCTAGATAATCCTGCCTTCTCTTGGAAATAGTTCAACTTAGGTTTGAGCTAAGATCCACTGGTTTTATCTTTCTGGCAGTCCAGGGTGTCCACAAAGCTCTCCTCTATCACTACATTTCAAACAAATCAATTTTTCCTGTTAGCTTTCTCAATTGTCCAGCTTTAATATATACATGGTGATGAGATACTGTATACAAGAGTGTGGATGATCATGGCCTTCGTCTCCAGTATTCTTACATTTGATTATCTTTACCAATTCCTCCACTGCTGCCCTTCTTAGTCTCAGTCTTCTTCTGATTTCTTGGCTGCAGCCTCCCTTTGGATTGATGACTAAGCCGAGGTATACAAAATCTCCAACTATTTCAATTTTTTCATTGTCGACATTAAAGTTATGTAGTTCTTCTGCAGTCATGATTTTTGTCTTCCTGATGTTCAACTGCAGGTCTGCTTTGGTACTTTTTTCTTTCACTTTTACTAAAAGTGAAATGTAAGTGAATACAGTAGTAAAACTAAAAATGTGTAACACTCTTCGCCTTTTATGGTTGTAATGTAAAGTTCATGGGAAACAAGTAGGATGAACTTGACTACTATGTGGTGGTAAGTACAATCTGACAAATGTCACTGCAACCTTTTGAGGTGAGATACATGATAGAAACATAGCAACTAGAGATGGGGACGAAGCGTCAAAATGGTGCTTCATCTTGGTTCATGGGCTGTCAAACTTGATGACTCATGGCCCACGAATTGCCCCCCAGTGGCCTGATGAATCATGAATCAATTCGTTGATAAGTTGGGTCTGTGGTTGTTGTTTTTTTTAAAACAGCCCATAGGGCTATCTAAAATAAAGCTGCGGCTTCCATGGAGGCAGAAGCTAGACTGCTAGAACCATGGTTTCAATTACAGGAGCCTAGTTTTTGCAAGGAAGAATGAGGAGGGTTTCCCTTTTGGCAAGCCTGGCGGAGGCGATTCCCCTCCTGTCTTTGCACAGACAGCAAGGGTGGAGGATTGCTTGGGTCCTCCTTCCCTCCTCTTACTATGCCCTGGCAGGGACAGGAAGAAGAACAAAGCCTGATCTAAGCAACCCTCCAACCCCACTGTCTTGTATAATTTCTTTGGTCAGGCTTCCCTCATGTATGCTGCCGAGACGTAGAAAGACGGGAAGCCTGACAAAGCGATCCCCCCATTTTTTAAACAGGGGGGTGGGATTCCCTTTAGGCAGACTTTAGTAAGCTGCCTGAAAGGGAAAACCCCTTTCTGCTTATGCCCCTGGGGAACAGCTGACGCGCAGGGGCATAAGCAGATAGGGATAGATGAAGGGACTAATAAAAAAGGGTTATATTTGTTGGGTATTCTTGACCCCCAAAATAAGAAGCAACAAATATCTAATAAATCAGGTATATTCGTTGAATATCCCGATTCATTTCTATATTCATCCCCATGTCGAATAGCAAGTGAAAAGATGTATTTTGTTCAAAAGGAACAAGTCAATAGAAAAGGAAGACTAGCACTACATGTGAATAATGCATAAACCTATACAGAAATCCATGATTCTGAGATCAAAACTTTGTTGGAAGTTCTTGTGCAAAACTGAAGAAACAAGAAAGGTGTGCTGTAGCAGCGTATTATGGATTGTCCAACCTGTTAAACAATTAGAGTGGTACATTCCTGGACTAGATGTCAGAGACAAGCTATGGTAGGACATTTTAACTACCTTGAAACTATCAAGTCTAACTGTTTGAACAATGGAACACATTCTGACTTATCCAACTAGCTACCATTGTTCATATTTTGAAAGCCAGATAAAATACGTGTTTTATACAGTGATGCCTCGCAAGACGAATGGCTCGCGCAACGAAAACTCGCAAGACGAAAGTGTTTTGGGATTTTTGTGGTGACTCGCAAGACAAATTTTTCTATGGCCATGCTTCGCAAGATGAATAGGAACGCATTAATTAAATTTCAATGCATTCCTATGGCAAACTGCATTTTGCAAGATGAAATTTTTGCAATACAAAACAACTCGCGGAACAAATTATTTTCGTCTTGCGAGGCATCACTGTACACAAATTACTTCACAACTGCTACCCATATGCTGAGACAGAATTATTTAAGAACAAGTGAGGTGCTCGAAGATTAGGGAAAACAAAACTGTCAATTTCTTTAAGGAGAAAAGGATGGATCCAGAAAACTAATCAGCCCAATTAATTCAATACTGGACAAAATTCTGGAAGGAATTATTAAATTATTTGTCTTTGAACATTCAGGAAATAATACACTGCTTGCTAGAATAAGGAATTTTAATTTTTTTTGTTCAGTTACTTGTTTGGCATTACTGTAAACACGGTACTTCTTAAAATCAGAAAGCATTCAACAAAGTCTCTCATGACATCTGCATTCGGTTGGATAAGGTTGATCCATAGCTGGTTGAGGAACCAAATAGCACAAGTGCCAACCAGCAGTTTAACATCCCACTGAAAGATGTTTAAGAAGAGTGCCACAAGGCTTTGTTCTACAACCTTTGCTTTCAAGATTTTTATAAATGAAGTAGATGAGGACCTAGGAGATTTGGCTTATCAAAAGTCCTTATGATAAAGATACAAGGGATAAATCAACATCACACAAGATAGTATCAAGGTTTAAATAGATTTAGGTAGGACATAACTTTCAGCTAAAATTAACAACACAAAACTCAACTGAGAAAAGTAACACAACCTTTGTTAACAGATGGGTAGGATAGGATAACTTTACTATGGTCAAGGACCAGCAAGGAATTAACAGATGTATTCTGTCTCGTGGGTGGGTGTAGAAGTAGCAATAATGTAGAATATCTGATCCGCATCAGGCTGCAGGTGAAGAACTGCATCCAGTTCTATGTGTCCACTGAATAGTAGCAAGGTTGGTGACTGTTCTGTAGACCAAATCCTATCAGATACCAGTGAAAAAAACTGGGCATATTTAGCCTGTTGAAGAGTAAATATGAAAGCAGACATCAACTACCTAAAAATCTGCTATGTAGAACATGGTACATGCCTATTCACTGTTGCCCCAGCAAAAAGAATTACAACCAATGGCTGGCGGGAAGCAGATTTTGGCTAAACATTTTGACAGATTAAGGCGGCAGCAAATTCTATTTCATTGTACAGTATTGCCAGGGTATTGTTGCTGGATACTGACTTTAGACTGAGCTGAGTTGAACAAGAACTTCAAAGCCCCTTCCTTTCTATGGAAACTCAGTGTGTCCTTTGCTTTTAATTCAAGGTATTAACCACATCCAGAATTGGGCTAATTCACCCAATGAGTATTTAGCAACTGAACTGAATGAAAAGAACAGATTTCTTACTGAATAGGTGGAAACAATGGATCATCTTCAGAAAGGAACACAAATGGATCTTCTTTAAATCCAAAAAGCTTCATTTTTTTAGATGGTGGAGGCCTGGAAGGAAAACAGGTTTGTTCACATTCTAGAATTTTTGACTGGTCTTATGAATAAGTTGCTGCATTCCTTCCTTCATTCCACAAACGAATCTGTGGAATACAAGGGGAGGACAGTTGCCAGCCTGGACACTGAGGCATGGTTACTCAGATAGAGGTAAACCGAGAGCCTGCCCTCAAAAGAAGTCCAGAGCAGTTAATACCATTTCCTCACAAAGGAAACAACCATGTGCTTGGTGACTAAACATGCTAGGTCCATTCCCCCACCCAGAGCTGAATTACCCCAACCTTTTCTCAGTGCTGGTGCCAGAGAGTAATACTGGGATGTATATAAATACAGTATGTTTCTTCTACACAGTATGACATATTTAATAAGGGTTACCTCTTGCAGTAGCTTTGACAGGCAGCTCTACTTTTTAACTAATCAGGAGAGTTAAAGGTACCCTATAGTGTAGGTAGACAACCTAAGAATAGAAGTCTCATTTCCAAGCCATGAGACTATAACAAAGGAGTAGACAAAATCAAAGGAAATAAGATGGGAACAGCAGATGGCTTCTGGGTCAACTGTAGAATTGTATCAGGAGACGCACACTCTTAACAGAAAAAAAAACAGTCATAACACTAAGCTGTCTCCCACACACACTCTTTTCATTACACTGCCTATCTGGGAGAAGAATGTCTTCTTTACAATGTACAGGGTGAACATATTACAGCAAGTTCCAATGCTACTTTCTCCTATAGTGAGGGAGAACATCTTTATTACGGGACATACTGTAATTAGTTCAATCCCTAAGGTGGAAAGTGGTGCTGGCTTTCTACCTCTGAGAAATCCGGTTGTAAGACATTCAGCTTAGCACCACCTGGTCTAAGACTCAGCAACTACCAATAACCTCTGGTGATGCAAAATGTTCCAACTTGTAATGCCTGACAAATGACAAATTTGCTTTCCAATTTATTGTGTCTGTGACTGCAAAATAAATACTACTGCTGCTGCTACTGCTTTCCAATTAATGACCTGACAATATCTTGTAGCAGAATTCAAACTTCTTTAAACTGTGCATATTGCTATGCTTTTTGTGGAACAAGCCGTAATCTCCCTAGGCAAAACCAAATCAGTTCTTATAACAGAGTGTAATACAGGCCTCTTCCAGTAAGTCAGCACTGCTTTTTCTCTTTTTCACTGATAAAAACTGGAAGGACATGAGCAACAGGTCAATCATCCTAAACTCTCTTGTTCTCCTCAAACAGATTTTTATGGCTCTGTACACAGTGATTTTGGGCCACTCTTTCTAGTGGTCAAATTAGCTGAGCACAAAACATAGGTTTCCTGAATACAATGAAAACCTGTTCACTTTAGCTACAAACGAAATATCTAATCTTAGAACCACCTCATCATGTTGTAGCAAACATATTCCACATGTTATGGCCCAAACTCCTAGCTCTGATGCTATATGTGTCAACTTAATAGCTGTGCAGAAAAGATGTTTTAGGAATTCTTTACATAAAGGTTCAAACGTTTATCTGGCTAGGGCTTTTAACACATTATGTAGGCTTCATGAAGGAAAGAGACCATTCAAGACTCCATCAACATCACACCTCTTTAAAAAGTCTAATGTCTACAGTCTCCACCTTTGTTCTTAGCACAGTGGACAGAGCTGCTATCTTTGCATTGTATTGCATGATAACCCTCAACCATGCCATTCTGAAACCTAGAACAGCAAATGTTTTCAAAGGGCCAATCTTCCCTGCATATGAAACCATGTGCAAAATGTCCTCAAAGGGGCATTGCACTGTTTGTCAGTAAACAGCCTTAAAATGCACTCACTACTTGCTCCAAGTACTCTTACCTAAGAAAGCTCCTGCATTCAACCTTCCATGCAAGAAGCTAAAGCCAACTTGTGTCTGCAAGCTGAACTATTCCTTGACTGAAAGATTTTTGTGAGGTGGAAGTGAGAATGATGGCCCTGCAATATCTAGGACATCTGGGATCATGTACTTCATTACCAAAATGCTGCCACTAGAACTACCTGATGTCATTCTGCCCAAATCCTACATAGGATTTAGCCCAAGAGCTAAATAGTGGCAAATAGTGTACAAATGTCCTTTCAGTCACCAAGCTTGTCAGGACATATATTAGTTTTGTCTTTTTGGTCCAATATCTGGAATCGGAGCTACACACCTACTGGTTCTTTCTGGAAACAAAGATGTCCATCTCCAGACATCCCAGACAGTCTACAACCATACTGAACACCCTAGCAGAAAAGTTCCACTTCCCCCAATACATATCCTAATGGCTCAAACCAGGCTACATCTCATTCTCTATTTCTGCTCTCTTCCTACTTGTTGATAGTTCTGCCTCTGCTGTAGCCAAAGGTGTGGGAGAGGTGAAAGGTACTGACAACTCTCTATATTCATCCTCTGAAAAATGTAGGACCAAAAAATAATATTCTAATCCTAGCAGGGCCTCTTCCAAGTACAGTGGTGCCTTGCTTAACGGGCGCCCCGTTTAACGACGAATCCGCATAGCGATGAAGATTTTGCGATCGCTTTTGCGATCGCATTGTGATGTTCCCTATAGGGAAAAATCGCTTTGCGATGATTGCTCCCCCCCATCATCGCAAATGCCCCATTTTTGCACAGCTTGCGATGAGGGGGGGGGGTAGCGATCATCCCAGAAAAGAGCCGGGAGCCATCTTCTCTGCTCCAGCCCCTCCCCCTCCCTGCCTCACAGCTGATGGGCGCTGCTCTTAGAAGCTTCCCCAGGCTTGCCCAGCAGGTAAACAGGCAGTGGAAATGCACTGGGTAAGCCTCTGAAAGCGGCGCTTTGCCAGGGTGGAGGTGGGTGGGGATGTGGCAGGGGCAGTGAAAATGCACCTCTGAAAGCCCCGCTTTGCCGCGGGGGGGTGGCGGGCCTGCCCCTGCCACACCCCCACCCACCTCCACCCTGGCAAAGCACCGCTTTCAGAGGCTTCCCTAGTGCATTTCCACTGCCTGTTTACCTGCTGGGCAAGCCTGGGGAAGCTTCTAAGAGCAGCGCCCATCAGCTGTGAGGCGGGGAGGGGGAGGGGCTGAAGCAGAGAAGATGGCAAAATGGCCGCCCGCTGTGTTTTGGCCCGGATTCCTCGCTTTCCGGGCAGTGAAAATGGCCACCGTATGGAGGATTTTCACATAAGGGTGAGTTTTTTGCCCATAGGAACGCATTAAACGGGTTTTAATGCATTCCTATGAGCTTTTTTATTTCGCATACCGACGAATCCGTATAGCAACGATTTTGGCTGCACGGATTATCGTCACTATGCGGGGCACCACTGTATTTGGTTTTGCTACTACTTGAAGAGTATTGAGTGGGTGGGGGTTCATATAGGCAGACACTTTAAAATGGCACCCTCTTTTTTTTTTAAAGCACAGCTGAACTGAAGGAAGCCAGTTTGGGCTCTCCCTTTGCTTTGTTTAAGTACTTCCACTGCCTGGAATTTGAGAGGAGAAAGAATCTCTGGTGTCACTTTTTGGAGGCTTTAAGAGAAGGACTGATGTTGGAGAAACAAGAGGCTCTTCCCCAGCCATGCAGGAAACTTCATCCTTTGCAAACTGGATCCAATTACAGCTACAGGGAGAACATACCAGCTAACTCCAAAGATGACAAAAGAATCCAACATGCTAGCCAAGAAAAAAGAGGTTCTTAATCATTAAGTATAGAAATTTTGGTCTATTTTTGGGGCTAAGTCAATTTAAATCCTTGTCACTGCCAACAAGAAAATGTAAGTTTTGTATCTATTAAGATACCAATTGACTGGCTACAAGACATGTATCTTTCAGTGTGAATTGTTTTTGAAAACTTTAAAAAAATCCATTTTCCCAAAAATTCATTTTTAAAAAATGGTTTCATTTTTTGAAAATGTACAATTGCATCATGTTGTATATCAAATGAACACCCTATTCGTAAACTTTAAAATGATGCCTGTCCCAGGTCTGTAGGTATCATAGGTATCTATTAAATCAGGGATCCCCAACTTTTTCACCCTGTGGACCGGCTGGGGAAGGGGGGACACCCCCCGCGTTCGTGCACAAATGGCAGCGAAGCACTTGTCTGGGCGCACTTGCACTCAAGTGCATGCGCAAACGACGGCACAGGGCTCGCACGGGCATGCTGGAGCATGTGTGCATGCACAAATCAGCTGTGCGGGGGTGAGTGCATGTGGGGGGGAGGGTGGTCTGTCTCCACGGCCAGGTCTGGCTTATGCCACGGACCAGCACCGGGACACAGAATGGGGGTTGGGGACCTCTGTATTCAATGACATTTGAAGTTATGGTGGCGAGTGAATTTTGGCTTTTTTTGCAATTTTGAAAATGCAGTATCTCAGAAACAGGTGGACTAAAAAGTCTGAAAAATATTTTTTAAACATCTCAAGGTAAGGTACAGATGTACCAAAAATGAGCCAAACCAATGACATCAAGTTCCAAAATTGATTTTTCATTGGTTATTTGACATGGAATAACCCAATATGAGTCTCAAGATGATTTGGAAAAATTTTGATAGGTACCAGAAGCAACAGGATAAGTGATGTGCTGTTTCTTTAACTATATACACAGATTAATCTGCACTTCCTGTCTTATCTTATGAATACTCCAAATAGCATTGTCACAATTCAAGAAAGGTCCCAGATCTTTTCAAGAGTGGTAATAGTGCTTCGTTTCTTACCCACAAACTCCATCTTTTTTCATTTCTGTACTTTCAATCACCAAGGTGTTTTCAGTTTTGGCATCTGTAGTTACATGGTCTTCAACAGTTTCTGAAGATCCTTGTTTCCCAGGTATGGCATCTTCTGCCTTCCATGGCAGCTCTTGATGGAGCTATTTCAAAAGAGAAAAAGCAAGCTGCAATGCATTGAAAGCATGTCTTGGATCTCAAAATTGCTGGTGGTGGCCAATTTTAAAAACCCTCTGTTATATAAATTACACCACACACATAACTTATTGTCTTCCTTCACACACTCTGAACAAACGCCGTAAATGTGAGTTAAATAAGACTTTAAAATAAGATAAAAATGTTTTAAACATGTATACCTTCAAGTTTTGAAAAAATGGCCAAAATATTTTTTTTAAGACATAAGACATAAGAAATTTATTTGTCATTGCGCTCACAAGTGGGTGCAACGAAATGAGGTGCTCTTCCCCAAGGTAAAACTGGACAACACTACAAAAAAAAGTTAAAATATACACAACTTTCACCATCCAAATATAGATACCCCGTTTTCTCTCAGCAATTGAAATCCACCAAAAACCTATGGCCCCACATTTAAACTCAATACTGCACTTGGGTAAAAACTGTTCTTGAATCTGCTTGTCCTTGCTTTCAATACCCTGAATCTCCTTCCTGATGGTAATAGTTTAAAGAGCTGATATCCCGGATGAGAGGAGTCTTTCAGTATGTTAGATATCTTCCTCTTACATCTGTTCTTATACAATTCTTCCAAAGAGGGGAGTGAACAGCCAATGATGTTTTGGGCCATCTTAATCACCCTTTGAATTGCCTTTTTCTCTGCCACTGTGCAGCTCGTGAACCATACACAGAGACAGTAGGATAATATGCTCTCAATCGAACTCCGATAGAAGGTGATTAACAAACTCTCAGTCAATTGTTGCTTTCTAAGAATCCTTAGAAAATACAACCGTTGTTGTGCCTTCCTGATTAACGCAGCGGTGTTTGCACTCCAAGTCAGGTCATTTGTTATGATAGTCCCAAGAAACTTACATTCAACCACCTGTTTCACACAAACTCCATCTATATACAGTGGCTGAATGTCTGCTCTTTTTTTCCTATAGTCCACTATGAATTCCTTGGTTTTTTGGATGTTAAATAAAAGATTGTTTTTTTTGCACCAGCGGGATAGCTGTAATACCTCGTCCCGATACGCAGACTCATCATCCCCAGAGATAAGTCCTACTAGTGTAGTATCGTCTGCAAATTTGATAATCCTATTACTGGGATGGTTATTGGTGCAATCCGATGAATAAATGGAGAACAGTAGTGGACTAAGGACACAGCCTTGTGGAGTGCCAGTGCTGAGTATCTTGTCAGTAGAGATGTAGTCATTCAGTTTAACCCTTTGTGGACGATTTGTTAAAAAATCCAAAATCCACAGACAGATAGAATCTGGAAAATCAAGATCTTTAAGTTTGTCTATTAATCTGTGGGGTATAATGGTGTTAAAAGCAGAGCTAAAGTCCGCGAACAACATTCTTACATAATTCCCTTGTGTTTCCAAGTGGGATAAAGCCATATAAAGCACAGTATTGATCGCATCCTCGGTTGATCTATTTTCTTTATAAGCAAACTGAAGCCCATCAAAGGGATGAGGAAGGCAGGAGATAATATATTTCCGAACTAACTGCTCAAAGCACTTCATTAAGATTGAAGTTAGTGCCACCGGCCTGTAGTCATTCGGACTGTTTGTAGGCAACTTTTTAGGCAGTGGAACGATGACGGAAGCCTTGAGACAGACGGGAACTGCGCATAGTGTCAGGGATCTATTAAAAATTACAGTCCATATCCCGGCTAGCTGATCAGCACAGTCTTTTACCACCCGACCAGGAATTAAGTCGGGTCCAGCTGCTTTTCTGGAGTTAACCACTTTCATAGTCTGTCTCACATCCTGCTCATTCACAATGAAGGGGGGAATCTGCTGAGTAAATGATGGCAAACGAACAGTTTCAGTTTGATCGATCTCGAATCGAGCAAAAAAGTTGTTCAACTCCTCAGCCACCTCCACACCTCCGCCTGAGGAAACCTTTTTTGCTTTGTAGTTTGTTAGTTGTTGAACCCCCTGCCAAACTTGCCTCATGTTATTGCTGAGAAAGCAGTCTTCAATTCTCCTCTTGTATTCGGCCTTAGCTTGCTTAATGCCTCTCCTCAAATTCGTTCTTGCTGCACTGTAGTCTAGATCATCCCCAGACTTAAAAGCCTTATTTCTAGCATACAACAGGCGTCTAACCTTCCCGGTCATCCAAGGTTTTTGATTGGGATAAACCCGGATACGTTTATCCACTGTGACCGTGTCAATACAGTGTGCCATATACCCTAACACTGCAGCTGTATGTTCTTCCAGATCAGGATGGTCAAAAATTTCCCAATTTGTTTGTTCAAAACAGTCCTTTAACTGCTCCATTGCTCCCTCTGGCCAGCTTTTCACTGTCTTGACTACTGGCCCTGACTGTTTTCTCAGGTTTATCGTATTTTGTTTAAAGACTTTGTGGTCTCATCTGTCCGTGGTAAAAATTAAATGTTACTAGTATAATTATATGAAATAATTTTAAATTATGCATTAGTTGTCTTCTCTGAAAAGTTAAGGAGGGATAGCAACCCAAACATAATCACCCAGCAATGCTTGGTTTGGGCTGAGAGTTGGACTCAATGATCCTTAGGTCCCTTCCAGCTGTACAGTTTTATGAAAAACTGTATTTTTGCCCTAACTTTGTGCATTGGATTTTCGCTGTGTAATTTAAAGGAAATGCCATCTTATAATCAGCTGACAGTATCTTCAACAGTCTCAGAAGTACTACTAACTTATCTTATTTCAAGTCATCTCAAACGTATATATGAACGTATGCCTTAAAATGCTAAAATACCGTAGGTGTTGTACATGTCATTATCCTCCCTTTGCAGAAGATACAGAAGTTAAACAATATATTTTTCCAGTTTAACGCATTAGGCATGTGTGAAGGTTCGTTTTTTGGGGCTTCCGGCACTTCCAATAAAGGACGAGACGGATGTAATAAATCAACTGGTTCTGTATTTTTTGCAACGTTAACATGAACAGGAACTTCATTAATAAACGGGTTTAACGTCTCTTGTAGCTCTAACCTTGGCTGCAAGGGTGACCATAGATTGTTAACAAACGGGTTGCTGTCTTCTAAGTTCCAGGGTCCTGTTATCGGCTTCACAGGACCTAACCCATTGTCCATTTCCCCCTCCAGGGGAATTAAGGGTAATGTTTCTTCATCCCCGCTACAGTCCCCCAAGGACGATCCCTCTCCTGTACCGGCCACCCATGGCCTGGGAAGACTCCCAACTTCTGCAACTCCGCCATATGCCATTCCTTTTTCCTTTCCAGCTCGCGTACCACGGCTTCCCTTTCTTTCCTCAACTTACGTCGCCACTCCTTGGCCTCTGTCTCTACCCAGTATGAAGGATGGGGCTTAAGACCTTGTCGGCGTCTCCTTTCCGCCTCTTCGTGGGGCACCCTCACCTGCTCTCACTTGTGGGTCCATGGATCTTCGATCCAGATCCATTCCCAACCCCCCGGGATCTCCTCCCACTTGCCTTTTATGTCCCCGGCTGCTGCCTCAATCTCCTCCCCTCCCTTTCCCGCCAAAGTTCCCCTGGGCCTTGGGGTGATAGTTAACTCCTTCAGCGCCTTTTCCAGATTATTGGTATCCACCCCTTTGTTCACTTTAACGGGCTCCGGGCTGCTCTTCCCCCAGTCAGGGGTCTCCACTCCTTTATCTTCCCGACGAGGTGCTGAAGGAGGTGGAGATGTCTGTGTGTGTTGGGCCCTCGACGGGAACGATGGCACTCCTACATAGGCCTCCATTTTGGGGGCCTCACAGCATGATCCAGCCAAAGAAGTGTATCTCCTTGAAATGAAAGGAATGCTGGCACTGTGGAAGATTCATTTTATGTAGCAGATGGAAGATATCCTCAAGAGATGGTTTGTCTCTACTTGTTTGCACAGGCAGAACTTATCAGGTAATCAGGAAGCACTAGAAGCTCCTTAAGATAGAGTGATCAAACGTTGTTGAACCAGTACTCCTTTCCAGCCACCAAGCAGAAAAATAGAGTAAGCAAGACAGAACACTACAGAAAAAACAGACTTGGTAGGTGCCCCTCTGAGGACCTAGTCATAATCATCTAGAGAGAGAGTGGAGGATATCCTCCTACTGGACAGCACCTACAGAAGAACACCGAAGATCCGTATATGCTTTATAGACTACAGCAAAGCCTTTGATGGTGTGGCCCATGAGAAATGATGGGTAGTTCTGAAAGAATGTGCCTCAGTAATTGATTTTCCTGATGCATAACTTGTAATGTGGATAAGAATTTACTGTTAGGACAGAATATGAAGAGACAGAATGGCTTTCTATAGGAAAAGGTGTCAGACAAGAGCGCACTTTATCCCCTTATCCAGGGATGGACAATTAATTTCTATAGGGGGCCACATGAAAAATCTGAACTCTGTTCAGGGGCCGAACCAACTTTACTTAAAAATAAAGTGAAACAATGATGCTATGATTGTTTTTATTTTAAACTTGTTAATCTTCACAAATACTAAAGAGTTTTTTTGTGGCATGTTAAAGATAAGCAACTGATCAACTTTAGACAAAAAGCTATAAATCGTTTTGATGTTTAACTTGTTCACTGAGAGAAATCCAGTGTGTCTTGGGCTTGAACAAGTGCTTGAACACCGGACTGGAGTGATGACCGGCGGGTCGGACAGCAGCGGCTCGTGGGCCGTATGTGGCCATCGGGCTGCACTTTGCCCAGGTCTGCCTTATCTGTTCAATCTGTATGCAGAACATATCATGCAGAAAGCCAGACTAGATTTGGATAGAGGAAGAAAAACTGGTGGAAGAAAAATCAATAATTTAAGATTTGCAGATAACACCATCTTACTGGCAGAAAGGAGCAATGGGACTCGAAACAACTTTTAGTGCCAGTGACCTCTCAGCAGCTTTCAACACCATCGACCATGGTGTCCTTCTGGATAGGCTGGCTGGGTTGGGAGTAGGGGGCACTGTTTTACGGTGGTTCCGCTCCTTCCTGGCTGACCGTGTCCAGAGGGTGGTGCTGGGGGATAGTTGCTCTGCCCCATGGCATTTATGTCATGGGGTTCCTCAGGGCTCGATACTGTCCCCCATGCTGTTTAACATCTACATGAAACTGCTGGGAGAGGTCATCAGGAGGTTTGGGCTGAGGAGTCAGCAATATGCTGATGACACTCAGCTCTAATGTGTCTAGACCTGATAATGGACTGGATGAGGGTTAATAAATTGAAACTCAATCCAGATAAGACAGAAGTGCTGTTAGTGGGTGCTTCGCCAGACAGGATGGAGGGCCATTTCCCTGCCCTGAATTGAGGTACACTCCCCCTAAGAGACAGGGTCCGCAGCCTGGACACCAGTCTAACTCTGGAAACCCAGGTGGACTCGGTGGCCAGGGTCGCCTTCCTTCAGCCGCGGAAATTGTACCAGCTACGGCCCTACCTGGACGAGAGGAGTCTCATGACAGTTACACATGCACTGGTAACATCTCGTATAGATTATTGCAATGCGCTCTACGTGGGGCTGCCTTTGGTTGACTGCAACTTGTCCAGAATCGAACTGTGTGACTGGTGAGTAGTGGGGCCGCTAGAGAACACATCAAACCGATTCTGTTTAAGTTACATTGGTTACCAGTTGGTGCCTGGGCCCAGCTTGTTTTGACATATAAAGCCCTAAACGGCTTGGGCCCTGGATACCTGAAGAACCGCCTCCTTCCATATGAGCCTACCCGGCAGTTTAGATCTAGCCAGGAGGCCCTTTTGAAAGAGCCCTCCCTCAAGGAGGTAAGAGGGACAGCTTGTAGACAAAGGGCCTTTTCGGCAGCTGCCCCCAGACTATGGAATGCCCTCCCGACTGAGATTCGTCTGGTGTCGACGTTGATGACACTTTGGCGCCAGGTCAAAACCTTCCAGAAGGCTTTTAATTGAAATAACAGCAACTGTGGGTCCTGATGGCAATTTTTAGAGTATCTATTTTAATTGTATTTTAATCATTTTATCTTTTATTGTATTTTAATTGAATGTTTAATTGTTGTAAGCTTCCCAGAGACCTTTGGGTAGCGTGGGTGGCATATAAGTTAAATAAATAAATAAATAAATAAATAAATAAATAAATAAATAAATAAATAAATAAATAAATAAAATTTAGAATATTTATTTATTTATTCTATTTATATCCCGTCTATCTGGTCTTGTGACCACTCTAGGCGGCTTACAAACACATGGAACAACAAATAGATATAACAAAAAAATTATTACATCAAATAGCCAGTTTTTCAAGATGGAGAAGAGAAAATAAAAAATAAACCAAAAAAGAAAAAAGAGGAAAGACTCAAATATTAACTGGAGTGAAGGCCTGCCTGAACATCCACGTTTTTAATTGTTTTTATAAAACACCCAGCGAAAGGGCCGCATGAATCTCCGGAGGCAGATTGTTCCAGAGGCGAGGAGCCACCGCCGAGAAGGCCCGGTTTCTTGTTTTTTCCTTCCGAGCCTCCCTCGGCGTCAGGCTCCTCAGCCTCACCTCCTGACTCGCTTGGGTGATACGGGTAGATCTTGAACAAGCATTTCTAGAGCTATATTAATGTACTTTAGCTTAAAACAAAGTATGTTTCTTAAACCATAGTGAATTGTTCTATTACTATATAATGGCCAGATTCCAAACAATCACTTTTTTTAAAATTTTAGATTATTTTCTTCAACCAAAACAACAATCTACAAATACTACAATTTTACAAATCACTATTTATTCACTTATGACATAACCAATCTCACTTCTCCACTCTGTGCTACCCACCCACCACTTGGGACTAGTTCCATATTCTTCATTCTTATACTTCAAATCACCTCATTTCTCTCTAGTAATACATTGATTCTTCACCCAGTGTATACCTCTTCCCTTTCTGTAACACATGAAGAATCACTTTAAAAGAGATCATGATTCTGAGAAGTCCAGTGGGATTTTTAGATTTTTTTTTTCAGCATACGCCATGGCACACTATTGCACCCCCCAAAAAACACCACTTCCACTAGTCAGGTTCAAATGCCTTTTCTTCTTCTGCGATGGACGAGGCGTGCTGAGACACACACCCAGGTTCTAAGGGGACACACCCAGGTTCCAAGGGGACACAAATCTCTTCCTCAGGACCTTTGGAATCTGGCCTCTCCTTGAATCAGAATTTGGGAAGAATTTTACAAATACATTTACAAAGAGCAAACATTACCTTGGGCTGGCGCTTATTCCATGGCATGCGAGATTTTTTAACTAATACAGCTACAAAGAAGCCTCCAGTATTTTGATGATGTGGCAAAATTCTAAGGCTAGATAAACAACACAAATTGTTTGTATCAATATTCTAATTTTCATATCATCTCACAGAGGTCTAAATTGAGTATCAACACAAAATGTTAGACATCCTTACAGAGATGAGCACTCAAACAAACCCTCAAAGGTTTTCTCCAGCAAATGTATGTGAATGATCAAATACAGGATCAAAAAAATGAAAGCCACGAAAAGTTCATTCACATTACATAAACCCAGCTCATTCAACAGCAAAAGCTACCTAGATAACAACTGAAATTAACATTTAGCATGCAAAATGTTTGAAGGAAATAATTTTAGAACCAAAGTATGCTTACAATGCTTCATTTTTTGGTGTAATTTGCACTTTAGAAAATGTTTACTTCTTTACTACCTTATTTTATCATCAATTCCATGCCCTCCCTTTTTTTGTGGTGGGAATATTCCTGACATTATAGAACTTATCCTTAAAGGTCAGCATTCAAATTATGGCTCTTGAGGTGCACTTTGAACTATTTTTCTATGTGCTCAGAAAAATGTAGTTTGGAGACATATAATGATAATGTTTAGACCTTGTGTCCCCAGATGTTCTTGGACTACAACTCTCAGAAATCCTGGCCAGGATAGGTAGTGATGAAGGCTTCTGGGAGTTTTAATTCAGGAACAACTAGGGACCCAAGATTGGGAACCACTGGTTTAGATCAACCTGAACTCAGAACAGTATACTATCCTGAGAAGAATACCACTTACAAATGGTCCTGAGGGGTGAAAGTTTCCATTTCCATTAATAGATACCACACAAGATATGCTGACTGCTGAAATTTTCAATGACAGGAAGAATATTAACATACCAGCGCTCCAAATGTAATACTTTAAGTTTTTCTTCATCTTTTAAGGGGAACATAGTGGGCCGGATTTGGGTTTGTCTGTTGGAAGGTACATCTTTCCAGTCTTCAAACCACTGACCATCTTTTGTCATTACCTATGCAGGAAAATATAAATATGATATGCCACTGATTACTCATGTAACAAAGTCAATGCTTCCTCTTCTGGTTTTCTGAGATACAAGGTGTGACATTAGAGAAATGACTGTACTGAGATCCAGCAGTTCAATGATGTAGCAATGGCATGAAAATGGATATCAAAAAGAAACTTGTTACCAGCTAGACAGACTAAGCTGGTTGAGGAACTGAAGAGAAACCTCTCCCCATTTGCTAACTTTTTTGCTGGGCGTTTTGCCAACTAAGATGATATACCGTATTTTTCAGTTTATATGATGATGCTTTTGTCTAAAATATTTAGATTAAAAATTGAGGGTCGTCTTATACATGGAAGTAAGGAGGGGGAAGGGATCAAAGCGCTCTGATCCCTGCGTTCCCCCTCCACTTGCTAAGCCCCCCTTAGATTTCTTAATTTTGGGTTAGAAAAGGAGGGGGCTCTTACACATGGGGGCATCTTATACACGGAAAGATATGGTATTCCTCCAAAATAAAGACTTCCTCCAGAACTATTACAGACTGGAGATGCCTCCATTACAGAACTAAATAAAGATCTCCCCAAAGAGAAAGGTAAGAGAAGGACTTGAGAGTACCTATTACATATGCAACAATGAGCTGTTGCTCCAGATTTGGAAACCATGTGTTCATATCAAGTCTGTACAACATATGGAGCACTAATGTAGCACATCAGTTACGTGCTTTAGCTTGCCACAGACTTCATATACAGTGGACCCTCTACTTAAGGAATTAATCCGTATTGGAATGGTGGCTGCAAGTCGAAAAGTCTGTAAGTCGAATCTCCATTGACCTACAATGCACTGAAAACCGATTAATCCCATAACCAGTGGTTTTTATTCTATTTTTATTCCATTTTGGTTTTTTTCTGGTCTGTAAGTCGATTCTCTGGCTGCAAGTGGAATCTAAATTTTGCAGCCAGAGAAGTCTGTAACTCGAAAAGTCTGTAAGTCGAGCCATCTGTAAATCGAGGGTCCACTGTACCTATCCTTTGCAATCATAAGCAGGAGGTTTACTGGATCCCTGATGAATGTAAAGAGTGTAAACTGCTACAAGGCAATTTCATGAGCTCAAACATATGAATAATTTGAAACATACTACATTTTCTAATATAACTTCTACTTTTCTTGCTGAAAGTATGACTGTGATTGCACTATAGTATGCATTTTATATAATTACCTTCCACTGTGTAATCCCAGGCATTCGCTTTAGACCTGGAAGCTCTGAAGAAACATCAGCAAGTTCTAAGGCACCTTTGAAAAAAATACAACTATCTTGAAAAAATGATTTGTTTATTGTATTTACATACTGCCCACCTAATGGCAAGCCACTATTCTGGGGAGTTTACAAAAGTCAAATACAAACCCACAACATAAACCCAAAATGATGCATAACACTGACAGTAGCAAAACCAGACATGATAATAACATAATAAAACACAACAGCTAAATTAAAAAATAAATAAATTAAAAGATGGGTCAAGAAATTTCTTACAAGGGGAGGATATTCCTGAATGCCTCTTTGAATAGCACCATTCTGACCTGCTTACTAAAGGACAGTAAGGGAGGGAGCTTGGTGTACATGAACAGGCAGCAAGTTCCACAATGTCACAGCCACCACTGAGAAGGCCCGATTCCTGGCGGTTGCTTTCCCAGCCTCCCTCAGAATAGCCACTTTCAACAATGAAGTTTGAAATGATTGGGTGCAGGGGTCTCCAAACTTTTCACCGTTAGGGCCACATAATATATTTTTTGCATTTTCAAGGGTCAAAGGAACACATACACATATGCCATCCCCCTATCTCATCCTGCCCGCTTGCGCGCCCACACGCATGGGCCAAATAAAAAGGCAAGGCCCACGGGCTGTAGTTTGGAGACCTCTGGTCGAGGTAGAAGATCTTAGGGAGAGACACTCTGAAAAGTACTTAGGTACCAAATCGTTTAGGTCCTTATAAGTTAAAATTAGCACTTTGAATTTGGCACAGAAGTAGACAGGGAGCCACTGCAGGCTTGCCAGAATCAGAGAGATATGACTGTATCTGGAAACTCCCAAAATTAGCCTGCGAACCACATTTTGCACATGCTGCAACTTTCACATCATTTTCAAAGGCAGCCCCATGTAAAGAGCATTGCAATATTCAATATTCAATATCTGGCATGGGAAAACTTTTGAGAAAACACAACCTACAGATCCACCACGAAAATACAGTGGTGCCTCGCACAACGGGTGCTTCACACAACGATGAATTCACACAACGATGCCTTTTTCTGTTAAATTTGCCGCCTCACACAGCGATGCTTCCTATGGGGGATTTTCACACAACGATGTCTCTTTTTCGTTCCTGTAAAAGTGTCTTACAATGTTTGGAAGCCGTTTTAAATGCTTGCAATGGTTAGCCCACCTCCTGAAACCTATGCAAACTGATTTTGGTGTTGTTCTGACACTTCGTTAATTTGTGGTGATTTTTTGTTTTTCCCCCTCATTGAACTCCATGCATTTCAATGAGGGGGAAAAACAAAAAATCACCACAAATTAACGAAGTGTCAGAACAACACCAAAATAAGTTTGCATAGGGTTCAGGAGGTGGGCTAACCATTGCAAGCATTTAAAACGGCTTCCAAACATTGTAAGACACTTTTACAGGAGCGAAAAGGGAGATCAGGAAAGGGCTCTTTGATCTCCGTTTGCCTTTTAAAGCTCTTCCGGATCTCCCTTTTCGCTCCTGTAAAAGTGTCTTACAATGTTTGGAAGCTCTTTTAAATGCTTGCAATGGTTAGCCCACCGCCAGAAACCTATGCAAACTGATTTTGGTGTTGTTCTGACACTTCGTTAATTTGTGGTGATTTTTTGTTTTCCCCCCTCATTGAACTCCATGCATTTCAATGAGGGGGAAAAACAAAAAAATTACCATAAATTAAGGAAGTGTCAGAACAACACCAAAATCAGTTTGCATAGGTTTCAGTAGGTGGGCTAACAATTGCAAGCATTTAAAACGGCTTCCAAACATTGTAAGACACTTTTACAGGAGCGAAAAAGGACTTCGCAAAGCCATTGAAATGTATTGAGTCGGCTTCAATACATTCCAATGGAGGAAACATTGTTTCACACAGCGATTTTTCCTATGGGGATTTTCACTCAGCGATGGCAATCCGTTCCAATTGGAATGGATTAACCGGTTTTCAATGCATTCCTATGGGAAACGATGTTTCACAGAACGATGTTTCACACAACGTTGATTTTTTTGGAACCAATTAACATCGTTGTGTGAGGCACCACTGTACAACAAATGTTACGGTCAGCAAAGGACAAAAGGGACCCCCTCACCACTGCAGGAGTATACCGGATACCTTGCAGTTGTGGACAGGTATATATTGGAACCACAAAACGCAGCATTCACACCAGAATCAAAGAACATGAAAGACACCGCAGACTAAAAGAACCGGAAAAATCAGCAGTAGCTGAACATGTCCCTAAAACAAGCTAGACATGAAATTCTATTTCAAAATACTGAAGTACTGGACAACACCAGCAATCATGTTAGACTGCACAGGGAAGCCATTGAAATCCATAAACATCAGCATAGCTTCAACAAAAAAGAGGAGTATGAAACTGAACAAGGCCTGGCTTCCAGCATTGGAAAATACAGCCCGCAGAAGGTCAATGTCTTACCCAGTCACAAGGACCAGGGATCATTGCACAAAGAAACCTGCTAAAGACACCTATAGCGAGCAGCCCTGACCTCACCTGCCCATCACCACAGACCCTTGACGCAGGAGCCAATGAGAGAGCGGAGGGAGGAGCCAGGGGGGAAAGGAGCTAGATAAAAAGACCGGTGGAGAGAGTCTGTATTTGGCTTAAAAGGAGTGAAGAGTGAGTTAGAAAACAGTAAGAGTGGAAATTGAAGCAGAGGGTTAAAAGAGTTCTGAAGCAATATTCTAATTCAATGGTTCTTAACCTTTGTTACTCGGATGCTTTTGAACTGCAGCTCCCAGAAACCCCAGTCAGGACAGCTGGTGGTGAAGGCTTCTGGGAGTTGCAGTCCAAAACTCCTGAGTAACCCAAGGTTAAGAACCAGTGTTCTAATTGATTCAAATACAGCGATTTGCAGCCTGTAATTTGTCCTATGAGTACGTACTGATTACTAATTTCCCTTGTTAAATAAAAGACTTATGTTCTGACATCACACGTGTCTCAACACTGAAACAATATTAGAACATTAATATCTGGTGGCAGCGAAGAGGAAGGAAGAATGAGAACCTTGTGAAGACCAGGGGAATAGGGGCTTCAAAGGTGATAACACCCATCAACCACAGTGACAGATAATCTCTCCCACTTATCACAACAATACATCCACAACAAAAACACACTGATCACCCTATCTCCTGAAAAGGACAAAAGTTGTTCCCACAGCAACGAAGAGTAACAGCATGGACTGAGTTCCTACTCCAGTCCTCTGAAGATGCTGGCCACAGAGACTGGCGAAACGTCAGGAAGAACCTTCAGAACACGGCCAAAGAGCCCGAAAAACCCACAACAATCATCAGATCCTGGCCATGAAAGCCTTCGAGAATACATCAAACCAGGTATTCTTGGACTGCAACGCCCAGAAATCCCAGCCAGCACAGATAGTGGTGAAGGCTTTGGGGAGTTGCAGTACAAGAACACCTGGTTTACCTGAGACTGGAAACCACTGGGCTGGTTTAAAAGTCCACTGGTTGCATCCAATCACAGTCTTACATCTAAAGGTCAGAATTCTACTGGTAAGTTAGGTAGGTTCAATTACATAAATCTGGCCACTAGAGGGAACAAGAGACTATGTTATATGTTTGCAATTATCCATGGTTTCTGGCATCGGTATGAGTGGGGTGGGGGCTTGGAAACAATCCCTCACAGGTACCATGGCCCTACTGTACTAATTAACTCTTCATTTAAAAACAATGTATTCTACATTCCAATACAAAGCAGAATGAGACAACAGCAGCTAGCCTGGAAATGGAATTCTGAGCAAGAGGGTAACCAGATCATAACTGTTCCATGGATTTAAACCCCATTAATTTGAGTAAGATTCCATTGTTATTTTACAATCTAATACAAGCAAGAGGAACTATACAAACCTTCACTTTTTTCCAGCAAAGAGGCAATGACAGCTTCATTTTCGATAGGATTCAATGAACAGGTTGAATATACCATCCTACCTCCTTCTGCCAGCTGCTCAATTCCACGGGTTGCAATCCTTAATTGCAGCCTGCACAGGTAATAGTATGCATAGGCTCGTTATTATTCATTACTATGCAGGTTACCAGACTATTTCAAATCAGGAGACAAGAGCTCAAATCTGGATTGTAGATTGCAGTAGCTCAGAGACCAACTTGTAGCCAAAAGAAATGCTATTCCTGGGCAAAGGTAGAAGGGGAACTTAATTCAGCAGCTGTTTTGTAGTAAGGACCAGGATGAAAGAAAGGCACATAGGGAAGAAACCTGCAACTGTAAAATACTAATTAGTAATGGGTGGATAATTACAGTGGGGTCTCGACTTACGAACTTAATCCGTATTGGAAGGTGATTCTTAGGTTGAAAAGTTTGTAGGTCGAATCTGCATTTCCCATAGGAATGCACTGAAAACCATTTAATCTGTATCTGCTCTTTTCCGTCCATAGAAACTAATGGGAAGCTGCTATTCCGCCTTCTGCCACTAGAGGGGGATATTTTTTCTTTTTTCCCCTTAGGTTCAGGAAACAGAGGAAGGCAGGGAACAGTTTGCAAAGCACTTTAGAAATCTTTTTTTTTTCACTGAAGCCAATTTTAAATCATGTTTTAAAGCATGTTGTGCTGATTTTTTCAGCACAAAGACACACAGGCAGGCTTTTTAGGTGCTGAGGAAGCCTCCCCAAGCCTCTTCAGAGCCAGCCGATCAGCTGATAGGCGGGGGGAGGAGGGCGCAGGAGCAGGGGGAAAGCACAAAATGGCTGCCAGGCTCCCTTCTGGTGTGGGCTTTTAGCTGTTTCCTGCTCTTTTTCCTGCTGTTTGGGGGCTACCAAGGCCTGGTAAGTGACTTTCTTTTACTTATTTTAAAGTTTCTGACCCTTTTTTCCCCTCCAGAAGCCTCTAAGGGGAGGGAGAGGGCACTTTTTTTCCTATTCGTAACTCGAGGGAAGTTCGTATGTCGACTCCTTATTTCCCTATAGGGCGGGTTCGTAAGTTGAATTGGTTGCAAGTAGGGTCGTTCGTAAGTCGAGACCCCACTGTACGTGTATATATTTTGAGGAACACAGTGTTCTTAGGCATCCAATAGCTATTCATTAAAAATGAACATGCACAAGATGCTGTACCAAACATCATTGCATCATACAAAATTAAGAGCAGTCTGTGGCATATGGGATGGAATTGCTCAACTATCAGTTCCTTCTGCAATTTAGTAATTTAATTGTTTTGAATATGTGAGTAATAAAAGATCATAAATTATGCTTAGCAGACATTTGAGGAGTACGGTATCTCCTTATTAGATTTTTTAATTACAGCATCTCAATCCAAAATATCCCAAGCTCAGAAAAACGTTCATGGCTATTCATTATCCATGTGGTATAAAAATCTGCTTTATACTAATTATGCAAAAAAACTTGTGCTACAATATTTCAAAGGAAATATGAAAAGTCAAATCAGACATATTTTAAGTTGGCATCTATTTATCTAACAAGCCAATGATGAAAATATAGATGTTATAATTTCACGTATCTATGGAACAGAATGGTGATTACTGTATCCTGAAAAGGACTGAGTAACTGGCAAATTCTAGATTGTGTATGTTTGGGGATTTTTTTTGTTTTTTACTTTTAATAAAATTTGATTTGAAAAATTACTAAGTATGGCTACATGTCTTGGCGATATTGTAACAGCAATGCAAAATTCATTCATATGTATGGCAAAGCTCGAACTAGTTTGTTCTTTATTCGTATCAGAGTGCTGCACAACTTAAAATTATAGGCATATATGAAATATAGATGAAATTCAAACAAATTTGTTAAAATGATTACATTGCTTTTGACTAGAAGCAGGATACTTCAATAGCATTGTTACAGTTATCTGCTAGATCTTCATTAGTACACAATGGGGTATAAATTGCATGCACATATACAGTGGTGCCCCGCAAAACGGGCGCTCCGTTTGACGACGAAATCGCATCATGGCAAACTTTTTGCGATCACAAAACAATGTTGCTTATGGGGGAATTTGGCTTTGCGATGATCGGTTCCCTGCTTCGGGAACCGATCATCGCAAAGAGATGATTTTTAAACAGCTGATTGGCGGTTTCAAAATGGCTGCTGGGTAAACAAAATGGCCGCCCGCTGTGTTTTTGCACGGATTCCTCGCTGCACAGGCAGCAAAAATGGCCGCGCTATGGAGGATCTTTGCTGGACGGTGAGTTTGAAGCCCCTAGGAATGCATTAATCTGGTTTTAATGCGTTTCTATGGGCTTTTTAAAATCACAAGACGTTTTTGTTCTACAGCGATTTCGCTGGAACGAATTAACGTCGTGATGCGAGGCACCACTGTATGCTGTATTGATTTAATTTCTCCATAGTCACAGAAAATTTGTCCTGTATCCAAGAAGCCCCCTTTTACTTGGTTTTTAAAAATCATCCTACTTCACTTTGAAGTAGATTGACTTCCAAATGATCTAGCTAGAATCTTGTCCTGGTGGGAGACACTCTAATAGTTTCATCAAGTAGTGTTGTTTTTGCTCTTCATGGGTTTAGCCTAGTCTCTGTTGTTTTAATATTTAGAAACTGAGGTGTGCCCAGAAAACTTTTCCTTGATTTTAGCTGTCGTTTAGGTGGTTGGTGTCCATGAAGTGGATGGGTTTGGGTGCTGTATTACCTTATTTCATTCATTATTTGCTAACCCTCTTGAGACACTTCCAGAGCAAAGCCAGCAAAATAATAGACTTTTTCAGTGGGGGGTAGGTTTCACACAGCCAGTAATAATCATGCATGATTCATTAAGAATCCCTTTGTTTGGCAAGTGCTAATTTACTGTATACCATATGGCACTGTCATATTCTGCTGTGGAGCAGCACAGGAACAAAGCTGCTGTTCTTATTATTTGTGGATGCGCATCTCAGTCTGACTCAGCCAGTTTCTTAAGGATTTTATTTCTGGCAGCAACTTTCTGTTTGGGCACATACTTTGTGCTGGGCAATGTTCCAAAATTTTGCCTTCCCAGCTAACTTGGAGCTTCCTCTCTGCTTTTTTGTTCTTTAAGTGAAAGGGACACACCCATGTTTTTAATGAGTTTGGTATCAGTTAGTTGTTCGTAATATAAGGAAATATCTTCTAATGCAGATGTTAGCTGAGGCTCTTGGGCCTGAAAGGTTTTCCAGGGACTCTCACGGCAAAATAATGAGCACAGATGAAACTCTTGGAGTGTGGGAACATTGGTTTCATCATTTGCATAAATGTTAAAAATGTAATGGTGCCAGGATGCTACCCTGCAGCAACCATTGCTTTGATTTCTCCAGCAACTGTGCCTTCTTTGATATCCAACAAATTTATTTATTTGTTTAAAATATTTCTATCCCACCTTTCTCCCCAAAATGACCCAAGGAGGCTTACATAATTAAAACAGTATTTAAAACCTAAAACAGAAAGTATACAAACAATAAAAAGAATAAACAGATATTATATTAAAATGGCAACTAAGATCAATATTAAAACACATTTAAAACAACAGAGCAGAACAATCCATTTAAAACCCTTCTCAGACCACCAGTCATTAAGGAAAAGCCTGCCTGAAGAAAAAGGTCATTGCCTGCCTGCTGAAGGACAGCAAAGAGGGAGGCAGCCTGGCTTCCCATGATAGGGAGTTTCCAGAGTCTGGGAGCAGCCAGAGAAGGCCCTCTCCCGTGTCTCCACCAAGCGCACCTGTGAGGGTGGTGGGACTGAGAGAAAGGCCTCCCCTGATTATCTTAATGCCCAGACAGGCTCATAGAGGGAGATCCGGTCTTTTAGATAGCTTGGACCCAAGCCATTTAGGGCTTTGTAGGTTAAAACCAGCACTCTGAACTGTGTCCAGAAATGGATCAGCAGTCAGTGGAGCTGCAGTAACAGGGGAGTTATACGTTTCCTGTAACCACCCCCTATTAACAATATGGCTGCAGCATTTTGGACCCTTTGAAGTTTCTGAAAACTTTCCAAAGGCAGCCCCACGTAGAGCACGTTACAGTAATCCAACTGAGATATAACTAGGGCATGTGTCACCATAGCCAGATCAGACCTCTCAAATAAAAGGCATAGCTGGTGAAATAGTTTTAACTGTGCAAATAAAGAATCTTCAGTTTTGAAGCAGAACAGTGACCATTTGTTAGTACACATTCTTTAGTAAGAAAGTACAGCTTTTTGTGCAGCAATTGATGGTGGATGGTATCATATGCTGCTTTAAGGTCAACAAATGCTGCGCCAGTTAATGTATGTTTCAAAATCTTCTATATACTGGGCTGGATTTAAGATCTGAGCTGTACAGCTCTCGCCAGGTCCAAAGCCTGCCTGTTCTGGAATTATGACATAGAAGAGTGGAAAGCACTGTGAGTGCACTTAGGCATCCCCTGGACAACAGCATGCAGCTGGCCAATTCTTCCTATCCAGACGTGTTGCACTGTAAACCTGCTGATGAGCACTAGCTTATATAAGAACACTGCTATAACGACTGTGGAAATCACAACACAGTATTAAATTCGAATTATTCCACTGTGTTGAGTTTTAATTACTTCACTGCAATGTTGAATGCATTTAGTATTTGTTGTATTGTGCTTGCTTTATTAATGTAAAAAAGCATTTTCCTACTCTTTCCTCTTGAGAAAAACTGCAAGATGCTACTAAAAAACCTACCTTTTAACATGCTCTTACATTCAAAGTGATTAATAACAAAATAATTTCCTACCCATGTAACTGCAAGCTGTTTTGTGTAGTCCACTTTTTCCATACATCAATGTTTTTTCTCATGGTTGCATCTCCACTGCAAAAGATATTTGAATATTAATTCCAGTGAAATTAGTTGTTATCAGTAACAATAACATGTTTACACAAGCAGGCTAAAACATCAATGTGGTTCAAACATGATTAAACTGTGCTTCTTGCTTCTCACATCCAAAAAGCAAGCCCAACTATTTAGCCCTGGTTCCAATAATCTTAAGAAGCCTACACTTTCCAAATGTCTAGTTATGGAAAAGAATCAAACTCTCTTAGTTTATGCTATATAAAATCTGTCTAGTATGAGAATTGGGGCATAAATGTTCAGAATAGGAATTTTACCAACCTCCTATAATTCCTGTAAGAAATTAAAAGAAAGGGCCCTTCCTGGTTCTTTTTACCGTAAGTAAACAGTTGCTCCTAAAAAACAATGGTTCAGTTTCAAAGTTTCTTGCTAATTCAAAAGTAAAGGAGAACATCCCGGCAATGGTTTCCAAGCTAGAATACAAGATTTCGAAAGGCAAAACATGACACAGATAGAAAGCTATCATTTATGCAATCAACAATGACAGCTGAATACTGTCTAATTTCAGTTGATTATGAATTCCGGTCCAATTACATTGTGTTGTTGAATAACTGGTGTGACCTCACATTCTTTCCCAACTGCTCTCGAAAACAGCCTTGTGCTTTGAAACAGCACATTAGGCTAAGATATAGTTATGGGCTCAAAAATCACTGTTCTCCAGTATTGTACATCACAGCCTGCTTCACCTGATATAATGCAAACGGTCTAGTAGTAATAAAAAAAACAGACTGCTTGTGACATTAGGGGGAAAATATAACATACCTGCAAGGGACATCACATAATATCCGATCATAGAAAAGGGTTTCCTTTCTTCCATTTGCAGTGATCTGTAAACTAGGGATGCTGGAGGCATCATGATTTACAACCATGATGGAAGGGCTATTTAACCTTTTTGCCTGATGAACTAGCAAATAGCAACGCTTGTTGTCAACATCATTTGCAATCACAAATCCCTCTAGGGAAAAAAATGGAACAGATTAAGGAAATACTGTAAATATTAGTGGGGGAAACGTGACATCTAAATACAGTGGTGCCTCACTTAGCGATTGCCTCGTTTAACGATGTATTCGCTTAGCGATGGTTTTTTTGAGCGATTTTGCGCTCCGTTTAGCGATGTTCCCTATGGGGAAATTTCGCATAGCGATGTTCGGGACCTTGCCTCGCTTTGTGATGACAGTTTAGGTCCCCCTGTTTTGCTTAACGATGTCCGTTTTTGCAATTTTAAGTATGTCTTAAAATGTTCAGAAATGATTTTAAATGCTTGGGATCGTTAGTGCACCTTGCAAAACCTGTGCAAACTTAATTTGGCTTTGTTCTGAGTCTTCGTTAATTTTTGGTGAATTTTTTTCTCCCCCATTGGAATGCACTGAACTGTAGGTTTGAGCACTAACGATCCCAAGCATTTAAAACTGATTTTGAACATTGTAAGACACTTTAAAAACAGCGAAAACGGACATCGCAAAACCATTGGAATGCACTGAATAGGCTTCAATGCATTCCAATGGGGGAAACATTGTATCGCTTAGCAATGTTTCCTATGGGTATTTTCGCTTAAGGACAGTAATCCGTTCCCATTGGAACGGATTAACCAGTTTTCAATGCATTCCTATGGGAAATGGTGTTTCGCTTAGCGATGTTTTCCCATAGCGACTTTTTTTGGGAACCAATTAACACCGTTAAGCGAGGCACCACTGTAATATTTTCAAAGCCACCAAAAAGTATATTTTACTTTTGTGTTATTAAACAACAAAACAAAATATCAAGAAAATATCTGGTATGGCGCCATAATATAGCTACTGCCCATGATCAAAACAATTACATAGACAATGATGAAGTCTGGAGCTTTGCAACCAGAGAAGAGAAGAGAAGACCTGTTGTAGAAAATGGACAATGTTTATGCCGAAAGTGGTATAAATCATAATGACAATGAAGACATAGGACGAAGAGGAAGACAAGGCAAAACTGGAACCAGAAACACAGAGGAACAGGAACAGACTAGTGTGAAAATATTATAAAATGACTATATACTGAGAAGGACATGGCAGACAACTGGATACAGCAAAGAACTTGACAAGAGACAGACTGGCCATTCTTGATGTGGGCAAAGCTTCCAATAGGAAAAGAGCATGTTTCTTAAGGCTACAGCCTGAGAGAACCCATGGAACCAAATTATAGAATAAAAATCCACACAAAAATTCTCTTATTCAAGCAAGATATATACCTGAGGAATATTTACACTGAGAGAAACAACAGTGGAACACCTGAACAACAGCTGACATTCAAGTACAAATGGCATCCAAGAGAATCTCACAGGAGCAGGTTTCTAATGATGCAGAAGGTATACAGAACTCACACATATATAATTTGTGTCCTCACCCTTGGATTTAATAACTGGGCTAAAGTTTATTTGTATCTGATGTGCTCACGTGAAACACAGCTAATTTTCATGAAGCACTGCATGTGAATATATCTGGTACCAATTAACTTTAATTCAGTGCCAACCCTGCAAGAGGAGGGTTATGAGGACTTCAGGATGCCAGAATCAGCTACACGGGAACCCAGTTTTTTTAGTATAAACTGAAACCTACAGTTAAACTCATTCTCTATCACTCACCTGGAAAAGGCACATTCATATCTGCATGGAGCATCTCAATAAGTTGTGCAGTCTTGGATCCAGGTGCAGCACACATATCTAAAATCTATTAAGAACATACAGTTAAAACAATACATCTTATTCATTTTTAACATTAATCTGAAAAACAATGAAACTACATTAACCTAAAACAATCTAAGCCAGCCTTGCAATTGTAACTGTCCATATGAGTAACAGAATAATTGATACCTTAAGTGTCAACAACAATGTGTAAACAGCTACCACACCTATGTGCTTTCTATCTCATAGACAGCAACATTTTTTTATAACACCAAGAGAGGGGAGAGAACAAGAAGAGCAATGTCTATAGTTTTCTATATCACAGTTCTATTATCAAAGGCTAAGAAAAGAGGCGAAACAATCTTTGTCTTTTTTTCCTCATGCTGCTGCACAAAAAGCTGCACCATAAAAAACATAGAAATCATGAACTCTTAAACTCATAAGAGATGGGGGGAAAGGAAATATGCATTCTGCTAGGGCTCTATTTCTCTCCATTATGACTGGCAATATGATAAACAACAAAGCTGGAAAAAAGAGAGGACTGGACACATTCTGATTCTCAACAGCTAGAGAAGAGTTAAAAACTAGCAACAACATAGCACTCCATTTCATATGGTTGGGGGGAGGGAAGACATCTCAGCAGGCAGAGCACAGAAAAGAGGTGAGTTACTACATGATTAATAAAATAAAAAATAAAAATAGAAATTTTGACAAGGAACTGAATGAGATAAGGGCAGATATTAAATATGAATTACTTGGAAGATCCAAATCATAACACATATTGGGACAGCACACCATTGTCAGATGACTGAAGACACATCTATATACATTTAATGTTTCCATTCCCTATATATATGATTGCTTACTCCTAACTAGAAGAGAACATACAATACAAACACAAGCAATACACACAAGCATTTGTGAGTAAATTCCTTGTGCTCTGGTACTTCTCAACAAAGTTTCCATGTCTCACAGTAATGCAAGATACCTTATGATGAGGTTGGACATCAAGGAGTAGGGGAGGAATCATACTGACAGCTTCTTGACGACTAATGTTCCCCTAAAACCAAAACAAAATAGCCCATCTTCAACTTTTGATTACATACATTGCACATGCACAAGTTGCTAATGACGCTGGTCTCAATTCTATTATAACTGTAAACACAAGACATACAGCAAGTTGAAAAACTAAAGCATGGAACTACTACTGAGGAAGCTGGGCATAAATGCCAGAGTCTTCTCTTATCCCCTATCACTGTATATCAGTTTCAACAAAAAGACTATGACTTCAATCCAACCAGAGATTTCCCAATATGTCTGATCTTGGCAAGTTGTACTTACCGTTTTATAGAGAAGGCCCAGCTGGCCTTCCACACATCTAACCTCTTGCCTGAAAATGATGCTTCCCATCAACCACTGGAGCAGCCTGCTTTTGGAACAGGATATTAGGTCTATCTAAGGCATGAAGCCTCCCAGCTGGGCTTCTTTCCAGGTGACCAAAATTTAGGTGCATGTAAGGACAGGATTCTGGAACTGATACTCCCAGAAAGGAGAATTATGGGATTTGTAATCCAAAAATTCCAAAATGAACATCCCTAGTAGGTAATCTACACCACTTGGTCTGATCTCATGCAGAGAAAAATATACACACAAAAAACAACCACTACTTACCTTAAAGTAAGAATACAGAAATGAAAGGATCAAAATGTATTAAACTGCAGATTTACTGCATGCAAAAGTGTTGGTCCATCTATTCCAGTACTATCACCACTGGCTGATAGCTTTCCAGGATTTCAGAAGACAACTACATGCTCTCCAAATGGGTAATGTTGGAGAATCCAACTTGTATCTCTGGGTGTCAAACAAGTGATTTGCCAGTAAGCTATAGCTCTTTCTTAATTTCCAATGAAATCATTTCAGTACACTAATTTTAGTTTTGTATTATAAAGGTAAAGGTAAAGGTTCCCCTTGACAATTTTTGTCCAGTCGTGTTCGACTCTAGGGGGCGGTGCTCATCCCCGTTTCCAAGCCATAGAGCCAGCGTTTGCCCGGAGACAATCTTCCGTGGTCACATGGCCAGTGCGACTTAGACACGGAACGCTGTTACCTTCCCACCAAGGTGGTCCCTATTTATCTACTTGCATTTGCATGCTTTCAAACCGCTAGGTTGGCGGGAGCTGGGACAAGTGACGGGCGCTCACTCCATCACGTGGATTCGATTTTACGACTGCTTGGTCTTCTGACCCTGCAGCACAGGCTTCTGCGGTTTAGCCCACAGCGCCACCACGTCCCTTTTAGTTTTGTATTATAATCAATGCTTTCTTCCACCTGCTTTAGCTTCTTCTAAATGAACAAAAAGGTAAAGGTTCCCCATGACAATTGTACAGTTGTGTCAGACTCTAAGGGGGGTGGTGCTCATCCCGGTTTCCAAGTTACAGAGACAGTGTTTGTCCGTAGACAGTTTCCGTGGTCATGTGGCCAGTGCGAGTAGACATGGAACGCTGTTACCTTCCCACCGTGGTGGTACCTATTTATCTACTTGGATTTGCATGCTTTCAAACTGCTAGGTTGGCAGGAGCTGGGACAAGCAATGGGAGCTCACTTCGTCGTGTGGATTTGATCTTATGACTGCTCGTCTTCAGACCTTGCAGCAGAGGCTTCTGTGGTTTAATCCGCAGCGCCACCACGTCCCTTCTAAATGAATATTGGATATATAATATATTTACTGCTTTTTACATTTGTCTTACCTTTTTATTTCTGCACTGACCCCATAAAACCCTCAGCCTAATTTCAAGTGTTATGCAACTGATCAGTTCAGTTATGAAAGAGCAATCAGTCCTGTTCCCAGCTAGCTACCAAGTGAGATGAAAAGGGAGGACAAGGAAGTTGCCACAGAAGAAAGAAAAGGAGCTTGACTTTGGGCCTGTCTATCAATAGCTTTAGCCCAGTCCTCCACTTTCAATTCCCCATCTGACAGCCTGTCTCCAAGAGAATGCTGCATTTGTCAGAAAAATTGTTGCCTGTCCCTGGTTTACCAAGTTTGGAAGG
The DNA here is from genome assembly GCF_051106095.1 of Pogona vitticeps. Lineage (NCBI taxonomy): Eukaryota > Metazoa > Chordata > Lepidosauria > Squamata > Agamidae > Pogona > Pogona vitticeps. Next base: position 136,179,931 of record NC_135786.1, on the reverse strand, counting down.
ATAATCTAAAAACCAAGCCAAAGCACACTCTGAAAATACACACAAAAAAGCTATCACTTAAGCTCACAGGAAAAAGCTCACTATGAGGCTAAACATAGTTCTTAGGTCTACTTTTCTACAGATATACGGGAATCTAAGAATTAGGGCTAACACATCAGTTGGCTCAGTTAACTCATTACAACTCAACAAGAAAACCAGAATCTTCTTTTTTTTAATTACCCTATTCATATACGGTAAAACAAAGTATGTGCGATGGAATGTGCTCTTCTTTTTTGGACACAAATTCCCAGAATTCTCCAAGAATTCCCCAGGTAGAATCCTGGGAATTCCAGTCCTCATACAAATAGCTATATTGCACTCACCTGGGGGATGGCCTGTCTTTCAGGCTGCTTGGCTGTCTAGGACCTACAGTACTGTCATCAATGTAGAAAAAGGGAACTGCCCCAGTGCTTTCTAAGAGGCCCATGACTTCATGGGAGCCGGAATCTTGCTGCCCGTAAGGCTCTATTAGATTCTATGAGAAGGCAACATGTGTAACTGAAGGAAGTGCTTAGTATAGCAATCCTCAAGAAGATTCAAATGAGTAAATGAAGTTAACTGTCAGTATTAAGGCAACACAGACAAGCATTCCAATGTCACTATCTTATCCCATCCTGTACTGTTTCTGTGAAATTTATTTTCAAAATTAGAAGGGAGAATCAAAAATGTGGTACAAAAGTGAAAGCCCGCACTACAAATTTACAATGGTCCCAGTGCAATGACACATGGGAGATGGAGTCAATTTTATTAGGCGCATGAAGAAAGAAACCCACATTTTAGATATAAAATATGGAAGTAAATTCTGTTTACATGCAACATTGTATTCATAGCCATCACAACACTTTCTGGGCCTCTAAGGGAAGAAAAGTTAGAGACAAAGAAAGTTCTCAGACAACAGATTACAATAAGACTTAGAATAAAAATAATAATAAATCTGAATACTTACACATTCTGTTTCACTGACAAGAAAATGATGGAATTTTTCTAGTTCTGGTGATTTTCGCAGGACTTTTCTGCTTAAGTTTGTATGCCATGCTAACTCTTCTGGATACCTAGCGAAACGACGTTTTCTCTGAATACAGTGTTCCCAAAAATCTCTGAACAGGTATAATGGAGCATGCAACTGCATTTTTATATCCATACATTCAAAATTTATGTAAGATGCACAGTAACTCTAAACTATAAAGTTAATGAGCTTAAATAAACATGTTACGGAAAATATATGCTGTTCATGAAAACAGTACATTCTTGGTCTGTGGGAAGGAGCCATCCAGGAAGAGTGAACTTAAAAGAACCCAATAGTCATGCTTCACAAAATTTTCTGTTCCTGCTTTTGCCCAGATCAGGCCTCCTTTCTTGCTTTCTCATCTTTCTGGCCTTTTATAATGTACCTCTCTTTCAAAGTTCTCATTTTCTTTTCTCCTTTTTAAAAATAATTCTTCACTCTTCTTATACCTTTCTCCCTATATTCCTTTGAGCCTCTCTTGCTGTTGTTTTTCTTCCTTTTTGCCTCAATAAGGAAACCTGGCAAAGTCTCTTCACAATCCCCATCCATATGGCTTCTGTCAGGTGTAGGCAGCAGCTACTTCATTCTCTCGATCACTATGCCATCCCTGTGGGGTTTGTGTAGCCTCCCACGGTTTTCTGTAGCTTGGAGTTGCCTGCCACTATCTCAGTGAGTGTTGACGGAAGAAAAAAAACACCTGACCTAACCCTGGTAGATGCATCAGAGGGGAAACGGATTCAGACTCCTGCAAGGAGGAATCTAACACCCCTGGCTCTGCCCTGAATCTCTTCCTCATTGGTGGCCAGGAATGGCATGAAGGCACATCTTGTGCCTCAGGCTCAGTCCCAAAAGAGAAGTTACCTACCTGTAACTCTAATTCTTCGAGTGGCCATTGGGAATTCACATGAATGGGTTTAATCTGCACTTGCGCAGAGGTCTTCGGAATGTTCTAAAGCTTCTTTGCTACATTTGTGAAGGACCGCCCCTCTAGCCCACGAGGTCCGCCTGCCCTCTCATGTACCTCAGTTCCAAGGTATGCCCACTGCTGCATCAAGAGATACAGGAGTGACGGATAGAGGGGAGAACGGGCAGGAAGTGTGAATTCACAGATGACCACTCAAAGAATCAGAGCTACAGGTAGGTAACTTCTCCTTCTTCTTCTTGGTCTCTGTGAAAGCACACTAATGGGTGATTGACCAGCTTACCTTAAAAGGTGGAGGGCCGTCACTGCAGAGGTGGAGGGCCATCACCTCTAGCAGAGGTGTTAGCATCTCTGGCTCAATTGTCTAGGACACATGTCCTCATTTGTGGTTCAAATCTCTAGGGTCGTCATTGGAGAAGTGAAGAAGACCCAACTCTAGCAGAGGTGTCATCATCTCCGACTCAACTGTCTAGGACACATGTCCTCATCTGTGGTTCAAACATCTACATAAGGTGTCATCATATTTGGTTCAAAGCCTTAGTTTGTGATCTGGGGTAAGCAGATCAGGTATTATACACTGCAGGTGAAGCTGTGTCTAATGTCAAATAGATCTCAGTCCAGAACAATAAAGAGTTGCATGATATGATGGAATATCAATTGAGAGCAGTAAATAATCCATTAGAAGATCGATTCCTGCCTTATCTTGGATCAGGTCCATGAAGTATGTGCTTCCTGGCGTGAACTCAACGGTTAGCAGTTAGTTGCAGTATTACTTTGTATTTAGAAGGGTAATTCATGGTGTTAATTAGAGAAATAGATAAGGCAGACTGCAGTAGAGTGTCCATTTTATGGAAAATCCAATTTCTCCCTCCTTTTTTGGGGGGGGGAAGTGTAGAAACTTGTTGGGGTGACGTAATGAGGAATAGAAATTGGCCATATAGCCGGACCCAGCATATGGTACGATAAGGGTTGATAACTTTTTTTTTATTCAGCAGTCTATGTAGGTATGATGGGTCATGTTAATCTGAACTGAAGTGTTTAGTGGATAAGGGTCATTCCTTGGTGAAAGTATAGAAGCAAGAGAGTTGTGCATGAGCTGGTTGTCCTTATGAAAGTCCAAATTCTGAAGATTGGAATGAAAAGTGGCAAATTAACGAGGGATGTGTTCTTCTTACATATTGGTAGCATAAGGGAAGAAGTACTATACATCAAGCTTCAAGCAGTGCTGTGGTGGTACGAGACCCGGATCTTAAGTCTCTTAATTGTCTTGGTGACATAACTCTTGAAACTGTAGTGCTGCAGCAGATGACCACATATGATGTGTCTTGTCGTTGTAATGGGAATCGCAGGATAATGAAATATTGGTTGCCACTGAAGTTATTGATGAACTGAGGAAGTGGAATTACGATCCTGCAGTGAGCAATCATTGCTTAATCTCAAATGAAGACTTCTACGGTGATTTTAAGATAATTGTAATTAGGGAAGTAAAGAGAAACATATATATGTGCATAATGTAATCAAGATTAATCCCCCTAATTAATTTTTTAATTTATTATTTATTTTATTTGGGGGGTATACTTGATCCAAGGTAATTATCGATGAATGGTGCTATTGTAACTGAAGCAGGAGATTGTAGATTACAAGGGATTAGTTGTGTTTTTGCTTACCTTCAGAACTTCTGGAGGATTGTTTTGAACGTGGTCTTGGAGATGCTTAGAAAGACTGAGATGGGGAGGATGGTTGGTGGGAATATCTGTTTTTGTTGGAGTACAGTTTGAATTGTTGGTAGTTGCAGGGAAGAAGCCACTGTGGCCGTTGGAATGTATCACATGATTGTTGGTGATTAAATGATTTGGCTGTTTTCTTCAATTCTGTAGATTCTCCATTATCTTGTCTGTCTTTTGGTCAAAAAGGCCCAAGCCATCAAAGGGTAAGTCCTCTATTCTTGCTTTGATATCTTCTGGAATATGGGTTGATCTCAGCCATGCATATCTCCTTAGCGCCACTGCAGAAACCAGCTGTTGGGAAGAAGCTTCAATGATGTGTCTAGCTGTAAGTCTCTCTTGAAGAGCGAGAGCCATTGCTTCTTGGGTGAAAAGCCAGGCCCCTTGCTTTGTATTCACCTGTGGCAGATTGCAGAGACGGGATTGTCTTATTCCACAAATGGCAGTGGTACGCTCCCATAGCTGCGATATAATTTGCAACTCTGAGGATGAAGGAAGCTAGAGAATAAATTGTATGACCTGCTATGTCTAGTTTTCTGCCTTCTTTGTTACCTGGTGTCGTGGTGAATTGGTTACGTGTCTTGTTTTGAGCGGCGTCCACAATTAGTGAATCCAAAGGTGGATTCTGTAGTTTTAGATTTAGCATCAGAACAAAATGTCAAAGGAATTGTCAACTGGATGGTAGATTCTCCTCTAGGAGGCAAGGCCATAGTCTGAGGCTTAAGGGATTTTTCCAAAAGAAAGGATTTTAGTCTCTGTTGCCTCAGTTTCAAAGCCTGCTTTGTAAAGTTTTTACAAAACTGACAAGATGCGGTTTGAAGGGCTTCCCCTAAGCAGAACAGGCAGATATTATGGCCATCAGTAAGGGGAATTTTATTCGCGCACCAAGTGCACTTCTTGAAGGTGGGAAGGGTTGCCATAAATGGTGGGAAGGGGAAAATGGAGTCCAAATTACTTATTTATCTAGTTATAATTGTTGTTGTGAAGATTTGAAGAGCACTGAAGATTGAAATTGGTCTTAATATTCCTTTTTAGAGAAAATAGAAGATGAACGCAGCAGCTCGATCAGAGAAAGACCTCACGCGGTGGCGGCAAAAAGGAACTGAGGTACATGAGAGGGCAGGTGGACCTTGTGGGCTAGAGGGGCGATCCTTCACAAATGTAGCAAAGAAGCTTTAGAACATTCCGGAGACCTCTGCGCTAGTGCAGATTAAACCTATTAGTGTGCATTCACAGAGACTACGAAGAAGAACCTCTTCTGTGTCAGAGATGAGGAAGGGCTTTATGTCACTGACTTAGAGAATGTGGATCAGCAGCACCACAGAGGTGGTTTTACAAGGCCCTGGAGACAGACAGCCTGGGGCTATTTCCAGCCAAAACCAGAGTGCCAGCCATTTTCAAAAGACAAAGCCTGCCTCTTCTAAATGTCCCCTACCAAAAATCTCCAGAGGGCACCTCCACAGCTTACAAGGCAGGCTGAGAGCAGTGGCCATTTTTTGATGCCACCTCATGGCAGTCATTTTGAAATGCCTTATTTTCATTCTTGTGCCGCTCCTGACAATGTTTCAGATGTCTGTCTTTAATTAAGATTCTTTAGTTGACAAGATTAGAGTTCTGGTTTTAGAGAAGATTCAGGGCAAACGGCAACCCTGTCAACCTCATTAAGAAAGCTAAAAGTCATATATGCACTCCTGTATTTACTGTCACAGCACCAAAATTTGAGAAAAGGAAACATGCCAGGATTTTTTTAATCTACCCTTCCCCCGAAAATAAGCCCTACCCTGAAAATAAGCCCTAGTATGATTTTTCAGGATGCTCGTAATATAAGCCCTACCCCAAAATAAGCCCCAGTTAAGTGAAACCCCTCCCTCCACCATTGTGCAGCAACCAGAAGATGACATGACTGTATTTGAAATGTAGATTATTATACACACACAAAAAACCCTCTGAAAATAAGCCCTAATGGGTTTTCTGGAGCAAAAATTAATTCAAGACCTTGTCTTATTTTCAGGGAAACACGGTACTTCTACTCAAGCATCTCCTCCTTCCCCATCTTCCTCTCCTGATAAGGTGAAAACTGTTTCTGCTTCTCCTCATATGGATATAGGGGATCACCAGATACAAAAATGGCTTGCTCCTTTGATCAATCTGAGTGGTCAGATGAGGATCTGGGGGAATGATCAGACTCTGCTGAGCAGGAACAACCTAACTGAGATCATTTATTCAACTCTGATAATTTTCCCACACTGTTATTCAAGGCACCAGCTATATTAGTCTTGCAGCACACCAAAACCTCTGATGAAATTCTCACAGATTTGTTGACTCAGAATTCCACTCACGGTGCATCCGCATTCCCTAAGGCAAAAGCACAACTTGTGCTCCTTTCCCAGCATCTTTTGGAAAACCAGTAAAAACAGAATGGAAAAACCCACTTTATGGTAAGAAAGGTACTGCTCTTGCTTAGAAATTTTTATCTCTTTGCCCCTCAGGTGACAGAGAATTTAGAAGTCCCTATGGTAGACACCCCTACTGCAGCTATGCTTTCAGGGGCCTTGACTCTCAAAGAAGGGGACATTCCTCTTAAGGAGCCAAAAACAACCTGACCTAGTACTTTGCAAGGTTCACAAGACTTCAGTATTAGTAATTAGAGCTTCTTCAAATTGCTCACTAACAGCTAAGGCTGTTATGCTTTGGGTGGAGGATTTTTTAAGCAACTCTGACCTTGATGCAAAAATACTTCAGAGATCCCTAATTAAATTATACAAGTTCCTTGCCTATATTGCTAATGGTCCTCAAGATTCCTAATCTACTGCTGCCAGATCTACTGCTGCAGCCACCTTGGCTCACAAACTGCTATGAATCAAGCACTGGAATGCAGACATATCTTCTAAATCCAATTTGGCTGCAGTTCCCTACAAAAGGAACCATATTGGGGGGGGGGGGGGAACATGCCCTCAAAAGATGTGCTAGTGCCGAGGAAAGAGAAAAAGGCCATGGCAAATGTATTTTTAAAAAGATGATAAAAGCCCTAAGAATTTTTTTTTCCTCCTCATGTTACCCATGAAGATTTCCCCATCTTGGGGACTTCTTGTTTCTTTTGGGTCAGAGTCAGATTTCAGTTGAATTTCCAACCTCAACCACAGGTCCAGCACAGAACAATGGCTCAGTAAACCCCTTTTAAGCATCCCAACAAAATTTATGGGATAGTGCTTCCTGCAATACCTCTTGTAGGAAGGGTCATCTTTCCCATTTTCTTTCTTTGTAAGAAAGGACAACTTCTGATCAGTGTGTGCTACAAACTATTAGGAAACACTATCTTATAAATATTCATCAGACTCCCAGGAGCTGGTTCCTCCTCTATTAAATTTTGTCGAACAAGAACTAGTTAGCAATTATTTCACAAGAGATCCATTATCTCCTCAGGATCACAGCAGTGGTGCCTATTTTTCCTCTAGAATGGTTCACAGACGTCTACTCCATCCTGCTTGTAGGCCCCAAGAGAGATGCCGTCCTAAACACATTTGTGGCACATACAAAAATTCAAGATGGAGTGTTTAAAATTTATTCTAGATGCTCTTCATCCTGGGGACAATACTGCCTCCATAGATCTCTAGAAGGCAGGTGTTAATCAGGCTGTGTCACAAGTATTTCCTCAGTTTCATCTTTGGCAGGTAAATTCAATTCAAAGTATTACCAGTCAGCCTGTCTTCACACCATGTGTTTACCAAGATTTTGGTAGCACTGGTAGCCTTCCTTCAGATGCAAGGGAAGCAAACTCATCCTTACCTGGATGTCCTAATCCTGGTTTATTCCACCCTCTCTCAAGCTCAGAAGGACCATCAAACTACTCTGTCAGCCCAGATCAAATCCAAGAGTCATCTGGTTCCAACCAAATGCTTAGTCCATCTTGAGGCCTTACTAAATACTCAACTGGCAAATGGTCTTTCAAGCCCTGCAAATTGTGTCAAAAATCAAAAAGGAGACAAAATCATTTGTGCACAAGATATCCACACCTACCTACCCACCCACCTACCTACCTACTAGATTTATATACCGCCCATCTAGAACATGTCTACTCTGGGTGGTTTACATATAAAAATAAACTAAGGTAAAATCCAGATTAATCACCCAATCCCCATCCATATGGGCCACAAAAGAGAGGGAGTTTCCCAAACTACTGATATCAGGGCCATCTGGGGCCACACACCCGCAGGACCTCCATCTTGTCCAGGTTCAACCTTAGTCCATTCGACTGCATCCATTGCAGAACGGCCTCCAGGCAGCGCCCAAGGAACGGAACGGCATCCACCAGATGGAATTCTGGTGATTCCAAGATTTGACTTGTATAAAATGATAGTAGGATCTATGCTGATTGGCCACACACTATCTTGAACTTCAAAGGACTTTTCTCAATCAGCTTTTCAACCGCTACTACCATGTTGCAACACCCTACGTAAAACTTGGCTACTCGACATGCACTCAGTTTAGTTTCTTTCAACAGCTTCTTTTATTTATTTATGTATTTATTTATTTATTTATTAAATTTATACCCCGCCCCTCTAGACCATGTCTACTCGGGGCGGCTTACAACATAAAATAAATCAATATAAAAATATATAATCATAAAAATACAATTGCAATATTAAATAAGACAATTAATTTAAGAAAGGAGTACCAAGATGGGATAGAATAAGAAAAAGGAGAGAGAGAGAGAGAGAGAGAGAGAGAGAGAGAGAGAGAGAGAAAAGATTTAGCTGACTGCAGGGAAGGCCTGCTTAAATAGCCAAGTTTTTATGCAATGCCAAGATCAACCTTGCTTCTGTCAAGCAAGTTCTCAGACAATTTCATGTCTATTGTTAACAACTGGGAACCAGACAACCTCTTGCAGCTTTTCCAATTTTATGCAATGACTCATTAGCTTCTTGATTAGCTAATAAAAATAAAAATAAAACAATAAAACACTGCAAGTCTGTGAGGGTTCGCTGTTCGGGGCTTCCCGCTCTTCCCAAGGAGTCGAGAGTGCCTTTTCTGCTGTTAACTTTTCTTTATTAACTGGAATAAACGGAACGTCATTTTTTACTGGTGATTCTGGTTTAGTCTCTTGCCCTGTAACAGGTTCGGGCAAGGGTATCCATGTCGTCTCAAAAACAGTTTTAACAGGTTCAGAGTCCCAAGGTCCAACAGGGACCTCCCCCAACAACTTGTCTTTTGCTTCTTGGTCAAACGGACTCAACAATGGGAGGGTTTCTTCGTCTCCGATCCACCCCCACGAGAGGTCTCCTTCTCTTGGCGAGGCACTCCAGGGACCAGGTAACAGCCCATCTTCTTCAGCTCTTCTATATGCCATGCCTGTCTGGCCGCCCTCTCCCTTTCACTCGCCTCCTTCGCCTCGGCCAGCTTCTTACGCCAGAGCTTAGGCTTTGTCTCCCCCCAGTAAGAGGGTTTCTGCATCAAACCCCTCTTACGCCTCCTTTCAGCCTCCTCTCGAGGCACACGCACCTGCTCCCAACGCTTGGTCCACGGATCCTCTATCCAGACCATCTCCCAACCACCGGGGATATCATCCCGCTTCACCGTTATATATCCCAACCCTCCTTCTTCCCTCTTTAACCCCTCCTCCTTTCTTCCCTCCAATTCTTCCTTATAAGGACTGGGTGTCATTAACCCCTTGAGTGCTTCCTCCAAGTCACTGGTATCCACTGCACATGACACCTTCCCTTCTGGTGGTGCTTCTCCTGACTCCTGTGCGACGGCGCCTTGATCTTTCTTACTACCAGGGGAGGCAGGAGGGCTAGTCTGGGTCATTTTGGAGGTCTTTAAGAGAGTCGGCTCTACTAGAAAGACCCGGAGCTTCTGGTCTTTCCCTTCACAAAGTCCCACGCTGGGACTGCAAAAAAATAAAAATAAAAACCACCAAAAAACAACACAGAAACATACCCCCCAGCCCAAACCTACCCTCCAAAACCCAGCCAGAACAACTTTTTTAAAAGAAAAAAAGCAGCACCTTACCGGTTTGAAGCCTCCCAGGGGTTTCCCGCCACCGCCGATCGCTGCCTTCAGACGCTTCCCGGGGCTTCCCCGCCGCTGCCTTTGGAGGCCTCCCGGGGGTTCTCCGCCACCATGGGAGACCAACCAGGGCTTCCCCACCGCCAGAAGCCTCTTGAGGGTCCCCCGCTGCTGCCGATCGCTGCCTTCAGAGGCCTCCCAGGGCTTCTCCGCTGCCATGGGAGATGTCCCGGGGGTCCCTCGCTGTCAATTGCTGCCTTCGGAGGCCTCCCAGGGCTTCCCCGCTGTCATGGGAGACCTCCTGGGGCCACTGATCGCTGCCTTCAGGCTTTCGGGGGGTAGACCGGGCCTACCAGGGGAAGCCCTCCCCTGGTAGGCCTGGTCTACCCCCCCCCGGGAAAGCCTGAAGGCGGCGATTGGTGGACCCCCGGGAGATCTCCCATGGCAATGGGGAAGCCCTGGGAGGCCTCCAAAGGCGCGACTGGCGGTGGCAGGGGACCCCCCGGAAGGTCTCCCATGGCAGCGAGGAAGCCCTGAGGCCTCCAATGGCAGTGATGGTGGCGGTGCCGGGAGCCTGAGCCTCCCTTTCCCTAACTGTTGGGGTGAAAAAGCTACAAAGAAGCAGCCTCTTCACCACCAACAGTTTTTTTTAATGTCCCGCCTTTTCCCCTGCCTTTTTTTGTTTGTTAGTCAAAGCTCTGAACACAAGTCAAAGCAAAATTTTGTGGCCGGAGGTGTTTGTAACTCAAAACATTTGTAGGTCAGGGCATTCGTAAGTCAAGGTGCCAACTGTAATTCTTTGCCATTTTCATCGCTCATCGTGTTTTCCAGTTTTCGCAGTGGCTGCCTCTTAACTCTCTCTGGTTTTACGATCTGAACTTGTACTTGGCTTTGAACCTAAACATATTGCGATGGACTGCTGACTTGATTTAGTTTTCAGGTTCTTCTGATGTAATGCTCCTTGTGCACGAGACTCCACAGCTCTAATTCCCAAAGTATTTAGTTCAAAGGTTTTGTAACACATTTTACAATAACATTTGTCTCCAGCAACTGGTGATAGCCATGGAACAAAGTCAGGATGAAGTTTGAAATCCAGCCACTGCCTATTAAAAAGTGTCCTCTTAGACGCTATCTTCAAAATGTGGTTTCAGATACTGTACAGTCAAACACAGAAACACCTGCCTGACACCAAGATGTTAACAAATTTCTTCAAGTAGGAACTTTCCAAAGCTGGGAAAGGTTAAATTTCACCTTCTGATTCCAGAAAGTGTAATGAGCAGATCAACAGCAAGAAAGGAGGTGAAGTATAAATGCTTGCAGATCATCTGTGCAATCTAGAGAAGCAGACAATCAACATTTGCAGCCTTCATGCATGGTAAAAGTCAGAGAAGAGGGTGAGAGAGCTGGTACTCTGTAAACTCCAGCAGGAACAAGCAATCGACACATTTGAAAAATTTACTATGCATGGTGCAGAGTAGAAAGTGCTAGTTCACTGTGAAATCCAACAGCAGCAAAAATAATTTGCAGCTCTCTGCTGGGTTTAGCAGGAGACAAAATGTGCATTCCATACACAAGCATGACCCCAAAACATGCTGATCTTTATATGTAAGTTAAATGCAGTACTAGCAGGTAGGGATGAAAACAGTTACATGTTTAAAGTTTGTATCTTGCTAAATGTTTAAACTAGCTGCTTTGCAAATGCTACAAGCACACCTTGGAAATCATGCAAAGACAGAGATCAACAAACACATTAGGCTGGCTGCTGGGGGTGGAGCTGAGAAAAAGGTGGAGCTGGGAAAGGGCATCATTAAGATTTACTTGTATTCTGCTACTTCTCTATTCCAGTTGCCACAAGAACAGATCTTGCAGCAGCAGGTCAAAAATCCATTGTTTGAATATATTTTAATCATAATTTCCCTGACTTTTCAGAAAGTGGCAACCCGTATGGTACATTTCCAACATCTTCAACAGCAACATGTCCTGATCAGAACAGACAGTATTGTGCCAAGGCATTCTTAAACAAACAAGGAGGATCAAGAACCCCCTCCCTTCACAACAAGGCAATGGTTCTCTTCTACTGGGCAGCAGTTAATCTTCTGTCCCTGTCTGCCACCAACACCGCAGCAAACTATCTGGACACAAAACATACCCAGGAGAATGGAGTTTGAGCACTTTAGTGTTCAATCAGATCCTAGACTAATGTGGGGCATATTGAACATATGTTTCCCACTCCAAAGATGCCAAATTTCAGAGGCTCTTATGCAGATTTTATATACCAATGGCAGAAGCCCAGAATGCTCTCAATACTGCCTGGTCTCCAGATCAATGATATGCCTTTCCACCAACAACTCTGTTACTGAAAGTGCTCTGGAAGATCAGACTGCAACAGGCCACAGTTGTTTTGATGGCTCTCATCTGGTTTTGTCCATAGAGGAACCATACTTTCTTCCAGTCTCTCCCAACCTACTCAGCCAATGACTACTTCTTCACCCAGATCCAGCCTGACTCAGACTAGCCGCATGGAGACACTGTTTCGGAACCATGGGCACTCTGAAAAATTAATGTCTACTCTTCTGGAGTCATGCAGATCCTGCACACTGAGCACATATGAAGCTACTTGGAAGGCATTTCTCCACTGGTGTCACAGGAAACACCTTTCCCAGTCTACAGCAGGTATCACTGAATTATTACCATTCCTCCAGGATGTCCTGGATTCAGATCTCCATCCTAGTACACTGCACAGACTGACATTACTGTATCTGCTTACTCACTTGAAGATGTTTCTACGAGCAGCATGCATAATTCAACTATCTGTTATACACGATTTTCTTCACAGAGACTCTTAAGTAGTTCTCAAGGCCCTCTTTAACCCACTATTTGAACTTTTATATTGTCTCTCTTCAACTTCTCTCTCTCAAGGTGGCTTTCCTTGTTATTACTTCAGCTTGTAGAATTCCTGAGTTCACTTTTTTCTACTGATTAACACTTACGCTTCTTTACTTGACACTGTAACTCTCTGCACTGTCCCTTCATTTCTAAATTTAACACAGCCTTTCATAGACTTCAGGAGACTGTATGTCCTTTATTCTGTCCCAACCCGAGTCACTCTTTGGAAAAGGAGTAACACAGACTTGATACTAGAAGAGTGCTCAAAATTTATATCTTAAGAACTGCATCCTTCAGAAAATGTACCTCTCTTTCTCTTCATCTCCTTCCTTCCCATCTCTCTGGGAACCCCCCCCCCCTTTCACCAAGTGGATCAAGGCTTGCATATTTCTAGCATATGAGGTTTCTCACCTCCCTAAGCCTGATCATGTCATTGCCCATTCCAAAACGGCAGCAGCTACTTCTGAAGCCTTCTGATCAGATGCTCCACTGGAAGAGATCTGCAAAGCAGCTACGTGGACTCACCACTGCATTCATGATACTATAAGATTGACAAATTTACTTCAGCAGCCACTGCTTTTGAAATACATGTCCTTCACCAAGTTGTTTCTGATTGAAGCATCAATCACCTCCTTCACAATAGAAATATACCTTGCTTGGAGAGGTCCCATTCTTTGATGGCTCCTTCCCTGAGACCGAGACATTATTTATCTAATTTATTTAACATATTTGTAGCTTACATCCATGAAGATCCATTCTGGTCTGAGGAGGAGATATCCAGACCTAAACAAGCGGTGACTGATTTCATCTCTGCCTTAATCCACTGGCAATGTTTACTAACTTTCTTATCAAACTCCTGCTTTCTCTGGCTGGGCTAGGGAAGGCAAACTGTGAGAAGCTTGTGGAGCATGACTGTTAAGTTTTTCAAGTTCATTCCTCCTGCCTGGTTTGGACTGAGAAAGGAATTAACTTATTCCAGGATGCCTCCTTCTCCACAGACTGGACCTTTAAGGAAGGAGGTAAGACAATGTGCAGAGTTCTGGGCAATTCTGGTCCATCATACCGAAAAACAGTCAGCCTCAAAGAGGCTAAAATGAAAAATCAGTGTGTTATATCATTAATAATTATGACCACACAGCAAAATGAGAGACAATTTAAATAAACTGATTGTATAATGGCAAAGTGACCTTACCAGGTTAACGGCTGTGGCATTTCAATTTTCTGACCATCTACAACTTGGTTCTCTAATTCCTTGAAGTACTTGTTCTTCAAACACTGAAGAATTTCTTTGGCGTGGCTACAATAATTTTTTAAAAAATCAGAACAATGTGCATGTCAAGTTATGGAGAGAACAACCTTATTTCAGTAGAATTACTCTTGAAGATACATAGAAAAACTACTACCTATTTCTGTCATTTCAAACCCAATATTTTCAGTATGTGCCCCTTTTCTGTGAAGACTAAACTATACTTCAAATAACCACTAACCATTGTGAAGACAGATATGCCTATTTACCATAAAAATTACCCACTAACGGGTTTTCTATATTATCACTGATCTGACCAGTATTCTATACAGCAAAAAACACCAAAAGATTCCAAGTTATTTCCAGGTCATTAGTTTATGTGATGCAAAGTCAGCAACTGTATTTTTTTGTAATGCAAATCCTTCAGTCACAGCTTCAGTGAGACATTTTTCTTCCAGCAATTATGCATCCATGCTTCCTCAGATTTGCTTCAATGCTCAATAGTAAGATAATCTCCAACAACAGAACATTTAACATTCAAGACTGATACACCCACGAGGATCTATACAACCTGCATGTGCCTACCAAATGTAGAATGGGAGCTCTGAAACTGAATATGAATTCTGAAGGTCACTGGACCTCATTTGTTTAGAGAACATTAGTCAGTTGTATTCTTAGATTTTAGGATGAACAATATTGTAAAGTATGCATGTATATTTTAACTTAAAACTGTTCTCTCCCTTCATATGCACCTATAAATAAAAGATGAATTGATAAGTTGCTGGTCTGAATTTTATCTCTACAAGGAATTCATAGAATGGAATCAAACATGTTGCTTTCTATCAGCTATATCCCTAATGCCTGTTTACAATACTAATCATTACAGGCCTTCAAGTCAATTCTAATTTATAGTGATCCTCTCAGAGTTTTGTGGGTACTGAAAACTCAGGGAGTGATTTATCATTCCTTCTTTTTGTGGTCCCCTGAAACTATGCAGGTTGTGAAGGTTGTACAAGTGACAAAGCATGCAAGCCTTCATCAGCCATGCATCCTCCTTGGAACTTTGGCTGGCCCTTTTCCCAGAACGCACAGTGGGGATTTTAATTCCCAGTCTCAGGCTCTGCATCAAGCACTCCAAGACACCGATACAGACAACACTAATAATATAGGCTCACTTTCCAGGAAACTACTGCATGATAATATAAATGAAGTTTCCAATGCAGTTCCTACACACAAACCATCAGAAATGAGCCCCCGTCACTTGACAGGGGGCTCATTTCTGATGGTTTGTGTGTAGGAGTATAGGATTGCAACCTGTCACGTGAAAATAAAGAAAATTAAGAAAGATAAATTAAGAATCATGGGCACAATCATATTTTACATCAGCAATCTCTGTTATCAAATAAAAACCAAGGGATTACAGCCAGATCAGCAACCACACTAGCACGACTCACCTTTTATACCCTGTGATGCGAAGGGTGGCAGGAAGCGGTTCCCGCAAGGCCGCCAAAAAGCTCTCCCACTCTCCCTCGGGCACGATGCCCAGTTTACTGTAATAATGCTCAAACAACGCATTCTCCTTTACGATCTCGGGGTAACCACCTTCTGGCCAGCCCTAGGAAGAAGAAAACGAGAGCTACGTCCGTCAGTTCTCACACAGATCGACACTAACGACGCGCAAAACGCAACGCGACCCACATGCCAAGAACGAGACACCCGTTTACGCGGGATGCTCCTGCGCTCCTACCTAAGGCCGCTCTTCTTCCCCACGGCCGAGCTTTCCGCGTGCCATCCGCAGGGCCTCCCTACAGACCAGGCCTGGCATTGCGCGAGCCCCTCACGCGCACAGGGCAACGGCTCGCGCAGGCCACCTCGCGCAGGCCGCCTCTCCCGCCCCCCCCCCGGACTAGGCCGCGACTCACCCCAGGCCTCCTCTCCCGGCTCTCCTTCTGTCTCTGGCGCTGCCTGCGCCCCATCGTGTGCACGGGACTTGCCGCGTCCACACGACAGAAAGCTGAGGCCCACAGGAAGCGCCAGCGGCAAAGGCGGAACACAATTTCTCCGCCGTTCGTCGAACCGCCCTGGGGGAAAAAAAAGCTTTTCCGGGCCCAGTTGCCCCTTCAGCGCGCCGCCGCCGCCTCCATGGACGTCGGCGCAGGCGCGAAGGGCAGCAGAAAGTCCACGCACGCACGCACCATGCCGACACAAGAGACCGGATGTGTTAGACGTATACGGGGTGGATATATTCCGGGACTATTTGGACACCATTTGTATATCGTACCTCGGAGAGCTCAACGTTGTTCGCGGAAGCCAATAGGGACCAGTGGACACTTTTAGCTGACCCATAAATATTTATTTTATTTATTTATTTATTTATTGCATTTATATGCCGCCCATCTAGACATAGTCTACTCTGGGCGGCTCACAATTTAGGCTGCGGGTGTCTCAAAAATAACAAAAGATGACTGATTTTTTTCGCTCATGCATCTAGCCAAGCCAACTACACCAAAGTACAGGTTGCTGTCCTCTGAAGATGCTGGCTACAGAGACTGGCGAAACATCAGGAAGAACAACCTTCAGAACACGGACAAAGAGCCCGAAAAACCCAGAACAACCATTTCTATGTAATACTTAGTTTGTTTTTATAATTTGCTTTATGCAATGTTGCTGTACTGACTTTTACTTGAACATTTTTCATCATTTATAATTTAACAAAATGCATTCACAATTTCTGCCTGATTCTTTGTGATAAACTTCAATACATTTTGTTATTCACTCATAAAACGGCTTTGAGCCACTTCTGGTTATACCGTCCTACACACTAGGGTGAAAAGAACCTTATTTTTCAGCCAGAACTCTATTGCTCGTCTCAAACAGTAGACCAGTTGAATTAACTGCTAAATAGAAAATCAACACTGCAAATAATTGGTGGGTCCACTCTAGCTGGGATTAGCAATGGACATGTGTCATTCTATGCACAGAGTGAGATTGCTGTATGCATGCTGCACCTACAGCAGCAGGTGAAACTCATTTTCAACTTTCTTCAAATGTGTTGCTAGCATAAGATTTCAGTGCTATGCCATGTAAAAGCAAACTTAACATCTCAGGGTTTTGAAACTATCAGTATTGAAAGCGTTTCAAATAAGAAGTCACTCTACAGGTTTCCAGAATAACCACTATACACTAGACTTTATTAACAGTTCACATGGTTCCAGCAAGGTAACTTACCCATTATAATGTGTATTTCCAACATTCATTATCACTTAGGTTACACAACTGTTTTATTTGCGGACCATGTTGTCATTTAATTTAATCCAGTTTCTTCTATATGTCATAAGTTATAGTTCAGAATAACAATGCTAAAAACATTTTGTTCACAGTCTGTCAATTACCGCCCGCCCCCGAAACCTTCTTTAAGGTTTCCTGTTCCCAACCCCTTGCTACCCAATGATCCTTTCTGCCTACTCCTCTCTTACAAAGGTACAGTATGGCTACATCCTTTCTAATTATGAGGTCTACCACAATTGGCAGCAGATCTTCAGGATCGTAAAGAGAGACAGAGAAAGACAGAGATGTTTTCCCAGACCATTTAACTTGGGCTATTTTAAAAAGTAGCCAATGTAGTATAAAGTGATGAACTTCAGGAAACCTGTGTTCAAATCCCCACTGAGTCATGGAAACTCGCTGGGGGTGAGGTAAAACTACTCCTTAAATATTTGGCAATGATAAAACCATTCCTTAAATATCTCACTTCCTTTACATTCCTGTTAGGGTTGCTGTACGTTAGACCCAATTTGACTGCACATACTCCCAACATTTTAAAAGAAGTTTCCAGTGGAATACAACCTGGGAACTTTGTATATAATGCATATGTTCTGCTACATAAGTGTCCCTGCAGGACTCTGAAGAGAAATGAAACAGGTTTGTCAGCTTATATTTTTAATTACTAATGAAACAGAAGCTAAGCATAAAACAGAAATAGAACATAAAGCATTTGTGGAATACTTTTTCCAAGAAGTGTGATTAAAGAAACTTTGCAGTAATTTCACCACTGGCTCAAAAATGTTTCTCTTTCCCTACGTATTTTAATGTGGTCATTCTGTCCTACCGTATTGTTATTGCACTTTAATGCTATTTTGTGATTATATTTTGTATTTATGGTTCTACAGCTCTGTGATCATTTTGAATATATTTATTGTTCAGCACACCATCCTGATCTCTTTCAGTGATAGGCAGTTTGTCAGTCTTATAGTCTATGAGTAAACATTATGTCCCGCCTTAAACAACTGGCTAAGTTATATATCTCACCTGGCTATTTTGGCTGTAGGATTCTGGGAGCTGTGCAGAACCTACAGTTTCTATCGTGTGAGTACTGAACTGAGTATGGAGTAGAAGGAGAGAGGGGGAAGACCAGCAAACAACATAAAATGGGGCAGGGAAGAAGGTATTAAATAACACTGGGGTTAGAGAATGGAGCTAATGGGCTTCTTTGTCCTTCCTCACTTGGCAGAATCCTCCAAAGAAGACAGCTGAAGGAGAAAGGGACAGATGCTCGGCTGAAGGAGAAACCATGGCCAGAGTACCAACAGCTCCAGCTGTTGAAGCAGAAATACCAAGTAAACAGGTGAAAATCTCCAACACCTGGAACAGAGGTGTCAGGCTCAAGCAAAGAACCATCACAGTCAGAGCTGTTTGATGAAAGCAACAGGAACATCCCATGTTGCATCTGGTTTCAGATGTCTCTGCTTTGGATTCCTTGTGTTTTTCTGACTCAGTTTGTCTCTGACTCCATTTATTGATCGCACCTTCATAAAGGACTTTCTGGACCGACTCGTGGCTCTTCAGACATTGACCTTGCTATCCATCTCCTGCCTTCCCCGTGCTATAAAACAATCTGATTATTGATAACTTTGCCATTCACCTTCTTGTTTAGTAAGTTTAATTGGCCTTGATCAGGACACTGCTGGCAGAGAGCCTGGCTGAAACACAGCATTTGAACCCTGGTACAAGATAAATGAGAAAGAGGGTTGGTAGACATAGAGACCATTATGAAAGAAAGCACGTGAGAAGTAGCAGAGAAGACTGTGAGCACTGCGGAAAAGGTGAAATTCCTGGATTTTAATTATTTCTCAGCACCCTGAACAATTCTATGATAGCAATAGAAATGTCTTTGTGTATTTTTCTATTTTTGTTATTGCTCCAAGACTGTAGCATACATACCTGAAATGTGGCATGATTCTAAGGGGTATTGTAGGCAAGGAGAGAGTATAGTCCCAGGATGTAAAAATTTACTATTTCAAAAAGAGCTGGACTTAGACCTAACAAACAAAAATTTTATAAAATGGAACTAACAGAAGTGCAATATTCATATCCTTGAAGAGAGCTGGAAAAGGCCAAGCCAAAGTGTGTCTGGCTTTTATTTTGAAATAAAGCACATACTACAATTTTTACATCCTAGGACTATATTCTCTCCTTGCCTACGGCTTTGGTGGGTGTACCAGTTCCTTTTTGTTACTGTTTCTAAAGGGACCCTGCAGATGTATGCTTCAGGGTTACCTAGTTTTTAAATACACATTTATTAAATTTAATTTTAGGGTTTTCAAAGTGTAATATCCCTTTACTCACTCAAGTGCCAGACTTCCCTAATAACACAGCAAATTGTTGATGATCGTGGCTACTATTAAAAGAAGGGATTCTATAAAAAGTTGGCTGGCTGAAAAGCCATTAGCAAAAACCGCAGGGAGAGTAACTGGGACCACAGAGTGGGAAAGAAACAAATTTAAGGCTTGAGATTTAGGGTTCTTACTCACTCGCTACAATTGGCTCAGTGTTCACTTCATGCACCCACTGCCATATGGTGAAATAGAAAGGATAACCCCTTGAAACATCTCGCAGTGATGGCATGTTTCTGTCCCTCCAGTCAGTGATCTTGCTCAGCCTCTTCATGCATTGTTGGGTATGCTCCTGGGTTCATCCCTGAGCTAGTGTATTCTGGTCTGGGCAGTGGCCAGGAGTGTATATGCACAGTTAAAATTGGTATGCCAACTGTGCCCATTCTTTAAGAGGTCTCACTTGGCTATGGGGAAACACGCCTTATAGTCACATCTCACTTGGATTACTATAACACAGTCTACATGGAGTTTCCTTTGAAAATGTTCCAGAAACATTAGTACTGTAGCTTCAAGCTGTTGATCGGGCTGATTACAAAAACTTCATTGGCCACTGGTCTACTTCCAGGCCTAAATTCAAAGTGCTATTTATGACTTGTAAAGTTCTATATATTTCAGGTCAGGACTGAATATCTCCCCATATGAGCTTTCTTCTCAGTTCCACCACGTCACGTTTGGTGAGGATGCAATAAAGGCCCTTCTCTGTAGCTACTCCTGTGTTGTGGAGTTCCTTTCCTTGGGAAGCTAGATTCCCCTCTTCTTTTTGTCCTCCTGGTGTCAGGTAGATATTTAAAAATGTGTTTAACAATCACAGTGAGCATGAACAGTGAAATCTCCCTAATATGGTGTTTATGAAATCCCATCTACACCCTTGATTGTAGACAAGTGACAGCATGCTGTACAAGTAAAATGCAGACGTGGGGAACCTTTTTCTGCTGAAGCTCACATTTCCTCATGATAATGTGTTGGAGAGCATACCTGAAATGTGGCATGTTTCAAAAGGGTCCCTATGGACCCTACAGATGTGTGCTTCAGGGTTGTGTGGTTTTTAAATAGACATGTATTAAATTGAATTTTAAATGTGTTAAATAGAATTTATTTAATTGGTTGGACACAGCTGAAATAAACAATGAAAAGTTCAATTTCTCCCCTTCTCTCTTTTCCATTTCAGAGACCCCTTTCTCTCTCTCTCTTCCTTTCCATAGGTTGCTAGAGAAACTACAGATGAGTCTTGCCAGAAATCTAATTATTATGGTTGGCATTTAGACCAAGAGCTGTGAAATGGATGCTCCTGGTCAGAATAAATGAGGTATGTTTTTAATCTGAACCAGTAAGCACTGGTAGAATTTTTTAAAAATGGTTTTTAAAATTAACTATTTTTTTTTTAAATGTGAAATACAATGTAGGCTGGAAAGAGCATGGACTTCTGTTTTTGCTGCTATCTTTATAATATAACAACTTCTGGTGGCTGATGTTACTTCAGTTTGAGATAAAGAAGAAGAAATAGCATCAAAAGGAACCTAACTTTAATCCTTGGTATCGGCAATCCATGATCAAAGCTGTGGCGCAACCTCTCTCGCTGTGTAGACCAAATAGTCCTTGCTGTTTGAAGTATGAAATTGAATGGATCCCCACTCCCAGCCTTCTTTTTCAATGCAAGGTATAGAGAGCTTTTACCACAGAGGTTCCAAGTCGTATGAGTAATGGAAATCCTAAGCAGGAACTGAGATGGATGGTGGTTTACAACAACTCTTTAAGAAAATTGTTGAGAACTCTGTCACCTACTCAAACATTTTGTTAGAAATGCAGCTTCACAGATTGAAGTTCCCCCCCAAAAATAATAACTATACAGGATACAGATATGGTAAAGAAAGAGAAATATAAAAAATACCAAGTGCATAGCCAAATGTCTGGGCTTCTTTTCACTCATTTTTTTTAAAAAGCACCTAGCTTGGTCATATTTAAGACACTATCCATCTGTGGATGTTGGTTTTCATAACAGAATATGCAAAAGTTCAAATTACATTTATGTTGCTATAATGTGGGTGTGGCACTAATCACCTGAGATCATCACATTCGTGTTGAAACAAACAGCACATCAAAAGATTTCCACTACACACACCTCATGTTGAAGCAAAGGTTAATATAGTTAAACAATTACCTCCGGCCTCCCTTTAAACCATACTCACAGGCCAAAGCTAATATTTGTCTGAATGAAAGTTCATAAAGCTTTTGCTACTCTCAAGGGCCATTGAAGACTTCAGAAAAACTGGAGTCAAGTGGCATAATGACACTCTTGAGTTCCAATGAGCTTAAAAAGCGGAGGTAACTAATTACTGCAATTATAAATTCCATGTAAGCTGCCCAGAGACCTTTGGATAGTGTGGGAGGCATGTCAAATAAATAAATAAATAAATAACCACAGCATAATTAAGTTACTGTTGTAATGTACAGATGTTACCAGAAATAATGTTACTCTCATGTAATTGACAAAATCAGAAGAAATGGAGTGGCTATAATACTGAGGCAAGATATAACACAGGCATCAACATAACCATCATTCAAGTCTATGCTAGTATTACAGATGCTGAAGGAGATGAAATGGAAAGTTTTTATACAAGCATTTGGAGGAAATGGATCACACATCAAAACAAGACATGCTTGTAATCATAAGTGATTGGAACACAAAAGTAGGAAACAAAGTATAACAAGATATCATTGGAAAATTTGGTCTATGGGTCAGAAACAAAGTAGGAGAATGAGTTCTGTGAAGCCAACAATCAATTTATAGCAAATACAGTGGTGCCTCACATTACGACGTTAATTCGTTCCAGCGAAATTGCTGTAGAATGAAAATGTTGTAAAGTGAAATTTAAAAGCCCATAGAAACGCATTAAAATGCGTTTAATGCGTTCTGATGGGCTGGAAACTCACCGTCCAGCGAAGATCCTCCATAGGGTGGCCATTTTTGCTGCCTGTGCAGCGAGGAATCCTTCCCAGAAAACAGCAGGGGGCCATTTTGTTTACCCGGTGGCCATTTTGAAACTGCCGATCAGCTATTAGAAAATCATCACTTTGCGAAGAATCGGTTCCTGAAGCAGGGAACTGATCATCGCAAAGCAAAATTCCCCCATAGGAAACATCGTAAAGCGATCACAAAATGTTTATCGTAATGCGGTTTCGTCGTTAAACGGAGCGATCATAAAGCGAGGCACCACTGTACATGCTTCAAGCAACCAAACAGATGATTGTGCATGTGGACATCATCAGATAGGCAATACAGAGATCAAATAGACGGTGTAGTTGGAAGCAGGAGATGGAAAAATTCTATTCCCTCTGCCAAAACAAGACCAAGAGCTAAATGTGGTACTGACCACAAACTGTTAATATCAAACATTAGAGTAAAGCTGAAAAAGAACACTAAAAGAACTGTAGCACCAAAATATAATTTAAACAACATTTCTGATGAATTTAAAGTCCACATAAAGAACAGATTTGCACTACTAAACTCAATTGTCCATGAACCAGAAGAACTGTGAATTAAAACAAGAGATATAATTAGGGAAGAATACAAAAATATAATTCCTGTAGTAAAAAGAAAAGAAAAACCTAGATGGATGCTGGAAAAAGACTTACGTAAAATTGTTGAGAGGCAAGAACAGAAATTAAAAGGTGACAAAAATAAGATTGAAACCATGAATGGCGTTTTTCAGTGATTATCATGTAGAGACAAAGAGAATTACTATGATAACGAAAGAAATAAAGGAGAACAATAAAAAGCGAAAAATAAGAAATCTCTTCCAGAAGACTGAAGAAATCAATGGGAAATTAAAGCCTAAACTAGGAATGCTGACAGACTGACAAGGAAGTACACTATCTGCTCAAGAGAAAATAAAGGGAAGTAGAAATAATATACTAAGATAGAAGAATGATCGATTGCTTTGAAGAGGAATCCTATAATGAACTTGCAATTCCAGAAAGTGAAGTGAAAGCTGCTTTGAAAGCAAACGGAAGAGATAAATCACCCCAGGGAAAATGGGATACTGATACAACTGTTTCATATCACAGAGACCCAATCTATCAAAAGCTTAACAAGAATATGCCAACAAATATGGAAAACAAAATTAATGGTCCACAGACTGGCAACATTGAATACAGTATATGTATTCTAGTGTCCAAGAAAGGAGATACCACAGAGTCCAAGTACTTTTAGTCAAAGAAGAAAATGCCAAACCAAGCCTGCAGTTGAACATTAAGACCACAATAATGACAATGAAAGAACCATACCACAGTGGTGCCTCAACTTGTGAACGTCCCGACTTATGACCATTTCGAGTTATGACCAGCTCTGGTCACAACATTTTGCTTCGACTTGTGGCCGGAGCTTCCAGTTACGAACAGAAAAAGGCAGAGAAAAAAGGCGAGAAATTCAAATTGCTAACCGTTGGTAGGCGAAGAGGCTGCTTCTTTGTAGCTCTTTCACCCCAATGGTTAGAGTGAGTGCGATTGGAGGAGGCTTCAGACTGCCTGGTAAGGTAAGGTGTGGCTTTCTGATTTTTAAAAACTGTTCTGGGTGGGTTTTGCTATGTCGTTTTGGGCCAGGGGGGTTATATTTCTGTGCTGTGATGGGTCTTGGGGGGGTTTGGGGTTTTTTGGTATTTTTCCCCATTTCTGATGGGTCTTGGGGGGTTTATTTGCTTTTTGCATTTTCCTTCCCACTTCCAATAGGTCTTGGGGGGGGTTCCCTGCTTTTTGGGTTTCCCCCCATTTCCGATGGGTCTTGGGGGGTTGTTTGCTTTTTGGATTTTCTTTCACTCATTTCCAATGGATCTTGGGGAGTTTGCTTGATTTTTGCCCCCCCATTTTTGATGCGTCTCGGGGGGCTGCTTGCTTTTTGCTTTCCTTTTTTTGCATTTCCGATAGGTCTTCAACGCTTTGCTTGCTTTTTGCTTTGCTTTTTTGCATTTCAAATGGGTCTTGCACGCTTTGCTTGCTTTCTGCTTTGCTTTTCTGCATTTCCGATGGGTCTTGCACGCTTCACTTGCTTTTTTGGCTTTGCTTTTTTTTTGCATTTCTGATGGGTCTTGCATGCTTTGCTTGCTTTTCTCCCCTTTGCTTTTCCGATGGGTCTTGCAGTGATTTTTTTGTGTGTGTGTGTGATTTTTTTTCTTCAACTGAAACAGATTAATTGCATTTCAGTGCATTTCAATGGGAAAAGGTGTTTCTACTTACGACCATTTCTAATTATGACTGGAGTTTCGGAACCAATTAAGTTTGTAAGTCGAGGCACCACTGTACTTTAATTTTGACAATGAAAAAAATTAAATTGCTCAACACTTTATATACCTTGACTCAATCATTAATCCAAATTGAGACTGCTGCAAAGAAATCAGAAGGCTGAGACTAGGAAGGGCAGCAGCGAAGGAATTAGAAAAAATTATAAAGTGTAAGGATTTGTCACTAGAAATCAAAATCAAGATCACCCACACTATTGCATTTTTTTTATTATCAGGTATGGATGTGAAAGCTGGACAGTAAAGAAAAACAGACAGGAAAAAATGATTCATTTAAAATATGGTGCTATGGGAGAGCTTTGGACTGCCATAAACACGAACAAGGGGTTCCTAGAGCAAATCAAGTCTGAACTATTTCTGAAGGCAAAAATGATAAAACTGAAGGTATTATATTTTAGGCACTCCAATGAGGATGCAAGATTTGTTGAAAAAGACAATAATGCTGAGAAAAGTTGAAGGCAGTAAGAAAAGAGGAAGATCATACATGAGATGGATTGACTTCGTAAAATAAGCCACAGCCTTGAATCTGTGGGAACTCAGCAGGGCTGTTGAGGTCAGGACATTATGGAGCTCACTCATTCAAAAGATCATCATAGGTTTGAGGTGACTTGATGGCACACAAGAACAGCTGCAAAGGACTGTATAACTGTGACTTTTATCATTAGTGTATTGCCTTGCTAACTGGGGTGCATTTTGTACTCTATGCCAGTGGCTCTTAATAAGGTTATCAATCTGCCTTTCTGTTCTTTATTTTTTAAAGAGAGGAAGAGTTTGATATGTATGTGTCAAAAGGTTCGCCTTCCCCCTCAGGCGGCTCCTCCATGTCAGCAGGAAATAATAAAGGTTGAGTCCTTATAACTTTAACAACAGAACTTTTATTTCCACCTCCACTCTCCAGCACTTCCTTTAACGGTTCCAACGGTTTACAACTTGGCAACAAAGCCTCATCAACATGCTCCAAACATTGAACTTAGTCCCAGGGGGTTAACGGCGATGGTCCCCAAAGGGTTTCTTGTAACCCCATTGAGGGGGTGGGGGACTCCTCTTGGCACAGATTGTCCCACAGCATTTGTGCCGAATCCACCCCCTCTCATCCGGACCCTCCACGAACTCCCCTCTCTTCCAACCGCGCTCTTGTTGCACTTCTTCTTCCCACGGAGCCACGGTTACTTTCCACTCTTGGGTTGGTACACGCACTGGTGGATTTTGGTGAGGTGAGGGATCAGGCAAGAGTCTGCCCACTCGCAGGTTTGGGAAGTCTCTAATTAAACCTTGGGTGCGAACTTTCTCAAATGCTTGTCTTTTTTCATCTCTCCTCTTTCTCTCATATTCCTCCACCACAGCACTAAACCACACTACTCCCCCTTTCTCCTTCTCCCCTCTTCCAGCTGTCACTTCTGACTCCTCCCACTCCCCTTCAGCCAAACACACTTCCACCTTTACCTCCCCTTCTTTATCTGTTAACCCTTTCCTCTCTTCTTTATTACTTTCGCTGCTATTCAGCTGTTCTTTCTTTCCATCATCTTTTTCCTCCTTCTTCTCTGCGGACGGCACACTCTCTCTTTCTACACCTTCACACGCCCCCCCCGGAGGAGTGGGCCGTCCGCTCTTCATCACCGCGCATATTTCCTTCTCCCTGTCGCGAAAAATAATCAGCATTAGCATGGTTGGTCCCCTTTTTATATTTCACCTGAAATGCATATGGCTGTAAACTCAAGTACCATCGTGTCAGTCGCGGATTAGCATCTTTCATTCTATTCAGCCATTGAAGGGGTGCATGATCAGTTACTAATGTAAAAGGTGCTCCCAACAAATAATATTTTAATGTCAAAATGGCCCATTTTGCTGCTAATGCCTCTTTTTCAATAGTTGCATATTTTTGTTCGCGAGGACTTAATTTTTTGCTAAGATATATAATTGGGTACTCTATCCCTGACTTTTCTTGTGCCAACACTGCCCCGATACCTCTATCTGACGCATCTGTTTGTACAATGAAAGGAAGAGAGAAATCTGGAGCGTATCTCTTAGGTAACTCATTCAAAATAATCTTTAACTTATCGAAAGCCTCTTGTTCTACTTTACCCCATTTAATATATTTATTCACTTTCTTTTTAGTAAGGTCAGTTAGTGGGGCTGCAATACCAGAAAAGTTAGGTACGAATTGTCGGTAATACCCGGCCAAACCTAAAAATTGTTGTACTTCTTTCTTTGTTTTGGGAACATGCCAATCAGATAGCTTGTCAATTTTTTCTTCTGATGGGCGTATCTCCCCTTTACTTACAACATGACCTAGAAACTTTACCTTCTCTTGGGCAACCTTACACTTAGAGGGATTAACAGTTAATCCTGCCTTCTTGAGTTCTTCTAGTACTCGTCTAATATGGGTTATGTGTTCTTCCCAGCTCTTACTAAAAATAAGTATATCATCAATATAAGCTCCCGCAAAGGTGCTAACAGGCTCTAGAACTCTATCCATTAAGCGTTGAAATGTGGCTCCTGCCCCATGTAACCCAAATGGCATTTTCATAAATTGGTATAACCCTTTTGGGGTGACAAAGGCTGTCTTTTCTTTATCTTCAGCCTTCACGGGAATTTGCCAGTAACCTTTCGTAAGATCTAACGAACTGAGGTATTTAGCGCCCCCTAGCTTTTCCAATAAATCTTCAATGCGTGGGATTGGATATGCATCAAATTTTGATACCTCATTGAGTTTCCTAAAATCAATACATAATCTCACTTTCCCATCAGGTTTCGGGACTACTACTGGATAACTTCTCCACGGACTATTCGAGGGTTCGATTATTCCTAATTTTAACATTTCTTCTACTTCTTTGTTGATAACATCTTTTAAGTGGAAAGGCCAATTTCGACTTCCACTACGTACCACCATTCCTTCTTTGGTATTAATACAATGTTCTGCCATTTGGGTATGGCCCGGTTTGGTGGAGAAAACATCTTGGAATTCCTTCTCTATCTCTTTTATTTGCGTTTTCTGTGATACGTCTAAATTTTCTCCCAAAGGAATCTCCACTTGTTCCCCTTGATATAGGGATGATTCTGGCCCTAAATCTTCTTCTATACTTTCACCCCACAAAGCTTCTCTTTCATGCCATTCCTTCAATAGATTAACATGGTAAATACCGGTCTTCTTTTTCTTGTCCGGTGTTTTTATCTCATAATCTACTTTACCTATCTGTCTGATGACTTCATAAGGTCCTTGCCACCGTGCAAACAATTTAGCATTGTCAGCAGGCAGCAATAATAGGACCTTCTGGCCTGCTACGAATGACCTTGGTGATATTTTTGCGTCATATCTTTTCTTTTGCCCGGCTTGAGCCTGTTCTAAATGACCTTTAGCCATTTCTGCTACTTTCTTTAAATGGTCTCTCATTTCTAATACATGCTGTACCGTCATCTGAGAATTATCTGCTCCGCTTTCCCATTTTTCCTTAATTAGATCTAAAATTCCTCGAGGGTTCCAACCGTACATCATTTCGAACGGCGAAAATCCCGTAGAGGCTTGTGGTACTTCTCTGATTGCGAACATAAGCGGTGCCACCAGCAAGTGCCACTTTCGGGGTTTCTCCATCACCAATTTACGTAACATACCTTTCAACGTTTTGTTAAACCGTTCCACTAATCCGTTTGTTTGCGGATGGTAAACTGAGGCATGTATCGGTTCTACATCTAAGAGTTTCCACATTTCTTTCAACGTTAAACTCATAAAATTGCTGCCCTGATCTGTTAATATTTCTTTGGGAAACCCTAACCTAGTGAAAACCTGCATCAACTCTCTTGCAATTATTTTAGCACTTGTGGATCGTAGTGGTATTGCCTCCGGATACCTTGTTGCATAATCAATTAAGACCAAGATATGAGTGTGTCCGCCCGCTGATTTCGTTAAAGGTCCTACAATGTCCACTCCTATCCTGTCGAAGGGGCGGTCTATTAGAGGCATTGGTATCAACGGAGCACCTGGCCTAGGTTTTGTTTGAGTCATTTGACATTCTTTACATGTTTTACCAAATTGTTGTATATCACTATTACACGCTGGCCACCAGAATCTTTGAGTTATGCGAGCAATCATTTTATCCATAGCTAAATGACCAGCAGTGGGTATATCATGGGCTATTCTTAATATATCTTTTCTCCATTTCATGGGCACCACTAACAGTTTCTCCCCTTCTTGGTTTACTCGATATAATAAGCCTTCATCTATTTCAAATCCCGTATTTCCAGATATAATAGATCCCGTAGGTTGAGCTTCATATAATATTTTTTGTAATGTTGGGTCGTCTTGCTGCCATAGCCTCATTTGATCCCGTGAGGCTCCCTTTAAAAAGTCAGTTTCAATTTCACTAATGTCGCAATCCCCGGCTAGCCCTTCTTTGTTCTTAAGCAATTCACTTGCCCCCTCCCAATCGCGTCCCAATAACATTTCTCTCGAAAGCCCTGGCACAATCCCCACTTTCATTCTCCTACAATCTTTACCAATTTGTACATCTACCCAAGTAGTGGCGTATTTCTTAGAATCTCCATGTATACATCTTACAGTTAAATCATCCGGTATTACCACTCCCTCCAACTGCCGAACCAATGTCTTGCTACATCCCGTATCAATCAAAGCCCTTTTTTCATGTCAGTTTACTGTAGCCATCACTTCCCAACCCTCTTGTTCTGATCCCAGTATCTTAATTCGTTCGTTGTTCTGCCCTACCCATGAACAGTCCAGTCCGGGGCATTGCCTCTTCACGTGGCCGACACGGCCACAATCAAAACACACAGGTTTGCCGTCCTTTCCTTCCTTCAACCCGGTGCCCGGTTCGAACAGCCGTTGGTCATACGTGATAGGGCGCGTTGGTTTTGGGCGCATTGGTTCGAAATTCTGAGGCCTTCCCCTGCCGATAACTGAAAAAGAAGACGGACCGCGTGGTGCGTGGCTGTTCCCAGTCGCCATCTTGTCTTGCGGGCGTGTCTTCTCAAAAGTAGTTCCGGTGTGTTCTTTCGCTCTGCCGCGCAATAATTCTCAATTAGGCTGATGGCTTCCTCTAACCGCTTCGGTCTGTTTCTTTGTACCCAACTGCGCATGTTCACAGATAAAGTGGATATTAAATGTTCCATAACAAAAATTTCTACTATTTCGTCCTTCGTCTTTTCTTCTGGTTTTAACCATCTGATTACATTAGCTTTCATACGCTGGCTTATTGGGCGCAGATGCATCCCCATTTTGAATTTGAGCTCTCGGAACTTTTTGCGATAGGCTTCTTCTGTCAAATTTAAAGTTTGTAGAATGGCGCCTGTTACATACAGCACTGATGTTACCTGTCTGTCATGGGTTTGGAGGGAAAGTTCCATCCTATGGGGAGTGGAAGGCGGGACATCAGGAGGAGGGGCTGTACTGTATATATAGGTGAAGCCTGTGTTGAGACGCTGGGATGTGAAGACGAAGCAGCAGCTGGGAAGAAGAAGCTGGTGTGGGAGTCTGTGTGTCAGACAGGGTACTACTGTGTGTCAGTACCAACCTGATAGGTTCAGGTGTCTGTATGGTTAGCCAGAACTGATAGGTTCAGGGTCTGTGCTTCAAGTTAAGGGTTCTGTGTGAACCAAACTGTATGCATGTATGAATGAGACTAAGCCACGTTACTATATCTTATTCACCTGATCATTTTATTTTCCCTGTGTGTTGTTTTAAATAAACCTTATTCTTTTATTTGTTGAAAATCCATCCCTGGTCTGTGTGACTTCTTATAGGGAATGGTTGGTGGCAGCTTAGTTAACGTGTGGCATATCCCAGTAGGTCTGGGTTTGTCACATTGATTGGTGTCCAGCGTGTGGGATACGACTGGTCCAGTTGTCCAGTGGTACAGCAAAGCCTTGGCAAGTGTGCCCAGAGCAAGGGGGGTCTAGTCAGGGACAATCTGAGAGCACGTAGGTAATCTTCTAGGTGTACCTCACGGGGGGGTGCACTAGTAGAAGAACGTGTAACCTCAGATTGGGGACTAGATTAGGGAGCTCTGAGGCAGCCTGTTTTGGCGGGAAAAAAGCTGAGGCAAAACTGTGTAGTAGCAGTGATCTAGCCTGCCTGCTGAGAGGCCCAGCAGAGGGGGGTAGACTCTAACTCGCTACAGTTGCAAGTAGTGCTGAAGGACAGCAGCAATCTATAGGGAAAGCTGGTTCTGAGGCAAAAGAAAAAAAAAGTGGTCGCTTTATTTTGAGGCTTGACTTTTGAAAGCAGCCTGTTCTGGGGGGGGGGGATTATGCCCTTGACTCGAAGCCAAATGGCAGAAATGGGTGAAGTGAAAGACCCCCAGGTTGACCAAGGTTCTGAGGATGAATTTGGCTCAGTGCAAGGTGACAGCACGGGAGAACAGAACCCAGAACTCAGAAAATTGCTCATAGCCCAACAGCATGAACTGAGGATGAGGCAATTTGAAGTGGAGGAAAGATTAGAGAGAGAAAGAAGGGAGGAAAGAGAAAGGCAATTTGAAATGGAGGAAAGGGAAAGAGAGAAACAGAGACAGTTTGAATTAGAGAGAGAGAGAATGGAGAGGGAGGAAAGATTGGAGAGAGAGAGAATGGCGTTTGAATTAAGAAAATTGGAACTGATGAACCAGAACAATAATAACAATAGGGATTCTGAGGGAGGCCAATTGTCTAAGGCTGACCTGAAGAAATTCCCTGTGTACCACAAGGGAGATTGTCCTGAGGTGTTCTTTTCCTTAGTGGAAAGAGCGTTTGTGGACTTCTCAGTGAGGGAAACTGAGAAGATGACCATCATGCGATCTTTAATCAGTGGTAGCCTGGCTGAGGTTTATTCAGAGATGCCACAGGAACTGATGAGAGATTTTGCAGAGTTTAAAAAACTGGTGTTTGCAAGACATGGGATAAATGCGGAACAGCTGAGGCAAAGATTCAGGTCCCTCACAAAGAAACCAGAGCAGACTTTTACCCAAGTGGGGGCTCAATTGGTGAGGCTGCTAGAGAAATGGCTATCTCAGGAGGGGACAGAGACCTTTCAGCAGCTCAAAGACTTGATAGCGCTGGAACAGTTCTATTCAGTCCTGCATGGGGAACTGAAATTCCAGGTGAGGGAAAGGAAACCAAAATCTGTGGCAGAAGCAGCCGAGATCGCAGATTTTATTTACCAGATAAGAAAGCCCTTAGGTGAGGAGAAATCTGTAGGAAAACCTAAAGAAACCTTCAGCAAGTACTCTCAGGGACCAGGGAAAAGCCAGCAAGGGGGAGGGGCCCATGGTGAAGGGAAGCCCTCAGACATGAAACTAAGACCTCAGATTTTGGAGGGAAAACCAAAACAAGATGAGAAAGACTCAAAATACACCAGAAAATGTTATTTCTGTCAGGGAAAGGGCCATCTAATCTCAGAGTGTGAGAAATTAAAGCAGCTAAAAGGAATGGTGCCTCAGGATTCGAGTGGAACCAAGCCAAAAGCTGTGTTCTGTGTCCAGAAAGAGCAAGGCTCATTGTCACTGAGGGAGCCTGTTGCCATGGCTACTCAATCTGGAACAGCTACATCTGCTGATCAGGCTGAGGAAAATGGTCCTCTTGTAGAGGTCAGGCGCTGCCTGCTGGTGAGAACAGATTCTCAGTTGTTTGAGACAGCAGGGGTGGACGTAGGAATACTTGACCGTCAGTATCGGGGGCTGCGGGACACTTGTTCTCAGGTGACCCTGTGCCATCCAGATATTATTCCTAGGGAATATCTAATCCCAAATGAGAGCATGAAGGTGGCAGGGATTGAGGGGCAGGTAATCTCACTGCCAGTCGCGGAGGTACCTGTGAACTTTCAAGGCTGGAGGGGAGTTTGGCGGCTAGCAATTTCATCGACTCTGCCAGCAGCCGTGCTCGTGGGAAATGACCTGGCTGAACATGTGAAAAGGGTGCTAGTGATTACACGTTCACAAGCCACCACGGGGACAGTTCAAGGGGGTAATGATGAGCCAGAGACGGAAGCAGAGGGGAGTTCAGAAGCTGTGGTGGAAACCTTAACCACAGACAGCAGATTTGGACAAGAGCAAAAGGCAGACGCCACTCTCCAGAAGTGTTTTGAACAGGTGACTGACGCCCAGCTAACACCTGAAACCCCAGTGAGATTTCTGGAGAAAAAGGGGATTTTATATAGAGAGACCCTGAGGAATATCTCAAAAGGGGGAGATGGGATCAGAAGTCAGCTGGTGGTACCTGAAAAGTATCGCCCCATGATCTTACAAAGGGGGCACTCTGACATGTTTGCTGCACACTTAGGGGTGAACAAAACACAGCAGAGAATCACACAGAATTTTTACTGGCCTGACATAGGGAAGCAGATCAGGGAGTTCTGTAAACAATGTGATGTGTGTCAAAGGCAGGGGAATAGCCGCGACAGGACCAAAGCAAAGTTGTGCCCTTTGCCTGTGATTGACACTCCGTTCAAATGCATAGGGGTGGATATTGTGGGACCTTTGCCCAAGGCCACAAAGAGGGGGAACAGGTTCATTCTCACCATTGTGGACCATGCCACGAGGTACCCTGAAGCCATACCCTTGACTAACATTGAAACTAACACAGTGGCAGATGCCTTGGTGGGGTATATGTCCAGGATGGGATTTGCCTCAGAAATAATCACAGATTTGGGAGCATCGTTCACATCAAAGCTCATGAAACGCTTATGGCAAATCTGTGGAATTAAGCACAAGGAAACTACTGCCTATCATCCTGAAAGTAATGGGTTAACTGAGAAGTTCAATGGGACTCTAATGCGCATGATTAGGGCTTACTTGGCAGAGAATCCAAACAATTGGGACCAGAAGCTGCAATCCCTTTTGTTTGCTTATCGATCAGTGCCACAAGCCAGTACCGGGTGCAGTCCATTTGAACTTTTATTTGGGAGAAGGGTGAAAGGGCCCCTTGATTTGATCAAACAAAATTGGGAGCACATCACCCAGGATGACCCACAGGACGTTGTGACATACATAGACTCTTTAAGGAAAGACCTAAAGAGAAACCTAGAGCTAGCAACAGAGACCCTGCAAGCTCAAAAGGTCAGAAAGAAAGTTTGGGATGACCAGAGAGCCAGTGAGAGGCACTTTAACCCAGGGGAGGAAGTGCTGTGGCCTAGGCCCTGCAAAGGGAACAAACTGCAGCTGGGTAGCCCAGAAATAAAAGACTTGGGTCACATGGTAGGGGGAGGAGTGATAAAACCCCTGGAGGCCAAAATAGAAGCAGTTCGTGATTGGCCCAGACCCAACACCAAGAAAAAAGTCAAATCATTTCTTGGGTTGGTGGGCTACTACAGAAAGTTCATCCCGAGGTTTAGTGAGATTGCGGCTCCGCTGACCGATCTGACGAGGAAGAAGGCTGATGACCGCATCCCGTGGGCCAGCGACTGTGAGGAGGCGTTCCAGAGGTTGAAGCAGGCGCTAATCAACTATCCAGTGCTGCGTGCTCCAGACTTCGACCGGGAGTTCATCATCTACACCGATGCGTCTAACAGCGGGGTAGGAGCAGTTCTGTGCCAGGAGGATGAGAATGGTGACCAGCATCCAGTGTCCTACCTGAGTAGGAAACTTCAAAAAGGTGAGAGACATTTGGCAACCGTGGAGAAGGAGTGTTTGGCAATAGTCTACGCGATCCAGAAGGCCAAGCCTTACATCTGGGGAAGACATGTTATTCTGTGCACTGACCATTCACCACTGCAATGGTTAAAGACAATGAAAACCCACAATAGCAAACTTATGAGGTGGGCTTTAAATCTGCAGGACTATGACTTTGAAGTGAAGGTGGTCAGAGGGTCAGTGAACTGTGTTGCTGACGCCTTGTCAAGAAGACCTGAAGAATGAAGACGGCGAAAGAACATGGACTATGTGTATATATTGATGACAAAAAGTTAAATGTACCTATTTTTTGAATTTGGTTTGTAAGAATAAAGGTAAATTGATGTAATGTATATGGTAAATGGTTAAATGCCTAATTGATATGGTTAACTTAGAATGTAAGTATAAGTAAGTATGATATTGTATGTATAACTGTTTTTTTGTGTTTTATCCAGGTTGTTTTTTGGGAAAAAGCACCTTAGCTTTCCCCCTACAAAACAACTTATAAAGAGGGGAGGTGTTACATACAGCACTGATGTTACCTGTCTGTCATGGGTTTGGAGGGAAAGTTCCATCCTATGGGGAGTGGAAGGCGGGACATCAGGAGGAGGGGCTGTACTGTATATATAGGTGAAGCCTGTGTGGAGACGCTGGGATGTGAAGACGAAGCAGCAGCTGGGAAGAAGAAGCTGGTGTGGGAGTCTGTGTGTCAGACAGGGTACTACTGTGTGTCAGTACCAACCTGATAGGTTCAGGTGTCTGTATGGTTAGCCAGAACTGATAGGTTCAGGGTCTGTGCTTCAAGTTAAGGGTTCTGTGTGAACCAAACTGTATGCATGTATGAATGAGACTAAGCCACGTTACTATATCTTATTCACCTGATCATTTTATTTTCCCTGTGTGTTGTTTTAAATAAACCTTATTCTTTTATTTGTTGAAAATCCATCCCTGGTCTGTGTGACTTCTTATAGGGAATGGTTGGTGGCAGCTTAGTTAACGTGTGGCATATCCCAGTAGGTCTGGGTTTGTCACAGCGCCTTTGAATGTTTCATACTGAGTTGCCTCTTGGGTGGACAACGTATCCACTACTTCTTGTAACGCTCCGGTTAAGCAGGGTATTAAAATCAATGTCCATTGTTCTTTTGGCCACCCAGCTGCGGTGGCTACCCTCTCAAAGGTATGCAGATAAGCTTCTGGGTCATCTGAGGCACTCATCTTCTGCATACGTATTGGTGTGGGACCGGCTACCCATGGATTCTTCACATCTTTCTGTTCACTTTTGGCCTTTTCTTCTCCTACATTCAATTGTAACAATTGACGTGTTAACAACGTTTGTTGTTCTGCTAAATTTTCGATCAATTTCGCTTGGCGTTGAATCGTTTGTCGCAGATCTTTCATCTCTTCATTTCCTGCCATAGGGGCCGCCCCACGTTGGGCGCCACTGTCAAAAGGTTCGCCTTCCCCCTCAGGCGGCCCCTCCATGTCAGCAGGAAATAATAAAGGTTGAGTCCTTATAACTTTAACAACAGAACTTTTATTTCCACCTCCACTCTCCAGCACTTCCTTTAACGGTTCCAACGGTTTACAACTTGGCAACAAAGCCTCATCAACATGCTCCAAACATTGAACTTAGTCCCAGGGGGTTAACGGCGATGGTCCCCAAAGGGTTTCTTGTAACCCCATTGAGGGGATGGGGGACTCCTCTTGGCACAGATTGTCCCACAGCATTTGTGCCGAATCCACCCCCTCTCATCCGGACCCTCCACGAACTCCCCTCTCTTCCAACCACGCTCTTGCTGCACTTCTTCCCACGGAGCCACGGTTACTTTCCACTCTTGGGTTGGTACACGCACTGGTGGATTTTGGTGAGGTGAGGGATCAGGCAAGAGTCCGCCCACTCGCAGGTTTGGGAAGTCTCTAATTAAACCTTGGGTGCGAACTTTCTCAAATGCTTGTCTTTTTTCATCTCTCCTCTTTCTCTCATATTCCTCCACCACAGCACTAAACCACACTACTCCCCCTTTCTCCTTCTCCCCTCTTCCAACTGTCACTTCTGACTCCTCCCACTCCCCTTCAGCCAAACACACTTCCACCTTTACCTCCCCTTCTTTATCTGTTAACCCTTTCCTCTCTTCTTTATTACTTTCGCTGCTATTCAGCTGTTCTTTCCATCATCTTTTTCCTCCTTCTTCTCTGCAGACGGCACACTCTCTCTTTCTACACCTTCACAGTATGTTTTTAAACACATTTCCATATTTCAGTTTTGAGACTGATGATGGACCTCAACACTTCAGACATTGCTGAACCACAACTCCTATAATCCTTTATCACTGGTCATTGTAGCTGGTACTGATGAGAGCTTGAGACCTTCTCCACTCATGGTTTAGCCTGGGGTTTCGACCTTGTTACAGCCACTACTGTAACAAAGCTTGTTTTTGTTATGTGTCATCAAGTCATCTCCAACATCAAGTCATCTCAAACCTATGAGTGAGAGATCTCCAGAATCAATGTCCTGTCCTCAATACCATCCTCAGCTCATGTAAACTCAAGTTGATGTCTTTCTTTAGGGAGTCAATTAGACATGGTGATGAATAATAATAATAAAAAAAGGATCACGATATTTGTAAAAAATTGCTGATTCGTTAAATATTTGCCCCTTCATATTCATCAGCTCGAGAGATTTCAATGAATACAAAGGAATGAATATTTCCCCATTTTTATTCGTCCCCCATCTAATGGCCTTCCCATTCTATGGGCCCACCGATCAGCTGGCCGATAGGCAGGCAGCCAGCCCTTCAGCCACCCACCCCACAACTTATCCACTACCCCCTTCCCCTCCCTACCTTAGCTATTGTCGCCATCCACCACTGCCTGGCACTGCTGCATCCACTGGAGTGGCCTCCACAGCCACGGCCTGCCATAAGGGACACTGGCTGCCCTTTACAAAAATGGTGGCTGAGGTTTCTTTTAGGGCAGGGTAGCTGCAGTCGCCATCTTTGCAAAGGGCAGCCTAGATTCCCTTAAGGGAGGCCACAGTGACAGAGGCCATTGCAGCAAGTAGTGCTGGATGGTGACTGTGGAGGCCGCCGTGTCACAGGCCTCAGTGGATGGTGGTGGCAGCAGTAGCACAGACTGCAGCAGCCAAGGTAGAGAGGTGACAGGGGTAGTGGGAAGGGGGCAGGCTGTGGGGGGGAGGGGTCAGCTTTCCCCCGAACGAGTTTAATCAGTTAATGGGGACGAGATTTGTGCTTCATGAATTTTGATGGATCACGAAGCAAGACGACTTGCCAAATGGCAATTTGTCCCCATCTCTAGAAACAATTCATCTTTATATTTGGTATTACACTTTTCCTGCTGCATTCAAACTTTCCCAGTATTACTGTATTTTCCAATGAATCTCTCCTTCACATGATGCACCACAGGGCCCCATCAGTTTCATAAAGATAGGAAGACATACTGTATTATGGACTTCTCTTGTTAACAGACACCTATAACACTGAGCTTTGCATAGCAGTGCTAAGACTGTACCTCTTAAATGTCATGTTTTGCTAATCCTTAAGTTTGAATTTCCCTTTTATACCTATGCATTTTACTTTCTTAAAAAAAATTTACACATCACTCCCTATACTAGAATCTCAGGGTGAAAGAACAATAAAATCAATAACAATAAAACAAACAGGAAGATAAAGCAACAATTTTATTTGATATACCTGAAGAAGTGGACCTGTCCATTAAAGCTCACATTAAAATATAAGTTTTTAAAAGTGCTACAGGTTTTAATCTTTTTAAATTTTTATTTTTTTCCTTTCGGTTTTGCCTGATAGGCTTGCACAGGCTAACAGGGCTACCAGTTCTAAATTCAATGTTATGACACTTTAGAACAAGGTGTTTTGGACCCAGCTTGCTTGGGGGCAATGTGTAGCCTATATAATTAAATCGGAAACTATCCAGATTGTGCTTTAAGTGCTGTGGGGCAGTATATACCGTGTTTCCCTGAAAATAAGACAGGGTCTTATATTAATTTTTGCTTTAAAAAAACACACATTAGGGGTTATTTTCAGGGAATGTTTTATTTTTTTCATGTACAACGATCTACATTTATTCAAATATAGTCATGTCTTCTTCTTCTGATTGCTGCACAGTGGTGGAGGGCGGGGTTTCACTTAACCCGGGCTTATTTTTTGGGGTAGGGCTTTGTGGTGTTCGCCCTCGTGCCCCTGCCTGTCCCTCCAAACACAGAGCACAAGAAGGCAAACTATTACTTCTTTTAACCCCGCTGCCACCAGTTGATCACTAAAACAACGTTAATTATGGAAGGATGAAGATTCAGGTCCAAACTTCACTGTCTTTTTAATAAAACACTTTTATTGATTACAGATGTTATTATTATTAATCATAGGTAACTTCTCTTATCACCAGTCTCTACCTTCTATTTGTCATTACAGTTCTTAATCACTTTTCACTCTAATCGCCTCAGATCTCCCAAACACCACATACAGTACAGTATCTTCTTCTCCACTCTCCCTCTCTGACTGACTCTTACTCTCTCTCTCTGATTCTGCATTTACATTTCTCTTGGCTCCGCCTCTTAGCAACATTAGCCTAACATGAATATTCATAACTACTTAACATAATAAGGGTGAACGCTACAGGTTTATATTAGGAGCATCCTGGAAAATCATACTAGGGCTTATTTTCAGGTTACATCTTAATTTTGGAGAAACAGGATAAGCAGCACACTTTTCTTTTCTTTTTGTAAACCCACGATACAGCAAAATATGGCAAGTTCTTAAAGAAATGGGAGTGCCTGACTACCTTATCTCCTGAGAAATCTATATGTGGGACAGGGAGCAACAGTTAGAACTGGATATGAAACAACTGATTGGTTCAAAATTGGGAAAGGAGTACGACAAGGCTGTATATTGTCTCCCTGCTTATTTAATTTATATGCAGAATACATCATGAAAAAGGCAGGACTGGATGAATCCCAAACCAGAATTAAGATTGCCAGAAGAAATATCAACAACCTGAGATATGCAGATGATACCATTTTGATGGCAGAAAGTGAGGAGGAATTAAAGAACCTCTTAATGAGGGTGAAAGAGGAGAGTGCAAAGTATGATCTGAAGCTCAACATCAAAAAACTAAGATCATGGCCACTGGCCCCATCACTTTCTGGCAAATACAAGGGGAAGATATGGAGGCAGTGACAGATTTTACTTTCTTGGGCTCCATGATCACTGCAGATGGTGACAGCAGCCACAGAATTAAAAGACGTCTGCTTCTTGGGAGGAAAGCGATGACAAACGCCGGCAATATCTTAAAAAGCATAGACATCACCTTGTCAACAAAAGTCCGCATAGTCAAAGCTATGGTTTTTCCAGTAGCGATGTATGGACATGAGAGCTGGACCACAAAGAAGGCTGACCGCCGAAGAATGGATGCTTTTGAATTGTGGTGCTGGAGGAGGCTCTTGAGAGTCCCCTGGACTGCAAGAACAAACCTATCCATTTTGAAGGAAATCAACCCTGAGTGCTCACTGGAAGGACAGATCCTGAAGCTGAGGCTCCAATACTTTGGCCATCTCATGAGAAGAGAAGACTCCTTGGAAAAGACCCTGATGTTGGGAAAGTGTGAGAGCAAGAGGAGAAGGGGACGACAGAGGACGAGATGGCTGGACAGTGCCATCAAAGCTACCAATATGAATTTGACCCAACTCCAGGAGGTAATGGAAGACAGGAGGGCATGGCACGCTCTGGTCCATGGGGTCGCAAAGAGTCGGACATGACTTAACAACAATACCCAATCAAAGTATTCTCTGGGACCCAAAACTGAGACGAAAAGCCAGCTTTCAAGTGGGCATCAAAGTGATGCAAAGATGCACATGAATCGGGTCTGCAAAGGAGCAGCATTCTGCTGCCAAGTCACCCCACCACTGGGAAGGACCAGGAGGGAGCCTTCCCAGGAAATTTCAGATCTCTAAAGCGTCTGTATTTCCCCCGGGGAAATGCAGCCCCATGGGAACCCGGAGCTTTAACTCTCGTCACTTGGGAATTGATTGACAAGGTTTCCGCCTGCCCGGGGTGAGCCCCAGAGCCCAGAACAAAACATGTTACATGCAAAACACGTATGCCAAAGACACGTCTCAGTTAGGACTGCAGCGTGCCCGAGGGCTATCCCCCGCCGGCCTCCAGGAATGTGGAGCGTCAAATGGAAGAAAACAGAGCAAAATGGCGCGGAGCCGGCAGTTGGCTTGCTAGAGAGTGCCCTGTCCGGGTTATCATACGATCGAAGGTGAAACCACAGCCCGCGGCACAGTGGCTTCCTTTTTAGAGGCCCCGCGGACTCGTCGAAAGCCACAGCGATCTTGTCTTTCTCTCCTTCTTCCCGAGGGCGGGCTTATCTTTAGTTTTATCGCCGACGTTTGACCGCAAGCGCCTGCCTCTCCCTCCTCCTCCTGCTGCTGTCCCCCCCCCCGCCCGCGGTGCGGCGACGCCCTGAGGCCTCGCTCCTTTTCCCTGCCCTGGTCGTGGCCGGGCGAGCACCAGGGCGAAGGTTTCCTTGGCGCCGCGCCGGGGCTTGTGACGCCGCCTCACGGGCCTTTTTGACGGCCAGGTGAGCGAGGCATTCCTAGAACGCGCCGCTCGGCCATGCCCTTCTCCGGACGCGGCCACTGAGGAGCAGGCAGTGAGGGAAACGGGGAGGGCCCTTGGCGCCCTTATTAATGCGGCGCCCGCCTGCTTCCACTGCCTTTCGAAGAGCTCGGCGAGCCGGTCGCTGGGTCTGGCAGTCGGCTGCCCGCTGCTTTCCTTTGGGCAGCGATGGAGTTGTGCAGCTCCTTCTGCAGCTGGAGCGCCGATTTCTGGCGGGGCGTCTCCGGCCCGGCAGAAGAGCGGCTGCTCCACCTGATGAGCTACGGGATGCTGGGCTGCATGCTGGTGGCGGTGGTGCCGATCTATTTCTTCGGGATTCCTTACGGCCGCTACACCTCGCGCTCCTTCGGCTTCCCCATTCCCGCCACTTTAGCCTGGACGGTGCAAGAATCGCCTGCTTCCCTCGTCCCTCTCCTGCTCATCCTCTGCAGCGACAGTGTCCGCCTCAGCTTCTGGACGAACCGGATCCTCCTGGGACTCTTCCTCATCCACTACGCGTACAGGTGCGCTGGGATCGGGGGTGGGGGGGGAGAGACAGGCAGGGACCCAGGAAACACCTTCCTCTTCGCGGCAGAAAAAAAAATCGGTTTTCATAGGTTGGGATGGGCAGGTACCAAAGAGCCTTCCCTTCAACTGTGAAAGGGCGAAGGAAATTTTCTTACCGTGGATCCTGCCCATCCCTTCCCAGGTCGGAAAGTAGTGAACCGGCTTTCGAGTTTTAAGGATTGTTTTTGCACTTTAGGGCTAGGCGGAAGAAAACAGAGGAAAGAGAGGAATTT
Organism: Pogona vitticeps; assembly: GCF_051106095.1. Taxonomy (NCBI): domain Eukaryota; kingdom Metazoa; phylum Chordata; class Lepidosauria; order Squamata; family Agamidae; genus Pogona; species Pogona vitticeps. The sequence continues at coordinate 136,138,117 of NC_135786.1, read as the reverse complement.
ATGAAACCGTTGTTGCCGATACAGTGCCAGCCCTGTCACTAGGACTGTAATTCGACCCAAGAAATTTAGTTTTTTTTCACCTATAATTGAATACTGTAAACGTATCATCCATGCCTAGTGGCAGCAGCGCTTTTTTCTCTTTCCTCTGTTTAACAGCAGTCCTCCTGATACAGAGTTATGTGAAGCTCTGGAACTGCCTTCCTACTTCCTAACTTAATTGGAAAACGAATTGTGTTTTTTGGATATCGTCTAACAGGCCACCAGTGGTGGCTCACATTGAGGTGCTTTGTCTATATTGAACACAATAGGAGATACTGTTCGGGAACAAAACTGGACAGTGAACATGCCAGAGAAGGAGTTGCTTCTTCAGAAAAGTTGTATGGAATTAGCTGAGAGACGAATAGCCTTTAAGCACAGTAAGTTCTATTGAACTCAGTGGCACTTGTTTCAAAGTACAATATATATATTCATAGCATGGAGGCTTTATGTAGAAACCACAATTAGATCAGCATTTTTCACCCTTACAAGAGAAGCTGCGATTACATATTTTGCTTCAGAGCCAAAGGCTGGGAGTTCATTTTGCTGCTGTTCCTCTTGGGAGAACAGGCAGACTGTGTAATCTTGGGCAAGCTGCATACAGTAGTTCCCAGAAAATGAGAATGGTAAACCTCTTTGGATTATTTATACCTAGAGAAACCTGAAAAGCGTCCCCATAAATCACAGTTGACTTCACACTAGGGCAGTTAGATTAACCTGATAAGCTACGAGAGGGTGCTGATAAGTATTGAGCCTTGCCCAGAAAAAATTGAGCTAGGAAGCTATAAATTGCAGTGTGTATTGGCCAATTTGTCTATATTCAACAGTGCAAATATCAACTACAGTGGGGTCTTGACTTAAGAACGGCTTGAGTTAAGAACATTTTGACTTAAGAACCGCTCTCATAGGAAAATATTGACTTGACTTACATACTTAGATTTGAGTTAAGAACTGAAAAAAAAACCATGTGGGAGGCAGCGAAAGTGCAAAATTTGAACTTTCAGTTCACTGTTGGGCAGTGAAAAGGGTGCCTGTCTGCTTCCTCACTCCTCCCAGCGTTTAGAGAGTGGATTGGGAGACAGTCTTCGGACCGCCTGCTATTGCCTGGACTGTATTTTCCCTGCCTTCCCTGAACCTTTCTTGACCTAAGAAAAAAAGAAACAAAATATCCCCCTCTAGTGGTCGAAGGCAGAATAGCAGCTTCCCATTAGTTTCTATGGACGGAAAAGAGCAGATACGGATCAAATGGTTTTCAATGCATTCCTATGGGAAATGCAGATTTGACCTGAGAACTTTTTGACTTGAGAACCGCCTTCCAATACGGATTAAGTTCTCAAGTCAAGACCCCACTGTACTTATGATTTTAACTTAACTTTAATTTTCCGGTCCAAAGTGAACATGGCGGCACCTCTAGAAAAGTTCAGTGTGGAAGAGCATAGGATCATAATCAAGTTCCTGTTTCTCCAAGGGAAAGGTGGAAAGCAGATCCATGATGAAATGTCACAAACTATGGGTGACAGTGGCCTTTCATATACAACAGTTAAATGTTGGGTTGTCAATTTTTAAACTGGCCATTTCGGTGTTGAAAGTGAGAAACCCAGTGGAAGACCTGTTTCTGTCTCTGTCCCTGCAAATGTGAAAGCCATCCATGACATGATCATGGAGGACCGCCGAATATAAGCCAAAAGTATTGCTATATATCTGAGAATATCACGTGAGAGAGTTTGTGACATTATCTACAAGGACTTGGAAATGAGAAAGCTGGCAGCAAAATAGACCACAAAACTTTTGGAATAAATGGAATAAATAAATTTTGACAAACAAAAGAGGAAACAAATGGAGTCATTGGTGGCTGTTTTGGAACAATTTGCAAGAAATGAGTCAGATTTTCTGGGCAAACTGGTAACTGATGATGAGACATGGATCTACTGTTATGATCCTGAGACAAAGGAACAGTCTAAGGAATGGAGGCACCGTGGTTCCCCCAGGCCAAAGAAGTTCCAAGTGCAAAGGTTGGTGCAGAAGCAAATGGCAAGAGTTTTTTGGGATAAGAAGGGAGTTCTGCTGGTGGCCTACCTCCAACAAGGTTCAACCATCAATGCAAAATATTACTGTGCTTTATTGACGAAGTTGAGGCAAAACATCAAGGAAAAACATTGAGGAAAGCTCTCCAAAGGTGCCACCCTGTTGCATGACAACGCCTTGTCACACACTACAGGTGAAGCAATGCCAAAACTGACATCCTTAGGCTTTCAAGTGATGTCCCATCCACCCTATTCTCCAGACCTGGCTCCTTCTGACTATTGTCTGTTCCCCAAACTCAAAAAACACCTAAAGGGACAACGATTTGGGATTGTTCTGGAGGCAACTAATGCTGCAAATGAGTGGTAACACCAGCAGTCGGAAGAATTTTATTTGCAGGGACTTAAGAAGCTGCAGGACAGATGTTGCAAGTGTACTGACTTCCTGGGGGAATATGTAGAATAGTGTAGCAGTTACAGCTTCCTAGCTCAATTTTTTTTCTGGAAAAGGTTCAATACTTATCAGCACCCCCTCGTACACTAATCATATGTACTAAGTATGGCAAAGGTGATAGATAAGGCTCTTTGAGCAACAGGTGCGAACACTGTTCAAGGAGGCAGGCAACACTGAACTGATCCTTGTGACATCCTCCATTAGGACATCTTCTGATTACTGACAAGGTTTTCTGCTGATGGATTGCTTTCCAGCTTTTTCTAGGAAAGAACAATAATCTTTGGTTTGCTGTATGTGCTGATATGGAAAACTGTGCTTCATATTGCCTTGTTGAGCATTACCGTGTCTTTGAAGGACCTTTTAATCACCATTATCATAGTTTGCCACATATGAATGAGTTTCTCCTCCCTCCTTTTTATAGTGGCTGGAATCCTGTTGGGGATTTACATATGCATAAGTGAAATTGCCCAAGTCATGGCGGGGAATTGCCACTGAAGAATGAGTTTCTACTCATACATATGTTTAGTCACGTGTTGGGAATGCAACCAGAACCTCAATAATTAGTGGCAATTCACTGCTGTGATTTACTTGATTTCATTTAGTGTAAATTGATGGTACAGTTCTGGCCAATGTTAGTGTGTCTTTCTGTGACATTTTAACGAGGGGAAAAGTTAAAAGGAGGGGCAAAGAATATCATAATCCTCTTGTACTGATCTGAGTGAATTTTTTAAATACTGTTACTCACAACATAGTGTGATGCATATGTAGCGAGGTTTATGCCCGTACACCATAACAGCAGGTTTTTCTAGGTAGGTATGTGTGGTGTCCACCCTTGATTATATGCATTATTCATATGTTAATGTGGTTGTGAGGCGGGGCCAAAGGGGCTGCTGAAGAGGTGGAGCCTGGGAGAAGGAGTTCTGTTAGAGTCAGTCTGAGTCAGGGAGAGCTAGAGAGGAGAATAGCTTGGGGTTTTGAGGCAGAGAGTGTTTAAGGAGTGATTAGGCATTGATTAATCAGAGTGTGACCCGTGTTAATTAATATAGAAGAGATTAAAGAAAAATATTGAAGCTTTGTGGAACTTTAAGAATGTGCTTAAGAATTATTCCTGAAACCAAGTGTAATCAATAAACCAGTTTCTGTTAAAAAGTCAGTACTGGATGGACCTTAGTCTTTCATAAGAAAATTAAGTTGATAAAGAGATCAACTGGTGGCAGCGTGTCATAGGGCGTGTTGAGATACCCTTGTGAGCTCTGTGTTTGGTGGAACAAGCAGGGGCCACAGGGTAAACGCCACAGTATGTTACTAGCGTGGCTCCTTTAGTGTCCTTGCCTGGTGGTCTCCTTGGTCCTCAGTCCCTTGTTCTTCAGGGGACGCCACCAGATTCCCAAACGAGGCTTGTTTTTCTTTTTCTCTATCTCCCCCCTCCCGATTGTGTTAGAAAACTTTAAGATCAAGATCAGCACACAAAGCACACAAAAAATACTCAGTAGGTGGCCAAGTAGTAAGGATTCTGGATTCAGGACCCATGTTTGCCCTCTGTATTCCAGAATCATTCCAAGGCAAGGAAGATTTTTACGCATTTTATTAAGGAAAGGATAAAGCAAAAAGAATAATGTAAAAATGCAAAATCATGGAAAAACAACAGACACAAAATAATCAGGTTTAGGCATGAAAATGTCACACACTGAGAAAAACAGAGTTTGAAGCTATCCTACACTGGATACCTTACTGCTGAATGTTTCTACTCTGGATTAAAGTCCTGCAGTGGGGAGTGAGCGAAGCTGGTCTGCTATCTCTAAGACCCTAATATGCTTCCATCACTTTATTCTGACTGAGACAGATAATTAATCATTGTCCTGGATGGGCTTCCCCCCACTTTGTTTACCCTTCCTCACCTTCCTCTGCTCTTTGCCCAGATCAAAGACTTTACAATTATTTGCCCATAACAAACATCTTACAAACATACAGTATGTCAAACACCCCCAGTTCCTGTTTCTCATATCCTCGTTTCTCAACAAGGTGTATTGCTCAAAATTGCTCTAAGGCTTCAAACTATAATCCTAAAAAATATTTATGTGAAAATACGTCATGGGAAACAAGTATAAGGAATTAACCTCTGAATAATCACAGTATTAAGCTGAGGATGAAAACAGAGATGAATGAAGTAAATTGAAAATGGAGCTTCTCTATTCTCTCTTATTTAAACACAAAGACAAATGTGCATTCTGATCTATGTAGGCACCTGTGAGCATTAATGTGGTATAGTCATGTTGTTTCAATATACAATCCTCGTGCATATAAAAAGATGCTTCCTGGAACTAATAATCTGAAACCTGATATCCATGATCCATTTGATGAGAACTTCAATTGTGCTAAAATGCAAACTGATCTGATTAAAATTGCTATAGAACTGGTTAAAATGTGTATGTGTTTTTACTCATTTTGAGCAATCATATATGTCGAATGGTGGTGACAATTATTTATTCAGGCATCTCAAGGAGGGCATTTCATTACCGGTTTGGTGAAGTTCTGAGCAGTGGTTCAAAGGTTATTAAGAAAATAGTTATTGAACCCGTTATTAAAAGTTACTACATTTTTAATTATTGCTGACAAGTATATTGTGCCTGCTCAGTTTAATTCTGAATCAAGAACACTGTTGGCACTCCAGCTGGGTGAATTTGATTTAAATCAGATTCACAATGTAAATCATGATTTAAATTTTAAAAAATGGATTTGTTTGACCATTTAAATTAAAAAATTGATTGTTTTGATTTAAATTGTGATTTAAATTAATTTGATTAAAAAAACATTTTATCCACTTTGCGCTTGTCTTCTCAGAGAGACTTCTCATTAGCTAATGGATTCATTGTGTGTAGTCTATTCCTTTAGTTATGAAATTCAACCTCACAAGCTATGTCTACTATATGAGAACAGAAAAGGGTTTTAAAAACCCTCTCGCTTTCCACAGGATGTCTGGATATAGCTTTATTTCCCAGAGCTAAGGAAGTCCTCACAGATCACTTCAGCATAAAATAAAACTCTTCAAGATGTGTTTGTTAAAACAGAAAGTTTGTCAGGAATGTTAAGAGGTTTTTGAGAATATATATACAAAAAACCCAGGTTGCATTTCTTGTTGCTTTCTGCTCTTTTATTCTACAGAGACGTATTATGGAAAACTAAAGTCCTATATTGCACAGGGAAGAAATGTGTGTCATGTAGTGTGGGCGGCATATAAATTAAATAAATAAATAAATATAGGGGTCAAGGATAATTTCCACACTGAGGCAGAACAAGGCCCATGATAATCAGCAGCCATATTTGACAGGTGTGCAGAAAGAGGGGCTGACAAAGATAGGGATACATCAAAGAAAAAACAAGTCCCTGTTTTCCATTTCAGAATGGTGTGGCAGAACGCAGGAATGGAGTCCTGCAAACCATGAAAGACACACTGTTAGCAAATGCTAATATGAGTAATTTGTACTGGGAGAAGGCAATTCAGACAGTGAACTACATAATTACAGTAATAGAGTTTGGTCTTCAGCCATAGAACAGACCCCATATATGGCAAAGAACCTTCCCTGCAATATATGAGAGTGTTTGGATGCAGTGCCTGGTGCACATTCCAAAAGAAACAAGGAGAAAACGGAGCCCAAAAGCCAAGAAAATGAGGTTTCTGGGGTATGAAAAAGGGTCTAAAGCATACAGATTCTTAGATGGAGATAGAAATGTGGTTATTTCCATATCAGCCAATTTCTGTGGATATGAAAATTGGGACAAAGTTCATGCAAACTCAGAAGTGTTCATACCCATAAACAATGATGAAAAATCTCAGGAAACAGAGATGGTTCCAAAGCAAGAGGCTGAAGGAAGCTCAAGTCCCAGCAGCTCAGAGGAGGAGGATGGAGAATGTAGTGAGGCAGAGAGTCAGCCTGTCATTAAAGAAGAACCAGAGATTCTCAGAAGGTCAGAAAGATCTAACAGAGGAGTACCTCCATCAAGGTTTGGTGTGGGGGAAATAAGAGTTTGTCACATGTTCCATGAACCTAAGAATTATGAAGAGGTGTTTCATGGCAACAAGCCATGAAAGAAGAGTTACAATCCATGGTTGACCATGGAGTGTTTTACAGAAAACACATTGCCACCAGAACATAAAGCATTTGGAAGCAAATTGGTCTACAAAAGAAAAATGCAGATCAATGGGGAATATAGGTACTGTACAAAGCCAGACTTGTAGCTCAGGGATACACACAAAGAAAAGATGTACACTATGATGAGTTTTTTCCCCCAACAGTAAAGGCAGAATCTTTGAGGCTAGCATTAACTCTGGCTGCTTCAAGAAATTACCTAGTTAGTCACTTTGACATAACTACAGCATACTTGAATGCGGATCTGCAAGAAGAACTATACATGGCTCAGGCACCTGGGTTTGAGAGTTCTCAACCAGGAATGGTGTACAGGTTAAAAAACAAGGCAATTTATGGGCTTAAACAGTCTGCACGGAATTGGAACCAGTGTCTAGATTTAAAACTGAAAAGACTGAAGTTTAATAGTAGCCTGGCAGCCCCATGCCTTTATGTCCAAGAAAATGGAAAAGAGCAAAATATTTTGCTAGCATACATTGATGACATATGCTTAATGTCGAAAGAACAAGCTCAAATTGATCTGTTTGAAAAACAATTGAAAAAGGAGTTCAAACTAAAGAACCTAGGCCAGTTACAGAATTATTTGGGGGTTCAAATTCAGAAAAAATACAATGGTTATGTCCTAAATTAGAGATTAAATATAGAGGAAATGCTAATAAAATACAACATGCAGGACTCCAAAAATGTACAGATACCCATGACAGTAGATTTTCAAAAGTCAGAGGATGAAAGCAAAGACTTTAAAGAACAAGAAGTGTACCAATCAGCAATTGGAAGTTATTGAAGTCCTGGCAGACTGTCTCCAACATTTCCTTCCTGTGAGTCCAGAAGATGTTGATGACGACTTTCAGACAGAGGACAGGTTTCTGGTTTACAGGGGTTGAGGAAGTGTTGTTCCAGGTCAGCCATAAAGATAATTTCATACTGCAGAGCTCTGTTTGTGACCATAGGAGGTATGTGCTACTGCCAAAAGCGAAACAGTTATTGGGGTTGGGTTTGTTAAAGTTCTGGAGCAGTTCCTCCCTTTTGGGGGGAAATGACAACTGAGTCTCTTTTTGAACATTAACAGGTTTATTTGGTTTAACATTAGGTGACTCCACAACTTCTACAGATTCAAACAAACTGATATCCGGTAACTGTCTGTACTGTACAGTGGTGCCTCGCTTAACGACGTTAATTCGTTCCAGCGAAATCGCTGTAGAGCGAAAACGTCGTAAAGCAAAATTAAAAAGCCCATTGAAATGCATTGAAAACCGTTCAGTGCGTTCCAGTGGGCTGAATAACTCACCGTCCAGTGAAGATCCTCCATAGGGGCGGCCATTTTCGCTGCCTGTAAAGCGAGGAATCCATCCAAAAACACAACGGGGAGCCATTTTGAGCAGCCGGTGGCCATTTTGAAAACCTGACGATCAACTGTTTTGATCGTCGTAATGCGAAGAATCAGTTCCCGAAGCAGGGACCCAATCGTTGGGAAGCAAAAAAAGCCCATTAAAACATCGTTTTGCTATCGCAATTGCGATTGGAAAAACATCGTTGTGAAGCGGATTCATCATTATACGGGGTAATCATTAAGCGGGGCATGACTGTACTGTGGGGACAACAATTCTGTCTTAGAACTGACAGGATTCATTGGGGGGCTGGCCCAAAACGTTCTCGTCCAGTGGGCTTCCTAATCAGAGCACTCAGGACCACGCAAATTGTCCCACAACAAGGGTGTCTATCCCAATCTCCCTCTGGTGGTGGCTGGTTGAAGGAAGAGTCCGGACGAATCACCTTCCTTGAGGGACCTTGTCCCTGCCGAACCATGACCGTCTATTCTAACGGATCCACCCATGTCCCCCTCTCCTTAGATGTATCCAGATCAGGTAGCAATCTTCCTACCTTAAAATTAGGGAAGTCCTCCAACAACCCTTGCATTCTATCACATTCCAATTCTTTTCTCTTTCCCCCCTTTTCTTCTCCTTCCTTCTTTTCTCCTCTCATCGGAATTCTGATTCTCTCTTCCCCCTTCCTCTCCTGTTTCCTCCTTCCACACGGGGAAAATTAACTCTTCCCCTCTTTCCCCCCGCCTCTTCCACCAGAGAAATCTCAACCTTTTCCCTCTTTCCTTTTGATTTCCTTCTCCTCCTCTACATCCAGCTCTTCACTTTCTGTTATCTTTCCTGCCTCTAGTTCTCTTTGCATCTCAGGCGTCTCTAGCTGAGGGCACGGCTCACTCTGTTCTTTCTCCTTTTTCTCTACAGCTCCTTCACAGTTATGTATGAGGACCAAATTGCACAATTTAGTAGCCAGATTTACTGTGGTTTGATTGGGGAGGATATTCTGATGGCCTTTAGACTATCTTGGTTGAGAATATTGGTATAGAGTGCCTGTACCTCCATCGTGGCCAGGGTAGCATTGTCTGGAAAGTTCTCTTTGGTCTGTAGTTTCCTTAGGAAGTTGTATAAGGATCCGACTACACCAGAAGAAAATGTGGGAAGTACTATCAGTTTGGGGCAGGTTAATTTGCATTCTTTTCTTGTTGACTGCATGTCACGAAGCAACATGCAAATGAACCTGAAGTCTGTCTCCCCCCCCCCCCCGTTCAAAAATGCGATTACTTGAACCATGCAGAAAAGCCATCATATGGATACACACTGATAGGAATAGCGAGCAAAGCTTCTTAGCAAGTTTTTCTCTCTCCCTAAAAGACAGCTAAAGGCAACCAAGTCTGCCAACTTTTTTTAAAATTGAGAAGAGAAAGCTAGCACACAGGAATGCAAGCAAAGCCTGCTTTCAAGATTTCAATGTTCTCTTCTTTTTTTAAAAAATGGCTTAGAGTGAGCAAGCCCTCTTTTTGATTGTAACAGCTTAGGGCTAAGCTAATGAGAGGAGGAAGCCTTTTTTATGGCTTAGTAGGCAGTTCCCTTTTAACTATGCCACCTGCTGAATGTGAATGTTTGCATTTCCCATGCTGTGTAGTCACATTTTCAATTACAACTTCAGCGGCTTATTTACTTGTTCATTCTCTAATGTGATTTATTCCATCTTCTGCCAGCAGTGCCGCTTTGCTTGCGCATAGGGCAAACAGAATAATAAAGACCCCAAACAATGAGAGTACACAAATGTGATATCAGCAACACACAGAAAAGTTTCAAAACTGTTCAGAACTGTTTCCGAACAGTTCAACATCTGAGGATTGTTATGGATCTCAAGTGGGCTATGGTAGAAAAAGGATTTAGAAAGGAAGAATCAAGAGGAAGGCAGTGAAATTGGCTACATGGACAAATATCAGTGCATCTCTGAGGGCCTTAATGGAGACCAAGCCTTCATAGCACACTACATGTATTAATAAAACAGCTTTCTGTAATATATATTTGATACACACTTCTTAAGAACATAAGAAGAACCCTGCTGGATTAGGCCAAGGGCCCATCTAGTCCAGCTTCCTGTATCTCACAGTGGCCCCACCAGATGCCTCTGGGAGCACACGAGACAACTAGATCCCTGTCTCCTGATACCCCTCCCCTGCATCGGGCATGTGGAGGTACTTTCCTTCTAAGCCTGGAGATTGTACATCCCCATCATGGCTTGTAAACTGCGATGGACTTTTCCTCCAGAAATCTGTCCAGTCCCCATCTGGTGATAGGCCAGATGCCATCACCACATCCTGTGGCAAGGAGTTCCACAGACTAACCACACGCTGGGTAAAGAAATATTTTCTTTTGTCTGTTCTCACTCTCGCAGCACTCAATTGGAGTGGATGTCCCCTGGTTCTAGTATTGCGTGAGAGGGAAAAGAGCTCTATCCACTTATCCATCCCTTGCATAATTTTATACATCTCAATCATGTCCCCCCTCAGGTGCCTTCTCTCTAGACTAAATATTTATTTATTTATTTATTTATTTATTTATTTATTTATTTATTGTACTTATACCCCTCCCATCTAGTCACAGACTACTCTGGGCGGCTGACAGCAAGCCATATTGAATTCATCTATCTTTGCAAAGTGACGTCCTGAGCATCTTTCTAACACTGGGCAGTTTCATTCTGCGCTGCCCCTATAAAAGTTGCCACCAGTTCTTTATTTGATAAATTTTAATTTTCTCCAGTAAATAGTGAGAATAATAATAGCGTTTCATTTGGAACTAATTTTTATTTGTTATTTTTTTCTAACAAATTAATTACAGTACCTTATACCAGAATACTTTTACTTTTGGGCAAACTAACCACATATGTTCTAATGTTACTTTATAGCCACATTTTCTCCAACACAATTCTGGTATCTCTCTCTTAATTTTAAGTAGTTTGGTAGAAAATAAGTGCCACCTATGGAATACTTTAAACATACTTTCTTTACATTTTGCTGATACCGATTTGTATTGTTGAGTATTCCGTATTTTTTCCAAATATTTTCTGCTATGTCAATGTTTACATTTATTTCCCAAACTGTCTTTGGCCCTGTGCTGCTACCATATTCTTTTTCCAGAATGCTTTTATAAGGAAAGTGTTTGATGTCAGTAATGGAGTGGATAAGGAGTGGTGCCCTCCAAAGTTTGGGGTCATCAGTATGCAGATGACACTCAACTTTCTCTTTTCTTTCCATCAAAATCCAAGGAAAAGTGTTTGATGTCAGTAATGGAGTGGATAAGGAGTGGTGCCCTCCAAAGTTTGGGGTCATCAGTATGCAGATGACACTCAACTTTCTCTTTTCTTTCCATCAAAATCCAAGGAAAAGTGTTTGATGTCAGTAATGGAGTGGATGAGGATTAATAAACTGAAATTTAATCCAGACAAGACAGAGGTGTTCCTGACCAGTTGAAAGTTAGAGCAAGGAATTGGGATGCAGCCTGTGCTGGATGAGGTTGCACTCCCTCTAAAATCACAGGTGCACAGCTTGGGGGTGCTTCTGGATTCCTCTCTGAGCCTGAACACGCAGATTTCAGCAGTGGCCAGAAGTGCCTTTGCACAAATAAAACTAGGGTGCCAGCTCACCTCTTCCTTGAGAGGTCTGACAAGGTCACAGTGGCACATGCTGTGGTTACTTCCCACCTGGATTATTGTAATGTGCTCTACATAGGGCTGCCTTTGGAAAGTGTTTGGAAATTTCAGCAGGTCCAAAACACTGGAGCCAGATTGTTAACTGGGGATGGTTACAGGAATTACATAACCCCCTGTTAGAACAGCTGTACTGGCTGCCGATCCATTTCTAGGCATAATTTGCTGATTTGTAGATAAGATGATGCCTGATAATGAGGAACAAATTGATAAAGCTCTTATAAAAGCAGAATATTCTTCTAGATCCCCATTATTAATGATTGAAAATGCAAGCAGGCAGGGAGCTTTAAATTATTTTAAAATCAATTTAAATTAGAGTCACATTATGGACGCACACCAGTCTGCACAAGGAAAAATCAATGAAGCACTATAGAATGTATCAGCTGTAAAATATGTGAAGTCCTCTAGAAAACTGGGAGTAGTAAATTATTTGGGTTGCTGACTGACAGTGACAATACAAGTAATTGGTAACAGATGTGGGAGATAGTCGATAAGCATTCACATATTCCTGTAGTATGATGTACATGTTATAACTGATGTTGTTTCTTAATTACATAATGAAACTGGAAAGCTTCCAGAAGACATGCAGATGACCGAAATAAGTTACAAAACATGTAAAAGCTTCTTATATCATAGTTGTAGTCTTAATGAAGAAGCAGGAAGAGAAAAATTGCAATAGTAAAACTCGATGAAATCGAATGGTGATCTCCTTTGAAAGTTACCCCCCCCACACACACACACACGTTATTCAAGAAACAGCATCTTAAAGTGCCCAGAACTGTGAGGAACACGGTCTCTGAGAGGAATGACTTCTCAGTTCACCTATCAAACACCCTGAAGATTTGAAAACCAGTTTCTCCAGCCAGTACTGCCTCTGAACCAGACAAGCAGTGCAGTGTCAGACAATCCTTTCCAAATGGCCAATTTTTTTTTTAGAAAAATGGTTTTTGAGAAACAAAGTGTTACACCCGGAGCTCGGTGTCTTAGCTAATTTTATTAAGCCAAGTCTCGAGCAATAATAAGCAGTTTCTTGGAGGAAAGGGCAACAGGTTTGTTCAGATAAAACAAGTGTGCACTTGGGTGCCCAGCAGGGTGGGGACCCTGAAATCAACAGGGTTAAAGTTTTTATGCAGTTCTAAAAAAAAGAAACAAAAGTATGCAGCAGTTCATTGGTCCTTGAGGAATATATCCATTGGTTTGCATCTCAGCAAAGCAGTTACCCATGGACAGAGCAGCTTATCTCTAAGGAATGTTGAATCTTCCTTTCCAAGCACTTCTTCTTCTTTGGCATTTGCTCCCTCCTTACAGAAGTGTATTTCCACTTACAAGTACAAAAGAAAGGAAAGCAAATGATTTTATCAATAAACAATAGGCATTTTATCCCTATCCAATTCATACTACTGCAAATCTATTGGATCCAAGACTCAAAGGCAGAAACATAAGGGAAGATAGCTGACGGCTCCAGGGTCTCCCGGCAATAACTCCAAGGCTAAGTTGTCAAAATAACTAGAAAAAAGCTGCGGTATATTTCTTCAGAAAGGCACACCATAACTGAAATTGAGGTGTAAGCTTCTCTTGTGAGCTTCCCCAGTGGGCATTCCCACCACTAACCCTTCAAGGGAAGACCAAGGATGATTTCACACTTCCTATTAACAAGAATGTAAACTCTTCCTGATCTTAAGGATAGCTGCGTAAGTGAGGCAGGGTGAGGGTCTCAGTCTGAGTGGCAAATTCATTTGGTATACTAAAAAGTGTCTGATTTTTAAGGGATTATTGAAATAATCTGTGTAAGTACTCTGTCTAAGACCAACATGCAAGCTGTAGGTCACGTACATCGCCCACTTTGGGGGAATTGTTGGACCTTGCCCGTTACTCTCCCTCTCTCTGTGCACACACAGATAGACAGACAAACACAGAGACAAAAGAATAAAGAAATCACCCTCTTGGAAACAATTCTACTAAATATTCCATAGTGGAGAAGCTATGATAAATGTAACTTGATAAAGACACTTGCAGCACTTTAGTGGAGAACGCCCTTTCCTTCTTTAAAAGGACATTATATTAATTCCCCGCATGGGATAAAAGACAATTGGTCATTTCCTCTGTTGGATCTTTTATTGCTCTTGGGGAATTACTAGCCAAATGACAAAATGAAAACTATGCCTCTGCTGCAAACTTGTTATGTGTCTAGGGCATCTTAAAAACCACTCTTACTGAATGCTACTGCTGTCTCTACTTCCCTTTTGCAATATGGAGGAGATAATGCTGATCTACCTCACAGCCTCCCTTGTCAGGCTGTTCTGAGGATTACTGAAACAGTGCACATCAGTTTGTGTTATACATTATTAGCGTATTGTTATGTATTGTGTTGTTATTTACATGAAATTGTAATTAAACGAAAACCATACATTTCATATTTATTCCAGATCATTCATCTTTCCTTTCTTAATTCGTGGAGGAAAGCCAACACCATTGATTCCATTTTTGCTAGCATTTCTATTTTGTTTGTGTAATGGGTATATGCAAGGCCGGAGCTTGAGTGAGTATGTGGAATATCCATCAAACTGGCTAATAGATCCACGTTTCATTTTAGGTGAGTTATGTTAACTACCATATATATATGTATATATATAACAGGCTTTGAAATATCTGAAGGCATCACGAGCAGCAGTTTCAGCTGTTATCCACTTTCAAATCTTATTGGGACCCACAGCGAGAACACCTGTATGGCTCTCCATGGAGGCTTGTACATAAAGATGGCAACTTTAAGTGACAGTTTAGAACAGGCCTGTCCAACCCGCGGCCCAAGGGCCGCATGCGGCCCAGGTCAGCTCGTAATGTGGCCCAGTGCAATTTTTTATTTTTAAAGAAATTCCAAAGTTTCAAGTTACACTGCCGGCGCTTGCGGCCGGAATGTGGTTGGGGCATGTCACAACAGTAGAGGGGGAAAGAGGGAAGGAAGGAGTGGGAGGGGAGGGGAGGGGACAGGGGGGCTGCGTGGCTGCCACCGGAGTCGAAGCTGGCAGCCTCTGCTGAGATCGCAGCTGGCGGTAAGTGCGCTTGGAGCGGGGCTGCGGAGTACGGCTAGGGCTGCCCCCCCTTGCGGCCCAAACCAAATGTATGTGTGGCCCAAACCAAATTTCATCGTCTAATGTGGCCCAGGGAAGGTGAAAGGTTTGGACGCCCCTGGTTTAGAACATGAGTCAAAGATGCCACCTTTGGAATGGACAGCATTCCTTCCTCACATTAGTCAAGATGGCATCACTATACAATTGTATTTGGCTACAGAGAGCATACCCCCCCCCAAAAGTATTGGTAAGGTTTATTAGTTACAGTACCTTCCAAAATGTTAAAGAAGAGTGTGAACTGAATGTAATATTCAGTCCTTTTCATTAGTTCAAGGTGAAGGTAGGAACCTGTGCTCTTCCAGATGTTTTACAAAGCCGGTCATTCCTGCCCACTGGCCATGCTAGAGGGCAGATGGAGGGTTATGGTTCATTATGGTGTTCACCAATATTTACAGGACCACAAATTCTCTCCCACTGCTATCAGGTAAATTTTGGCTCTGCTGTGCTTTTCATGTAGACATGATTCACATTTCATGCTGGATGAGCTATTCCACTGTCATTGTTCTGAATGTATTTATGTGCATGCTTATCTACTTCCTTGGCATTATATTTAACAATAATTTGTTTTCATGTCTTTTGTAATGGCTGATGTATTATCGCCTAGATAGACGGGCAGCAGAGTGGGTTTGATTTAAATAAAAAAATCAGTTGATTTTATCCATCTTGACTGGCAAATATATTGAAAATTCAGATGTGGAGCTGCTACCATGTTTCAAGTCTCTAACGCCAAAGAAGCAATCCTTGCAAAAATAATACCAAGTCACAGACAAAGTCACAGAAAGGATTTTTCTCTTAACCATTATAGCCATATTTTCTCAGGAGCTTTTGTTTTTCTTTAAAAAACAACAAAAACTCAAGTATCAACAACCCACCACATTGCACAATGTAGGGCTGATGTGTACTTCAGAAAATCATCCATTTGGTTTCCTACCTTGTGAGGGCCCATGTAAAATTTTGAATGTTGTGCTTTCCATCAAAAATGGCTGCAGTGGAGATTGTGCCCATTCACAAAATGGCTGCTATGGCAGGCATGGAGTTCAGACCATCAAACTGAGACAGAGAGGTACCTTGCCCAGAAACTGATTACAAGGGAGAGGTGGATTCTGAGCCTCAAAACACAAAACCATTAATTTGCAGCTAACTTTCTACTCCAGCTAAACACTCATATTATATTATTGAAAGCCAACTTTCTGTGTCTGCCAGCGAACATCCACAATCCCCATCTGTTTCCCAGGTCACACATGCACACTCTGAGAAAGAGGGGTGGAGGGCACCACTACCATGATAAACAATAACTGAGCACTGATACTGATGAAAAACAGACGGGTGGGGGGAAACAAGGCATATCCTGCTTTACCCCAAGCCCAATTGGCCTCATTTTCTATCTTTACCTTTTCCTGCCCTTCTGTTCCACAGCTTTATCTGTTCTATGACCCCCAACCCCATGTGTGCCAAGGCAAGCAAACAGCCTGCTGTGGATCGTTGCTGGCCTCTAGGAGCATACTGGTACCCAGAACATCATGTGTGGGACATCTGGCTATGCCGTTTGGCAGACTGATTCCTCCACCTGCCAATATGGAGTTAGTGACTTTAGCCCATTGCCAGATTAGCATTTTCTGATGCAGCCCATGCTACTCTAAAAGTGCAAGGGAAATGCTATACATATCACCTAGAAAATTTGTTCCTTTCCTATAGCTCTTATGGCCCTTGTAGACTAAAGAGGAAGGCAAGAGACTGGAAGGTAGTATCTTCTGAACTATTCCATAGCTGCAAAGAGAACGCCTGTCCTTTGATCTTGGACCTGATAGTGGAAGAATGGAATGTGCTCATAACTTTAAACTAGAAAAGGTATAGAAAAGTATGCAGGTCATATGCAGAAGGCATGTAGCCACACCCGCGTCCTAAATACAGACTACTTGGTCCCATTTGTTTTTTACAACCTTACTTCTCAGTTTTATATGCTTGTTCTTTTGTGACCTCTGTGATTAGTTACACATTTGTTCAAGGCAAAAAATAGGTGTGTTTGTTAGCAGTAATCCACTGGCAAACTGATGCAGCTGTAGCAGAAAGGAGCCACACTAATGACAGGTCAAGGGAAGCCATGTAGCTTTTAGAAGCGCAGTTTCAGGTGATTGCAACATTTATACCTGGAATGAACTTAGTACCTGTGGCAGAATGCATTACTAAAGGTAAACTTATCAAAGAACAGAAGTGCCAAGTCCTTCTAAAAAAGAAAGAACATGATACCACAAAATAAGTTCTGCCTTACTAAGCTTTTGGCGTTCCCTGAGTGTCTATAAACATGTAGACAGAAATGAAACTGTAAACTTCTGAAAGGCCCTAACCAAAGATGTCTGAGGAAAGTGAGCAGTCAGGGGGTAAGAGCAGACCTTGTCTTATAAGTTCCTGATTAAAGAACAGAGAGAAAAGAGGAGGAATAAATATTTAGTTTTTGCCATGGATCTGAATAGTGGATCCATTTTGATTTGTAGGATAGAAGGTACAACAGTGGTGGAGGCAAGGGTGACAGCCTAGTAAACCCTCCCTCTTTCTTCTTACCCCCACACACTCACACATAGTATTATGAGGCTGGACCTTAGCATGTGGGAAATACTGGTGGCAGGTCCTTCCCTCCCCAGGTAAGGAGGAAGGTAAGAGTGGGTTTGCTGGTTGTAACCTGAGTGTAAGGTGGGTACAGCTCTATTTGCCCAAATGGACAAGCAAGCCACTGCTCCCAGGGATCATGACTGAGTACCCTGCTGTGTGATTTGTTCATAAATGAGCTGGAGTGAGGGGGGAACTAATATGTAGCCAGGCTTCTGAAAACACTAAATTCAGAGGGATTAGAAGAAAAATGCGCTGGAGCTTTGCAATGTTTGTAGTGGACAAATTCATGGAGGATAAGAGTGGTGACATGTCACGATGGCTGTATATTATCTTTGCTATCAGTAGCTGTGTGCTTCCTGCATAACATCATTCGGGAACACAACTGGGAACACTATTGCATTCATGTCCTGGCTGTTGGTTTCTCATAAATATTTGGTTAGCTACTGTGGGAACAGAATGGTGGACAAAACAGGCTGCTGGTGTTACTAACCCTGGCTCTTCTGGTCTCAGAGCCTTTCTATTTTTCCATGTGTGTGGGTCATTTAATAAGCAAAAAAAAATGCAGATAGGTGCATTGGTTCATTCAGAAAAAGTCCCAGTGGTAACAATAGCATCATAGCTTTTGGGGTTTTTTTCCAACTGAGTCACAAAGTAGTGAGTAGAGATGGGCACAACCCACGCTTCGGCAGTTTAGCCCAGTTTGGCACAGTGCTGGCACAGGTGTTCCACGGTTCCTGCATGCTTCCCTCCCTGCCTCCTCCAGACGATGGCCTTGTCAGACGAGGACACAGGGCAGGGAAGCCTGTGGGACTGCCTCTAGGCACGTGGCTGTCAGAGGAGGCAGAGGAAAGAAGCATGCTGTTGATGAGTGAGTGGGCGATTACCCAGAGGAAACAGGAAGGTAAACACATGGCATCTACATAACACCTGTGTGGGTGCTGCACTGAACCAGGCCAAACCACTGCACCGGTCATGCCCATCTCTAGTAGTCAGCTAGCCTTCGAGTTCCACAGAACACTTCCTCCAGTTGACTGTTAAATGGAAAATATTACAGTGTTTCTCAGTGTGTGTAATATATTTCTGGTAGATGGCATGGTATGGCCTGTAAACAGAGCAGTCTTAGGAGTATGGTTCTGGAAGCTCTTTGCAGATTAAATGGAACTTTGTGCCCAACACAAAAGCTCTCATTGCATGAAATCATATCATACTAGGAAAAAGCAGCAGTGTTTGCTTTCCCTTTGAAATAAAAGTCAGCAGTTGCTTAGAACTATTTCTAGCACTGATCAGCTGATAATTTAGTAATTCTATCCTAGACTTCTACAGAGTAATGAAGCAAGCAGTGTACTATAGTTCAGATGTGTATTATCTCCTGTATGCTTATAATACGATTTTCTTCTTTTTAAAGAAATAAATATTTTCAAACTAGCATTTTCTTATGATTTCCTTAGGTTTTATAGCATGGATAACTGGTCTGGCAATTAATATACAGTCCGATCATATTTTGAGGAATCTTAGAAAACCGGGAGAAACAGGCTATAAAATACCAAGAGGTAAGTAATGTGCTATAGAAATCTAACACGGCAGGTATGTTTAATTGAAATACTTCTTACTGGGGTGAAAAAACTTCATATCTCCCCCACTCTGGTTGCCCTGCACTGGCTGCCTGTTTGTTTCTGCATTGATTTCAAAGTACTAATTATGACATATAAAGCCCTAAACGGTTTAGGACCGCAGTATCTGGTGGAGTGCCTTCTCCCACCTAGATCTACTTGAATCACTTGCTTTAGTTAACTTGGGTGGCTGAGGGGCCTAACGCCAACAGAAGCCCGAACAGAAAGAACACAAAAGCGGGCTTTCTCTGCAGTGGCCCCTTGCCTTTGGAACAATCTCCCCCAGAAATTTGTCTGGCTCCTCCGCTGGGTGTTTTTAAGAGCCAATTTAAGACCTAGCTCTTTAGGTAGGCTTTCCCTCCTATCAATATCTAATTTATTTGCTATCTTCAATTGTACTAATGTTGTTTTGTTTTACAGTGGTGCCTCACTTGACGAGGATAATGCGTTCAGTTAAAATCACTGTTAAGCGAAATCCTTGTCAAGCGAAACGAAAAAGTCCATTGAAATGCATTGAAAAACGGTTCAATGCATTCCAATGGGCTAAATACCTCAGCGTCCAGCGAAGATCCTACATAGGGGTGGCCATTTTCGGTGCCCTATCTAAACATTGTTTTGCGATCGCTATTGTGATCGCAAAACATCGTAAAGCGGATTCATCGTTTAATGAGGTAATCATTAAACGAGGCACCACTGTATTTTATTTTATTATTCTTGAGTGTTGTTAGCTGCCCAGAGTAGACTTCAGTCTAGATGGGGGGGATATAAATTAAATAAATAAAAATAAATAAAAATAGATATGTTGAGCAAAAGATTTAAAATCTTAAAGAGCTTGCTGGTGCAAAAACTCTCAGTCTCTAGGTACTGTATTTGTGAACTCATTGTTACGGAAGTTGGCAGCTCCTGCAGTTCTCTTATCTAATAGCGTGGGAGTAAGCCCTATTAAGATAAATGGAATTGACTTCTACACAGAGACATACAGTATAGAGTTGCACTTTGAACATTTTTCTGTTCACTACCCAACAGAAAAAGATCCTTCTTGATAAAAGTTTTCTCCAGACTCCTTCAGTTGGTGTCTAAGATATGGGTTTGTTTTATTGGTACTTAAAACATTAAGGCTGAACTCATGTTCCCTGATTCCATTTATTGCCACAGGAATTAAGTGCATGTGTGTGGGTGGAAGGGAATGGAGACAACAAACCTATTTGATGTTTTTGAAAATAGAGTTACTGCTGCTGCCTCCACCAGTGCAAGCCAAATCAGCCTCTCCTTTTCTGTAACCACTTAACAATAGTACAACAACATTCAGAGGAAAATAATTACTGTACAGTGACAGCTATTCCCACTAAGTGCTCAGTGCGTGTGCAGCTGCCTGCCAATTGTGGCACTGTCAAGTCTACTCAAAACTAAGAACAGGAAGTCCTTAATTTTGAGAATGTTGCTTATCTCTAAGGTTTGAGCTGAAAACAGATGTGGTTAGACAAAAATGGAAACACCATGACTTAATTTAATGTAATATTAGAATTGTTGCACATAGAGTCCTTAGTTTCAGCAGCTGGATTTCAGGTAATTCAAAAAGCTTTCATGTTCAAAATAACAAGAATATTAATTCCACAGTCAACATTCAACTAAGTTCTGTTCTTTAGGAGGAATGTTTGAATATGTAACTGGAGCAAACTACTTTGGAGAGGTTCTTGAATGGTTTGGATATGCTCTTGCTTGCTCAACCATCGAAAGTGTAGTTTTTGCCATCAGTACACTAATCGTATTGGGAAACAGGGCACATAAACATCATAGGTAAGTTTCCAGAAAATCTAATTTATCTTGAATATTCATTTGAGATGATACGATAGTGATTTTTTCACTACAAGATTATCTATGTATGTGTGGTCTCAGTGATCAATTGTTGATAGTTAAGAAGTTGAAATCTGTATTTCTTGTCACACACTACGTTACAAGAGAGCGCTATGGTAGATACAAGCATTGACTTCTTAGCTAGTGGCAATTACACTATTGGACTTAAACTGGTAAATGTAAGTAACAGGCTTCTTGCCAGTGTTCCCTTGTTCTGAATGAGTCCTTCGAGGTCTACATCTTTTACCTGTAACTTGTTGCTTTCAATAAAAAGTTGTTTCCTCCCTCTCCCTCTCCTCTCTCTCCCCCCCCACCCTTTTGGGAATTTCACTGCTTTTAAAAAAATAGGAACACATAGATATCAGTGTTGGGAAAAGAATGTATGTACTGGACAACTTGAGGTCTTTGAACCTGATGTATAAATAAATTAATTAAATAGTCAAAAGTAGCAAATCACTCACCGATTTCTCCAAAAGAGTTGGATCTCAATGTAAACCACAGTTACTGAGTGGAGGAAGTTGCCCTTTAAGCCTGTGTCTTAGAGGCAAATCCTGCATCCTATAAAATGTTACTCACAAATCTTCCCTGCACAAATCTTTGCTGCCCAAAGCCTCCCACCCAGGCATTATATTTGGATGATATTCATACTGGTATGAGAGCAGGCGAAGCTCCAGCGCAAGGGTGGAGAACATGTAACCCCCCAGGGCGTTTTTGCAGCCCCTAAGGCCACCTCAAAAGGTCATCCAGTTAAAAAAACTCATTTTGGCAAAAAAAGTTATTTCATGTTAAATAAAACATGCTCAGCTGAGAATCAGTTAAGTACTGTAGCAATTTGTTAACACCAGGCTAACATATCCTTGCTGATAGTCATTATTGTTACAAGAATTATATGAACATGATACAGGATACTTTTTTCATCTGCTGTCTAGTAATCAAGTTATCTGGACTAGCCATGTCTATTGTCCTTGAAGAAGCATATGGATAAGTTCTGATCTATTGGTACAACAATGGGTTGGGGGGCTGTGGGGCAGTGAAGAGCCACTCCTTGCCCCTAGGGAGCGGAGCAACACCACAGTGGTTCGTCATGGTCTTGGTCAGTGACACATATGGGTACCCTTGTTGCTCTGAAGAGTCACCTCATCAGCTGGTGATCTTATTTCTGGGGAGAGTCCCAGCACAATGAGCAGTGCTCTCACTGGTGACAGTGCAACTTCTCTCCTCCGGTAAGTGAGCTTGCTAGTCTACCCATATGTGTGCTTCATGGAGCCACCACAAAGGAGGACAGGTTCTTTACCTGTAATTATGATTCTTCAAGGCATCATTTGTGAATGCAACACATCCTGCCCCCATCCCTCTATCATGCTCAGCTTATGTCTGGGGGGGGGTGGCTGTTGGAGGAGAGCTGGGTGAGAGGCATTAAGGGAAGCTTGGTCATGGTACAGTGGCATGTGGGATGAAGGAAATGCTTCTCCTTAGGCTCTAGAAAGTTCTGAGGCTGCTTTCTGTGCAAGCACAGAACCCATGTTTGTGAATTCATGGATGACCACTTGAAGAAGTAAGCAAACTGTCCATCATTTGTAGGGTAAAAAAGAGGATCGCTAATTTGAATGCGAGAAGGGAAATTAAAAGTAATACAGTAACAATACACAGCTGCTATCCCCTGTGATATACAGTGGCGCCCCGCACAGCGAGGTTAATCCGTTCCGGATTAACCTTCGCTGTGGGAAACATCGCACTACGGAACACAAAAAGGCATTGGAACGCATTAAACAGCGTTTAATGCGTTCCAATGCCATAGAATACTCACCGCTGTGCGATGTTTCCCAGGGGCCGGCAGCCAAAATGGCTGCCATCAGCTGTCCGGCGGGTCCAAAATGGCCGCCGGAACAGCCGAAAGGGGCCGGGCGCAGCGTTTTCGCGCCCTTAGTAAGCAAGGGGAGTGCGCGAAAATGCTGCCGGAAGCCCCGAAATGGTTGCGGGCAGCCATTTCAGGGCTTCCGCAGCATTTTCGCGCGCTCCTCTTGCTTACCGAGGGCCCGAAAACGCTGCGCCCTGGCCCCTTTCGGCTGTTCCGGCGGCCATTTTGAAGCCGCGGAACAGCTGATTGTCAGGTCGCAAAGCGAAGGTCGGTAAGCAAGCAGCTTACCGACCTTGGTTCTGCGATTTCCCGCCTATACGGGCACCGTTTTGCGATCGCATTTGCGATCGCAAAAACGGCCTCGTAGAGCGAATTCATCGCTCTACGAGGCGCCCGTTGTGCGAGGCACCACTGTATGTGCATTTTATTATTACCATTTCAGGAAGTTTACATTCAACTTTGTAGAATTTAATTTTTTTTTTTTAGTTTACTCAAAATTCCCCTTTGATTTGCAGAACCTTTTATGAAAACGCCTTGAAAGAGTTTTAAAAGGCAAACAGAGATCAAAGAGCTCTTTCCCGATCTCCCTTTTCGCTCCTGTAAAAGTGTCTTACAATGTTTGGAAGCTGTTTTAAATGATTGCAATGGTTAGACCACCTCCTGAAACCTATGCAAACTGATTTTGGTGTTGTTCTGACACTTCGTTAATTTATGATGATTTTTTGAATTTTCTCCATTGGAAACCATTGGATGGTCTGTCTAATGGTTTCCAATGGAAAAAACAAAAAACCATCATAAATTAACGAAGTGTCAGAACAACACCAAAATCAGTTTGCATAGGTTTCAGGAGGTGGACTAACCATTGCAATCATTTAAAACAGCTTCCAAACATTGTAAGACACTTTTACAGGAGCGAAAAAGGACTTCGCAAAGCCATTGGAATGTATTGAGTCGGCTTCAATACATTCCAATGAAGGAAACATTGTTTCACACAGCGATGTTTCCTATGGGGATTTTCACTCAGCGCTGGCAATCCGTTCCAATTGGAACGGATTAACCGGTTTTCAATGCATTCCTATGAGACATGGTGTTTCACAGAACTATGTTTCACACAACGTTGATTTTTTTGGAACCAATTAACATCGTTGTGTGAGGCACCACTGTATATATTTTCATTTCTGAAGGTTTAAGGACATGCTTGGACATGTCCTTACAATTCAGAAGTACAGTTACGTAAAATATTTAATTTTTGGAATTATGAACAATTCAGACCAAATGGCATTGTTCACTTCTTCTTGCTTCTTCTCCAGGTGGTACTATGAGAAGTTTGAAGATTACCCACAGACAAGGAAGATTCTAATCCCATGGGTGTTCTGAGCTCTTCACCTTGGTTGTCAATTCTGAATAACTCACGTTACTTAGAAGACACTGACTAAATTACTTCTGGTGTTATTGCAGAAAAGAGAGGTTGACGGATACGTGTTCCATAAGCAATTGTAACGTAAAATACTGCACTGGATGATAGAGCAGTAACACATTTTATTTACTGCTTATGTGAAGTGGTACATTGAACTGTGAAAGTCTTCACCTGTGAACCTGGGAAATTTTTATACCTCATATAAACATAAGAAAATAGCTTATTTCTAAGTAATATAATTTTCATAATCATATACTGTATGTCTATGTTTTAGATCAGTAGTTCCCAACCCTGGATAACCCAGGTGTTCTTGGACTGCAATTCCCAGAAACCCTGGCCAGCACAGCTGGTGATGGAGCCTGCTGGGGACTGCAGTCCAAGAACACCTGAGCTACCCAAGGCTGGGGGCCGTTGCTTTAGACGGAGAGCTTCGTACGGCAGGGATTGGTCTTCTCTAACTTGTTATATGCTGATGGTGCTTCATCATTGGGTAAGACAATCCATTTGAAATATTCTTAAGTGATATCTGCCATACGTATGTATTTCAATATATGATAACTTTAATGTTATATTTTGCAAAACTGCTTAAAGAAAAGGGGCCTATAATACTTCCAAACAATGCCTAGACATTACTATAATTAGTTATATATTTGTGTCACATACAGAGGGAAATCTAAGTAAATTAGATATGAGATGGAAAAGAAGGGCTAAATATATTAGGTAGAACAGTTTGAACAATATAGAACTATTCCATCACTGTCTCCAAACAACTCTGACTTAACCTGGCACTGAAAATGAAAGCAATAATAATCTCTCTCTCTCTATATATATATATATGCAAAGCTGGATGGGTCCTTATGGATCATCAGCTCCTGTCAAAGTAGCACAATGTGGAATTGAACTCCACAGCCAGATGCCTATACCACTGAACTATCCAGAGTAGGTGCTAATTGGGTGCTCTCTAGAGCTCAAATGACACCCAGGACGTTTTACAGTGTGAAGTCCCTCATTGTTTGGGAAGTACAGTAGGGTTTAAATATTTTAATTAAGCAATGGCATGTTAAAAAAATTTTTAAACTTGTAGAATGCATAACAGCATAATTGTATTTAGTTTATTTTTAGGCTGAGGTGAGGTCCAGGATGAATTATGCTGTTGGGCCCCCTCTTGGTGCTATCTATGTATTGCAAGGGATGAAGTGTCAAACTCTGAATTTTTAGGAACCACCCATCCAAGTTCTTATCCTGGGTCGAAATAAGAACAAGGGCCTTAGATGACTATTTTCACAAATAGTTAGATTTAAATAGTGACTTTTCTCTTAATTTGCCTCATTCCAGACTGAGCATAGGGTATGCAATCCAGTTGGGATGGGAGAAGAGCTTTAATCCCTTGGCCTCCACTGTGGTACCATTTCACTGAGCCCCCCTCTCAATCAGCAATTTTTCATTCCAAGACATCATCCATTTGAGTTTTTGGAATATTTTTTATTTCTTCAAGTCTAGTGCTGAAATAGCTGGATGATGTGGCCATGGCCCTCCATTCTCAATTGCTTGCTGTGCATGTCCTATCAGACAGCCTTTTTGTATCGTGCAACTCAGCCCATTCCCCTTAAAAGGTTTTGCTTTTTATCTTTCTTAATAATCACCTAAACAAAAACTGAATGCACTTGGTAAAGCTTCTCTTGCTTGATAAAGCTTGTCCTTACTTCTTATACCAGTTGCTTCCTCAAATGAGTTGACTTTCTCTCTAATATTATATACCAATATGATAATGCATATGGGTGAAACAGAAGTATGGAAAGAATTATAATATAAAAAGGAAAATTCTGTTGCAGAGAAAAGTGGGAATGCATTCAGGAGTGAACCTCTGGTTTGTTTTCAGCTGCATGCATTACTTCTGCTGCTAATTTCCCTTTCCTGCAGTTCGAAAGGTCCTATTGCACTGCTTGTGTGAGTGACTGAACTGATCATAAAAAATGCAAACAGTTATTTATTCAGCCTTTAAACTTTGCATGCTCCAGGAGTATAAGTTATCTTCTATTAACATCTGTATCACCCCTATTTCACTACAGTTACACTGCTGCCACCCCCAGTTAAGATGTGAAGACCTGGGAAGAGTTACCCAGGATTTCCTTTTCAGGACTTTTTCCCCTGGAAAAACAGAACATTTTGATTAGAAAATATTTTATTTTTGAAGGATGAATAATATGTTGAAGTAAGGTGTTCATATATTGCTGTTTATTGCTCTGATTCCCCAACAAGGATTTGTATCCACACTTAAAATTTGGGGTTGAATCTAACATTAAACTAGAGATAAATGAGTCTTAATCGCAGCTGCCTTAATCCCAATTATTTCAGTGGGTCTGCTTTAGGTAGAATTTACATTGGATGCTGTCCAGAATGCTGGAAAGGTAGTTTCAAATGCTGAAAAGTATTTGGTCTACAAATGCAACTTCATTTTCTGATCGTCTGACTCCTGTTACTTGGTACCAAGACCTTTGCATGACTCAGCCTTGGATACTTTTTTACATCTCTCCACCTCCTGATTCTTCTGTCTTTGGAACTAATATAATGAAATAAAAATTAAACTGCAGTATGTGAAAGGACACAGACAGTCTGTCTTAGGGTGCAACCATACAGGTATTTTGTTCTGCTGTTTGGTCTGCTGTGAGACAATGTAAAATGTCAGTGTGTAACTGCACCTTTCTAAAACCTCACAAAATACTGAAAACACTCAAGTGCAAGCCATTGTTCCTTAGTAGCACCAACCCCTTGATCTATCTGAGTGAAAACACAACTATAACATTTTATTCATTTGAAAAAGACAAACATATTTAAAAGTAAGCACAGAGCTTCTAAAAGAATAATAATGTGAAACAATCCCATGGTAAAACCAAAACAACACTCATTCAGAGACTGAAGCAGTTAAGAATCAGACACATGGAAAAATAATAAAAAGCTATCTTAATCTATACTTAAGATGGGTCCAGCCAGTGCACATGAGAGCTCAACAGAATAAAAAGCATGGATTACATTTTGAGAGATGAAGCAAAGCATAAACTGATTCCTTGCTGCTTTAGGCTGCTGCTTGAGTGAAACATTCTTCTGTCTCGATTTATATCTCATCATCCCCTCTCTGGATGGCTCAGTATTTCAACCAATCAGATGGTGTTCTTTCCTAACTAGCTAACTGGTAACTTCTGCAAAAGGAACTAATCAGATAGCACAGCTACCACTAATGTGGGTACCATGAGAATCCAAAACAAAAGGCTTCTCATAACACTCCAAGGTTACAGATAACATTTTTGAACAGGTAATGCTAAGTTAATTAGAAGGTATCCCCCTCTTCCCATCCAACTCATATGCAGCTACCAAGAACAAGCTTTCACAGACTTGAGGGAATAAGTTGATTTTTTCCTTCCTGGTTTCCTCACAGTTTCTACTATGGTTGGAAAAAAAATCACAACGGCTTATATCCTATAGGCCTATATTCAACATGAAATGAAATGGCAGGAGTGAAAAATTCCCACTAATGCAATGGTCCCCAATCTTTCTCA
This sequence comes from Pogona vitticeps, assembly GCF_051106095.1. NCBI lineage: Eukaryota > Metazoa > Chordata > Lepidosauria > Squamata > Agamidae > Pogona > Pogona vitticeps. Next base: position 136,110,396 of record NC_135786.1, on the reverse strand, counting down.
GTCACATGCGTGAACAAGCACTCTCTCTCATGCACATGCGAAAGGGCGGCACAGTGCTTGTCAGTGCGCGCCTGCGCTTGTGCACAAAGGCCGGAGTGCTAACGGGCTATGTGTGGGGGTGGGGCGGGAGGTCTGTCTCAGCGTCCCAGTCTGTCTCAGGCCATGGACTGGCACTGGGCCACGGACCAGGGGTTGGGGACCTCTGCACTAATGTACTTGATAACATCTTTGCACGAGAGGTTGTTCAGTAAGTTGTAGAATTGCTGCATAAATGCATGGGCAGAACTGTATTGAAAGCCAAAACTGAATTACCTATGAAAAGACTCAATTGCAAAGATTAAGGCATCACTGTGTACAGGTTGCTTTTAAAGGGCTAATTTGGTTTTGCACGTAAATTTGTGACAAAACTCTTCATTCATATGGAAATGGTAAATCAAAGCAAAATAAAGTATAGTAACCTCTAGAATAACCTCACTAGGAGCAGAATTGATGAAAATATGTGGAGTAGCTATGAGGGCCATTGGACAGATAGGTTCTTCTTGTGGTATCTTGCGAGTCACACCAGTGGGTTCCTTCTGGGCCTACATGCACATCTCTGGAACATTCCAGAGTCTAAAAAGTGAGTTAAATCACACCCTCTCCACTGTCTTCTCCTCTACACTCTGTAGCTAGTCCTTAGTTCCCTTTCAGCTGCTGTTCAGGTAACACATTTGGAACTTCCTAGACCAGCAGAGGCAAACCTTTTTCGGCTCCAGTGCCCAAAATGAGGGGGGTGAGGAAGAAACCAGTGGCTGCCGTGCCGCCCGGAAAACCAGAACTGGAACAGGAAATGGCAGTTTTAGGGGGAATCATGGGGATGGACAGGAAGTTAAAGGACCCAGAACAGGAAGAGAAAGGGGGAATCCCAGCTGCAGCCACTTCAAAAGGTTTGCAGCGTGCCAGAAGGGCTTCGCATGCCAGCTATCGCACGTGTGCCATAGGTTCGCCATCACTGTCCTAGACCCTTTTCAACCTGATTTTTGTAAATAGTTCTTACCTCTTCTAAATAATTTATCTGTTCTTCGTCCATTGTCATTCTATGTTTGTGGCCATTGTGGATCTTCTGTATTAAAAAATACATTGTTATTGTTTTCAACGTCTTTCCTGCCTCTTATGGCCCCTGTGGGCCCATTTAAGAAGTATATCTCTTGCACTAATAAAATACTTCTCACTGACAGACTCCAAGCACCTATATTATTTGGGTGAAGGGCATTAAGCTCATCACTGCCAAATTTGTTGAAAATTTACAAAAATCTGCCACCTGTTCTTTTAGAGTTATTGTCGCTGCTTTTAATGTTTCTGTTTTTGTTTTATATGGGTGTGAGGCTGAGAGTAACCTCAAGGATACTCTACAGCAGCGATTCCCAACCTTTTTGGGACCATGGACCAGTTGAGGAAGGCAGGGCACCCCCGCGCTCATGCACCCCCATGAAGGAGCTCAGGCTTGAGCACTCTCTCAGGCTTGTGCGCTCTTGGGCACATGTATGAAGGGGTGGGTGAGCATGTGGGCATGTGCCAGCACATGTACGATCGTTCCCCCACCCCTTTGTGCATGCGCTGGAGCACCCGCATGCCTGTCTGCCCCTTTCGCTTGGGGGCATGCATGAAGGGGTGGGGGAGTGCTCACACCAGCACTGGCATGCATGTGCGATGCAGCTGGGGGGATTGCATGCAGGGGGCTGAAGGTCTGTCTTCGCAGCCCAGTCTGGCTTAGGCCACGGACCGGCACTGGGCTGCGGACCGGGGTTTGACAACCTCTGCTCTACAGAGTGTACCATCCATCTCTCATCAGAAAGACAGGATGAGGCAGAAGCTATTGTAAAAGGATTATAGCCATTGAAGATAAAGACAGAAACACCAGAGGGCACCAATTGGGTGGGACAAGGGGAGGATATAAAAGAGAGTGATAGGAAGGGAAAAGGGTGTTTGGAGAAGAAAGGAGGAAGCTTCTTGGGCACAGGAGGAGACATTGAAACATGCGGAGGAGTTAGTGGAGATGAAGATCCCTGGACAGAGGAGTGGGTAGAGTTTAGAATCCCTAAAGAGTATGTAGAGGGAAAGTGGAGAAGACAAGTATATAGAAAGCCACCCTATTGGGGGGAGACAGAAGAAAGGAGACAACAGAAAGAATATAAAGCTTGGTAGCAAAGAGATGAATAAGAGGGAGCAGAGGAGATGTACAGAGAACCCTGAGAGATCCCATGGGACCAGCCGTTTCTGAGCACAAGTTAGGCAGAACAAGGTCAAGAAGGTTTGGGAGCCACAGGTGGGCTGGGTTTACCACCCTCAGCCATGATGTTAATGGACAATATATCTGATGGATAAGGCACCATACCGAAATGGACCCACAAGGTTGCAAGTTCTTCCCCTGTATCGTTCCAAGGAGACTTACCATGTTTTACTAAGGTTAAGACTTATGACTTGTTGTTGAAATCAGGAATAGAAAGTATGAACATAAATGAAGCAGATGATTTTTTAAATAATAAACCTCCTGTTTTATTAGAAGACTTTGGTGTACTGCCTTCTTCTTTGAAGAAAAACACAGTAAAGGAGGTAAGAGACACAGGATGGGATCACAATGTGTTGTAACCCGCCCAGAGTAGTGCCATGACACTAATGGGAGCAGTTTACAAATTGAATGAATGAATGAACAAATAATAAATAAAACAGCCATCAAGAATACACAGCCTCAGCTGAAGTTTTACTTTTGGAAGAAGTCCCTCCAAGCAATACACTATCAAACCCAAAGGCAACCTTGGTCTCTACAGTCTTGGTTTGTAAAATGCCATCCAAGCAAGTACTTATGAGGTAATTCAGTTGAAAAAAAGCTTGGGTAGTTTACCGTCCCAAGCAGTAGAAGCTGCTCAACAAACATCTGCCCTTGGTTCTGAAGACAGATCAGCCACACTGAAAGTAGCCTGAATACCAAAGTCAACCTCAGTAATGAAGTCAACTTTGTGCTCAGTTCAGAAGGGGAAAAAGCTACCTATTCAGACAGTAGCCATATTAAAAAAACAAACTATCAGAAGTCGAAAACCCATGGGGCAACGGTTTCTCAACTTTCACCCCAACAATGCTCTCCAGAAGGCAAGGAACATGGGGACTTGATATTTTTAGGATCTGTTTCAAAGGATGAGATGTCTCAAGCACAGGCCTCTTCACTGATCTTTAGTCGCTCCCTGAAATGGAAACAACTAGTGCAGCAGGCTTGCCACTCTGACAGCCCCAGGGTTACACAAGAGCAGGGTCTGTCTACCTTTCAGGATCAAGCACATCCCTCTTCTTCCAAATCTCAATCAACAATAAAAGAGAGGTCTCCAAAATAGAAAAGGCTTCATAAGTTGCACCACTCACAAGGGATAACAAGGAAGGCTGTGTATCCTTTGTCCTACTACTTCAATGCCATGTCATGTTTTTATTTTGGTCCATAGATGCATTTTTACCACCTTTCTTAGAATACCAGGGGATGCAGGGAGAACTTTAGACTCTCTCTGGGGTTAGTCTAAGCATTTACCAAAGTCAGCACCATTTGCTCATCAGTTTATGGCCTACAGAATGCCAGCACAGAAATTGCTGAATTTGGGGAAACATTACAAGCATTCAGGGTTGAAATCCCCCGAATCCAAAATATTTCATAAACAATCACACCATACCAAGCATGTTCCATCCCAGTGGGTTTCAAGATCTCCAGTCTCAATTGGCAACTATCAAAAGACAATGTCTCGCCCTTCCAGATCGGTGACACTCAGGAAAGAGCAACAGGGAGGCCAGTGTCTGAAACCGACAACATACAAATGCAAGTCTATTTCAGTGTCCTCTTCCTCACTGAGCAAATCACCAACACCAGAACCCACTTGGAACTGAAGATCCCAAGAACACTCAATGTCAGGATCTTCTAAGGCAAAACAATGCTGAAATTGAAGCTCTCCAGGAGTGCCTAACCTCAAGATCATAAGCACAGTTGGATTCAAAGTACAGTATCAAAGGATGTCCTTCATATTTATCTATTTATCTATTTATCTATTTATTTATTTATTTATTTATTCGATTTATATCCCGCCCATCTGGTATATTCTACCACTCTACATACCTACTACCTCAGTTAAAGATAACAGCTAAAAAAGCCAAAGACAAATGCCATCACACTTTTGATCTCTGACAATTATTATCTAAATGTAACAGTAGATCAAATACCTCAGAGAAAATGGATAAAACGCATTAGATCAACTTCCATTCCAACAAAGGGAAAGAGGTACAGTATTAACTTTCTGCAGATCAAAAGAAAGAAACTGTGACTGATAATTCCTACTCCAAAACTTTGAACTCTAATAATCATTTTTTGATGACTCACTATCCCTTTCATGACCAGTCCTGAGTCAGATTTTGGGTGCATGAACCCTCTATCACCATCAGAGGACATCAGGTCATATTCTGACCTGATGCTCAGGATGGCCAAGTCATTACAGCTAGAAGTCCAGCTGCCACATCCACCAAGATCTGATCCCGTATATTATCAAATCAATAAGAACTCGGCAACTTCTGTTCACACTGGTGCGCTACCCTTTTAGATTTGGTTCAGGAGTCCTGGCAGAAACCTTCCACATCACGACGAACTGAAAACCTATACAGTACAAATTTAATGACAAAAGAAGCAACCTTCCTGCTGAAACATCCCCAACCATATTCTGTTATTGTAGAGGTTTCCCAAACTAAACCAAAGAGACACTATATAGCACAGCACCCGAGCAACTAATAATAGGAGGGCAACCTAATTTGAATTGTTCAAAATTTTTTGACATAATGCTTTAAAATATCAGACCTAAGCTTGGGGGAGGGAGGAACCACTTTTCTGTTTTCCCCGACAGTCTGTTGCTGGCACCTGCTTTCCCACCACGGCTGTCCTAAAATGCTATATAGCTGAGCTTCAGGAGAGGAGTAGAAAATTAGTATCCGAAGGGACCAGAAAGTTTCGTCCTAAAAACCAAGCGTCTTGCCGGTGTATAACTAGTGTACTACTAGTGCGCGCTTGTATTCATTCTCTTCCCCCATCGCTCAGGCACCACGGACCGCTGCCACGAGCCCTTCCCTTGCGCACGCGCAATAGAGGTCAGGGAAGGCGGGGTGGAGGGTTGGCTTTAGGCCGTTGTACAACACTCGGGTCGTTGGCGCCGCCTCTTCCTCCCCCCCACCCACCCACCCCCACGCGCCCCGCCTCAGATGTTGCTGCCGTCGCCTCTCCACGCGTGTGTCTGACAGGCCGTCGGAACCGGCTGGAAAGAACCTGAGGCGGGACGGGCGGATGGATGGATCCCCGCGTGGCCTGGATCCAGCCCGAACAGAAAGGCCCCGCCAATGCGCTCTGGATGCAAATCTGGGAGAATTCTCAGGGCCGAGCTGGCGGCGGCGGCGGCGGCGGCGGCTCCTCCTCCTCGCCTTCGCCTTCTTCTCCGTCGTCGTCGTCGTCGGCTCCGTCTTCCTTCCCGCCAACAGCTCCGGCCCGTTACTCCCTTTGCCGCTTTAGCACGACGCCTCACTCGGAAGCCGCCTCCGTCGCCGCCGCCGGACCTCCCTCGTCGCCTCAGCCGGTCTCCTCCAAGCCCTCTTCTCTGCTCCGCCTTCTCCCGGCCCAGACGGCGGAGAGGCGGACGCCGCGGTTGCTGCTGCTGCAGAAGTCGCCCTCCGTCTCGTCGTCCTTTTCTTCCTTCTCGTCCTCCGAGTCCGGCGCGGACAGCCCCGGCGGCGGCGGCGGCTCCTCTTCTTCTTCCTCGACCTGCGGCCGGGCCGGACCTGGGACACCCCAGCCGCCGCCTTCCCCCGCCGCTTGCAAAGCTTTGGAGGGCTCGGCCGAAGAGGGTCCGCGGAAAGGAGCCAGGAAGGAGGAGGAGGAGGAGGACGAAGGGCAGCAGAGCCTAAGGCCCTCGGCCGCCGCCGCCGCCCCTCATCATTACCACCGCCACCACTACCACCATCAGTACCACCCGGGCCGTAGGAAACGGGAGAACAAGGCCAGCACGTATGGCATGAACTACTTGCTGTCGAGCGGCGTTGTAGGCCGCGATGGGCTCGGCCCGGCTGGCGACGGCGGCGGCCCCTGCTCCCCAGCGCAGGCCGGGTGCAACCTCGCCCCCCTGGGCACGCCTTGGAAGACGAGGCCGTATAGCCCCGGCATACAAGGGTGAGTCTTGGGGTTTCGCAGGGCACTCCTCTCCGCCTTGTGCAGGTTTGCAAGCTGAAGGCCGAAGTAAATGGGACAGAAGGGCGGCGAACGCCTCGCCTCTGGTGCTTATTTTTAAATAAAAAACTAGCTTCGGGGGGGGGCGTTTGTGTTGGGAGGATGGGGCTGCCCTGCGAAGGTTAAGTGTTCCCCCCCCGAGGGTCGCCCTCCTCTTTACGTGTGTCGTCCCCCGTATTTGCACTAGAGGGGAACAGCAACTGACGAGGGAAATGATGCAAAACGGGAGATCCGAGCCCTCCCCTAGCGTGTGGTGCTGCTTTGAATGATGGCTTCCTGCTGGCCCCGCCCCATTATATTTAAGTTTTATTTAAACAAACTGCAGGCGAGCCCCACTTCATGTTTAGTTTGGCCCTAAGAGACCGTTTGCTTGCCTGAGAGCATCCAGTGAGTTAATGACAAAACCATACCACACCTTGTCTTTTGAAATCTTAGTTTAAAAGCCAACGGAAGGAGGAGGATACTATCCACTTAACTTTGCTTGTGAGGTTCCCGAAGGCGTCCAGGATGTTATATTCAGGATGCACTTGAAATTTGCAGTGCTGAGGTAGTGCAGGGTCCAAGTCCTGTTTAAAGCAGTGGATGTACTGCTTTAAACAGGAAAAATACAAATAAGGTGACTATAAGTGACCTGCTCTCTCAGAAGCCTGTGGTCAGGAGCTGGACCATTTTACTCATGATTTTAAGGTGGACTGCCTAAGATGCTTATTTTGAGCTGGCTTAGTATAATGGTCAGTGATGTGACTTTTCTGGAAAACTTTGAACTGGCAAACTTTCCAGTGCTATAAGTAAAATATGATCTCATGTAGCATTTTATGTATATTTTTTGGTAAATAAACCCCCATTTTAACTTTCTTCTGTAATAGTCATTTGAGTTCACATCATTTATTTAGGGGGGGAAAGGGCTGTTTAAAATTTGTAAATGTAGCAATCAATCAAATGGTAAAGATTTCTGTGGACATTATGTTTATTTAAATAGATACAAAAAGAAGACAATAGTATATATTTCTCTTACATTATTCAAATTGATAAGGGAAACAAAAAAACTGAACTATTGACATACTTGTTTTAGTAAATCCAAAGAACTATGCACTCTATGTCATTGTTATTTTCTCACCTACCTCACTAGTGTAACTTTATTCAACTGAAATTAGTGGAATGCTATCAATTTCAGTGTCTCTTAGAACCACCAGGGACGTGGTGGCGCTGCGGGCTAAACCGCAGAAGCCTGTGCTGCAGGGTCAAAAGACCAAGCAGTTATAAGATCGAATCCACGCAACGGAGTGAGCTCCTGTCGCTTGTCCCAGCTCCCGCCAACCTAGCGGTTCAAAAGCATGTAAATGCGAGTAGATCAATAGGAACCACTTCGGTGGGAAGGTAACAGCATTCCGTGTCTAAGTCGCACTGGCCATGTGACCACAGAAGATTGTCTTCAGACAAACGCTGGCTCTATGGCTTGGAAACGGGGATGAGCACCGCCTCCTAGAGTCGAACACGACTGGACAAAAATTGTCAAGGGGAACCTTTACCTTAGAACCACTTGCACTGATTCTTGGTTACATCCCATACAGAAGCAAATCTTGGTAGAACTACTTGAAATTGTTCCTTTTTTGCTAAAGGATAAGTTTATAGACTCACCAACAAGGGTGTTTACCACACTTCAGTTTTTCCCCTTTAATTACACTTTAATTGATTCTTTACAAGCAAGATATTTTGTGAAGTACAGACAACCTTAGCAATGCATAGCACTCTGTTTCTCTTTATGGCTTAATTGAGTTCAAAGATTTTCCAGTTCTGTTCACAGAAACTGCTGTTGGTTGAATGCTTTGGATCCTTATGGAAACCCTGCATAAATACCAGTTGCCCCATTGTGAGAGAGACATGTTGGACAAGTTTGCATATAACAGTAAGCTCAAATTGAAGAACACTCTGGCATATTTGTAATAAGCAGTGTACTAAATGAACACTATCTGCTCTCACTCTTTGTCAGTCAGGGCATAAAGGATGAAACCTCTAGTGAAATTTTGTTTAGGTATTGTTTTGGCATTTGTAGTCTGTTGCTCCCAAACAAACTGGCAAGTCATTGGCCAAGAACAAACTTGGACTTCAGATTTTGGATTTTTAGGAGAGTAACAAGATAAGAATTCCAATTTGGAGTTAATATGAATCAAGTCTGTACTAGAGTTTGCTTAATTTGTTTAGTTTCTCTTGCTGGCTGGCATAAGAGACAAAATGGAAGGCAGAAGGCAAAAAGTGATGATATATATTACCAATAAGCCAACATTTACAACAATTCAGGCTTATTGTTCAGTGTTTTCCTCTAAGGTGTTTGTTTTGTGTTAAATAGTTTTAAAGCTATGGTATTTAAAAACGGACATAAACTTGCAATATGACTGAAAAAGAAGATATATTTAGAGATGTCTAAAAAGTATCTTATTCAGAAACCTAGTGCAATGAAATAATTCACAAGTGGCCAGTTTTGCTAGATCTGGTTTCCTTCAGGGGTCATGCAGATCACCAAAACTGAGAATCTGAATTGGAAGTAGGCAGAAGTCCATTTGTGGTTTTGGAAAAATGAGTATATCCATTCTTGAACTAGTGGTAGAACTGTAGAAAGCTAATCTGTAGAAAGCTACTTCAGGTGTTTTATGTAACAAAAATAAAGTCTTTATTTATTTACTTAAGAGATTCCTGAAGTAGATTTTTCTCAGAAGACTTTGTACTACCAGTGCAAGTACATAGAATCATAGAAAAGTGAGGTTGGAAGGGGCCTACAAGGCCATCAGGTCCAACCCCCTGCTCAGTGCAAGAATACAATCGAAGCATATCTGTCAGGTGATTATCTATGTTTTACTTGAATGCCTCCAGTGTTGGAGCACTCACCAACTCCCGAGGTAACTGGTTAGTGCTCTAACAGTTAGGAAGTTTTTCCTGATATTCAACCGCAATCTGGCTCCTTTAACTTGAGCCCATTGTTGCGTGTCCAGCACTCTAAGATGATCAAGAAGAGATCGTGCCCCTCCTCTGTATGACAGGCTTTCAAATACAGTGGTGCCCCACATAGTGAAGTTAATCTGTTCTGGCTTAACCTTCGCTATGGGGAAACATCGCTAAACGGAACGGAAAAGCCCATTGGAACTCACCAAACTCACCGTTGAGCGAAGTTTCCCCATCCGGCCGCCATTTTCGCGCCCTCAGTAAGCGAGGGCAGGGCGCAAAAACGCTGCGCGCAGCCATTTTGGGTGTTCCGGCGGCCTTTTTGGAACCGGCGATCAGCTGTTCCCCCGACATCACAATGCGAAGATCGGTAAGCGAAATGCTTACTGATAGTCGCAAAGCGATTTTTGCCCTATTCAAACATCGGTATGTGATCGCATTAGCGATTGCAAAATCTGCATCGCTATGCGGATTCATTGTTAAAAGGTGCACTCGTTATGCGAGGCACCACTGTATTTGAAAAGTGCTATCATATCAGCCCTCAGTCTGTTTTTCTCAAGGCTAAACATGCCCAATTCTTTCGGCCTTTCCTCACAAGGCTTGGTTTTCAGCCCCCTGATCATCCTTGTTGCCCTCCTCTGAACTTGTTCCAATTTGTTAGCATCCTTCTTGAAGTGTGGTGTCCAGAACTGCACACAATAATCAAGGTGAGTCTCAACCAGTGCTGAATAGAGGGGGACTAACACCTTGCATGATTTGTAAACTATAGTTCTATTAATGCAGCCTAAAATAGCATTTGTCTTTTTTGTAGCCACATCACACTGTTGACTCATATTTAGCTTGTGATCTGCCCTGTTTCCCCAAAATAAGACCTAACCTGAAAATAAGCCCTAGTATGATTTTTCAGGATGCTCGTAACGTAAGCCCTACCCCCAAATAAGCCCCAGTTAAGTGAAACCCCGCCCTCCACCATTGTGCAGCAACCAGAAGATGACATGACTGTATTTGAATAAACGTGATTGTTGTACATGAAAAAAATAAAACATTCCCTGAAAATAAGCCCTACTGTGTTTTGGGGAGCAAAAATAAGACCCTATTATTATTTTCGGGGAAACAGGGTACGACAATTCCAAGATCCTTCTCGCTCATAGTTTTGCTGAGTCAGATATCCCCCATCTTGTAACTGCAATTTGTTTCTTTTTCCAAGGTGTAGTACTTTGCACTTATACCTGTTGAATTTCATTTTGTTGTTTTTGACCCACTGCTCCGTCCTATCAAGGTCATTTTGAATTTTGTTTCTTTCTTCTAGGGCACTTTTTGCCTTCATGGACTGATTTAGTGGAGGGGAGCAACTGTGCGTTTGTGGGAGGGGTATGCGTGGGAGAGGTGTGCATGCATGTGGGGGGGAGAGGAGATTTGTCTCTGCAGCTCAGTCCTGGCAAGGCCATGGACCGGAACTGGTCCATGGACCAGGAGTTGGGTACTCCTGTTCTATGGTACTTCCAGGTGAGGTTATTATTATATAATCACCCTGCCTTGAACCCAGAATTTTATGAGAGGTCTGGTCAGACAGTGGCACCTTCTATGTATAAGCCCTCTAGATTTCCCATTTTCTTTTACTCTTTTTTGTTTATCACAAAAGATCTGCTAGGAGAAAAATGGAGTAGATATACAATGGCAGAAATCCTGTTGTGCAAAATGTGTAGCTTTGAAAGTGGATTGCTTTAAGCTAAGAAATATCTGTTGACATTATCTGTTGCATGCTGTCATGCAGCTTGATGTGAATATATGATGTCTATGGAGATTTCTTAATTTACAGCAATTCATTTTTGAATTGTAGCAGTATGACTGGAAGCAGCCTTTGTTATATTAAATTTTGTATATGACTTGTACTCTTTCAGGACAGTTTCTATACAATATTAAATATTCATTCTTCTAATGTTATGATTGTTCCCCCACAACAGTGTTTGAATCTACCAATTTCCTCTCTTCTTTCCTTTAATTACTTCATTATAATTACTGTATACCACATTTATTATTAGCTATTGTTATGACTTTTTCCACAGCCATAGAAAGCACTAATAAATTAACATATCTCTTTCAAACAGCTCCACCTTTCCCAAATCATGAAAGAGAGTAAGACTTTATGTATTGAAATGTTGCTTTTATTTTCATTTGTATTCTGAGACAAAATAAGAATTTTAGCGTTGGTTTTTATTTAAATTGTGCAGCCAATAAAGTGAAATTATAACCTAGTTTTTGGTTAGGATTATTATATTGGTGGCTTTATTAAGAAATCATTCTGTGAAATAATGTGTTTTTAGAAATGGAAAATTCTCATTGAAAAATAAAGCACTACTGCATTTTCAGTCACTGATTCTGCAATTCAAGTTGTACTTTCATCATGAACTTTCTAGGTCAGTGGTTCTTAAACTTTCTTTTACCACAAACCTCCTTTAAATTTCTCTTGTTACCACAGACCACCAAGACTTAACTCAAGATTTAAAACCCTAGAGTGCATTAAATATTTATTTAAAGTTTCCCATGAACGTATTCTCGAAGGCTTTCACGGCCGCAATCCTATGGTGGTTGTAGGTTTTTCGGGCTGTTTGGCTGTATTCTGAAGGTTGTTCTTCCTAACGTTTCGTCCGTCTCTGTGGCGGGCATCTTCAGAGGACAGGACTCAGAACTCTGTCTTCGCTCTGATGTAGTTTTGTGGGATAGTTGAGTATTTATATCTGTGGGATCAGTTTTTGTCCTTTTCAGGATATTGGGTGATTACCTACAACAACCTTCCCATGAACGGGCACATTGACAGATATTCCTTGCTATAACAGTGACACTTTTAAAGATGACTGGAAGAAGCTTCATTTTGCTTTGAACAGGATGCACCCTCATCAACAGCATCATTTCTTTTACGTTTCAAATTCAGCAGTTCATTCTGAGACTCAGCCAAAATGTATTGTTACAAAATTCAGTGCAATAATACAAATATCACTCCAAGAACATTTAGCAGTGCTGGACAAACTTAGTGTATTTAGGAATAACACATTTAGAATGCCTAATTATCAATTTAAAATAACAACCCCCGAATTTAGGAAAGCTTTTATGTCAGCTAGGTTTAATGTACTTCCATCTAGACCAGTGGTCCCCAACCTTTTCTGAACCGTGGACCAGTTGGGGGAGGGTGGGGTCTGTGGGGGGGCGGGGCACCCTGCTGTGCTTGTGGGTGGGTGGGGTGCACTCGCATGTGGGCAGGCTGTGCATTCGTGGGGGGAATGCATGCGGGGGGGAAGATCTGTCTCTGCGGCCCAGTCCTGCCATGACCACAGACCGGCACTGGGCCATGGACCAGAGGTTGGGGACCCCTGATCTAGACTACTAGAAGGTAGATATCGGGTTTTGCTAGTTGCTAATTGAGCCTGCCCTTGCTGCTGATGTCCTCTTAAAGTGCGCCTTCTATTCGGAAGGATCTCCTCCAGCCCATACTGCAACAATTTCAAGGGAGGTCTAGATAATTTTATGTTGCGCTCGTACTCCCAGACAAGAAATCTGATATAACTAAAACAGTGGCAAGTTTTGTGGGGCAGCAGTGAAGTGTTGATGTTTCCTCCTTGCACCGATTAAAGCAATGGCATATGTTTAGTAATGGTGTGAATTGGCCACCATTTCCTTTTTCTTTCTTGCATGCTTTTTTCATTCTTTCTTTCTATTTTAACTGCTAAAGATAACATTTCTTCAACTCTTCATAAAACTCCTGTGAGGACATTGCAGCCCCCCCGGGGGGAGTCTGTGAACCACAGGTTAAGAACCTATGCTCTAGGTGAGGGGGAAAAAAAACTCTCCCCTGATTCTTTGGCACAGGGAAAATACTGACCACCTCCTTACAGGGCTGTAGTAAGGATTAGAGCATATGATTTGTCTGGCTTTTAGTAGCAAATTAAATACTTGTAGTTGCCAGAACCCTTCAATGTAGGTATTGGGTTGTTTGTGTGATCAAGAACACAAAGATATGCCTTCGCCCCACTTGAAGCTAAAGAGGCTTGTTCTACTACTTTGCTTCAAAGACACAAATATGTAAATTGAAACACTTTGGCAAAATGGGAGCAAATGATAACAAGTGGACCAGCAACAAAATATTGCTTTGTATCCTCAACATCTTTAAAAACTATTATTGATCAAGGTTACCATGTTCCTGCAAGAGAAGTCTTGCAGTATTGTTCAGACGTCACAAAAGTGGGGCGTGTCTGAAGGAATGGGTGAAGGCCTAGCACTTCTCTGCTGTATTATATATGGTATTTAGAGAACCTCTGTGCTCAAGCCTAAGCATTTTACAATTCTAATAGGCTTAGTGGTTAGGAAAGAAGGGAATGGGAAAATGTTATTTTCCTTTCTCTTGAAATGTTTCTGTATAGTGCAAGGAGAGAAATTCTTCAAGAAGTACTCCCAGATATCCTCCCTCCACTGTTCCTATAAGCTGAGAGGGGTTTCACCAGAGAATTCCCTGTCTTGCCCTTCTCTCCATTTCTCTTCTGTACCTCACCTGATACCCTGATATACATATACTGTATCTTAACTATAGACTTAAATGAGAAGGTTTACATGGTATGAATTTTGAGTTTTATAGGTAATTTTCTCTTTAGCCTGGACTGCCGCCAAGATTTTCTTTTGTAGCACTTGATTTAGCATGCCTTTGTTTAAAAGCATTTTTGTGTTGCCATTAATGTTTAAGTTATGGTTGTCCAGCATGTTTTAGGGCTTGTGCGAGTAATGAAAAACAATTTTCTTTTGATGGCAGTGATAATAAGAATAGTTTGTTAAATGACTCTTTATAAAAATGTTCCAAGCATTTTTATAGTATTAAAATATACAAAAGTTAAAAACTAGTAATAAAACAAAATACACTTATCATGTAAGTCTTCCCATCTTATCATAACAGCGAAGTCCTGCATTTGACTGATCACATATTGTTTCAACAGCATTTCTAACACAGAAATGTTTTCAAACAGATATTATAGAATGTATGGCACAACGTTATGAATGTTTAACATAATAAACATCAGGATCAGCCGCAGAGTACTTTACAGTGGCATGTGATCAATTCCTTACTCGGGCATCTAATCCAAATATAATTTCGATAACCAGAATCTAGAATTTATTTTGATAATAGCTCATGGTCTTTATGATCTTAAATTTCTGAAGCTTAGTTGCATTTCCTTTTTGCTGTCTTTCTATAAGTTAGTAAAGATTTTTCCCTTCAGATGGGCTTTTTCTTAGTGACTGGTTGCCTAAGTGAGGTTCTTAAAAATGGAGCTGCTGTTTGTTTGTTTTACAGTTTTGAATATTGTTTGTTTTAATATTGTAAGTTACCTTGGCTTCTCTTAGGTAGAAGGGTGGAGTATAAGTATAAGAAAGAAAGAAAGAAAGAAAGATTTCAGATTTCCCCTTGTGAGTCAGTTTGAGTATTACTATATAATATTTAGCTTAAGAACGAACTATATTGTTTTCGAAAGTGCTATATCCCAAAATCATTGTTCTCGAGTACAGTGAGGAAATTAGAATGTAGTTAGAAACTTTTAAATATAAATCATAATTAATTTATTTCATATTAAGTCAGTTCATTTAATGCTAAAGCATTTAATATTCATAGAATTCTGTTTATTCATTGTAATTGTGAGGATTCACCAAACTGAATTTCAGTTCAGTTCGGTTTGTTTATTTTACTGCCTGCACACAAGCTGTTTTTCTAGGTATTGCATTTTTTCCAAATTACATAATCACTACAGTTGGAGAGAAGTACAGTATATGGCTAGACATTTCACAGGACTTTTTAAACTACAGATTTCATCAGTTTAGTTTGCAGACATTCTTACAGAGATGAATGAATACATGCTGTCATTTTCTCTATTTTTGAAGTACAGAGGTTAATATGGATCTTTACATAGAAAAAATGGTCCTGTCCATGCAGAAGAAAGGAGGGATTGGGAGTTGAGTGAGCTTCAAGGTTTGCAAAAGTGCAAGAAAACCCACGGTAGGAAGCAGGAAGGAGAATGTGCTCAGTGCCCATGAGATATAAGTTGTCTATTAAGAGAGACATTGAAAAAGCAATTTTGCAAGTTTAGTAGGGAGGGTGGAATAATGGTAAAGGATGTCACTGAATGACTGGAACACTGAAAAGAACCCTTTGTAAAAGTAGTGTTTTGTTGCTGGTCCCCATTATATATTTTCTGTTTATTTATATAGCAGTAAAAGTGCTATATGGTGTTTTGTGGAAGATTGTAAGCAATAAGAACAGGCTCTAGGCACAAGGCACTTACAGTTAAATTTAGAAAGTAGGAGAAACTAGAGGGTTTCAGAAGACCGGTTAATGTGCAATAAATGTGAACAAATATGCATCGATTCACGGTAGAATCTTGAGTTTGTTTACTCAAAAGTAAATTTGATTACTTTTTGTTTTTGTTTAGTCGTTAAGTCGTGTCCGACTCTTTGTGACCTCATGGACCAGAGCACACAAGGCCCTCCTGTCTTCTACTGCCTCCCGGAGTTGGGTCAAATTCATGTTGTTAACTTCGATGACACTGTCCAACCATCCTGTCCTCTGTCGTCCCCTTCTCCTCTTGCTCTCACATTTTCCCAACATCAGGGGCTTTTCCATGGAGTCTTCTCATGAGATGGCCAAAGTATTGGAGCCTCAGCTTCAGGATCTGTCCTTCCAGTGAGCATTCAGGGTTGATTTCCTTCAAAACGGATAGGTTTGTTCTCATTGCAGTCCAGGGGACTCTCAAGAGTCTCCTCCAGTACCAGAATTCAAAAGCATCAATTCTTCGGCAGTCAGCCTTCTTTATGGTCCAGCTCTCACTTCCATACATCGCTACAGGAAAAACCATAGCTTTGCCTATTTGGACTTTTGTTGGCAAGGTGATGTCTCTGCTTTTTAAGATGCTGTTGAGGTTTGTCATCGCTTTCCTCCCAAGAAGCAGGCGTCTTTTAATTTTGGGGCTGCTGTCACCATCTGCAGGGATCATGAAGCTCAAGAAAGTAAAATCTCTTACTGCCTCCATATCTTCCCCTTCTATTTGCCAGGAGGTGATGGGACCAGTGGCCATGATCTTAGTTTTTTTGATGTTGAGGTTCAGACTGTTTCTTGCGCTCTCCTCTTTCACCCTCATTAAGAGGTTCTTTAATTCCTCCTCACTTTCTGACATCAGAGTGGTATCATCTGCATATCGGAGGTTGTTGATATTTCTTCCGGCAATCTTAATTCCGGTTTGGGATTCATCCAGTCCTGGCTTTCTCATGATGTATCCCGCATATAAGTTAAATAAGCAGGAAGACAATATACGGCCTTGTCATACTCCTTTCCCAATTTTGAACCAATCAGTTGTTCTATATCCAGTTCTGTTGCTTCCTGTCCTACATATAGATTTCTCAGGAGGTAGATAAGGTGGTCAGGCACTCCCATTTCTTTAAGAAGTTGCCATATTTTGTTGTGGTCGACACAGTCAAAGGCTTTCGTGTAGTCAATTAAGCAGATGTTTTTCTGTAATTCTCTGGCTTTCTCCATAATCCAGCACATGTTAGCAATTTGGTCTCTAGTGATTACTTTTAGTAGCATCTAATCTTTAATGATGAAGGTTGCACATTTTGTGTTGTGTGGAATAAAAACTACAGTTCTGTAGAACCTCATACAGTTACTCTTATTATTACAGTTCAGTTCTAAGATTATAAATAAACCAACGGAAAATACTGTGTTGAACTAACTATGGATCTCATAATTTAGGAGCAACTTTCTAATCCTAGAACCATAGAAGAGCATTTGGCTTGTGAAATATAGCTATCTTTCATTCATTTTTATTAAGTTTCTAAAAACTATTTGAAAATAAAATCCCAGTATAATACAATGTCTACTAGGTTTTTGGAAACCCTATTTCAAATCGCAGATTAGTCATGAGATTAACTCTAGAAGTGTGTTCTTTGTTTCTGCTTACTTCTTTCTTCTCTCCTTTAGGCTCCATGAAGAAATAATTGATTTTTATGACTTTATGTCTCCTCGTCCTGAAGAAGCAGTTATGAGAAAAGAAGTAGTAAAAAGAATAGAAGCTGTCATCAAAGATCTTTGGCCTGTGGCTGATGTGAGTATATCCCAAACTAGTGTTCTGTTTCCTACCTTAACTTCTTTCTGATTCTACAGCAGGGCAGCTATATACATTCCTCAAATAAGAGGAACTGAGTTCTGCCTCAGCGCTATACCACCTTGTTACAATCTGTATGAAACTTAGTGCTTTCTGACTCTGTTTATTTGAAATATGTACCCTGATATACAATACCCAAGTATTGTATAGTCACCACCTTCATATACGAATATGATTTTTTTTTCATGAAGATTACAAACAATCCTTTCACCCTTTTTTTTCTAAAACAGCCATATAAAAACAATTTACATTTTTTACAGTGGGATGGAAACACTGCATCAGAGCAGCATTCTTGTTTTTCATTTACCCTTCTCTTAGAATGGGTGTGAGAAATGGCAATTAGTCAGTGCCTTCAAGTAAAATCAGTATTGCACTGTCCATCTGATCTGGGCACATGCTGTCTCAGTACTAAGCAAGATGGAGAGGAGATCTCAGTTGGTTAAATGGAACCATGAAAGGGAAGTCGTGAACATTGCAGCAAAGAGTTTATGAAATATTTCTGATTGGCAGACCATGTTGATGAGGTAGCATAACTTGTGGACCACACCAGCATGTTCTCATATGGGAGGAGCCCTCATAGATAGTAGGAGATACCCTTGGATATTCTGTGGCAGATTTTCTACCCAGTGAACTACATCAGTCTCTCAGAGTGAAGCTAACTTAATAATTATTGCATGCTGTCAATTCAATTCCAATTTATGGCAACCCCTTCCAGGGTTTTCTAATTAGAGAATACAGTACATAGAAGTGATTTACCATTTCTTTCTTCAGGTTGCATCCAGGGACTATGCAGATGCTATCAGTTTGTCTTTGACTATACGTATGATTGCGCATGATTACAAAGGTTGGCTCTTCTTGTAGGAGGCACAGTGGGGATTGAAGTCCCAACCTCTGGCTCTGCAGCCAGTAAACCACTGAGCTGAAATGAAAGCAGAGGTCAATTCCAGATTTTTAAAACTGTAGTTGTTTTTTAAAAAAAGAAAAACAGTAAAGGGTGGACACACTGGTTAAAGGAGAATTGTACTTTCTGGAGGTATAATTCTCATATTTGGATAGAATTCTCATGGATGGATGGATATCAGGGGAGGTGAGTAGGGGCTGTGAAAAGGGCCATGTGAAACTGGCAGAATTCTATTTCAATCTTATGGAAAAAGTACAAGTCTAGTTTGATTAAATTATCTGGTTTAATTAGATATCAGCAAGTGCTTTGTGTACATTTCTGCAGATTAAGACAAAGCACATTTCTTTGAGATTTTCCAAGTTTGGTATCTCAACAGTAAAACAGTACTGACTATGTTTTTCTTTTTCAGGTTCAGATATTTGGAAGTTTTAGCACAGGACTTTATCTGCCAACTAGGTGAGTTCTAAGATAATTAACTATTACTTAAGTTACATGAATGTAGGTTTAGCTGGAGTATAGTGTGCAATAGACGTCTTAACATATCTTCACCATCACTGTCCTTAAAGAGGAACAGATTTATCCCACCCTTTCACCCAGTAGACAAAAAGCAGCATACAAAGTGATTAAGAAAGAGATCGTGCTAACATGCAGTGTCTGAAATGTTAATATCTACACTTGTATAACTCCAAAGTTATTCAAGTGATAGCTGTAATATCCCCAAAGCAGAAATCAGTTCTGTGTATTGCATGTGGCCATAACTGGAACTGCTTGACAAATTATGCAGTTGTCTAGCTCAATCCATGTTTGCATAGAGCCCAGCAAAGTTGCTTCTGGACAGTTTTATGTTATGATGTGACATACAGGATTCTGGGAAGTAAATTATTAAGATGCAGCTAAGATAATATTAAAGGACTGCTAATTTAAAACCATACATTTAAAATAATTGTAAAATACATCAGGAGAGAGTAATCCATTGCAACTCCTTTTCCAGCAGTTCTTCAGTTGCCTGCAAAGAAAGTTTGTTTGTTGGCTAGCAGGAAGGAGGCCATGGTAGTCTCTCTTAGAAGGGAGTTTCATAGTCTGGGATCAGCAGAAAGCCACTCTCATCTCCTCATCAGATATGCTTTTCAAGGTGGCCAAACCAAGATAAGCCTCTCCTATAAATGTTAAAATCCAGAGGTTTTCGTATGAAGAAATATGATTCTTTAAATAGTTCTGATTCAAATTATATAAAGCTTTATACTTTGAATTATGCTTGGCAAAAGATGAGTAGCCAGTGGAACAGATATATGCTGCCTGTAATTGGCCCATGTCAACAGTTTGGCTGCAACATTTAGGACAAGCTAAAGTTTCTGATCATATGCAAAACTGGATTAGATTCAGATGGACGAGTGAAAATTGGAGGAAGAAACATAAGTAACTCAGAATATGCACATGACACCACATTGTTGGTAGAAAATAGCAATGAACTGAAAGGATCATTGATGAATGTTGAAGAAGAAAGTGCCAAGCAGGTTAGTGAGGGAGAGTAAAGCAATAGTTAGATTTCATGAGCCTTGGTTCAGTCATTAACCAAAATGAAAGTTACATCAAAAAAATCAAAAGGAGACTAAGACTTGGAAGGGCAGCCAGGAAAGAACCAGAAAAGATCCTTAAGAGTAAGTATGTGCCACTGGAGATGAAGGTGAAGCTCATTCAGATGGTATTTCTGATTACTACATGCAGATGTGACAGTTGGACAGTGAAGAAAACTGAAAGGAAGAAAATCGGTTCATTTGAAATATGGTGTTGGAGGAGAGTTTCAGAAATACCATCAACTGCCAGAAAGACAGATGAGTGGATTCGACGTCAAATCAAACCTGAACTCTCAATAGAAGCTAAAATGACTACAGTGGTGCTGTTGTACTTTGGACATATCATGAGAAGACAAAACTCAATGGAATAGATAATAATGTTAGGAAAAGTTGAAGGTAGTAGGGAAAGTGGTAGACCTAATGAAGGAATTCACAGCTGTTTGTCTGCAAAATCTGAGTGTGGCAGTTAAGGATGGGATCTTTTGGACGTTATTAATTTATAGTTTCACTCTAAGTGACTTGATGAAGCATAAGATATGCAAAATTTCCAGAAACCATTCAAAGACAGCCACGTATAGAGTAAGTTGCCATAATCCAAGCAGAAAGGAATTAAAACATTTGTTCATAGCCAAATCTGAATTTAACCAGAATTGTCTGGGACATTGATCATTTCAGCTCTATGTATGAATATTGAGCACATATTAAGTAGTTCTGGAGCATTTAGCACTTTGGAATATTGTTCCTTTATTTGTTGGCATTTGCTGCCTTCCATAATTTGCAGTCTTCAATGAAATAGTATGAATATGTAGAAAATAATGTGCATGCATGTGTATACATGAAATAAATCTGTCTTAACCATTATTTTATAGATATTAGGTTTACACCGTTTCCCCAAAAATAGGACTTAACCTGAAAATAAGCCCTAGTATGATTTTTCAGGATGCTCGTAACGTAAGCCCTACCCCCAAATAAGCCCCACTTAAGTGAAGCCCCGCCCTCCACCATTGTGCAGCAACCAGAAGATGACATGACTATATTTGAATAAATGTAGATTGTTGTACATGAAAAAAATTCCCTGAAAATAAACCCTAATGCATTTTTGGAGCAAAAATCAATATAAGACCCTGTCTTATTTTCGGGGAAACACAGCACATGCTGTAATACAAGTAGAACCAGTTATGTATATTAAGATCCAAATGTCTTACTTAATTCCTTATTAAAACCAATTAAACAATTTGGCAACATGAATTATACATTTTACACAGATTAGGATGATTTACATTTATATCCTATCTTTCCTCCAGTAAACTTGAGGCAGTGCATGTAGTGCTGCAACTTGCTATATACTCAAAAGGATAGCCTTTGAGTGTGAAAAGGTGATTAGTCTTGGATCACATAATGAGTTTCATATCTCACTGTGAATTGGAACCCGAATCTCTTAAATACCAGTCCAGCAGTCTAATCACTTTATTGGATCATATGATAAAACAAGAAGCTTGGAAAACATGAGTTTTCAGAGAGAGAGAGCCATGTTAATCTGTTTCACAAAAAGCAAACAAATAAGAAACAGTAGTATGGTGATAGTTGTTTTAGTAAGGGTTTTTGTGGATTAAAATTTATTTCTTCCACATCCTTAGATATGTATGAAGGATATTTTCTCATTATTGAAATATGTATATGTTTATTCCAGCAAGACTTGTGCAGCATACTCTAGGCTGAGGCTCTGATGTAACAGTTTTTGCCTATATGTATTACACTGTCATTGGGGGATCTTAAATCCTCCCAAATTGTGTAATAGATGTTCATTGTTCTCATCAGCACACTTTGCTCCGTTTTCAGGGATGTATAATATCAAAGTTTGTAAATAGGAATCTGTTTGTTTTTATTTACTACAGTGATATTGATTTAGTGGTTTTTGGAAAATGGGAGTGTCCACCTCTACAGCAGCTGGAACAAGCACTAAGGAAACACAATGTGGCTGAGCCATATTCAATTAAAGTACTTGATAAAGCTACGGTAAGTAGATGAAATACATTATATTTAATTTGACGTAAAAAAGATTGAAGATAAAATTATGTTTACCATTAGTCATTTTAAAAAGCATCTTATTTTTTTCTCAGTTCTCATTAGTAAAGATCCTGAGGACCCAGATAGCTGACGCAACTGTTTACAGTGGTACCTTGGTTTACGAACACCTCGGTTAACATAATTTTCAGTTTACGAATGAAAATCCATTGAAAATAATGCCTTGGTTTACAAATTTTTTACACAATACAAAGCAAATTTGCATTGCCCCAGGAGGTTTATAGCGCCACCCTGTGCATGCATTCTTATGGGAAACCACGTTTTGGTTTGTGAGTTTTTCGCATTGTAAAACGTCCTGGAGAACGCATTAAACTGAAGTACGCCTGTATATCACTTAGTAGCAGTAACATTTGAATCTTAATTTTACTTATGAAATAAATGTTATGTGCTAGTGTTCCCCCAATAAATTACTAGATCTTTCTGCTTTAGAAAGCCAAAATCTTGTTGCATAGTTACACCAGTGGAAGGAAATTATTTAATGCACGGTAGCAGATAGCCTCATTCATTTCACATGCTAGTAAGGTTTTGCTCAAAATCCTTCAAGGCAGGCTTCAGCAGTATGTGGACCAAGAACTCCCAGAAGTACAGGCTTGATTTTGAAGGGGCAGAGGAACTAGAGATCAAATTGCTAACATGCACTGGATTATGGAGAAAGCCAGAGAGTTCCAGAAAAACATCTACTTCTGCTTTGTTGACTACACAAAAGCCTTTGACTGTGTTGACCACAGCAAACTATGGCAAGTTCTTAAAGAAATGGAAGTGCCTGACCACCTAATCTGTCTCCTGAGAAATCTATATGTGGGACAGGAAGCAACAGTTAGAACTGGATATAGAACAACCGATTGGATCAAAATTGGGAAAGGAGTACGACAAGGCTGTATATTGTCTTCCTGCTTATTTAACTTATATGCAGGATACTTAGACATTGTGGCCAGTATCTTGTTGGATTTCCATTGAGCAAGAAGGTCCTGCTGGTGTAATAATGTGGGATTTGTTTTGCTTGCACAAGTGACGAATAGGTTTTTTCATGGAGATTATGGTGTGAGCAGTGACATTGCTTATACAAGCCGTGTGGTCTCTCATTGCTGCGTTGGCATTCTATTTAGCAAATACTTGCTAGGATACTGACTTTGTATGTAACCAATGACATAAATGATCATTATTGTAGTCCTTAGGATATACAGCATTCATGTTGGAATTAGGAAAAGGCTGATGTGGTTCAGGATTACACAAATGCCGGAGTTAGGTGTTACCTTTATTGAACCACTAAAATATCACATAAATCGGAAGCTTTTCTGAGTAAAATCCCACTTCCTCAGACTGTGCATCACCCTTTTATGCATAGTGCAGAAAAAATTGTCCCAAAAATTCATGATGCAACACTTGGATATGTGAGAAACATCATCTGTGGAGTTACATCTGTTTCAGTTATTTTGTACTAGGCACGTTAGCATTGCTTCAAGTGAAAAGGTCTATCCTTCTATCAAATAAAATTCTGAAACTTTCAGTTTCTGTAGTAACAATACTGCTTTGTATAGAATCATAGAAAAGTGAAGTTGGAAGGGGCTTACAAGGCCATCAAGTCCAGCCCCCTGCTCAATGCTGGAATTCAATCAAAGTGTTCCATTAAAGTTCTCCTTGTAGTCATTTTATTTGCAGCACTTCCAGATTTTCTTCCCTTTTTTATACTGTTTTTCTCAGAATAACTTTTACCTATGCATTCCATATTTCCCTAAAATGTCATCTGCATTTTGGAGAACTTCTTTTTAGTTTTATCCTCCATTAGACCTCCTAACATTTCCCAAAGTTGGAAATTATTACTTGTTAATAACATCCACTCTTTATGACTGTGTTCTCCCGAACTGTCCACAATTTTCATATTTTCATTTAATTTTTATTTTCCTTAAACATCTAGTTCAAATTATTTCATCTCATCTTTAAACTTGGAGTGTGCAAATTACATCCAGTTTGATTTGTATCCAAATATTTGCTATAAAATGTGGGGTCAAGCTGGTTTGAGGTGGACTGAACTGATTTGATCTCAGGTTTCTGAAAGTATTTAGTATAATAAAAATGTGTGTCATCAAGTCAATTCTAACTTATGGTGACTCTTTCAAGGCATTTGTAGATTTGTGTATGTTTCTGGTTTGAGAGAAAAAATACGCAAAATAGAGGGCTATGAACTTGGGAAATAGATGGATCTCCAGGTTGTAGGCAGAGCTTGTATCACCTTCCTTCCTTCCAGTCTCCGCCGGCGGTCACACTCTGGGAAATATATGTTAGGGATGTGGAAAATCTCCTATTAGTATCTCCAGTAAGTAGGCTGGCTTTCTCAAGTGTGCCTGTTCATTGCCTAGGTCAAATCAAAGTGGTACATATTTGGAACCTAGAGCAAGAAAATGATAATTTCAAATGAAGGGTAGCAGCACATATTAAAAGATTAAAGAAAGTAGACATTGGCAGTGGTGTTGGAGAAGAATAGTCCTTAACTGTACTTTGACCTACCCAATGAGAAACCATATAGGAAACAGAGTCAGATTTTCATTGCACATTTACCCACATACTCACTCCTAAGTGTAATGAAAATTTGTCTTATCTATCTAAAATAAAAGGCAGATCTATATAAGAAGTGATATGCCACCATCAACTTGCCATGCCTGGACATTGCTATTGGTGGCTGGGTGTATGGAGTTCATAGGGGTGATTCGAGCCCATTGCAGAGGAAACCCAGATTCAGTAACTGGAATTTCCAGGGCATAATTTTTCTTTCATTGAAGCTTCAGGTGTCAATCTTGTTCTGGTTTTGGTGCTTCTCACCTTTGGTTTTTTGTTTGTTTGTTTTGTTTTGTTTTGGGGGGAAGTGCAGCAACTAACACCAAGTATTTTTGTTCCAGTGCCACGAATGTTGACTTGATAACACTGAAGCAAACTTCTGGAATTTGTAGGGGTGCCTTAACTGGCCCAAGTGCGATTGGAGCTTTTGAGCCACCCTATAGCTACTCTAGCAATATACAAATATTCCTGCTTTGCCCATTTTGGCACTTTCTTTCAAAGCTGCTCCATGTGCCTTCTTCAGACTTCCTAGAACATAAATCTGTCCTGATAAGGAAGAGCATTTCCCTATCAGATGTTATTTGACTTTGTTTCACATCAGCTATAATCGCCCTGCTCAGTGAAGGAATGGATGATGGAATAGTCATTCAACATCTGGAGGGCTGCACTTTATTCAATAAGTTCCATTCATGTTAATGCTCAAGCTGATTTTTTAGTAGCTAACATTTGTCCTGGGATGTGGTGGCGCTGTGGGTTAAACCGCAGAAGCCTCTGTGCTACAAGGTCAGAAGACCAGCAGTCGTAAGATCAAATCCACACGACGGAGTGAGCTCCTGTCGCTTGTCCCAGCTCCTGCCAATCTAGCAGCTCAAAAGCATGTAAATGTGAGTGGGAAGGTAACAGCGTTCTGTGTCTAGTCGCGCTGACCACATGACCACGGAAACTGTCTACGGACAAACACTGGCTCTACGGCTTGGAGACGGGGATGAGTACCGCCTCCTAGAGTCAGACATGACTGGACTAAGTGTCAAGGGGAACCTTTACCTTTAACTTTACCTAACATTTGTCATAGGTTACCCAGTATGGTGTAATGGATTGAGTGATAAACAGATTTGGGTGGAAACAGATTTGGAAATGATGGAAAATCACTTCATTCATATCTCATCTTGAAAGTACTGTTAGCGTCACTATAAGTTAGTTCCAACTTGATGGCACATAACACACATTAAAACATTTGTCATATACATTACTTAATCTGATTCAGACGTCTTGATACTGACTCAAGGACCATCTTTATGTCTTGGTGTTGAATCTTCTTTTGTATTACAAACAGTGCAGTTCATTTTCCTTTGTTTTTGTTATTTAAGTTCCTGAGTTAAGATCTTGACATCATCATTTACAAATGGTGTAGCATCTCTGCTGTCCCCAGCTTTGCTGGTGCTGACATTTAAAGATTACTCTTGGCACATATTAGGCTGCCTTTAGCTTATGAGTCATAATCTTTGATGGGGACTTACGTTAGATACCACACTACTCTGAAACAAAGTTTGCAGGCAGCCTTTGTTTAACGGCATCCTCAGAGTTTCACTTTTTCTCTCCTCTCATTTTTCTCTCAAGTTAAAAAGGTAAAATAACACCTTTCTCTTTCAACTTAAATCTCTAGTACTGTCACCACCTTTAAAAGTTCAGAGGTTCAAGTCAGTTACTTGAACTCTCAGTAAACAGATACATATGCTGTTTTTAGACTAGGGCATTGCCATAGAAGAGGAGGTGGTGTTTAGCATTCTAATGGTAAATGCACTGAGAAGTGAGTGCCTTTGATGTAAGTGAATCAATCTACAAGAAATCCCTGAATCACTATTTCTCATGTTTAAGGCACTAAATATCAGGACTTATTTTAAAAGGACCTGATGTTATTTGCTACTTCTGGTCTTACTTTACATTAGAGAATGTGACCAAAATGGAAGTGAAATATGAAACACCGTCTTACTCAGTTGCAATCAATAGTTAAAGTGTGTTAACTCTTCAGGAGCTTTCTTTTGTGTCTTTTCCTCCTGGTCTTTACATCTGTGGTGGAAACAAAATAAATCAATCCCAGAGACAAAATATTTTTGCTAATATGTATAGCTTTACTTTCTAATTTACATTTAAGATTCTCAAGTTAGCTGCTGACATTCTAACTTACAAATAGTAATGTATTGAGCCAAAATCAGGCTGAATAATGTAACAAGTAATCAGAAGCATAATATTTTAAAAATTAAGAAGCAAGCCAAGCCATGTATCTACTAGGATAAAAATATTTTGGGTTGTCATCTATCTAAACCAGTGTTTCCCAACCGTGAGTAACCTAGGAGTCCTAGACTGCAATTCCCAGAAATCCTGGCCAGCATAGCTGGTAGTGGAGGCTTCTGGGAATTGCAGTCAAAGAAATTCATGGTTCAGAACCATTCATCTAATCCCAGAGACCAGTTTGATCTCCCCAGATGGAGTTCTACCACCTGGTTGTCAAAATAATTGAATGTTAACAGTGTATACCAAGACAAGGCTTCCCCAAACATTTGAAGAAACAGGTAAAGAGTCCAAGTACTCTGGTCCCAAATGGTTAAAGATTTCAAAAGTAAAAAAAGAAAAAAAGAACTTGAATAGCTCTGAAAAGCAAACGAAAAGTTGGTAGAAATGGAATAGTACTAGAGTCACATGCTGCATACAAGTTGAATAAATAAATAAACTCTTGGAAATTTGTTTTTCATTAGTTGAAGTTTTCTAACACTTTTTGCAGGCATTCCTTTGTAAAAATGTTAGAGAAACATAGACTACCATATTTTTCGCTCCATAAGACGCATCTTTCCATAAGACACACCAATTTTTTAGGAGAAGAAAACAGGAAAATATAATCTGTTTTCTTCTCTCCATAAGACGCACAGACTTTCCACCCCCCTGTTTTGTGGGGGAAAAGTGCGTCTTATGGTGCGAAAAATACGGTAAGTGGTCATTGGTCATGCTGGGTAGTGCTGATGGAAGTTGGAGTCCAGCAACAATTGGGGAGCCAGTTGTTCTCCACTCTAGCATTTATCCAATACAGTATAAAGTTGCTATTACAGTAGGGGTGGGCAATTAATTTCTATTGGGGGGGGCACATGAAAAATCTGAACTGTGTTTGGGGGCTAAACCAACTTTACTTAAAAATTAAATGAAACAGTGATGTTATGATTGTTTTTATTTTAAACTTGTTAATCTTCACAAATACTAAAGAGGTTTTTTGCGGTATGTTAAAGATAAGCAACTGATCAACTTTAGACAAAAAGCTATAAATGGTTTTGATGTTCAAAACTGTCTGCGGGCTGGACAGGAGTGGCTCGCGGGCCGTATGTGGCTCTCGGGCCACACTTTGCCCAGGTCTCTATTACAGGCTGAGTTTGGATGTTTTTTTTTTTAAAAAAAAAAATGACTTGATGGACTAAATGATCAACCCCCAAAAATGATAGACTAGTTGTTGACATTATCTTGTGAAGATTCTTAGTCATCCAGGTGAGGTTATCTGGAAGTTGAGTCAAGGCAACTGGACTTTTCTTATTACGTTGAAACGTTTCACTACTCATGGAAGTAGCTTTTTCATTCTGAAGAGAGATCAGGAACAGGACCACACCCACCAGAAAGACCATTATGACTGTGAATGACCCATGACAATGTGTGGAGAATTACTGCAGAAGTGGGATTTTCACTCACATACACCCGCCCTTTGTCCATCTAACGAGCCTATTCAGACCAGGGGGGAATGAAACCAACATGGAGGATATATCAGGGGTCTCCTACAAACTCCTCAGACTGAAGAAGCTACTTCAATGAGTAGCGAAACGTTTCAACCTAATAAAGAAGTCCAGTTGCCTTGACTCAGCTTCTAGATACTTGTTAGCATTGTTTTAACAACTGATTTAACTACTTTTTCAGGTACCAATAATAAAACTTACTGACCAGGAAACAGAAGTGAAAGTTGACATTAGTTTTAATGTGGAAACTGGTGTGAAGGCAGCTCAACTTATCAAAGACTATATGAAGGTAAAGTAAAAGAGCAAAAGAACAACATTTGCTATATCCTAATATTTTCTCTGTTTTTAGAATTTTAGTAATATACTGCAACTGGCAGAAAATTAATATCAGAAAATAGATTTTGTGTTCAAATGCCATTTTGAGCATCAGATAGCAGATACTAAGTACACTTCATAATCCCCTATCTTACCTAACATCTGATGGCACTTTTCCCAAGATTATTTAACTGGTATCCATTAACCTGATGTAACCCAACTAGCCCAGTGTACCGCATTTTTCCATGTATAAGATGTCCCATGTATAAGCCCCCCTTTTCTAACCCAAAATTAAGAAATCTAAGTAGGGCTTAGTAAGTGGAGGGCAAAAGAAATCAAAGCAACCCCACAGCTCCACGATCGCTTTGATCCCTTTCCCCTTCATGCAGCTGCGGGATTGCTTTGATCCCTTTCCCCCTCAACTTGTTTTTCTTCTCTCCTCACCTTACTTCCATGCATAAGACGACCCTCGATTTTTAGTCTAAAGATTTTAGACAAAACTATTGTCTTATACACAGAAAAATACAGTACTGAATAATTTTAACCAATCATTCTCTAACCTTTCTTCAAACATTGTGGACAGTGTATAGGTTCTGGTGGTTGATGACTTCATTACTATATCCTTACATCTGAGGTGTCCTCAGAGGGTGAGAAATCCCAAAAAACAAAGTAGCAGCATTGTTTTGTTAAAAACCATGAAACCTTGTTTTTTATATGAGCAGTTGCCATGTGCTCCATCCTGGTGAGAGCTTCCACATTATAGACGTGGGCTGAACATCCAGTTCCAAATTTCTTCAGGCTTCGTGTATCCTAGGGCCTAGCATGCCTAGGGAACATCACAAAACAGTGAGAAAGGTAACAGAATTCATGGTAGACCCATTGATGGGTCTCTGTTCTTAGTAGGCATCTGGGCAATTATTTGCAGAACTTATGGCTCAAAGATTATCATGTGAACCGATAACTCAAGGCTAACTTTCCACCTTGTCTTTCCATGGTAGACATTGGCATTTGTTTCTCAAATGCCAATTTCTAGTGCTGCTGTAGACCAATGAGAGAAAAAAGTCTCCTTAGTGTAAACTGTCTAATCTTAAACTAGAAGCTCTCATTCTTCCTCCTCACAGGCCTTTTCATTTCAGTGGGACATCACTGACAATCACAAGAGTTATCTTTCGAAGCTGATAGTTTTCAAACCTTGGCATCGTGTCCTGTTTTAATTTTTGATAAATCCTCTTGTCTCCCCATTTCTCTTTAACCATCATGCACCTCTCTTTTAACAAAAATTGCATAAGTTAAATTAAAAATAAAAATAGAACTATCTACATCGCTTTCCCAATTGGAATTTATTCATGCCATCCAGTGGGATATGTTACCCTGTTTTGGAACCAGTGTTCTAAGTGGTTATGGTTTGATCTTTGAGACACTTCTGCTAAAGCCTATCCTGAAAAGTCACATGTGAAGACATCTATTCCTTTAGAGAAAAGGTGACTTGAGGACATTTGAGTTTCTGTGAGCATGGGTTGGTGGCTACTGGAAGCAATGTATATCTGTTGCAAGCCTTCTTGGGGAAGGTTTCTCCACCCTTCCTGTTAGGCAAGAAGAGGACGACAAAAATGTTGTGGCACCTTAAAATTAACATTTTAATGTGAGCTTTCATGGACAAGTCCACTTCCTCAGACATAAGAATTGGACTGCCCTTCTTGTGTCTCAGAATCACATACATAATGAGTAAACATAGGTGTTGTAGAATAATCCTGCTTTTCCAGAAAATGCTCCAACTTTTTCTGTGTTGTCCCAAAATAAAATAATGATTTTTGCTCTCAGAGTCCTGAAAAACTTCACACTGTGAAACAGAACTTTAGGGAAAAAAACAGCAGTCAAGTGATTTTGAGGGTTTAATAATTTACCTCCATGAGTCACATGCTTGCATCCAATTTCTTCTTGATGTATTCCTTTGGGGGAAATGCAGTATCACTACAGTGCCCTGTCTTTTTTAATCCCAGGAAAGGTATTCACAGTAAATTCACAAAGGAAATGGTGAACCATAGAATAGAGAAGCTACACATCTACCCTTATTTGGACAGAATTTCCAGGTTAGATTCAGTGTCAAGTGTATAAGAATATGTGGTACATAATCTGTCAGCCATCATTATTTTGTAAGGTACTCTTCAAATACAGAGGCTCCAACACATACTGGAGACAGACACTGTTCTCAGAAGAGCAAAGACAAGATGATTCAGCTTGACACTGGAGATACTGTGGTGTTCATGTTTTTCATATACCTAGTTAAATTAAATGATGCCACGGTAATTTGTATCAACAGTTTCTGCATTCACAGTGTCTACTCTAGTTTCCCTTGTCTTATAGTAACAAATATTTCTCTAGCATGAGTTGTTTCGAGAGGTGCATCTAGCCTTAACTTCATAGCTGGATCCAAACTGATTACTATGTGATTACCAAAGCATGTGTTGGTGAGAAAAGCAAGTTCTTTCAGAAGCCTGAAATGAAGCTGTGATGTTGCTGAAAACCAATCTCACCTCTCACAGTGGAGCACAGTCAGTGATTAAGGAACATCTAAAGAGATTGGCTGAGACAGATCGCAACAAAAGAGGATAGACCTTCTGTGAAGAAGTATTTTTTAGCAGTTACCTGCTGAAGGGAGAATACTGTACACTAGAACAGTAATGCCAGAAGGGAAGAAGAGGTCACAAATTGTCCATGCAACAACCACTCCTTTGTATCTCGTAGCAAGACTCCTGCAAAAGTGCATTTTCTTCAGGGAGACTGGTTCGCAGTTGTGATGGATCTTGCGATTCTTAGTCTGTGGCCACTGCTACCTGGTTCTGTAACAGAGGCAAAGGCTTCAGCAGACCCGGTGTGGGATGGATCACATACCTAGAGGCTCAGTAGCAGCAATTACTTATGTGCACATCTGTCAGTGAGAGGAAGTCCACATCATGCTGGCTCCTACCAGGGGCATTTTGAGGCCCACAAAGCTCATTAAGGGGGAAAGAATTAACCATAAAACTTAAAATTGACTTAGAACTCATTTAAAAATAACAAAAGCATTAGCAAATTGTTTTCAGAAAATGGCCTTTTGGCCAAAACAAGGCCCCAGGAACAGCAGTTTTACTTTTGGGGCTTTGAGGTGTACCCCAAGACACCCTACCATAAAAGAGATCCCGAGAACAAAACAAATAGCAAAAGTTAAATCACACCGTTCTTGTTTTTGCTTTGTTTTCTGAAATCACTGCTTTTGGCCATTTTTGGGCATGGGTAGAGTGTGTAGGAGGAGCTGAAAACCCTTAAGTCCTCCCTCCTGCCCATCCTTGGATCTTAATTGATGTAATGTTTTTAATACCTGTGACTATTTGTATTTTTTTGTTAGAATTCACAATATTTTAATACATTAAACTCTTTCACATGATTCTAGATAATGAAGGAGTGAATAAAGCAGAAATAGTAGCTCTGTTAGACAACCAGGGGCTGATAGGTATTGTGTGACCAAGAATGCATAAAACGTCTCTACTCCTTTTATTTATTTTTGTGATATTAATTCCTTTATACATCATAATAAATAAATTTAACCACAGCATTTTTCTTCTAGAATTTGTTGTATAGAACACTAACTTTTCTTTTCACTTGCAGAAATACACAGTGCTGCCTTACTTGATTTTAGTATTAAAACAGTTTCTTCTTCAGAGGGATTTGAATGAAGTTTTTACCGGCGGAATTAGCTCCTATAGCCTAATTTTAATGGCAATTAGCTTCTTACAGGTATGTTCTTTGCCATTAGTGTTTGTGTTTCAGAAAGTTCCTTAAAATAATTGTGAGTAATTCTTGTTTATTTACCTGGATTATTTTGTTTCAAGGGCTTATGTATCAACTGTAGATTTCCCTTAGTGCCTGATGTCTCCATTATCTACTCTTACACGAGTCTTGTAACAAACAGCCGTGTGGACATTGTGCCAAGATAATAGAATCAGTCTGTAGAGCAGTCTGAAGGACTTCTCTGTACCAAAAAAACAAAACAAAACCTGCTGTGGTCAGTGAAGAGGAAATTTCTTACAGAGTTATAATGCTCTGACTGTCATACCTGGTACTGCGTGAAATTTTTAGTGACTGAGCTATTCATATATTTCTGACATATTTTCTGTGAATAAATTGATGTAACTCACTAAATTCAAATGCCTTTATAATTTCTTGTGGCATATGATTCTGTACAGCAAGGTTGTGGACCCTGCAGTTTGATTGTCCTGGGCTCCCAGTTCAGAAGTTTAGATAGTCCTCTCTTGAAAAACATAAAAAGCATCTCATATTTCACTTTTTTTCAAAAATAATTTGGGAAATGCTTCAAAATTTCTCCAGAGACTTAAATCTATATAAACTAAAGTTAGAATTCAGGTATTATCCTTTGATTTTGGACAGTACTGTTTCCTTTTGCTTTTCTTACTTGTTTTGTTTTAAATATTGCTTTATATTCCAAATCAGTTTGCAACTGTACTAAAAGAGATATACAGTGGTGCCTCACTTAGCAACGTTAATCTGTTCCGGAAAAAACGTTGCTAAGCAATTTCATCGCTAAGCGATATTTAAAAGCCCATAGAAATGCATTAAGACGCGATTAATGCGTTCCTATGAGCTAAAAACTAACCTTTAAGCGAAGATCCTCCATGGGGCGGCCATTTTCGGTGCCTCTAAAGCGAGGAAACACAGCGGGTGGCCATTTTGTTTTCCCGGCGGCCATTTTGAAACCGCCGATCAGCTGTTAAAAAAGGGTCGCTTTGCCATGATCAATGTGACAACCCCAGACCTACTGGAGTATGCCACACTTTAACTATGCTGCCACCAACCATTCCCTGTAAGGAGTCACACAGACCAGGAATGGATTTTACTAAACAAAAGAACAAGGTTTATTTAAATAACAAACAGGGTAAATAAAAAGATCAGGTAAATAAGATACTGTAACGTGGCTTAGTCTCAATCATACATACAACAGTTTGGTTCACACAGAACACTTTAAAGTAAAGCACAGACCCTGAACCTATCAGTTCTGGCTACCTATAAAGAAACCTGAACCTATCAGGTATGTACTAACTGACACACAGTTGTACTCAGTCTGACACACAGACTCCAACTCTTATCTCCACACAAGCTCCAAATATATATACAGTACAGCTCCTCCCCCTGATGTCCCGCCTTCCACTCCCCATAGGATGGAACTTTCCCTCCAAACCCATGACAGACAGGTACCATCAGTGCTGTATGTAACACCTCCCCTCTTTATAAGTTGTTTTGCAGGGGAAAAGCTAAAGTGCTTTTCTCCAAAAAAACAACCAGGATCAAAACACAAAACAGTTAAACATTATCATACACAATCCCATACTTACACTCTAGGTTAAACATATCAATTAGGCATTTAAACATTAACATTTACAATACATTAAGTTACCTTTATTAATACAAACCAAGCTTGTTCAAAAAAAAACAGGTACATTTAACTTTTGGTCAACAAACTATACATAGTCCATAGTTTCTTCGCCGTCTTCACTCTTCGGGTCTTCTTGACAATGCGTCAGCAACACAGTTCATTGACCCTCTGACCACCTTCACTTCAAAGTCATAATCTTGCAGGTTTAAAGCCCACCTCATAAGTTTACTATTATGGGTTTTCATTGTCTTTAACCACTGCAGTGGTGAGTGGTCAGTGCACAGAACAAAATGTCTTCCCCAGATGTAAGGTTTGGCCTTCTGGATCGCGTATACTATGGCCAGGCACTCCTTTTCCACGGTTGCCAAATGTCTCTCACCTTTCTGGAGTTTCCTACTCAGGTAGGACACTGGATGCTGGTCACCATTTTCATCCTCCTGGCAAAGAACTGCTCCTACCCCGCTGTTAGACGCATCGGTGTAGATGATGAACTCCCGGTCGAAGTCGGGAGCACGCAGCACTGGATAATGTATGAGCGCCTCCTTCAACCTCCGGAACGCCTCCTCACAGTCGCTGGTCCACGGGATGCGGTCATCAGTCTTCTTCCGCGTCAGATCGGTCAGCGGAGTCGCCATCTCGCTAAACCTCGGGATGAACTTTCTGTAGTAGCCCACCAACCCAAGAAATGATTTGACTTTTTTCTTGGTGTTGGGTCTGGGCCAATCACGAACGGCTTCTATCTTGGCCTCTAGGGGTTTGATCACTCCTCCCCCTACTATGTGACCCAAGTATTTTATTTCTGGGCTACCCAGCTGCAGTTTGTTCTCTTTGCAGGGCCTAGGCCAAAGCACTTCCTCCCCTGGGTTAAAGTGCCTCTCCCTGGCTTTCTGGTCATACCAGGTTTTCTGTCTGACCTTCTGAGCTTGCAGGTTTTCTGCTGCTAGCTCTAGGTTTCTCTTCAGGTCAATTATTAAAGTGTCTGTATACGTCACAACATCTTGTGGGTCATCCTGGGTGATCTGCTCCCAATTCTGCTTGATTAAATCAAGTGGACCTTTCACCCTTCTCCCAAACAAAAGTTCAAACGGACTGAACCCGGTACTGGCTTGGGGCACTGATCGATAAGCAAACAAAAGGGACTGCAGCTTCTGGTCCCAATTGTTTGGATTCTCTGCCAAGTAAGCCCTAATCATGCGCATCAGAGTCCCGTTGAACTTCTCCGTTAACCCATTACTTTCGGGGTGATAGGCAGTGGTTTCCTTGTGTTTAATTCCACAGATTTGCCATAACCGTTTCATGAGCTTTGATGTAAACGATGTGCCCAAATCTGTGATTATTTCTGAGGCAAATCCCATTCTGGACATATACCCCACCAAGGCATCTGCCACTGTGTTAGTTTCGATGTTAGTCAAGGGAATGGCTTCGGGGTACCTCATGGCATGGTCCACAATGGTGAGAATGAACCGGTTCCCCCTCTTTGTGGCCTTGGGCAAAGGTCCCACAATATCCACTCCTATACATTTGAACGGGGTGTCAATCACAGGCAAAGGGCACAACTTTGCTTTGGTCCTGTCACGGTTATTCCCCTGCCTCTGACACACATCACATTGTTTACAGAACTCCTTGATCTGCTTCCCTATTTCAGGCCAGTAAAAATTTTGTGTGATTCTCTGCTGGGTTTTGTTCACCCCTAAGTGCGCAGCAAACATGTCAGAGTGCCCCCTTTGTAAGATCATGGGGCGATACTTTTCAGGTACCACTAGCTGACTTCTGATCCCATCTCCCCCTTTTGAGATATTCATCAGGGTCTCTCTATATAAAATTTCCTTTTTCTCGCGAAATCTCGCTGTGGTTTCAGGTGTTAACTGGGTGTCTGTCACCTTTTCAAAACACTTTCGGAGAGTGGCGTCTGCCTTTTGCTCTTGGCCAAATTTGCTGTCTGTGGTTAAGGTTTCTACCACAGCTTCGGAACTCCCCTCATCTGCTTCAGCCTCGGGCTCGACAGTACCCCCCTGAACTGTCCCCGTGGTAGCTTGTGAACGTGTAATCACTAGCACCCGTTTCACATGTTCAGCCAGGTCATTTCCCACGAGCACGGCTGCTGGCAGAGTCGATGAAATCGCTAGCCGCCAAACTCCCCTCCAGCCTTGAAAGCTCACAGGTACCTCAGCTACTGGCAGTGAGATCACCTGCCCCTCAATCCCTGCCACCTTTAGGCTCTCATTTGGGATTATATACTCCCTAGGAATAATGTCTGGATGGCACAGGGTCACCTGGGAACAAGTATCCCTTAGCCCCCTATACTGATGGTCAAGTATTCCTACGTCCACCCCTGCGGTCTCAAACAACTGCGAATCTGTCCTCACTAGTAAGCAGCGCTTGACCTCCACAAGAGGACCATTTTCCCCAGCCTGATCAGCAGATGTAACTGTTCCAGATTGAGTCGCCATGGCAACAGGCTCCCTCAGTGGCAAGGAGCTTTGCTCTTTCTGGACACAGAACACAGCTTTTGGCTTGGTTCCACTCAAATCATGAGGCACATTTCCCTTTAGCTGCTTTAATTTCTCACACTCTGAGATTAGATGGCCCTTTCCTTGACAGAAATAACATTTTCTGCTGTACTTGGAGTCTTTCTCATCTGTTTTTGGTTTTCCCTCCAAAATCTGAGGTCTTTGTGGTTTCATGTCTGAGGGCTTCCCTTCAACATGGGCCCCTCCCCCTTGCTGGTTTTTCCCTGGTCCCTGAGAGTACTTGCTGTAGGTTTCTTTGGGTTTACCTACAGATTTCCCCTCAGCACCTAAGGGCTTTCTTATTTGGTAAATAAAATCTGCGATCTCTGCCGCTTCTGCCACTGATTTCGGTTTCCTCTCCCTCACCTGGAACTTCAGTTCCCCATGCAGGACTGAATAAAACTGTTCCAGCGCTATCAGGTCTTTGAGCTGCTGGAAGGTCTCTGTCCCCTCCTGAGACAGCCATTTCTCTAGCAGCCTCACCAGTTGGGCCCCCACTTGGGTAAAAGTCTGCTCTGGTTTCTTTGTGAGTGACCTGAATCTTTGCCTCATCTGTTCCGCATTTATCCCATGTCTGGCAAACACCAGTTTTTTAAACTCAGCGAAGTCTTTCAGCAGTTCCACTGGCATCTCTGCATAGACTTCTGCCAGGCTGCCACTGATTAAAGATCGCATAATGGTCATCTTCTCAGTTTCCCTTACTGAGAAGTCCACAAACGCTCTTTCCACGAGGGAAAAGAACACCTCAGGGCAATCTCCCTTGTGGTACACAGGGAATTTCTTCAAGTCAGTTTTAGACAATTGGCCCACCTCAGAATCTCTATTGTTATTATTGTTCTGATTCATCATTTCCAATTTTCTTAACTCAAACGCCATCCTTTCTTTTTCCAGAGCAATTTTCTCTCTCTCCCTCTCCATTTCAAATTGTCTTTGTTTCTCCCTTTCCTCCATTCTTTCTCTCTCTAATCTTTCCTCCATTTCCCTCACCCTCAGTTCATGCTGTTGGGCTAGGAGCATTTTTCTGAGTTCTGGGTTCTGTTCTCCCGTGCTCTCATCCTGCACTGAGCCAAATTCCTCCTCAGAACCTTGGTCTACCTGTGGATCTCTCACTTCACCCATTTCTGCCATTTGGCTTCGAGTCAAGGGCATAATCCCCCCCCCCAGAACAGGCTGCCTTCAAAAGTCAAGCCTCAAAATAAAACGACGACTTTTTTCCTTTTGCCTCAGAAACAGCCTTCTATAGATTGCTGCTGTTCCTTCAGCACTAATTTGCAACTGTTGCCAGGCAGAATTCACCCCCTCTGCTAGGCCTCTCAGCAGACAGGCTAGATCACTGTTACTTCACACAGCTTTGCCTCAGCCTTTTCCCGCCAAAACGGGTTGCCTCAGAGCTCCCTAATCTAGTCCCCCCAATCTGAGTTGGCACGTTCTTCCACTAGCGTACCTCCCCGTGAGGTAAGCCTAGAAGATTACCTACGCGCCCTCAGATTGTCCCTGACTAGACCCCCCTTGCTCTGGGCACACTTGCCAAGGCTTTGCTGGACCACTGGACAACTGGACCAGTCGTATCCCACACGCTGGACACCAATCAATGTGACAACCCCAGACCTACTGGAGTATGCCACACTTTAACTATGCTGCCACCAACCATTCCCTGTAAGGAGTCACACAGACCAGGAATGGATTTTACTAAACAAAAGAACAAGGTTTATTTAAATAACAAACAGGGTAAATAAAAAGATCAGGTAAATAAGATACTGTAACGTGGCTTAGTCTCAATCATACATACAACAGTTTGGTTCACACAGAACACTTTAAAGTAAAGCACAGACCCTGAACCTATCAGTTCTGGCTACCTATAAAGAAACCTGAACCTATCAGGTATGTACTAACTGACACACAGTTGTACTCAGTCTGACACACAGACTCCAACTCTTATCTCCACACAAGCTCCAAATATATATACAGTACAGCTCCTCCCCCTGATGTCCCGCCTTCCACTCCCCATAGGATGGAACTTTCCCTCCAAACCCATGACAGGTACCATCAGTGCTGTATGTAACAATCGCTTCCCTGCGATCATCACAAAGTGAAAAAACCCCATAGGGCCCATCGCAAAGCGATCGCTTTTGCGATCACAAAAACTCCATCGCTAAGCGATTTTGTCGCTCAACAGAGCGATCGCTAAGCAAGGCACCACTGTAGATAAAAATAGATCCATATAGAAACATGCACAAGTATCCTAGAAGTTTTGCAATTTAACTGTAATATTAAAACACTGTTGAATGAAATACATCGTAAGAAGTACCTGATTTTTATAATGTGGCACAATACCAGTCCATTAAAATCCTCTCCTTCAGTGGCCAGTCATCTGCTGATAGTCTGATAGAATTTATTTATTTATTTATTTTATTCATTGCATTTAAAATATTTTACACCGCCTTTCTCCTTAAAAGGACCCAAGTTGATTGTAGTTGAAAAGTTGTAGTTTTAGAAGAGGTAGCTGTGTTAGTCTGTGTTAGCATACCAGGCAAAACAAAAATATTTTATGTTACTTTAATTACTATTATTTAAAAAGTTGGTTGTTCATCCTTATTTTGATTGTATACTATTATGTTTGTTTAAAAAATTCTGTATGCTTATGTAAACTGCCCAGATTGGCGGCCAGAGTGATATTCAGATGGGTGATATAGAAGCCAAATAAGAAAGAAAAAATGTTGTGGTACCTTAAAGACTAACTGCTATATTTCAGTGTGAGCTTTCGTGGACAAGCCCACATCCTCACACATGTTCACAAAAGCTGACGTTAAAGTATAACAGTGTGTCTTTAAGGTGCCACAATGTTTTTGTCTTCTTTATTCTTTATTTTTATTTTGTTTTTCCTGATAGAATGAAAAGGTCTTTGCCAACAGAAGGACAGCACTGGGGACAGGTATCATCCTCACTAAACATCCTGTATTGATGGTGGAATAGAGAGGAAGGCCTCCTCCAAGGGTCTCAGATTCTGAGTCAGCTTCTAATATGAGATTATAGTTTTTCAGAGACCCTGGTCCCAGGTTAGGTAGAAACTGACATGTATGGCAGACAGAACTATCCCATCAGTTCTCCTTCCAGACTTAGAAGTCCCTTAAGGTAACTGGGTGTAGAAATTTGTGTCAGTGTCATGTCACCAGAATGTGTAGTTTCCTCAAAAAGACACATTATCCTTTTACATTGGCACTTGCTGTCATTTTGTAATATGGGAAGAAGCTGGTATGATACATTGAAATAATATAAGCTTGTTTTAGTTTGTATAAATCAGCTTGGAATCCAAGAGATTCCCTTAATAAAAATAAAAATTCGTTTTTGTTTTCTTTTTGTAGTTGCATCCACGATTTGATGCTAGAAGATGCAATGAAAACCTTGGGATGCTTCTAATAGAATTTTTTGAACTCTATGGAAGGAATTTTAATTACTTGAAGACTGGTATTAGAATAAAAAATGGAGGTGCCTATGTTGCCAAAGAAGAAATCATGAAAGCCATGACCAATGGATATCGCCCGTCAATGTTATGCATTGAAGATCCTCTTATGCCTGGTAAGATGACTCAACCCACTTTATGTTGTTTTTTATTAAGCATGCAAATATAGCACAGAGCTCAACAGTATCCGAGGAAATCTTTCAAAGAATGCTGCATGTTTACCTAACTAGTTACCCAAAATAATTCTGTTACATTGTCTTGATTTCTGAACTGTTTTCCATTATAATATTTTTGTCTGATGTTCTCTTGTTGTTCTTTGTGGCCTCTGTGAATGCACACAAATGGGTTGTTCTACATCTGCGCTAAATGTCTCGGAAGATTCTAGAGCTTAAAAGTACAAAGTTATTGCGACGTTCCCCTAAGATTCCCCTCAGTTCCTTTCTTCCACTGTGCTGATCGGATCTCCAGAAGAATAGAGCGTGTTTCTGAGCAATTTTAGCAACTATATTAGTATTTCCTCTTCTAATCAACACCTAAATTGATACCTTCCTATTTTCCAATCAACTAGTCGACGTTCCCCTCTCAGTTCTGTTTCTTTGCCTTTTCCGCTTTTGGCTTCCCGCCGCGCCCCCATCTCTTCAATCATCTCTCCCTCTGGTTTCGTGCTCTTTATGGCCTCAACAGCTCCTTTTAAAAGGTGTGTCGGCTATTCAAATAGGATCCCATTATCTGACAGCCACGAATGCTGTTTATTCTGCTTGGGCGAGCAACACTCAACCCATTCTTGTGCGGCATGTAAAAAATTGACCAAGCCGGCATTTAAGCAAAGGCTCCAAAGGCTCCGATCTCACCTTTGGGAGACGGCCATGAGCAAAAAAGGGCACATACTCCAATGTCAACTGGCCTCTCCCCACACTTGCCTCTCAATGGCTGATGCACCATCCAGCCAGGCCTCGGTCCATTCTAGCCCTTGCATCAGGGCGAGTGATTGAAGTCCAACTTTCAGGATCGGACTCTCTTCAACACTCTCCCCGAAAAAACATTGGGAGAAACAGAAGCACACTGGCCTCTCAATGCCTCATACACCATCCAGCCAGGCCTTGGCCTATTCTAGCTCTGCATCAGGGCGGGCAATTGAAATCCAACTTTCAGTATCAGACTCTCCTCAACACTCTCCCCGAAAACATCAGGAGAAACGGAAGCATATTCCTCCTCCTTGATATATGCCTCCGTACGGAGAGTACTACCAGTATACCAATTTCCCATGGTACCACCACACCGCCGACACCGCTCCCAACATCTGGTACCAGCCTCTCCTGCACCTCCTACTTCTAAACCGGCTCTGAAATGTTCAACATTGTTACACACCGACCATTCCAAATGCCTCAGACAATCTTCTAAAACTCAGCAACCTCTTTAGGTTACTACCACATATACCGGTTCCCATCCAACAACAGAACTGGAACCACATCATCCTCAGTCTTCCCTCCAAACTCAGCCCCCTCCTCCGGCCACGACCGTAACAAGACCCAGAATCACATCATCATCTTCCACATCCTCTTCTGACCAAGAACTAGGATCCAAATCATCTGAAGAATCACCATCCAACCTCCCTACACCAACCCCAGATGCTATCAATAATCATCCTCCATCTCCTTCAGAGGATTTCACTTCTTATTCACAGATGATATCCAGAATGGCTAAATCCCTACAACTACATGTCGAAGAACCTCCATCACCTGAGGCAGATCTAATCTTTGACAACCAATCAAGAAAGGACACCTCCACTTAGTCTTACTTTTATTCCATCGATGCTCAAACGAATCAAGGAAGCATGGGACAAGCCACCATCTACGCTACAAATCTCAAGACGGACTGAAAAACCTGTACAAGACGCATGGAACGGACACCGAGTTTTTGGCCAAACATCCTACTCCCAATTCTATAATTGTTGAGTCCAACCAGTCCAGAGCCAGAAATAAGTCTTCAGTGGCCCCTACTATAAGAGTGTCAGAAAATTTACATAATCGGTAGAAGAATTTATTCGCTCCAATCCTTTTCACTTAGAGTCGCCAACTATGAGTGTCAACTTTGAAACAAAATTCTCCCGATACTGGAATCCGCACCTGAATCAATCACAACCTTCAGAACACGGCCAAAGAGCCCGAAAACCCCACAGCAACCAATCAAAACTGAACTGATTAATGGCCATATGGAGGCCATCTCGCTGGCAAAACAATAAAGGATTGCGGCTAGACATGCATCCGATGTGGCATCCCTAGCATCCTCGATAACGTTGTGTTGACATGCCTGACTTAGATCCACTGGACTGTCTGATGATGCCAGGTCAAGGATAGAAGACCTTTCCTTTGATGGCACAGGTCTCTTTAATCAGAAAACAGATGAGACTATGGAAAACCTTTATAAAATACAGAAAACAGCAAGATCATACACCAACCAACAATCCTTTCGATACCAACGACCTCAATACAGATAAACTCAATTCTGTCCCCAATCATTTCAACAACAATTGTATCAGAGATTCCAGCCATATCAACAATTCAGATCACAATGAGTTGACAGGTCCTTTCAAGGTCCACCACCATCAACATCATCCATTCAGAACTGAAATCAGTCCCATCGATGCCAGCCTTTTCGAAAACCCCAGATAAAAGGGAGAATGGTTTGTTGTGATCATCTACAAGACACTTACCGTATTTGCCGGCGTACAAGGCGACTGGGCGTATAAGGCGACCCCCCCAACATTTCCACTCAAAATATAGAGATCCTAATATACTCGCCGTACAAGACTACTCCCTCTTCCGCACACCTTCCACACACCAAATGTCTGGCGTCGTGAGGGGTCAAGTGGTGCAACTGGCAACAGACAATACAGAAAAAGGAATTACTTTATCTATTCCCACCAATACTACTCATACAATGGACACTTATCTGTCTACGACACTTTCAATTGAATGTGATCTTCTTCACTCCCTGGTGGCTGAGGCATGGTTCACTCACCTCAAGTCGATGTTGACAGACTCATTTAGACTCTCTCCGGTTCCCAACTTCCTAACTCAGAATGACAGGATGGTCTGCCATCCAGACCTTCCATCATTGAACTTGACAGCTTGGAGGTTACTCCTGCCTTGAATCGCATCTTGGATCAAGCATGAATACCGTCAACTCAGCTTCTATATGCAAATAAGTGGAAAGCCTTCCTTAATTATATGGAAATAAATAACTTACCTTCAATACCTGTTCCCTTGAAGACACTACTTAACCTTCTTACTCCATCTCTTCGAATTTGGACTCTCTCATTCCATTTTAAAAGTCCAGAT
The DNA here is from genome assembly GCF_051106095.1 of Pogona vitticeps. Classification (NCBI taxonomy): domain Eukaryota; kingdom Metazoa; phylum Chordata; class Lepidosauria; order Squamata; family Agamidae; genus Pogona; species Pogona vitticeps. The sequence continues at coordinate 136,067,062 of NC_135786.1, read as the reverse complement.
ATCAGCCATCGTTACCCATCAACCAGATAACTCTATGTCAGCAAAAGTTTTATCTCCCCCTACGGTTAAAAAATTCCTCAAAGGACTCAATAACATCCGTCCACCACGTCAATGTATTATTCCCCAATGGTCACTACAAATTGTTCTTAATGTTCTCATGCACCCACCATTTGAACCAATGGCCTCTTCAAATCTTAGGTTGCTTTCTCTAAAGACATCTTTTCTGGTGGTTATAACATCTGCTGAAAGAGCCAGTGAGCTTGCTGCTCTTCATTCTGATCCACCCTTTATCCAGTTTCATCCAGAGAAGGTGACTTTGTATTTTGATGTCTCTTTTCTGCCCAAGATTGTATCAGAATTTCATCTAAATCAACCATTTATATTACCATTTTTCACATCACCATCAACCTCTCTAGAGCGCATGCTCCACATGCTAGTCATGCTGTCTTGCATGTTATATTAACAGAACTAAAACTTTCAGGAAAACTAACAGACTTTTCATATGTTTCCATGGACCTCACAAGGGAGGCCCAGCTGCGTCACAATCCATTTCCAGATGGATAGTCCAAACTATTTATCTGGCATATGAACTATCAGGCAAACCACCTCCTGATCATTTGAATGCACATTCCACTAGAGTGCTGTCAACATCTACTGCCTTCCAACGTGGAATTGAGATTCCTAACATCTGTCGTACTGCAACATGGTCTACCCCATTGACCTTTGTCAGGCATTACCGCCTAGATTTGAGAGCACGCAATGGTGCTGGATTTGGCAGATTTGTATTGCCATCCTTTGTACTGTAACGTCCCACCATCCTGTAAGTGAAGCTTGCCAGTCACCCATTTGTGTGCATTCACAAAGGCCACGAAGAAGAAAAAGAGGTTACCTACCTGTAACCATAGTTCTTCTAGTGGTCCTCTGTGAATTCCCACATTCCACCCATCCTCCCCTCTGTACATCACATTCTTCTGCCCAGCAGACAAATTCTAGGAACTAAGGGAAATCTTAGGTGGGTAGAGCATGTGCTCCACAGGGGAACGTCACACTAACTTTGTACTTTTAAGCTCAAAAATCTTCCGAGACATTCGGTGCAGGCGCAGAACAACCCTTTTGTGTGAATTCACAGAGGACCACTAGAAGAACTATGGTTACAGGTAGGTAACCTCTTTTTAACTTCTGTGAATGCCATGTAACATCTAGGAATTGTGGTAGGATGCTGTGTGTTTCCATGTTGTACTGTTAAGTGTTTCTTCTTCGTGGTCTCTGTGAATTGCACACAGATGGATTTAACTGTGCCTGCACAGTATTCTTTGGAATATTCTAGAGCTTAACTAAATGACCAATAAAACGTTTCCCTGTGTCGTGCACGCTCCGCCTGCCCGCAGTACCTCAGTACCTTTTTGCCGCCATTGCAATCGGACTACTTCGAATCGCTTAGATCTTATTAATTCCTAAAAACTTCTGGTTTGACCTTGGACTGCTTCTGACTATGATTTTGTATCTGGTTTATTCGATTCGGACTGACCTGACCTTCGATTTTCACTTTGATTCGGCTACCACGATTATTTGGCTTTGAACCAAACATATGCTACTGGGGTAATATATCCTTTCTGTTTGATGTTCTTGGCCACAAATGTTTCCATACAAGCGCAGAGCTGATCAGTTTTATACTCTCTTGACTTTTCAACATGTGTGTGAAGAAACTGAGAAATTAGGGTACATGGACTGGGGAGAAAGGTGGGGACAGTTTCTGCCAGTAACAAAATGGGAATGTCACCTGCAGTTTATCTTTTGAGCAAAGACTTCAGGCTAAATCAGTTTGTTCTTTGGTATTGTGCTAATTGAAAAATTACTTCAGCTTTGTGAAGGGAGGGAGCAAAATTGCTCTTGTCTTCGTGAACATTCAAAGACAATAGGCACTGATAGGAACTGATTGATTGTCCCAAAGGCCCAGAATGTGATGTTTAAGGTATATGAAGGGTTTTCAGAAGTTACTGTGGTTGGTTTAGTTGTCTCTTAGGAAACACTATGTTCAGTTGCTATCCTATTATGCCATGCTGTGCGGGATGCACTCTGTGCATGCTAATGCAATGCTTGTATGTGAGTTTTGGGTAGGTTAGCTAGCTTTCTTATTTTCTAGTATGTTTCTCTGTATTCCTTCAGTTTAGACTCATTTATTGTTTGCTCCAAATATATTTGATGCCTTTTGAGACTTTTTTGGGGTCATTTTCACTATCTTTAATAAAAATAAAGATTCTTCACCCAATTGTCTGGAATTTCAGCTAAGAGGGTTTATAGTACTTAAAAGCAGGTCTTGCCACTACCAGTTATGGGGAGTTGATATTTTGTGAGTATGGCAGCAGTTCTATCTTGGAGGGTTGACATAACAGTTTGAAGCGTTTAACTTGTTGAGTTTTTGGAACTCCCTGAAAGCACTGCTTATTTGGGTCAGACTAAAGTGTTGGGAGATACAGAGACCTGGCAGGTTCCCTAGCTATCACCACATTTTATTCTTCCTGTGCTCACCCAATCCAGCCACAATTGAGTAGTGTGTCTGAGTGGATTTCCTGAATCCTGTGGTCCATCACAATGTGTATTCATCTTAGGTGAATTAAAAATGCTTCTTTTTGTTATACATGTGACTTCTGTTTAAATTTTAAATTTGACTATTTACAGGCAATGATGTGGGAAGAAGTTGTTATGGTGCCATGCAAGTAAAGCAAGTTTTTGATTATGCCTACATTGTTCTAAGCCATGCTGTATCACCACTTGCAAGATCCTATCCCAACAGAGATTCAGAAAGGTAACGTTGTTAGTTTGTTAATTCATAGACAGCTTCTGAAAATTTGACCCTACAATTAATTGCCTTCATTAGTTTCCTGTCAGTGTCACTATATAGCTTTGTATCAAAAGAGCTCCTTGAGTAAAGGTGGAATGGAAAAAAAGAAACAGAAAAAAAAGAAGTGGGATTATTTACTTCTTTCTTTTCTGGAATATACAAGCACTCATACACACCTTTATACAGGGTGGTCTGTGTAGACCAAAAAAACAGCTTCAGCTGGTTGGCCCAGGAGTTCAGTACTTAGTACTGAATGAACAAATAAAGGAGGCTGGTGAGGAAAAGGGCATGGGTGATGGCAGAGGAGGGTGATGGTGTACTGTGGGAAGAAATGTAACCAATTTGACTCCGCTCCGTAGATACTCACAACACACTTTCCTGGAGTAAATAAATATTTTCTGTGTAAATTACAATTATGATTTCAGTTGGTACAAAGTGCCTGGCTGTGAAAACTTCATATCAGTCCAGAACAACTTGCCATTTTAGTTGCTCCCCAAATTAATGTTCCCATTTCTACTCCTCTTTTGTGAAACAGCTTTACTCTGTGATACAAACCAGATCCTGGTATCTTTTTGGAGCTTGTAATGTAAAGCCATGGAAAAGGATTGTTCAGGGTTTGAAAGTGAAAGCACTGTTGAACCTATGTGAGCTTTTTAAGAACTATCAAAAGCTTTTACAGTGGATATAAAAAGTTTACACACCCCTATTAAAATGTCAAGTGTCTGTGATGTAAAAAATGAGACAAAGATAAATCATTTCAGAACTTTTTCCACCTTTAATGAGACCTATGAACTGTACAACTCAGTTGAACAACAAACTGAAATCTTTTAGGTGGAGGGAATTAAAAATAAAAAAATGAAATAATATGGTTTCATCTGTGTGCACACTCTTAAACTAATACTTTGTCAAAGCACCTTTTGATTTTATTACAGCACTCAGCCTTTTTGGGTATGAGTCTATCAGTATGACACATCTTGACTTGGCAATATTTGCGCACTCTTCTTTGCAAAAATGCTCCAAATCTGTCAGCTTGCAAGGGTGTCTCCTGTGCACAGCCCTCTTCAGATCACCCCACAGATATTCAATTGGATTCATGTCTGGGCTCTGGCTGGGGCATTCCAAAACATTAATCATTTTCTGGTGAAGCTATTCCTTTGTTGATTTAGATGTATGCTTTGGGTCATTGTCATGCTGGAAGATGAAGTTCCTCCTCATGTTCAGCTTTCTAGCAGAAACCTGAAGGTTTTGTGTCAATATTGACTGATATTTGGAATTGTTCATAATTCCTTCTACCTTGACTAAGATCCTTGTCCCAGCTGGAAAAAAACAGCCCCAAAGCATAATGCCGCCACCACCATGCTTTACTGTGGGTATGGTGTTCTTTTGGGGATGTGCAGTGTTGTTTTTGTGCCAAACATATCTTTTGGAATTAGGACCGAAAAGTTCAACCTTGGTTTCATCAGACCATAACACTTTTTTCCCATATGCTTTGGGGAGACTTCAGATGTGTTTTGGCAAAATTTAGCTGGCTTGGATGTTTTTCTTCATAAGAAAATGCTTCCGCCTTGCCACTCTACCCCATAGCCCAGACACATGAAGAATACGGGAGATTGTTGTCACATGTACTACACAGCCAGTACAGTGGGGTCTTGACTTGAGAACTTAATCCGTATTGGAAGGCGGTTCTCAAGTCAAAAAGTCTGTAGGTCAAGTCTCCATTGACCTACAGTGCATAGAAAACCGATTAATCCCCTAACAGGCCGTTTTTGTTCCATTTTGTTTTTTTTCTGGTCTGTAAGTCAATTCTCAGGCTGCAAGTCAAACCTAAATTTTGCGGCCAGAGAAGTCTGTAACTCAAAAAGTCTGTAAGTCAAGGCGTCTGTAAGTCAAGGGTCCACTGTACTTGCCAGATATTCCTACAGCTCCTTTAATGTTGCTGTAGGCCTCTTGGCAGCTTCCATGGCCAATTTTCTTCTAATCTTTTCATCAATTTTGCAGGGAAAGTCCAGTTCTTGGTAATGTCACTGTTGTGCCATATTTTTTCCACTTGATTATGACTGTCTTCACTGTGTTCCATGGTATATCTAATGCCTTGGAAATTCTTTTGTACCCTTCTCCTGACTGATTCCTTTTAACAATGAGATCCCTCTGATGCTTTGGAATCTCTCTGCGGACTATGGCTTCTGCTGTAGGATGTGACTAAGAAAATGTCAGGAAAGACCTACTAGTACAGCTGATCTTTATTTGGGTTTTCTCAGAGGCACTTTAAATGATGGCAGGGGTGTACTGACTCCTACTTAACATGAGTTTGAATGTGATTGTTTACTGTTGAACACAGCTACATCTCAAGTTACAAGAGGGTGTACACACAGATGCAGCCATATTATTTCAGTTTTTTATTTTAACTTCTCTCCACCTAAAATATTTCAGTTTGTTGTTCAACTGAGTTGTACAGTTCATGGGTCTCATTAAAGCAAAGCAAAGCGTGCTGCTTATATACCGCCCCGTAGCGCTTCAAGCACTCTCTGGGCGGTTTACAATTTAATTATGCAGGCTACACATTGCCCCCCCCCCCAGCGAGCTGGGTACTCATTTTACCGACCTCGGAAGGATAGAAGGCTGAGTCAACCTTGAGCCGGTTACCTGGGATTTGAACCCCAGGTTGTGAGCACAGTTTTAGCTGCAGTACAGCGATTTAACCACTGCGCCACGAGGTGGGAAAAATTCTGAAATGATTTATCTTTGTCTCATTTTTTTTATATCACAGACACTTGACATTTTAACGGGTGTGTAAACTTTTTATAGCGACTGTATCTATAAATAAGTATTGTTCAGCATTCTACTTTGATATTGTGCCTACTTTTTTTTAACATACATCCAACATTTCTTCTAGTACTTTGGGAAGAATCATCAAAGTGACACAGGAAGTGATTGACTACAGAGCTTGGATTAAGAAGAAATGGGGAAGCAAAATTAACATACCATCTGATCTAGGTGTGTAAAGAAGGTGGTATTAGAACTCCACTTTAGATTTTTAACAGAGCTTATAGTGAATTCTTATTTTTCTAATGTTGTGATTTTTACATTGGAAATGCATCAAAGCACACTTTAGGCTGCTGATACATTTTTGTCAGCTGTTCAGAACTCCAGTCTTGAGAGGTGTAAGTGGTATTCAGAGATAGAGTAGTGGCCTTCACTATGGTTTCTTATTTTAGACATACCCAACAGCACAAACTGCCATTTCTGATTCTAGTTTAACCAGTCACAGACAATGATTCGATAAGACATAACAACAAATCAAGCCTTGAAAGTAAGTAGTTACAAGTAATAGTCACCTGTAGCAGGTACTTGTTGTAAGGAGGTTACAACAAAATTATATTTCAAAAGTTATATGACAAAGTTTCTTTTCAGTGCAACAATATTTTCTAGTTATTTTTAAACATATTTGCAAGTTTTACGTTATTTTGTTATTCTAAGTCGTTTTTTAATTGAATTTCCAAGTTGCAGTATCAGTGCTAGCCAGAGAGGGGGATAAGAGAGTATTTCCATATAATTTTCTGGACTACTTGAAAGAACACCCCAGTGCATTAATGCCCAATGGAACAAGTTACTGGCTGTTAACAATCATTGGTTCTGGCTGCCTTAGAGTGGTGAATGATTCAGTTTCTTTTCTAAAACTAATGTTTTTCATTGTGGGCTCCATGCATTCACACTGATTGGTGCCACTTGTGCAGACCTGCCCCTTTCAGAATTCTCCAGACTGAGAATTTTTGATTGTTGGTCCCCTTTTCCCTCTTTAATGCACACTAAACTTTCCCTTCTCTGTTTTGCTTTGTACACCACAATAGTCACAGCCTTAACAAACTTCAGTTTTGAAATAAAAAGGCAATTGTTTTTCATTGCATACAGTTTGTTATTCCTCACTTGTATTTATGTGTTTCCAGAAAAAAAACATTGTTATTAGCATGTATTTCTCTTGGGTCTTACAACCTCTGAAGTTTTCTTTGGAGTGTCAGGGAAATTTTTCATCTGCAAAGGCCACAGCAAATGTCTTTTTTGCTTTGGCAAGTGTTTACCAGCACTGCTACTGGTAAAATTTGTTTGGGTTTTTCTACCCAAGCACATAAAATTAAGAGAAAGAGGAGCTCATAGTTAAAATCTTAACTTTTTGAGAATACATTCTCCATCACCATGTCAGTGATGCCTTTAACAATATTTTATCTCGCGTAGAGCTAATACCGTATTTGCCGTCGTACAAGATGACATTTTGGCCCTGAAAAACAGGCCTCCAAGTGGGGGGGGTCATCTTGTACGCCGGGTGCATGCCTAGCAAACCCTCCTTCTCTCCCAGCAAAGTCACTTACCTGGTAGTAAGACCCAGTAGAGCCCCACTCCTAGCCTGGGAACAGCCTGACTCTAGTGCCGAACAGCTGACTGTCGGAACAGCAGAGAGGCGGCAGCCATTTTGAGATGCAACCACATGGCTGCTGCCTCTCCAAAATGGCTGCCGCCTCTCCAAAATGGCTGCCGCCTCCGAAAAGGAATCAAAAGGAACTCTCCCCATGATGCAGCCAAAGCAGAATCACGCATGCGGAAGAGGGGGTAGTCTTATACAGCAAGTATATAACAAACTCTACATTCTGAGTGGAAATGTTGGGGGGCCGTCTTATACTCCCAGTCACCTTATACACCGGCAAATACGGTATATCAGTCACCTGAACTCCTCAAGGTCCTCTCTTCAGTCCCCTCTGTCATGGCTGTCACCTCTGCATTACAGTTGGGCTTGACTCAGCAAGCCTCCACCTCGTTTCAACTTTGGCTTTGGCTTGGTGGGGAAAGGCTGTCTTGACATTAACAGCATTGACTCTGAAAGAAAAGGTAGTCACTTCTGAAGAGGGACCATACTCACAACCCACCCACAAAAAGATGTTGACACTAGTGGGGTTTTTTTTCTATCACTCAACACCGATAGAGAAGATTGTCCATACACTTCATGTACAAAACGCCTTGACCTTCTGGGTACAAAGGACAGGTGGCATAGTATAAATGTGAGAAAGAGAAAGCTGCCTCTGCCCAGAGATTTGCTTAAATAGTTTAATAAAGCTATTACTTTGGATTAGTTGGATAACTGAGAAGCTATTCCACTAGGGCTGTGACCACTTCAGCATCGTCCAGAACAGAGATCCATACGACTAGCCTTTGGCTTTTTCACTTACTGGTACACAACACTTACCACCTGGCTCATCTACTTCTATAACTTCTCTTTTGGTCATTCAAAATTTATAAACTGAGGGAAAACAGGTATTAAAGAAGCATTATTGGTTGGGGAGAGGCAACTGTCAAAAACTGTCATCCTGAGGATTCTGAAAGGAATAGTTCTGTTTGGGCACAACCTTTCATTTAGAATGTGTAGAATGCTACTTGAGGAACAAATGTTACAAAAGCAACTTAGTGTATTTTTCAATGTCTGCAGGAGATCATAGTTAAACACCTTTAACTGTAGTTGTAAGTGATTTCTGAATTGAGCTTAGTAATCACAACAGCTGAATGTCTGAGTCATATGCAGTAGAACTGACATAATTGTGTAATGTTGTTTACCTAAAACTGAAGGGTTGGTGAATTTTAAATGTGAAAAGGGATGCATTGGTATACAAAACTGACAAATGTATATCCTAACAGATAATCAAATAAAAGAGAGAGAAACAGTATCTCCATGCAGCAGCATCCAGAACAGAGATGCTGACCCATTGTTCAACCAAACGTTGACCTTGTCGCTTACTGGTACACAACACTTATCATCAGGTTCATCTGCTTCTTCTGTATCCTCTCTTTCTGGCAGCGATATTGTAAGTCCCATTTCTTTCTCCTTCCAAGTGTTGTTGATATTTTTGAAACTAAATTTTAATTTTTTTTCTGTTACCTGACTTATTATTTAAAGTGCTGTGTCTCTAGATAATTAAGTACTTACGTATGCTTAGTCATAAGGCAATAGAATTTAAAATCTTAATATCATTGGGGAAAAAAAATCAGCTAATTGTCTAAAAATGTAACTAATAATGCTCAAGATATGGTATGGTATAGTGGATAGGGTGACAGACTGGGAATCAAGAGACTTGAGTTTGAATCCACACTCAGCCATGAGAATTCGCTGGAGTGGTGGAATTGGTAAAGCAATTATGTGCCATCAAGTGAGTTCTGACTTACGGCAACTCTTTCAGAGTTTTCCAGGTAGAGAATACTCTAGTGGTTTACTATTCCCTTCTTCTGGAGGTGCCTAGAGACTATGCAGCTTGTCTGGTCTGGTCTGGCTCTACTCATAGGAGGCACAGTGAGGAATCCAACTCACAGTCCTTGGCTCCACAGCCGGATACCTAAATCACTGAGTGGTAAATATTTTTTATTTGTGATACCACTCATCTTAAATATTTCACTCACCTTGAAAGTACTGTTTGGATTGGTATAAGTTGGTTCTGGCTTGATGGCACATAACAACAACAATGCTTAAATCACATATGAATAGAACATGGCTTGTGGGTCATGTGATGTCCTAGTTCACACAGACCACGATGTCAAATGTTGACAGAAAACCAGAACAGTCCTTTCAATTCAAGTATTATCTGCTCATATTAAAATATTTTTCCCATTTTTCATTGAGTTTCAGTGTTCTGTAGCAGCTTTAGGGTAGGAGACTGACCCTAGGATACACTGAAGTCACCACTCCTAACCTAAGGAAAGAGCTAATTTTATTAATTATTTTTAAATAATTGCTGCCTTTCTTATGCTGCCATTTTAGGCTCATGTTTATATTTTGGCCAAAAAGGCAATCAGCTTTCAAAACCATAAGTTTGAAGAAGGGAAAGCCATTAAATAGAATGAAGGATGATCTTTTTCTCTTGAAGGTGGGGACAGGGACATCCACAAGTATGTAAGCCCTGCCCCAAAACAGTGATACACTCCACTAGTGGCCTGGACCATCACATGTTGGGTGTAATGGTCTGAAAAGAGCAGCGTAACCACATGCAGTGAACATAGTTCCATTATTGTTTTTGCAGACTGCCACACTCAGCACTTAAATGATCCAGCACACTAGATGAGTGCATTAGCTTTCACAGGCAAGCTGATATATGTGTCTACATCTCATTTTCAGCCCTGTTCATGGTCAGGGGAACTCTTCAGTAGGGCTTCGCTTAATCCAGGCTATTGCTTCAGTTGAAAGAACACATGTGTGAACTGAGGAAATGAAAGTGACAGAAATGCCATGGTTAAGGCTAGTGAGCTCCATCTCAATTAATTAAGGCTGTCTCATATTGTTTCAGGCGAGGAAATTGGAAGGTACAGCTTGTGCCTGAACGGACATATGCCATGAGCAAGGACAATAATGTGGAATGTAACAAATTGTGCCTCCCTACCATATTCTCTATCCACCCGCACTTTGCCTCTTTCCCATTTGATGGCATGGGACCCTCTTTTCCTCCTTTTTATTGTCATTATGTTAGTTTGTACATACCGTATTTTTCTCTCCATGAGACGCACAGCTCCATAAGACGCACCTCATTTTTAGGGGAGGAAAACAGAAAAAAATATTCTGGCAATTTCAGCCTGCTGAGCCCGTGGGGATGGAGCCTGGGGGAGCCTCTGAAGGGTTCTGGAAGGCAGTCTCAGACCCTTTGGAGGCTCCTCCTGCCTCCCCTGTGAGGCCAGTGGGGGTGAAATCGCCAGTTTCCAGGACCCTTCTGAGGCTTTCTAAGCCCCAGAAGGGTCCTGGAAGGTTGCAATTTCACCCCTGCTGGCCCCATGGGGGGGTGGAGCCTCCGAAGGGTCCTGGAAGGCACTCTCAGACCTTTCCGAGGCTCCCCCCACCATCCCCCACTGGGCCCTGGGGAGTGCTGTTTTACAGTATTTGCTCCATAAGATGCAGACACTTCCCCCCCATTTTTTGGGGGGGAGGGAAGTGCATCTTATAGAGCGAAAAATACCATAAATCTATCTACAGGAAGTTTGAGTTTTTTATATTGGATGTGGGACTACAGTACAGGAAATTATCAACTGTATCTCATTTTCTACCACATTAAGATTTCCACTATTATGCACATTGCAAAGTATCTGACCTTGGCATGCTTGATTTGAGATTGGATGTTTTGGGACATGAGAAAAATACTCATCCATTACTACCTTAAGAGTTCCACCAGCAGTATGCTGTGAGGCCATTCTGCACTTCCTATGGAACTTCAAAATGCTTGATGGGAATGAAATAGGTTAGATGCTCTGATGCTGCTGTTGAAAAGAAGTGAGAAATTGAAAGGATTGAACACTTTCTTCCAGAACATCACTTCTTTGATTCAGATTGAACCCGTCACAAAGCTTGTAAATTCAGTTGTCTGTTGAATAATTTCATGAAAGTCCATGAGAATGCAATGTATTTATTTATTCATTTGATTGATTGATTGATTTCTATATTGCCCATCTGGCTACCCAGGGCGTTCTGGGTGGTTTAAACAGTACAATAAAACAAAAATATAAAGGCAAAACAGTACAATAGTAGGACAGTAATATTAAATAGTCAATACAATATAGAGAAATAAAAATAATATCAATAGGACATTGCAGTAAAACAATGAAAGCATGGCGTGGGGTTGAACATTAGTGATTATCTGGTTTAAGCGCTCTTGTATTGGGATATTCCGGAGGAAGGCCTGTCTAAATAACAGTGTTTTTAGTGATCACTTTAAAATTCCCAATGAAGGTGCCAGGCAGATTTTGAGCAGGAGATCATTCCACAGTTGTGGGGCTACTGCCAAGAAGACCCGGTTTCTGGCCGCTGTTTTCCGAGTCTCTCAGGATCAAAACTCTCAACCACCAAGCCTGGGAAGATCTTACAAGACAGGCATATCCAGTCGGAAGGAGGCATTCTGTCAGATAATGAGGTCCCAAATTGTTTAAGGCTTTGTATGTTAACACCATTACCTTGAAGCTGGCATGGAAATGAACATATAGCCAGTGCAGGGCAGCCAGGGTGGGAGAGATATGTTGATGTCTTCTCACCCTACTCAGTAATCTGCCAGCTGAGTTCTGGACCTACTGAAGTCTCCATAACAACGCCAAGAGCAGCCCCACGTAGAGAGCATTACAGTAGCCTAATCTTGAGACTAGCAGTGCATGGATGAGCGTTGTGAGGGACCCGGTGTCAAGGTAGGGACACAGCTGACCGATCGACCTTAGATGGAAATAGATGGTGCAGACCACAGACACGATCTGAGATTCCATTGGTAACAGTGGGTCCAAGAGTACACTCAGATTGCACACCTCATCCTTCATGGAAGGAATGCCCCCCCAAAAAAAGAAAGGGAAGCACCCAGACCGCAGACACTAGGGCCCCCCACCTGTTGGATTTCTGTCTTGTCCATGTTCATCCTCAGTATGTTATCCCTCATCCACCCCAGCATGGCGTCCAGGCAGTGCTCAAGGGACGGGACAGCATCCACTGCAGAAAGGTGGAAGGAGAGATAGATCTGGGTGTCATCTGCATATTGATGAAAAGCTCCAAAACTCCTGATTACTTCCCCAAGTGGCCTCATGTAGAAATTAAATAACATTGGAGAGATGATCGAACCCTGCGAGACTTCACAATTAAGAGTTCACGGAGTAGACAACATCTCCCCAAACTGCACTCTGTGAGGACAGTCCTCCAAGAAGGCGAAGCCAAACCTCCATCTCCCCAACCCGGAGTGCCTCCCCAGGAGCATACTGTGGTCGACAGTATCAAAGGCCATTGATAGTTTGAGGAGGACCAACAGACATTTTGCTCTTGTCGGCCTCCCTCAAAAGGTCATCTTGAAGGGTGACCAGTTCTGTCTCAATGCCATGATGCATCCTGAGCCTGGATTGGAATGGATTGAGGGCATTGGTTTCCTCCAGAAGTGCCTGAAGCTGATCGGCAACCACTCTCTCCATCAGCTTGCTTATAAGAGGGACATTGGCAGTGGGTCTATAGTTTGTCATCCACCCCAAGTTGATCTTTTTTTTTTTAATTGGTCTAACAAGTGTCTCGAGGGTAAGGGGCACCCTGCCCTCTAGGAAAGACCCATTGATAATGGCAGTAGCTCACTCTACTGTTATAGGTGTGGCCACTTTCAGCAACCAGACCGAGCAAGGGTCTAGTGAAAAAGTGGTGGCCCTACAGTGGTCAAGCACCCTGTTGACCTCAACTGATGTCACAGGCTGAAATGGTATCCGCTTCTCCAGGGAAGGCGAAGCAGTGGATGTTTTGGCTCAGTCTACTGGTAAAGAGGAGAAATCCAGGCCCTGGCGGATGGTCTCCACTTTGTTTTAAAAGAAGGCCCCAAATTGGTCACAAGAGATACTACTGGGAGGCCAGTAGTATAGATGGCAAGAGGCTCTAGGCTAAAAATGCACAGTAATAAAACACTTTATTCCTGATCAAAATCAGTATGTTTGTCACCCCGGCATTACCAAAATACATAAGATGAGTGGATATTTTCAAAAACTGATTTATCATTTCCTGTTAGCATGGCACCATCTACTACAGTCATGCTACACAATCAGGTTGGAAGCACCATATCTCATTTCATTAGAAGTAGAACCACAGTCATCATTATATGCCATCAGGTCAGTTCTGACTTATGGCGACCCTGTTCAGGATTTTTCAGGTAGAGAATACAGTAGGACCTACAGATCTAGATTTATTTTCTTTTAATATTTTTAATATGTTCAGACCATGTACAAGTAAAACCATGAATACTGATCCCACACATATGGGGATCCTATTTTACTCAGATGTGGTTTACCATTCCCTTCTTCTTGGAACGCCCTGGGACTGTGCAGTTTGGGCATACAGTATTTCTGATTGGCAGACCATGGTGTGTTAATCAGGTAGTATGATTTCTGGAGCAGTCCAGCATGTTCTCATATGGGAGAAGCCCTTGTAGGTAGTGGGAGACAGCCTTGGATATTTTGTGGTGGATTTTCTACCCAGTGGGCTACATCTCAAAGTGGAACTAATGTAATAATAATTGCATGCCATCAAGTCGATTCCAGTTTATGTCAACCACTTTCAGGGTTTTCTAGTCAGAAAATATATAGAAGTGGTTTACCATTCCCTTCTTCTGTGAGTGCACTTGGACTGTGCAGCTCGCCCAAGGCCACACAGGCTGACTCTGCTCATAGAAGGCACAGTGGGGAACTCCCAACCTCTGGCTCCACAGCCAGATACCCAAACTACGCAGCTAGCCAGCCTCTGTCCTACTAGCTATTTAATGTAGCATGATGTAACTCACAGAATGATTAGTAAGGATGAAAAGTTTCATAAGGGTATGGAACTAAAGTAGAGTAGAATATCTTTCCTGGTCCTAGGCACTCCATCCTCACAGGTGGATTTGATCCATAAAAACCACAGCAGAGTGAATATGTGAAGGGTACATTGTAAGCAAGCACAGTTTGTGACATAGCACAATACCATTTCTGGTTACAGGGCGCATCTGTTAAGGCATCAGCCTTTGCTTTCAATTTCCAGCCTTTATGGAGCGTGAGCCAACATGAGGTAGTTTTAATTCTACTTTTAAAACCCACAGTTGTTGTTTTTTAGAAAATAATTGATTTATATCTGAGTCTTTTTTCGAAGCATGTCTGCCTGTACAGGATTTTCAGATTCCCAGTGGTAACATAGATGAACTGTTCCCACTTGTTTGGAGAACACTTCAAATCTTAAGACTGACAGAAAACTAAGAGACAGTTTTGTCATATAATTCTATTTTTTTCATGCTCAAGGTATTGGAACAAAGTATTTGTGGGTGTATTTGCTTGGATGGTGGGGTTTTTTTCCTTTAAAAAATATTTTCAATTTCTCTCTTTTCTTTGTCACAAGGATTCAGATACTCCACCGTGCACAACTCCTAATGTGTACCACTTCAATTTGCAAGCACCATCTCAACTTACAGCTGGTTTACCACCAGCATTGCCTGTGTCAAGTGGTAAAACTCAATCTGTCCCTGCAAGAACATTGATTATGGCAACTAATAATCAGGTATGTCACCCTTAGAGAATTTGTCCAGTAGCTGTGGTTATGGAGCATAGCGCCACTTCCCTTATTTACTGTAGTTACTTGTATCCTCCCTGTTGGGCTAACTGTCTTCCAAAGGAGATTTCCTGTGACATAAAATATATATAATAATTCAATCACAACGCACAGTGTAAACGTATAAAAAGTCATTCAGATCCTTTCTGCAGGGCATGCCCTGTGAGGGACCAGACAGGAACAGGCATATAGTTTTATCCTTTGCCTTACTTCCTCTGGTCTGTAATCTTTCTCATGGGGCAATTAATGGTAGATGGACCAAGAGTGGAATGGATAGGGTGGGGAACCCATCTAGTGTAGAACCTGAAATCTCTGTCACGACTTCTTTGTCTCCCATAATCCCTCACACAGGAGTAATTTAGAGTAAATGTTACTGCAAATTAGTGCATTCTTCTGAACTGGTTTTTATTTTGGGAGCAATTTGTCTCAGTTTCTTTTTCTATTATTTCAAATACACAACCTTGGGAAAGCATGTTATGAGTCTATCCTTGCAGAATTGCCAAGAGGCAAAGTAGTAAAAAGATTTGTTCAAACTGTAATTTAGCTGACATTAATCTTAAACATTTCCTGCCTTTCCAGCAGCACAATGGAATGAAGTTTACTGTGAAAGGGGCTCATAATCAAGGCAATGGATACAATTCTGCCACTAACGGAGCCATGAGGCAGCCAGGTGGCAGCAGAGGGCATCACCAACATAACCGTAATATCTGGAGAAGAAAGAAGTATAGAGACAGTTTGCCTATTAGCCTTAGCAGATAATGGCCAACGTCATGGTGTCTACTTCAGTATGTGTGGCACTAGTCTGGAGGGACTTGAGACCAGCACCGAGCGCATCAGTTTGTGGATGTTGCCAAATACCTGCATCCAACCTTTGCATGTTTCTTTGTGTGGTGGTTGAGTCCATCTTAAAAGAAATAATTGTGCTTATCTGTGAAGCCTTATTAATGTGGAAGTTTGTCTTCTGCCTATCCATGATTACTACAGTGCCGAAACAGCTCTGGCAGGAGTATTGTGAGGACAATAAATGCTGTGGCACTTTGCTGTAGCTCTGTTTGTTCATTAGGGCTTGTTTTGTTCTGTCAGATGTAATGGATGGTTTGAATTTTACCTTTTGTTGTAACCAATCTTTGTGTGTTTGCCCACTGCCTTCCCATTTCTTTAAAGTTTTTTGTTGCCTTAGCTCATTTCAAACATAACCTTTGTGCAATGACTCAAAAATGTTTTAATTGTTTTTTCATATAAGTTATATTTAAGGGATGGAGGAGATGTGTCATTTTTTTCTTTTTCCCTATTTTTTGCATTTAAAAATCCTTTCCCAGGTTGCATTTTCTAAGTTGGGTTCAAGATCCTGGAAAATTGGGTGAGCTAAGTAATCAGCTTACCATACTGATAATTTTTGGATGCTTTGTAATTTGCAGTGCAACTGCTGATCTGGTTTAAATGTCTATAAAAAGTATTGAGCTATGAAGCCTTTTGACCCTTGCACTAGTTTGGTACGTAACAGTAATTCAACAAGTAGCTAATGTGTTCAGGTATAATCCAGTGCTCTTGCATGGTTCATATTTGTTTCAGTAGGTATCAGGCAGGAAAATTTGAAGCTTCACTTGATTCCTTAAACCTGGACACAGAGAAGACCACTGAAAAATCCCAGTCTTTTAGAGTGAAGATGGATGAATCTGACTTCCAAATTGCAAACTACACATTCTTTTCATCAGTCTTTTTTTAGCCTTTGATTGGTTGGGTCCAAAAATGTTGCTGAATTAAAGTATCCAACTTAAGGAATGTGGAGAAAGGAATGTATATTTGATTCTGTTGAGGAATCTGATTAGCAATGTCCATTCGTTCTGTTAAGAGCAACTACCTTAAAAGTACCTTCTGGCTTCTCTGTGCTTTTTAAACTATTAGTCTTGTTGTCTTGTAAAAGAGCACAGACCAGTGTTACATACATTGGGAACTGCATTCATCAGTGGAACTGGGAGAGGGCAATTCCTCCTCACTGCTGTCCCACTGTGTACTCTCAAGTGCTGCTCCAGAGGGTATGGAAACCCATCTGGAGAAACTTTGGAGATGGTATGAAGGGATGCAGAGGTGAGAAATGGAAAAGAAAGTTCTATTGCACTAACATTGGATATATGTTAGCGCAACACTGGATTTTAGGCCAATATCTGTGTGGCAGGGGGTTGATTTAAAGATGCATACAGCTATACTATGCAAGTGTGTATCACCATGGCAATCTCTGTTAACTTTTGTAAAGCAAGAAAATGTATATCTTGCTTAGCCCTGTTTTTAAAAACCATCATATTCTCATTGTTACTGGCTGCCATCTTTTCATATTTTCTTTTTTGTGAAAAAGGAGCATTCTTGATCTCCAGAGCACTGTAAGTATTTTTGCTTGAAGAAGGAGCTTAGAAAGAAACCTTCTACCATGATATCTTAATTATATGCAGAAATGAATATTTCTTAAACTGATACGTGAGTGTTTGACATGGAATGATTCTTCTAATAATAAGCTTTAATATCTGCAGGCATGCCTTGGAAGCTGGTCTGGCATATATTAGGGACAATTGTCATAATTAATGCAAGTCCTTTGGATAGTGAGCAGAGAGTGCAACATTCCAAATAGATTAGCACACTTTTTGTCTGCCGTTCTTCTTGCTCCAGACTGAACCAGAAAAGAATCTTTCTGAATTCTCTACTTATTAGTAATGAATATTCACATTAGTATTGATTGTAAGCTATTCAGGAAGGCAGGCATAAAGTGTATGAGTAACTATACTAGTGGAAGATCACCAAGGGTAAGATTAACATGAGTAAGGCAGCGGATCTTTAAATCCAAATTGTGACTATTGGACTGCCTGCCAATGGGAGATAAACAATCAGTGCTCCATATAGTTAGTCATACACTATGTTCATACACTACATGATACTGATTCTTCTGGGGAGAGCTCCTAAATATTGGGGCTGAGATCCTGAAACCATACTTTTAGTTTCTTAACCCCATTTTTTCTCCTGGAGGTTGGGTTTCCCCACCTCCAGTTAGCATTTGAAGAATAAGGGATTTCAACCAAAAGGAAAACTGGTGATGTGCCTCCATTTTCTGTGTACAAGCAGAAGTGCACATAGTTCTTCACATTCTGGCCCTGTTATTATAACTTAAATCCAAATAAATGACAATTTTTATAACCGGTGAGTAAACAACAATTGGATTTTGAATTGCCAAAATCTCAGCCCTGCTTGACATTGGATGTATATATTTGCTTTCACCATTTTTTAAATCTGAAGGGGTTTTAAGAGATGCTGGTACAATAAGGCATTTAAACTTGAATAAACCAGTATTCAAGGGCTGATAATAGACCTATACTCACTCTTACATGCTAGCAATATTGACTGTGAACCTATGGAAACTTCAGTGTCCTAAATAGTGTCAATTGAAAAGGAGGATAGGCTTAAGAGAAGGAGATATCATGTTCCATTTCAGTCACGGTAAACCAATAAATTGCACTGGCTACCACTCTGGTTATGTTTTATGCCGCTGTGGATAGCTGATTAAAATATCATGTTATTCTTTTTGTGTGTATAACAATGTGGGAAGCTAAAATACATATTTTTATGTGAAGTTTTGTATTCTTTGATTTTTAATAAATTTTGAAGGCCAGATATTTCTGTGGTGCAACTTTTTTAATCCCTCTATGTGACACTTAACACACATGGTATTATCATAGTATTATTTTGTGGTTAAACGAAAACCATTCATGAATATTCCAGTGTTCAGGAATGGTTACCCTTTAGAAGCTTGCAGTGAACAGAAATCAATAATGGTTTATCTGTGGTTAATTGTTCCTAGCATTTGGTATACAGTGGACCCTCTACTTACGGAATTAATCTGTATTGGAATGGTGGCTGCAGGTCGAAAAGTCTGTAGGTCGAGTCTCCATTGACCTACAATGCATTGAAAACCGATTAATCTGTAACCGGCTGTTTTTGTTCCATTTTGGTTTTTTTCTGGTCTGAAAGTCGATTCTTCGGCTGCAAGTCAAACCTAAATTTTGCAGCCAGAGAAGTCTGTAACTAGAAAAGTCTGTAAGTCGAGCTATCTATAAGTTGAGGGTCCACTGTATATAATACTTTTTAAACAGGAGGTTCCATCTAACTATTATGTCTAATAATTCTATAATTTACTTAACCTTGATAGGCAAAACATCTAGTCGTTAATATATCTAGTGGTAATGAAATCTAGCTTTTTGGTGCTTTATAAGAAACTGGCTGAAACTCCTGCAAAGTGTAATAGGTTGCAACTAGAATAGACCCACTGAATCACTGGGGATTTGGTGAGTCAACTCCCCTATAAGTTTCATTGATTTAGTGGGCCTACTCTAGGTGCAGCTTACTACACTAAGCAATAGTTCAGCTATTGTGTAAGTGTATCTATAAGTGTAACATTTATCCTTATATTTCTATTGAAGGACTTCATTGGATAATTGACTCCAGTCTGAGACAATGCTCATTATTGGCCAAAATCCTATTGGATATATATGCCTACAAAAAGCAAACAGTGTACAGTGGTGCCTTGCTTAACGACGATAATCCGTTCCAGGAAAATCACTGTTAAGTGAAAACATCGTAAGGCGAAATTAAAAACCCCATTGAAACGCATTGAAACCTGTTCAATGCATTCCAATGGGGTAAAAACTCACCGTCCAGCGAAGATCCTCCATATGGCGGCCATTTTTGCTGCCTGTATAGCGAGGAATCCGTCCCTAAGCACAGCGGGGAGCCATTTTAAGCATCCAATGGCCATTTTGAAAACCCAACGATCAGCTGTTTTTGATCGTCGTAAAGCGAAAATTGGTTCCCGAAGCAGGGAACCGATCATTGCTAAGCGAAATTCCCCCATTTAGACCATCGTTTTGCGATTGCAATTGCAATCACAAAAAGATCGTCGTAAAGCAGATTCATCGTAATGTGGGACAATCGTTAAGCGAGGCACCACTGTAACTTGCAGTGGATTTTCACTGCCAATGTCAAAATCCCATTTCTTAGCATAGTAAATTACATTAGAATAGGCTTACTGAATCAAAGAGGTTCTTCATCATGGTCTCTGAATGCAGACTAATGTGTTTAATCCACGCTTGTGCAGAGGTCTCCGAAATATTCTAAAGCTTTATGCTACGTTCATCAAAGACCGACCTCCTTAGGTCACAAGGTTCGCCTTTGCAATTATCTCAGTGCTTTTTTGCCACCACTGCATGAGGTATCTCCTCTGTTGAGCTGCTGCGTTCATCCATTCTGCTTCTAAAAGGAACATAAAAAATATTTTCAATCACTTCAGTATCTTCAATTTAATTGCTTCAGTATCTTCAATTTGACATAGTCAGGAAATCGTAGGAGACTCCACATTAATTGGACCGTTTCCCCTTTGCCCACCATTTATGGCACCCCTTCCCCCCTTCAAAATGTGCACTTTGTGCTTAAGTAAAATCACACTCACAGAGGGCCATTACATCTGCCTTTTCTGTTTGGGAGAATCCCATCAAACTTCTTCATGTCAGCCTTGCAAAAACTTTACCAGGCAGGCCCTTAAGTTGAGACAACAGAGCCTTAGGTCCTTTTGGGAACAATCTCTCCAACCTTCTCGGACTATGGAATCACAACCTCCAAGACAATCTCCAGTATCGCCTACTGTCTTTCCGTCTAAACCAGTGGTCAGGGAACAGAGGTAAATTACCCCAAATGTCGTAAAAATGAAAATCCTAGGGGTAATGAGGACGCAACCCTAACCCCCTTACCTCCTCCTCCTCTTCTACCCCGAGGGAGGGGTCCCCGGCTGCCCTATTGCCCCCTTAACACCCCCTTCTCCAGCCTGGCTGCAGTCAAGCCACAGCAGATGGTGGCCGGCGACAGGCCCTGGCCAGCAGTGTACAGCAGCCAAAGTGGCAGCGACAGCCATGGTGAAGGGCAAGGCCGGGGTGAGTGGCCGGAGTACCCGAGCCAGGAGGAGCCTCTCCTTCCAGTGCCCAGAGAGGTGGATCGTGGTGGAGGGGGGCGGGCATGGCCATGATGGCGGCCCGGGCCAGGCTCAGCTTCCCGGCACTGGAATGACGCCAATACCCCACACCCTGCTCCTGGAGGAGCCTGTCAGGTGGCAGCAGCACTCGGCCGGCCGCGTGGCTTCTTTCAGCGGTGCCTCTGTGCTGGCCAGCCGGGCCTGGCGGAGCCTCTTGCCCTCCATGCAGCAGCTGTCGCAGCGCTTCGACAGTGAGGCCCGCAGGAGCCCTGACACCAAAGCCTGATGTGGCCACCCTGGTGAGCAGTCGCTGGTGTTGGTGGCAGAGCAACAGGTGGTCCCCACCAGGCAAGCCACATGCTGCTCTTTAACGGCTGCCCAGGAGCCGCCCACCGGCAGAGAAAGGGAGCCGCCCCCACGGGGCCAAGGACTGAGTGCAATCAGGGCGGCGAGGCTTCAGTGGCGACACTCAACTGGCTACGTGTGACTGAGATCCTTTCAAATCAAGAGGGTAATGTTGGCGTATATAAATTTTTTAGGGGGTAAAAGGTAAAAGAAGTTCCCTGACCCCTGATCTAAGTGATGCATGCTTTCATATTACAATCTGTCAAGATGATCGCAAATTTCTCGGGTTCACAGTAGGAGATCACACTTACAAATTCAAGGCTCTCCCCTTCGGGCTTTACAGTGGAGTTTTTATGAAATTCATGGCACCCATAGCAGCCCATTTATGTACCCTGGGAATCTCAATCTCCCCCTATATAGATGACTGGCTCGTAGTCCCCCCCCCCCATCTCGTTCTCAGGCTCTAAGGGACATTCAGACGGTCCTCTCCTTGCAGATCTGGGTTTAAAGATCAACAGAGAAAAATCAACTCTCATTCCCACTCAGCACATCATGTATATAGGCACTTTCCTCGATTCTACCAAAGGAAGATTTTTCCTCCCTCAGGAAAGGGCTCTTAAACTTCACGCCCTCATCAACCATTTCTGTTGCCACCACAGTGTCACCACACATCCCGCTCAGCGCCTACTAGGCCTCATGGTGTCTACGATTTCCACTATTTCACACACCAGGCTCAAAATGCGTTCCCTCTAATCCTGGTATCTTACCTTTTTCGATCCAATGACAGAATCACCATCAAAAGTCTCCAGGTTACTCCCGAGCTCTCTGCTCAGCTTATTTGGTGGGACAACCCTTACAATCTCTTCATAGGGTGACCATTTGCTCCCCTGCAACCCATCTCTACAAATTACAACAGACGCAAGCACTACTGGATGATGGGGTGCACACTGCAACAGTCTTCATTTCCACGCTACTTGGTCTCGCACAGAAGATACCTTACATATAAACAATCTCAAACTTTTGGCCACCTTCAAGGCTTTCAAAACTTTTGAACCTCTTGTCCGTGGAAACGTTGTTCAAGTGACAACAGACAACACAACTGCCTTATTTTATGTCAAACAAGGAGAGACGGACTATCTGCCGCTCCTTTATCTCACAGTGCAGTTTTGGGAATGGTGTCTCCAACACCACATCTATCCCATGGCAGTACACATTGCCACACAGGACAATATAGTAGCAGACAAACTGAGCAGGTTGCATACCCAGATGCTAGAATTGTCCCTGGACCAATCAGTGTTTCTTCACCTCTGCAAGTGTTGGGGTCAACCTTATATTGACATGTTCGCCACACATCACAATACCAAATGCGACCTATTCTTCCCAAGAGCAGGCATAGGACAGGGATCACTGGGAGATGCACTCATGGCAGACTGGACTACTCATCTAATATACCTATTCCCTCCCATTCCCATCCTCCTGAGGACAATTGCCAAAATCAGAAATGACCCACACTAACGCTATTCTAATTGCTCCATGGTGGCCATGGCAACTGTGGTTCACCATGCTACGCTCCATCACTAGCGATTACATCCAACTGCCCCTCCCACACATCCTGACTCAACATCAGGGCAGAACCTACCATCCAGATCTACACACTCTCCACCTCAAAGCATGGAGGATCCTCCCTCAGTAAAGGGTCCTCTTGATCATGCTCGGAAACCTTCTACAGTCAAACTTTACTCACACAAATGGGCTGCCTTCATCAAATTTGCTCACCAACATAATTTTCTTACCAGACCAACAAATCTAAAAACTGTCCTACAATTTCTTTCTTATTTATTTGACAACTATCTCCTTCGACCCTCGAGGTCTATTTGTCAGCCATTGTAGCATATCAACGACAAGATTCAGATGCTGTGATGATTTTCAGGCATCTTAAGTTAAAAGGTTTCCTAAGAGGTGTTGCCAATATCTGCCCATCGGCACCCCCACCTCCTCCACAATGGTCTCTATCCCTTGTACTACACTGGCTTTCTCGTCATCCCTTCGAACCTCTGGCTACCACTTCAGAATATCTCCTTCCTCTCAAAACTCTCTTCCTTGTCACCATTACATCTGCCCACAGGGCCTCTGAGCTCGCAGCCTTAAGAGTGGATCCACCATTTCTCCAATTTCATCCAGACAAGGTCACTCTTTTTCCAGACATCTCCTTCCTACCAAAGGTTGCCTCCTATTTCCACCTCTCCCAACCAGTAATTCTGCCTACCTTTTTTCCATCACCTGTAACTGAATTAGAAAAATCTCTACATACATTGGACACCAGAAGGGCCCTTGCCTTTTATACTTCAAGGACTGCTCCTTTCCAGAAATCAAAAAGACTGTTCATATAACCACATCCCCCTCATAGGGGTTCTCATGTCTCCTCGCAAACAATCTCCCGCTGGATCGTCGCTACTATAAAGCTGGCATATCAGCTCGCCAAGCAGCCTCTACCTGAAACTATCAGGGCTCATTCGGCTAGAGCTACAGCTACTTCCATAGCATTTCTTTGCGGGGTCCCTCTCCCGGAGATTTGCAAAGTTGCCACATGGGCAACAACTGCATTTGCCTCCCACTACAGACTAGATTTAAGAGCCAAAAAAAGATGTTTCATTCGGGAGAGCTGTCCTTTCTTCAGTCCTTCTGTGACGTCCCTCCACCTATAGGGTAAGTTGGTTAGTCACCCATTAGTGTGCATTCACAGAGACCACGACAAAGAAAGAGAGGTTACTTACCTGTAACTTTGGTTCTTTGAGTAGTCATCTGTGAATTCACACTTCCCGCCCGTCCTCCCCTCTGTCCATCATTCCTGTATCTTCTGATGAAGCAGCGGGCTGTTCTTAGGAATTGAGGTAATTGCGAGGGTGGGCAGACCTCGTGACCTAAGGAGGGGTGGTCCTTGATGAACACAGCATAAACCTTTAGAATATTCCGGAGACCTCTGCGCAAGCACAGATTAAACCCATTAGTGTGAATTCACAGATGATCACTCAAAGAATCAGAGTTACAGGTAAGTAACCTCTCTATTTGCTGTCAACTCCTCTGTAAGTTCCATTGATTCAGAAGAGCTTCCTTTAATTGACTTACTTCAGCACTTGGGTTTTCAGGCATGTAGATTGGCATGCACTCAAAAATCCAGGTAAGGTCTCATTAATTTCCTAGTGAGATGTTGCTCTGAGTTATGCAATTTGCTTTCCCCAGGTGTAAGTGTGCACTAAGATTTTGGCCATTGTGTTATGTCATAGGTCCTGCAGGCACTACATAATCTCTAGGGAGTTTTGTTTCTTTTTATTTGGTTTTTTAATTTTCTGAGCATTAATACCTCACATCTATGGTTAAAATTAGAGATGAGCACAAACTATGGTTCAGATCAGTTTAGCATAATGCCTGTGCAGGTGTTCCACAGGCATTGTACATCCCCCTCTCCCACCTCCTCAGGTGATCCACACTTCCCGCCTCTCAGCATGACTGCCCACTCACTGATTACAATGGATTCTTCCCTCTCCCAGGGACCACCCACTCAGTTGAGTAGGCGGGCCAGGAAAGCTCGTAGCATTGCCTTTGAGCAGGCAGCTACTAGAGGAGGTGGAGGAAGGAAGCGCGTGCTGCAATTGGTGAGTGGACAGTCCCGCTGAGGAGGTGGGGAAGGAAAAACTCATTGCTGTAGTGACTCAATATGCTAAACAACAGGATTTCAGCCAGTAAATTCTTCAGTGTGGTCTTTGTGTACCACATATATGGATTCCGAGCCTGGGCAGAACTTCACAGGAACCATGCCTCCACTTTTTCAAGGACACAGAGCTTGCTATTTTTTCTCACTGCTTCTTCAGCCATCAAGTAGCAGTGGGAAGAACATTGTCATCAATCTTTTGTCAAAGCTTTTACTTTTATTTCTCCATCTCTCGCCTCTCTCCCCAACTATTGTGTAATTTGTTTTCCCTCTCTCAGAGCTCTTTTGCTGTTGGTTTTTTGTTTTGTTTTGCTTTGCTTTGTTGGTTTGCATCTTGGTGCAAAAGTTACTTACTTACTTACTTACTTACTTACTTACTTACTTACTTACTTACTTACTTACTTACTTACTTACTTACTTACTTACTTACTTACTTACTGTATAAGTATGCTGCCTTTCTTCTGAAGGATCCAAGGTGGCTTACAGTATTTAAAAGAAACAAAAGTTAAAACCCAAATGATAAATTATTACAATATTTAAAAAGCATTAAATAATTGTGCCTGAAAATGGATCAGCAGTCAGTAGAGCTGTTATAATAGGGAAGTTATATGTTCCCTGTAACCAGCCTCAATTACCAATCTTGTGGCATTTTAGACTCACTGGAGTTTCTGAACACTTTCCAAAGGTAGCCAAATGTAGAGTGCACTACAGTAATCCAGTAATTGTCACTCCACCCCCTGAGAGACCCAATTGCTGATTCTTGTGGCTCAGAGAGAGATTCTTGTGGTTGAAGCTTACTACTGCAGTTAACATTTCACTAAACAGAGTGAGAGAGACTGGTATTTGAAACCAGGAGCACACTTGCATGACTCTCTTCAAACCACTAGTATCAAGAAGGCCAATTCTGTGTTAGTGACAAAGGGCTTTTCTGAAACACGTGACATCACAGGCAGGGTACAGAAAATGAAAACTGCTGTACATTGTACAGTGGACCCTCTACTTACGGAATTAATCCGTATTGGAATGGTGGCTGCAGGTTGAAAAGTCTGTAGGTCGAGTCTCCATTGACCTACAATGCATTGAAAACTGATTAATCCCATAACCGGCTGTTTTTGTTCTATTTTTGTTCCATTTTGGTTTTTTTTCCTGGTCTGTAGGTCAATTCTCTGGCTGCAAGTCGAATCTAAATTTTGTGGCCAGAGAAGTCTGTAACTCAAAAAGTCTGTAAGTCGAGCCGTCTGTAAGTCGAGGGTCCACTGTATAGGTGCTGGAGCTTACCCTGCCTCCAAAACTCTAACAAGAATTCTGACTCATGACTCCAGACACAAACACCCAATGCAAAAGTGCTAGGAGGAACCAGGCACACAAGCACTGACAACTGCTCATACTTCTTTTGTTGATATTTTGTGCCACCAAATTGCCTCTGCCTTATGGTGACCCTATGAATGAGTGATCTCCAAAATGTTCCTTTAAGGAGTCAAATCATCTCATATTCAGTCTTCCTCTTTTCCTGCTGCCTTCAACCTTTCTCAGCATTATTGTCTTTTCCAGAGAATCTTGTTTTCTTATAATGTGCTCAAAGTAGCGCAATCTCAGTTTCAACATTTTTGCCTCCAAAGATAATTCAGGGTTGATTTGTTCTCTTCCTTAACATACAAACGTTTGCTCTGCACAATGGTTCAAGAAATACACGCAGTAGCCGCTACCTTTTGCTTATTACTTTTAACTACATATACTTTGTTTCTCCCCTTCCTGCCCATAGGTGCTTTTCCAGAGAATGATGTCCAAGACACTCCTAGGTGTGTATTCATGGATAAAGTTGCACACAGACACCCCACAACTGGGCTCAAAAGTTCATTGGGTCACAGAATTTCTCTACTATGCAATGGCCACATTTCCTCTGCATAAGTGCTGCTACTCCATAAGGGTTGTCACCCCATCTACAGCATCGTAGGATGGGGGTCTATTTACAAGGGTTTACAGAGTAGTCACATATCTAGCTAACACTCTTCCACATTTTGCTCATGGCTATCTGTGCTGCAAGGTCAGAAGGCCAGCAGTCGTAAGATCGAATCCACGCGATGGAGTGAGCTCTCATCACTTATCCCAGCTCCTGCCAACCTAGCAGTTCAAAAGCATGTGAATGTAAGTAGATAAATAGGTACCACCTCGGTGGGAAGGTAATGGCATTCTGTGTCTAGTCACACTGGCCATGTGACCACGGAAACTGTCTTTGGACAAACGCTGGCTCTATGTCTTGGAAACGGGGATGAGCATGGTGCCCTAGAGTCAGACACGACTGGACTAAATGTCAAGGGGAACCTTTACCTTTACCTATCATTTGACTTTCAATCTAGAACCAACATTAGTTTTGGCAAAGTACTGTTCACACTGTTTTAGTTACACAATATCTACACTCCTTATTTTATGTACAATTACTGAGTGTTACTGAGCCACAACAGTGAGAGCTGCACCCTTGAGTATGCATAGCAAAGCAGGACGCTGGAGCCTGTATCAAAAATTTCCATGAAGCTCATTGATAGTCCTGAACCCCTAATGTATGAAAAACTATGATATGTGGGTAAAACTATGATAAAGACCCGTAATTGTAGCAGCTAAGGATGCATGCTTTAAACTATTCCTTCAGAGATTATTTAAATTTACACATGAACGTTGACATTGGATAGCTTTTTTTATTACTATAGAGTGTTGCACAATTTATAATCAATTTGTTTCTGTGCACAATTCAGGGTGCTGGTTATTACCTATAAAACTCTTTATGGTTTAGGACCTCAATACTTGTTGGAACGCTTCTCCCATAAAACAGCTATCTGTCCCACCTGCTCTTCACAGTCCATGGTGCTAAGAATAGCTACACCCAAGGAGGCCAAAAGGCTAAGCAGAAGATATTGCACTTTCTCTGCGGTACCTCCATCTCTTTGGAATAAACTTCCAAGAAGTTCGATAGATGCCTTCAGGTTTTTAAGAAGCAGGTTTAAAACTATCTTTTAGAAGCAGTTTTTTATTAATATTAACCTGAGATTTTAAGCTGTTTAATTGACTATTTTTATTTAAGTCAGGTTGTTTCTATGTGGCATGGAGTTAATTATTATTTTATAAATTGTACATTTGCAGTACATTGTGTTTTATTTGATTGGATTCTCAATTGTAACCACTCAGAGAGTGTCATGCACTGTGGGGTGGTGTACAGGTTAACTAAAATAAAATAAAATGGACATATATGAAATATGGGTAAAATTAAAAACAAATTAAAATGTTAAAATAATTAGACTGCTTTTGAGCAAAAGCAGACTCCTTCAATAGCGTTTAAAGCCCATGGAAAGGGAAGCCAAAATACCTGTATACCTAGAAGCACAGAAACAGACTGGGATCAGACTTTTGGAAACATCTGAAATGAAAAACCAAGCTTGGACAAAATGTAAACTCAGACATATAGTTTGTTATAGCACACATGCCAAAAAGGTGTGAATAGGTATAAGAATAGAATATGGTGCTTTAAAATAAGAAGTAAAATGCCTCTTGTCAATGTCATCTGCAACATTCTGGATAATACTGATACAATTATTTCTTTCTGGGTTCTTTTCAACAATGTATAAAGCATTTGCTTCTGTTGACCTGCCTTATTACAGAAAGAGGGCACTCTTGCATTGATTTTCCTTTCTCATATAAAGGAAAAAACATACCATGCTCTCCTGGCTGCTAATTTACCATATATATATGCTTCTTTCTTCTTCTTTTTCTCCTTTCTTGTTTGTTTTACACTCTGAGTCTGAATCCACTCCAACCATTTTTTAAAAATTTATAATTTAATTTTTATATAATTTAAAAATGGTTGGAGTGGGTTCAGACTCAGAGTGTAAAACAAACAAGAAAGGAGAAAAAGAAGAAGAAAGAAGCAAATATATATGGTAAGTTAGCAGCCAGGAGAGCATGGTATGTTTACAAATATATATATATATCCACATACTTTACTCAACGCTTTAATTTACAAATATATATATTTGTAAACTAAAGCATTGAGTAAAGTATGTGGACGTATCCAGTGTGGTGCTATAGACAGAATAATGAAGTAGGCCTGGGTCCAAACTTTTGCTTGGCCAGAGCATGGAACTGGTATAACCCCTCCTTAAATATCTCCATTACCTTGGAAGCCCTATTAGGGTTGCTATAAATTCAGTTAAGACTTGACTGCGTGTAACAACCAGTGCATTTAACAGTGTAAGTCTGTTAAGGCCAGACATGCTGGGAGCCCACACAAGCCAGACAGCATATCTGACTCTCATGTGGAAATGGTGAGCACTGAAATAACCCCTGCTTCCCTGCAAAAGAACCAGCTTTAGCTGTGGAAGGGCAGCAGAGAAGTCAGCACTGGAAGTGTCTTGCTTTTAGATAAGTGGAAGCCTTTGACCTCCAGTCCCCAGACCCTCAAATGATTTGGTGGCTAGGGAGCAGAACTTGAACCTTCTTCCTGCAGAGGTCACCTTAGGGTCAAGGGAGACCAAGTTACCGCTTCCTACAAAAATTACGTACTTTGGGAAGGAATTGAGAGCTCACTATTAGTGAGAATGCTTTAATCTCTGGGATTCAATTTAGGTTATTCTCTCCCTCTCCCAACCCCCTCTCCCCCCCTCTCTCTCACACACACCCTCCCCCAATTTCAACACATCCTTCACTTTAATCAGAATAGCCATGGTGGCTTGTGGTTGAAGTTAATGTTCCAGGGAGAGTGTTATGCTGGTTTCAGAAATACTCCTAATGATAACATGTCAGATTTTTTAAAGGCCAGAAACCATTACAGTACTTCCTGCTTGTTGGTCTCAAAGTCCCTTAACAACGCAAAATGCAATTTGGGTGTTCGAGATCCTTATTATGTCAGCATGCAGTCGACATGATTATTCCTTTGTTTTATATCAGGCACCCTTGTGAACGCAGCAGCATGGTGCTGACAGGAAGTTTTTCTAATAGGGAGCAGCCTTTTCTTCCTGAGCATGAAGGAAACTGAAATCTATTTTTGCTTCAGATATACAGCTGAAGACTTGGCTGCTTGTTTCAAACCTATATGAAATGCATCTCTGCCTCCTCTTGGTCATGACCTGTCACGTAATGAACCATGTAGTGCTCTGAAGAGTTGGATAAAGATTTGGGTTCAATGAAGTTCGGAACCCCTCCCATATTTTCCTACCCCTATCGCATGCCCAAGAAAACTCTTCCTGAGGCTCACACTATACCCAAGGTTTTGTTTTATGTTGTTTGTTTGTTTATTGCCTTTCTCCCCATAATCATTAAAACATTAAAAAAAATTAAAACATCCTGAAGTTTAATAAGTACAGAATTCCTGAGACTCTTACTGCTTAAAAGCATCCCTGAAAAGGAAATTCTTTACCTGATGATAGAAGGACAAGAGAGAGGGAGCCAATCTGGCTTCTCGGGGCAGCGCATTCCAAAGCCTGGGAGCAACCACTGAAAAGGCTCTCTCTCGTGCCCTCACCAAACAAACTTGGAACAGAGAGAAGGGCCTCACCAGGATATCATATGATACCATCATTCAGATAGCCTGGACCCAAGCCATATCGGGTTTTACAGGTAATTACCAGCACTTTGAAGTGGCCCAGTGAAGCTGTTGAAATAAGGCAGCAATATGCTCCCTCTAATCAACACCAGTTGGCAATTTGACTGCAGCATTTTGAACCAGCTGAAGTACTGAATACTCCTCAAAGGCAAATGCACCCCTGGCCAGTGCTGAAACCTTGTGCATCCAAGCTCAAGGTAGAATCTAGGAGCATACTCACACTGTGAATCTTAATCCCTATCCCCTGATTTGACTTTCAACCGACCAGGAGCACTTCAATCTTGTCTGGGTTAAATTTCAGTTAGCCCTCATCCAGTGCATTACTGACAACAGGCAGTGGTCGAGGAACAGAACAGCTTTCCTGGA
The DNA here is from genome assembly GCF_051106095.1 of Pogona vitticeps. Taxonomy (NCBI): domain Eukaryota; kingdom Metazoa; phylum Chordata; class Lepidosauria; order Squamata; family Agamidae; genus Pogona; species Pogona vitticeps. The sequence continues at coordinate 136,036,115 of NC_135786.1, read as the reverse complement.
ATCAGATGGAAAGGAGAGATAAAGGCATAATGATGGCACTAAACCCCAAAACTCTGGACAGTCTCTCCCAGCAGTTTCATTTGTGGTTGAATAACATGTGGGACTAGATTGAGCCCTGAGGACATTACAGACCAGTGGCCAGGGTTTCCGAGTTCACACTGCTTTCTGAGTTCATCCATCCAGGAGGGACTGGAGCCACTATAAAACAGTACCTCCAAGACCCATCCCAGAGAGGTTCCCAGAAGGATAGGATGTTTGATAGCATTGAAAGCCACTGAGCGGTCCAGCAGACCCAGCTATACATTCCCGTCTGTCCAGTTTCCAGCATAGGTCACCCACCAAGCAGGCTAAAGCTGTAAACAGGCCTGGAGCCAGACTGAAATGGATCTACATATTCCACTTCATCTCCTAGGCAGATCACCTAGGTATCAAATCCTGGTATCAGCTGACTTACATTTCACTGAACTAGCATTTAGCAACAGTACTTTCAACTCGGGGGGGGGGGTCTGCCTCCAAGGCTTTCCAGTCTATTTTATGGGCAACTAGCACTCTATTATCCACTCTCCTCCCATTATGCTTTAGATGTCTCCCAGATCCAATATTTGTTGTTCAGTCTCCATGTTGTATCATTTAAGTGATCTACTTTTATAGGGACGTGGTGGTGCTGTGGGTTAAACCGCAGAAGTCTCTGTGCTGCAAGGTCAGAAGACCTGCAGTCATAAGATTGAATCCACGTGACGGAGTGAGACCCCATCACTTGTCCCAGCTCCTGCCAACCTAACGGTTCAAAAGCATGCAAAATGCGAGTAGATAAATAGGTACCTCCATGCTGGGAAGGTAACGGCGTTCCGTGTCTAGTTGCGCTGGCCACGTGACCACGGAAGATTGTCTTCAGACAAATGCTAGCTCTATGGGTTGGAAATGGAGATGAGCACCGCCCCCTAGAGTCGAACACGACTGGACAAATTGTCAAGGGGAACCTTTACCTTTACTTACTTCTAGTTTTGAATGCCTATAGCTAGGTCAGGCCTTCAGGCCATCTGGAAGGCATGACAAGACGCCAAGAGAAGAGAAAAACAACCATGTCCTTGTACACCATCCAAAGAAAGGATGGGTGGTACTTTTATTAGACCACCAAAAAGTCACAAACTTAAGGTAGCTTCTGGCTCCACCAGAGTGTGCATCAGGCTGGCCATTACAGAGTCGGAGTGGTACAGAAAAAACAAAAATGCTCTATGCAAGCCAGTTTCTTTCTTTAAAGCATACTCCAAAATGAGGGCTGTAGAATCTGGTCAGAAATGGTAGGTCCCAGATTTCACCTCTGGCACTGCAGAGGCACTGTAGAATGTCCCAAACTTGTAAGACATAGAAGTACCAGTCACTAGGCGCCTCATGCACACACCCATGCCTTCTATTGAATGACATGTTTTCTTTTTGGCTGGGAGACAGACGCACAAAGAAAAGTGACAAACTTCATAGTAGGAATAAATTTTAGTTTATACATGGTGAGCCATCTACAGCCAAACTAAAAGTAAAGGACCATGTGTTTTGGTATAAGGCATGTGTGTGGTGGGATGAGGATTTTGGAACATCTGTATTTTTCCTCCACCAGCCCCAGATTTCTAATGCCCAACCTGTCTGGTGCAGAGCCAGATGCCTGTAATATGTCATGGTCTCATGCCCTTGCCTTCATGACTACGTATAAGGTTGCCCAATTTCAATAAGCAGACAGTTGTCTGGTGAAGGGCTATGAAGCCCTTTTGACAGAGATTTTTCTTTGAGAGGAAATCCAATTTAACCACAGGTTGTTGTGTTTTAAAACTAAGAACCATATGAAGGGAAAGTACAGGGACTTTGAAAGGGTCACTCATCAACATTAATACTCCGACTGAGCACTTATCCAAGTCACCTGATCCCAGGTTTCCCCACAGTGGTGAGAAGTTTTGTATTTACATGTGCATTAAAGCAAAGACTCTTGTGGTACCTTAGAAGTCTAATAACTATTATTTGGCACAAGTTTTTATTGAATGTAGCTTACATCGGCAAGCCATAAAAGCCAGCACCAAGGTAAAATTGTTCTAGGTTCTAAGGTGCCACAACAAAAGAGATGAATACTGCTATCCTTGCAAATATATGTAAATTTGCATCTACAGAGATCTTGGAAAACTTACTTTGGGGTAGTTATAATACCTAGAATTCCCTAGCCAGCATATGCACACCCATCCACACCCACACCCACACCTTGCTTTAAATCCCTCTCCTCTTTCTTTTGCTAGGGCAGTCTCCCTAGCCCCAGTCAGTCAGTGGAATGGACATTGACAGTTATAAGCCATAGTATCCAAAACAAACATCTCAATGGAGAAAGCTGGATTACTCTGAGGCAAAGGTCTCCTGTAAGAGTCTTTCCCATGACCCATTTCCTTCACCCGGTGATATTAGGCCACAGGTGGGAATTACAGACTTTGAATACTCAGGCACTCTTCCTCTTGCATTTTAAACCTGAGTGGGCAAGTTCATAGGACTTGGGGGGGGTGCAAATTCAAGCCTCTAGCCTGACTCACAGGCTTCACCACACTTGGAAATGGCCTGAAATTCTAATTAAATAAAAAATATAAAACAAGTAGTGATGGGAAGGGTACTTGGAGTTTGGGGGGATTTGAGGGGACTCCCACAAAGCTGAAGCACAGAGAACTGTTTGTGTCTCTTTTGAATTTGGAGGGCTCTGGGGTGGGCACGGTGTTCTCTCAAATACTCCTAGAAGACCCCATGTGGCCCATGGGTCATAATAACTTGCCCACTCCTGATCTGAACCATAGGCAAAAGCATGGGACTGGAGTTGACAGACTACCCTATTCTCCCTCAAAAAGAAGAAAGGAGGAAGCTGACAAGAAAGAGAAAAATGGATTTTGCTCAGCTTTTCTTCACAGGATTTGTGTTTTTGTTAACCACCCCCACCACTCTGCCATGTTTTGCAACCTCGACTGTTGTGCGATTTGAGTGTGTTCCTGCATTAAGAAGTCATCTGTTAATTCAGTGGTTCTTAACCTTTTTGAAAGAAACGCCCCCTTGAGCCACTGAGGAAGTTATCATCGCCCCCCTCCCTGAGGTGATGATATCTTACCCACCCACCTACCTACCTACCTACCTACCTACCTACCTACCTACCTACCTACCTACCTACCTACCTACCTACCTACCTACCTACCTACCTACCTACCTACCTACCTACCTACCTACCTACCTACCTACCTAGTCTCCCTCCCCACCCGGGTGCGAGGCAGCGCTTCACGGGGCGAGGATGAGGACCCAAGAGACCCTTTCCTTCCACCCGATCCACACTCAGTGCTCCCCTAAAGGAGAAAGGCGAGACGTGGCAGGTAGAAAGAGCTGGATCATCTGGCGGCAGCAGCAGCACCGGATCTACTGCCAGCACTGCGGCTGAGGTCGCCTTCATAGGTTTGGCTCACTCCAGCGCCCCCCTACCACCCCCCTTCTGTTCTTTTGCCCCCACGCCGCCCCTTTTCGTTCTACCGCCCCCCTGAAAAATGAAATCGCCCCCTGGGGGGCATTATTGCCCACGTTAAGAACCACTGTGTTAATTGATTCACCGAAACTGGCAGGACCTTCCTACAATGTTTCCTTTAAAGTGGTACAGCAACAGCAGCAGACTAAAGCTCAAGAGATTTTATTGGAAGCTGCAGAAGGCAGCAGACACAGCATGTCAAGTAATGTGATCTGATCTGGGAACTTAGACTGGGGTAGTGGGCCTCACCTCCCAGTTCTTAAATTAGTTTTTATAACCACTGATAAGGTATCAGCCTCATGCTGCAATGCTGTGCAGTTTGCCTGATATACCGTATTTTTTGCACCATAAGACGCACTTTCTCTCCCAAAAAAACTGGTGGGAAACGTGCGTGCGTCTTATGGAGCGAATACTGTCCCCTCCATGCCACCATCGCTGGCTGCCCAGGCCTCCGGAGGCCTCAGCAGGCCCCGCGGGGGCCTCCCCCAGCGACCATCCCTGGCTGCCCAGGCCTCCGGAGGCCTCAGCAGGCCCCGCGGGGGCCTCCCCCAGCGACCATCGCTGGCTCCACAGGCCTCCGGAGGCCTCAGCAGGCCCCGCGGGGGCCTCCCCCAGCGACCATCGCTGGCTCCACAGGCCTCCGGAGGCCTCAGCAGGCCCCGCGGGGGCCTCCCCCAGCGACCATCGCTGGCTCCACAGGCCTCCGGAGGCCTCAGCAGGCCCCGCGGGGGCCTCCCCCAGCGACCATCGCTGGCTGCCCAGGCCTCCGGAGGCCTCAGCAGGCCCCGCGGGGGCCTCCCCCAGCGACCATCGCTGGCTGCCCAGGCCTCCGGAGGCCTCAGCAGGCCCCGCGGGGGCCTCCCCCAGCGACCATCGCTGGCTGCCCAGGCCTCCGGAGGCCTCAGCAGGCCCCGCGGGGGCCTCCCCCAGCGACCATCGCTGGCTGCCCAGGCCTCCGGAGGCCTCAGCAGGCCCCGCGGGGGCCTCCCCCAGCGACCATCGCTGGCTCCACAGGCCTCCGGAGGCCTCAGCAGGCCCCGCGGGGGCCTCCCCCAGCGACCATCGCTGGCTCCACAGGCCTCCGGAGGCCTCAGCAGGCCCCGCGGGGGCCTCCCCCAGCGACCATCGCTGGCTCCACAGGCCTCCGGAGGCCTCAGCAGGCCCCGCGGGGGCCTCCCCCAGCGACCATCGCTGGCTGCCCAGGCCTCCGGAGGCCTCAGCAGGCCCCGCGGGGGCCTCCCCCAGCGACCATCGCTGGCTGCCCAGGCCTCCGGAGGCCTCAGCAGGCCCCGCGGGGGCCTCCCCCAGCGACCATCGCTGGCTGCCCAGGCCTCCGGAGGCCTCAGCAGGCCCCGCGGGGGCCTCCCCCAGCGACCATCGCTGGCTCCACAGGCCTCCGGAGGCCTCAGCAGGCCCCTTGGGGGGTCCACCACCACCACCATCGCTGGCTTCTGAGGACCTCCAGGAGGCTTTCGACCATAAGGTGCTGCTTTTTACTTTTTAAAATTTTTTTAAAATGTTCTGTGTGGGTTTTGGAGGGTAGATTTGGGCTGGGGGTATGTTTCTATGTTGCTTTGTGTTTTGTTAATATTTTTGCAGTCCCAGCATGGGACTTGCTCTGTTTATTTATTTTTACTTTATTTTTTAGTATTTAAAATTTAGTTGCTGCTTTTTACTTTTTAAAAAATGTTCTGGGTGGGTTTTTGAGGGTAGATTTGGGCTGGGGGGCATGTTTCTATGTTGCTTTGTTTTTTTGTGATTTTTTTGCAGTCCCAGCATGGGACTTGCTCTGTTTATTTATTTTTACTTTATTTTTTGGTATTTAAAATTTAGTTGCTGCTTTTTACTTTTTAAAAAATGTTCTGGGTGGGTTTTTGAGGGTAGATTTGGGCTGGGGGGCATGTTTCTATGTTGCTTTGTTTTTTTGTGATTTTTTTGCAGTCCCAGAATGGGACTTGCTCTGTTTATTTATTTTTACTTTATTTTTTGGTATTTAAAATTTAGTTGCTGCTTTTTACTTTTTAAAAAATGTTCTGGGTGGGTTTTTGAGGGTAGATTTGGGCTGGGGGGCATGTTTCTATGTTGCTTTGTTTTTTGGTGATTTTTTTGGCAGTCCCAGTGTGGGACTTGCTCTGTTTATATATTTTTATTTTATTTTAATTTTTGGTATTTAAAAATTAAGTGCGTCTTAACGTCCGGTGCGTCTTATGGAGCGAAAAATACGGTAAGTCCTATTGAACTTGCTTCTGAGAAAATATGCATAGATTTGGCCTGCATATCATGATTTCTAAGATGGGGTCACACCAAAGGCTGCATAAATCTGGGATTTTGTTTCTATGAATGATTTGTATGTACATGCTTGCAAGCCATTTTAATCACAATTTTAATGAAACCAAAATTGCTGGAAGCAGCATCGCTGAGAGAATCTGAATAACTTGCCAGAGATGCAAAAATCAGGACAACAGTTCACAATTCAATAGACAGCATTCCTGCCACTTTAAACAACATTGGAGGCAACAGGGAGGGAATAATGATTTTCAAATGAGGCTTCATTGCCAACCTTTCGGAAAAATGTTTCTTACTGGAACAATTTGTCCCTCAATAATTCCACAATGAGAGCTGGGTTGTGACATTTTTTATCCCCATTTGGAATGTGATGCTGTGTTTGAGAGACAGAAATGAATTGTGTTGTTGTGTTGTATCCAGCTGGATCCCCAGAATGTGGCTCTTTAATTATAAACTGTGCTTTTTTTAATGATTTGTCCGATGGGGAAAGAAGCATCGTAGAAGACCCACAGGGGGTAGCAGGAGCTCCCCAACTCCGTGTTTCCTCTTCACTCAGTATATTTTATATACATCATTATTCATACATATTAGTTCTGTGATTAGTGACATCTCTCATCTTCCTCTTCCAGCTGCCTTTTCTGGAGGTGAGCATGGTTTGCCCATATGTACTGGGAAGCAAGTTAAACATGGAAGGTCAAAGAAGCATCTGTAATTTAAATGAGCAGCTTATTTAGATGGCAACATTGTTTATTTTACTTTCTCTTATGAGTATTTAATTTTTCAGCAAATAATTCCAAGGCGTTTTGCATTAGAAATATTTTTTCTTTTAAAATACAGGAACCTTGAAATTAAAAAACAAAACAAAACAAAACTCCAAACCCCAGTACCAAATAAATAAAGTGGTAGTCAGACATAGTATGGTCAAAACTCAGTGAATGTTTTAAAAGGATGAGAAAATTAATAGGTTTTAACTTGGCACTAAATAGACATCGGTAGAGGCACCAGTAAATCTCCCCAGGAAGAAAATTTCATAAGAGATTCCAGAACTCAGAAGCTCCCACCCTCAGTCCATAACTATATAATCACACCAGGTTGAAGACCTCTAAATTTGAGAATTGTCTCTGGACATACTGATGAAGACATTTCTTTAGGTACCCAGGTTCTAAGTTGTATTGACTTTTAAGGTAAGCGACTACACTTTGAAGTATGTTTTGAAGTGGATATCTTTGAGCACCAATAACAGTATTCCAAACTACATTTGCAAATCTGAACATAAAGGTCTTTAAACTGAACTCAGCTCGGGAGGTTGAAATTATTCAAGAGATAAGTACTGTAGAAACTGTAATACAGAAGAAATGGGAATGGTGGTACACGAACCCATGAGTGGAAAGGAAAGTATGGCAAGGAAGTAGCTGGAGGCAACTGTCTCTCAATATGAATGCACAGAACATGTGGAGGGAAAAATAAGATGAACTCTTGACATAGGAAGGCAATTGTGATTTGTGAGAGACATTACCAAAAACTAGTAGGATGAGACTCATGGCTGGAATTTAGTAATCAAAGGGTGTAACATATTCAAGATATTTAAGCAAACTAGGAAAGAAGTAGTAGCAGCAGTACTGTATATAAATTATGTACACAACCATAAAGGGAGGTTCCATGAGTTTGAACAAGGAGGACAGGTAGAGAGAATATGAGCAGAAATCAAAGAAGAGAGAAACAAAGTGACATCATTATGGGGATCTGCTGCAGACCTCCTAATCAGACTGAAGATGTGGATGATGTCCTTCTAGATCTTAGTATGAAACATTCAAAGAAGAGTGATTCAATAGTAGTAAATTTCAATTATGCTGAAATTTGTGTAGCTCTGCTAAAAAGTTCAATAAATTCTTTCCTTGCTTTGCTGATAACTTTATCTTCCAGAATGTGGAAGAAGTGACACAAGAATCAGCTGTCCTGGAGAGTGAAGAACTGATGAGTGAAATGGAAAGACTGGAACTTTTGGTGGTAATGACAATAAGCTCTTGTAATTTGTTAAAATAAGAAAAAAAAAATCTGAGAATAGTATAACATTGTTTATTGTGGTCATATGACCTATTCAAATACACATCAGCCAGGTTTCACACAATACAAAGAAGAACATAGAAAGTTTTTTAAAAAGTGATCAAGTATCTTTCATTAGGTAGGCCCTTCTTCATATTACTTCTAGGAAAAAGTTAATAACTTGAGAAGTAACATAAGGATTTGGGCCTGACAGACAACACATAACCAATCATTTATCAGGATAGCCTTGAATTTTTTGCAAGAGGGGACAAATTAAATCATTTCTTATTTGTTCACAAAATATACAACATAGAAGGACCAAGAATAGTATAAGAAGCTGAATTCAGTAAAATTAAGTAAATGGTCATATCCTGTGTGGCCAGAAATACTCAGAAAGAAGGGAATCTATGCAAGATGCGAGTTTTTTCAGGCTCAGACACTGAGGACACAATCTCAAATAATTTCTATGAGAAAAAAAGTGGCAGGCATTTAAGGAAACTGGGATGGCTGCATCAGGAGTTTTCAGATGAGTCAAGATTTAAAGGAGGCATGTATAGGAAACAGAAGGAAAGGAAAGCCACCTAGGAAGAGTAAAAAGTAGCTGACATTTATAAAGAGAAGATTAGGAAGACTAAGGCTCAAAACAGGCTAAGCCTTGCATGAACTGTGGCTTTCCAGCTACATTTGGATCAAAGGGGAGAACAAACCAGACAAAACATACAACCCAGTTTTGGAAAAGGTGTTTCCTTGGATCAAGGAAACAGTAAGTCTCCTACATGGAGCAGCTGGAGAAATGCCAATGGCCTCACAAAGGAGGCAGAATTGCTGTATATCTACTTTGCCAATTCTTCCTGCTATCTCCCAAAAGGAAAACAAGCTAGTGGAGCTATAATAAAACAGAAAAGGAGAGGGCTGCTGCCCAAGATAGGTATAGCGATAGTAATGGAACATTTAATAATAATAATTACATGCCATCAAGTCAATTCTGACTCATGGCAACATTTTTCAGGGGTTTCTAGTTACAGAGTACTCAGTCTTCGTTTATCCCTTCTTCTGGGGATGCTCCAGGACTGTGCAGTTTGCCCGAGGATACACAGACTGGCTGTTCTCTTGGGAGACACCGTGGGGCATCAGTTTCCTTACCTCTGGCTTGTGGCCTCACTGAGCTAGCCAGTAAGCTTTTTTTAAAAATTACAAACAGTGTAATTGTGCATTCTTGGAATTCCACCTGCCACAGACATATCTACAGATACCTAAATTTTGCTCACCTGGATAAACGGCCCAGCTGGTAGTCATCATGGCCCAGGATGGGCCTAGTCTTGTCTGAAAACACCAGGGGTTTTCTCACAGCTATCTCCTTAAGAGTGGTAAGCATGGCTGTCTCTGAGAGGTACTCATTGCTTACGTTGGCCAGTCCTCTTATAGAAAATGTGAGTCAAGATGGTTTGTGTGGACAAGGTTTAGTGGGTCGCATCATCCAAGCATTTTGTCCTCATTGTCATGCTGCAACAAATGAAACCATCCCATGTGGAATTAGAGTGGGTGGTAGTTTGGCCATATCCTTCGAAAGAATGGTGCAGCTGTCTCCTCAGATTAGATGCAAATGGTTTTATTCTTGCTTTGGAAGCATGTCGCAGCAAGTCTCTGGATGTTCCTTCGTGTCTTCCTCTAAACATTAAGGTTGAGAATCTATATTTCCTATGGTTCAGCAACCTTCCCTCCCAGAACAGAATTTCCCCTGATGCTTCAGCCATCAGAGTTGCAAATTAATCCTGTGTTTGCCCAAGTAATCTCTTTCCCCACAGATCAACTTGGGCACCAACATGAGTGTCAGCCATACTAACAGGAAATTCCCTGAGGCTATCCAAGTATCTTTCAGATTCCATAAGCTTCTGGAGGTGGTCCATGTCTATCACCCCTCTCAGGAGAAAGTGATCTCACCAAAAACACCAACCTTAAGAAAGTGACCTAGAAAAATACCTAAGTTCTTTACAGTTTCATGTACAGACAGCAAAACCTTCAGCAAAACCATTTTAAAATGATAATTCAAAAGTGATATTGGACTGAAAATAAATCTAACCTAGAAGGCATTAATGTAATGAGGGGGAAACCTCAAGTCTTAGATGATTATTATTTTGAATTAATCAACTTCTCATACTGTGCGTCCATTTTCTTCCTTTCTCTCTATGGCTATCAACATTTCTAGAGCATGGAAAAAATAGCAATTGTACCTTCTAGTACAGTATACAGACAAAAATGGCCTACTATACAAGTCAGGACTTGAGCTGGTAGACATTTTCCTTAAGAAGATCTTATAGCCAAACATCCCAACACAGTTTCCATCTTTCATCCCATGTGTAGTCCAGTTCCTGTCCTGCACCCGGTTGCTCCCTGCCCTGAGCTGCCATTACTCTCTTTTTGCAGGCTTGCTACTTGTAAAGTGACCAAGTAGTAACAGAATGCCTAGAGAGGAGCAGCTACTTATTGAAGCTTATGATCTGTTCAGGAAGCCACAGAAGCGTCCAGATTCTTTAGTGCCCTTCATGAGATGATGTAGGAGTTTGTATCTGAGACTCACTGAAATCCAATTTGCAGCTTCCACCACAATGTGGTGCCAGCTACAGAGTCATAGAATAATGGAGTTAGAAGAGCTTTTATAAGGCCATCAAGTTATAATGGCTGTGGAAGTGTGATGGCTGATAAGTTCAAGTTGCAGAAAGATCAAAAACAAGCCATCCTGGAGACACAGGCCATCAGCAGCTGTGTGACATTATCGATCCATTACTCCATCTAGGGCATTATGTCTCACTACAGTTGCCAGAAATCAGGGTGTCAGTGGAAATATTGGGGAATTGCTGTGCTTCTGTGGGTGCGCATGCAGGGGTACAAGTCCCAGAGTAAGAGACCCTGGAGGAAGGGAACATTTAAGGTTTTGTATGTGAGGAAACTTTAGAAACCTGGGCACCCATCTCCATCCAGTCTAAATTGACACCAGAACTCACTATCACAACATGAAGGGGTTTGTGGGTGGGTGTTGCTCCAAATGGACCAATGGGCTCAATTGTGAGGACCCCTGGTTTTCTCCCAACCCCCGGCCCTCACTCCTGCTTTTATGGTGTGCCAACATTGAGCCCATTGGGCCATTTGGAACAAGGCTAGATATGGAGCAGAAGCATTGCGACACTTCAGCTTTCTTGAGGTGCCTGCTCTAGCAACAACAGCACAAAGCCTGGGAAAGAAACCTCTTCCCATCTTTTGCATACTCTCCCTCTGTGTCCTCACAGGGACCCATCTCTATGACATCATAGGGACCTTCTCCTTGGTCTCAGGTTTTGACTCTGAAAATCTCAAGGAATGGGATGCTGCTGCGCTTGCAAACCTAGCTTCTACATAATGGCTGCTAGAAGCAGCCCTGCTGCTGCCTAACCTTGAGGTGCTTCTGCAGACACTGCCATAAATGTGAATTACCTTTCTGAAGAATAAGGATCTGGCTCAGCTCTTGGGACAGCAGAACTAGCAGCAGGAAATGAATGTATAAGAATGCATGTTTATTTAGATTGATATGCTGCCAAACATATAAACTGGGTACTCCAACAATCTTAGTCTTTCCAATGAGAAATTCACAAAATAACCTGTATACGTGGAACCCTGATTTATCAAAATTATGACTCTCAGTGTTCTCAAAACAGCCTGCTGAATGTGTTCTAGGAAATAAATTCCCCCTACCCCCTCCACTCTAGTTTAAGCAGCTGCAAAATCTGGAGACTATTTAATTTCTTCATGAAAGGATCACATAATTATAATAAACTGGCCTGATTTAGAGAGTGCTCCATAAAAACCCATCAAAAAGGTCTTTGTATTTTGCTACTGAGTCCAGGTTTGTCTAATCAGATGTGGAATCCGATTAACTCTTCACATTTCTGCCCAAGTAGAAACATGTTTCGAAATTAACCCTGTGAAGTACTACAGCTTGCTTTCCAAATGGCCTCGTTTGCATCTCTTCATCCAGTTTATTTGGCTCAGACTTTGCTTCTTAAACACACATAGACAGACCACTTCTAAATCTTGGTCTCCTCTACATGAGTAGTATAACTGTAACTCTTTGCTGGGGGACAACAGTTTTGAGCAAACACAACCCACCAGGGTAGCTTTTGTGTATTAAACCCCACTGAAAATGTATGGGAGGCATACGAGGCCACAGTAGTAAACAAGCAGAGTTGTTTCAGTGGGGATAATGCAAGAGAACTTCCCAGTCAATAGTGTCTCCAATCACGTCTATGTTCCACATGATGTAAATGCTCACACGCTTAGCCTTCTAGAGCTTGTTGGACTCTTAATTCCCACCAACCCTTGCTCATGTAGACATTGATGAGGGAGATGGCAAGGGAAGAGCAGTCCTGCCATATGTGAAGGGTCACACATTCCCCAATCCTGCTCAAGAAAACTGAACACTGTCCAGCTGGAGCCACAGAAAAAGTAAACAGGAGCAACTTTTTTCTTCAGTCAGTGTAATGAACCCTATTTTACGTTTCTGTGTAGAGAGAGAAGAAAGTGAGGTGAACTCTTCAACCCTATTCAGCTGTTGTACAATCCAGTATCATACACATGTTTAGAGGAAAGTACCTAAGCCTAGCCACATCCCTTCCATCATCGCTGTCTCCATGTGAGCAATAGTTTGCTTGAATAAGAGAGATTTCTGCTTGCAGGTGTGTTCTGGATGAAGGAAAGTCTAGGAAATCTGGCTTCTTGCACTTGTGAAGACTTAGGAACAGGAAGCTCTCCAGATAGCACAGTAAGTATGGAAAAAGTCATGGGGTTGTGCAGGCTGTACTCTGTCTAACTGTCTTTCCAGTGCTGGGTAATGGGTAATGCCTGAACAGGGCTCAGAGTATGGAATATTTAGGCACATGGAGGTGTAGGTGGAAATAGCATGGAATGGCCATTGAAGGTAAGTAAGAATGTAACTGGGGGGACAATAATTTCGGAGAACGAAGACAGTAGGAGGAATTAGCCGGAAGAAACTAAGTTTACAACATTCCTTGTCCTAATTATTCTCCTGGCAATTATCCCAGATTTTAGTTTACTATGAATCTGTTTTTACTCTTCCACAAAGAGACATTCTGTCTATTAGGTGTGGAAACAAACAGCAAACCTACATTTAGAGGGAGTGAACATCTATCTCAATACATGGTTAAGTCCCTGTCACTTTATATTTAAAAGAAGTTTAAAAATATTAACAAATAGATAATTTATTGGAGGTATTCAGGACATCATTTACCTGACATTTGATATATCAAAGTAAATATTGGTATGCAGAAACAATATTAAACAATTCTCAACTCTCTGTTCTGACCCTAACCATAAGATCTCTTTATATAAAAATGCAAAAGTTTCAAAGGGGAGGAGGCTCCTCTGATTTAATTTATGATTCATTATTGTTCCACTGTACAACACATAACTTCCCAGGGAAATTTTCCCCCTCTTTCTCACCACTACCACCAAATTGATTCACACAAGGATCTGAGCAGAGAAAGGTTTTAGCTATTTGTTAGCCTTGGATACTTTTTAAGGACAAAGGCAGGATAAAAACGTTTTGAACAAACAAATGTTGATTCTTATTTTCACAAATATGAAACAGCAACCCCCCATACACACACACACCACCCTAATCCCAAAGTGGTCACTGTCACAAGCAGAACTCTGGATGAAGTCTAGAGGTATGTGTAGATTAGTGTGCTTTGATGTCACTCCAACCAGACAGAATCATAAATCAGTTTTCAAAAAGACATTATTAATTGTTCTTCAAGGGTAGCACATCATCCCTTATTCATCACTCACAAGTAACTTAACATGATCTGAACACATTCCACACATTCCTTTGAGTTTTATTATTATTTTGAATTACCACCTGAAATAACTAAAATGCCCCTCAATCCTAAAAAAATAAAACAACAAAAAACCTCAAATAACTACACATTATAGTCACACAGAAATCCTAACATTTTTGTTATTGTTTAAATTTTGGTTAAACTACTCTAGTTGTCCAGCGGGAGTGTAAGATAGCTTCAGGTTCCCAAATTTAATCCCCCCCTTTTACCCATCAACTGGCACAGTTTCAATAACTGAGTCTGAGACATTAATAATAGGAATAATAGAAAGTTTTATTTACTCACAGTGAACAAATGAAAGCAAGCTAAAAACAAGATCTCTTTGAGCAACAGGTCTCAACAGACTCACTGCTTCCAACAGACAAAAGGGAGAGGGAAAGGCAGAGCAGAGAATTGGGTCTCTCTTTGAATCTGAGGAAGGGAAGGAACTATTGGTTAGTGCTGTTAGTGACTGACAAGCACTCCAGCCCAGAGAGGTCCCTCCCAGCCATACCTACTAGAGACAGCATGTGAGGTTGCAATAACTCCAAAAGAATCTTTCGCCAGTAGATGCAAACACATTCACAAGAGAAGGAATAATGTTGTTACTTTAATGCACTACCTCTAAACTCTGGATCCAGCACACAGATTGATTAATTATATGCAGGACTGCAGTCTTGAACTGTAATTGTTCAGAACATCTGTCCCCAACCTTTTTCAAGCTGCGGACAGGCTGGGGAAGGTGGGGCACCGCCTGCGCTCGTGCGCATGTGTGAACAAGTGTGCACTCTCTTGCATGAGTGTACGCATGCCTGTGTGAGCACCGTGCTGCTGTTTGTGCATGTGTGCAAGTGCTCATGCATGGTACTTGCACAAGTCCAGGCGCGTGCTCATGTGCATGCGCAAACAGTGGCACAGTGCTTGTCTGGGCATGCATGCACTCATGCACATGCTCAAATGGCAATGCTCACACAGGCGTGCTGGAGCGCGCGCTCAGCCGCAAATGGGCTGTGCCAGGGTGAGTGCGTGCGGGGGGGTGGGTCGGACGTCTGTCTCGGCAGCCCAGTCTGCCCTCTTTTACGATTAGTTTTATGTCAATGAAATTATGTGCAAACTGAAGTGTTTTATCCTAATGATTTGAATGTTTCCCAGGGCTATTCCTATCAATGAACTGCTTTATTGCACCGTGTAAAAAAGTAAGGCTGTTCCTATGCCTGTACGTTGTTGCATGGATGCTGATACACAGAGGAGTTCCAACGGCGTAGCTTTTTGTGCTCATGTAAATGTAAATGGAGGATGGAAAGGATTAATAGACCTGCTAATATCCATTGTGGTTTCTTTCAATCATTTTGTTATTTGCTCTCAGCCTGTTCCTCTTGACCTTGCTCAGAGAGAGAAGGAATTCTCTGAAGATGCCCAAACAGAAAAAAAAAACTTCTCACCAGAAGCAGGATGGATGAGGACTGCCTTAGAGGAAAAAAAATCACTTAAAGGCTAGGTCACTGACTTGGGGATCTGAATGTGAATTTATTCTCCCACCATTGTGCACATGATCTATCCATTTTTATCAATGTGTACAACTAAAGATGAAACCTGGATCAGCTTCTTTGTGCCTTTTATTAAGCGTGTTCAGAATTACACAGTGTATCTTGCTAAGGATGGGAAAACTTCCCCAGGTTGAATTATGGGTCTGGATGTTCATTTTTTCCCCCTGTAAGTTGCATCTCTGTATCTTACATATTAGAATATTTAGTGACCATATGCTATGTTTGGCAAAAAAAAAAAAAAAAAAAAAAAAAAAAAAAAAAAAAGACTTCTGCATATATGCCATTTGTCTTTTTCTAATACTGTAATTTTGAGGACAAAATTCAGATTCAACAGGAATACATTTTAAGGGCTAAGCTGTACATGCTGGAGAACATCTGTACTTGGATCTCTCTGTTACTTTCCACTTAATCAGTCATGCGATGTTTTGTTATAGAAAATAAAAATGCTGCAATAGGCCTACATCCAACATAGCACTTACATATGACACTTTTTCCTTCTCCTTCCTTTCCCACTACAGCTCTGAGCACCATTGGAAAAATTGCTCAGGAGAATTTCCCTGCCCTTCCAAGTCAGTTCTGAGGCCGCGGTTGAGGAAAGGTTCTCCCCCTTCTGTTCCTCCTGTACATCCTGCACTTCCACCCTCCGAAATCCATCAAGGGATATTGCTAATAAGATACAGGTACGCAATACCCTGAGCTGCTGAAATATAACTTATACCCAAGATGTGAATGCAACAGAGGAACCTTTAAAAGAAAATCTTTAGTACATATTGAGCACAGATTATGATGGAGAAATATCAACATCTTCAGATATCAAAATAGAATTAAAGCATCATTATGTACAAAGAGCTAGACTGAATGTGAGTTCTACCTACAGTAGATCTAATGAAATGAATAGTTGTTATTTGCAACTATTCTAAGTCTTAATGATTTCAGTAGGCCTACTGCAGGTAGGACTAGCATTGGATTTAGCCCATGAATGTGTGCATTTTAGACAGAAAGTGACTTATCTCTTGTCTTATGGAAAATAAATGACTGAACTGGTTGTCTTTTCTTTTCCTAGCACGTTCAACTCTCTTGTCTTAAACATGGGGCACTAATCAAACAACTAATTTCAAATGACATGATTGAACATCTTGCTTCCAGTCTCCTTAAGCCAAAGAGTCTATTCATTGCCAAGATGACATGCACATGAAACAAGACAGCTTCTGATTAACTGATTAACTGGAGTACTATCGTTAAATATGTAATAATGATCTCAGAATGTAACTGCTGTTTTCCCAGTATAGAATAGTCACTACCAAAGATCTGAATTGTGAACACTAGAATAATCTCAGACCTGGGATTAGAAATTAGATTATTTCTTAAAATAGCAACATTTAGGTATGGACTGTAAATTGGGAGTGGGCATGTGCACTGTCTTCAGACAAACAAAGATGTGGAAGTATGTCGGGCCCCATCCCTCCTTGGCTTCAGGGGGAAAAAATAAAGATTTAGCTCTTTACTCAAGCTTTTCATACTCTTGCCTCTGTTTAATTAATTCTTGTTCATCCTCTCTAAATTTGATGACCAGAGTTTTCATAGGTTGACTATTGGGTGTGCCTTCATCTTGTATCTTAGTATAGTTTTAATTAAATATTTAAGTGGGGATTTTTCCCCCCACCACCACCCTATTAATGTCTTCTTTCTTGTTATTATTGAAAGTTTAGCTTACGTTGTTGATGTTCTCATTGTAAGCCATCCAGAGTAATGGCCTGACTGCTAAATGGGTAGGATAAAAATTCAAACAAACAAATGGGTGAAACCAGATTGAATCTGTTTTTTTTTGGGGGGGGCAATTCTAAAGCAACTACAAAATTGAGCAAGGAGCCACTCCTTAGGAAGAATAATACTACATCATTTATAAGGTTAAAAAGGGGTCAATGTTAGTGTTAAAGGAGAAGGTAAGTGAGAGCTATTCCTAAATAAAACCCAGGATTTCAGATGTTTCACATTTCAGAATATTATTTTTTTCTCACTCAGTTTAGTTTGAATTTTACAGAAACATTAATATAGTATTAAGCTTGAGCATTTGTGTAACTGTGGAAGGATGATTGTTGTATGAGCTTTCAGTGTGTACAATTCCAAGACTCCTAGTCCATCACTCTGTGCACTACAAAGATGCTCACCCCAAATCCATACATGCCTGCTCCTCATATAGGGAATTAAGGGTAGAGATACACTGATCACATTTTTCCCCCAGATGTGCCGCTGTAGGTGGTGAAAAGGCATCTGCTTGTCATTGTCACTAATGTATCTTGTATCTGACATGCTTTTTTTGGTCATTGCAAGGTAAAGACTGAACTAATTTGCAAGTCATTACTGAGACATAATAATAGTGATGATGATGATGATGTGCCATCAATTCCAACTTATGGTTTCTTTATCTGGGTTTTTCAGTGTAGATAGTACTTAGAAGTGGTTACCATTTCTTTCTCTTCAGGATAATTTGGGACCATGTCGTTTTCCCAAGGCTGCATAGGCTGGCCTTCTACAGGCACAGTGGGAAACTGAACTTCCAATGCCTGGCTCCAAATGTCTCTGTGAAAATCTCATTGTGGGGAGGAAGATTGCTCAGGTCAATTATGCAGAATATTCTTTCCCTAAATGTCTACACTGATCCAGGGTCTTATTTCCTTGTTTTATTTTTTATCTTATGATTTACTTGTCCTGTTTAGGATTTGGCTTTTAAAAACAAAAGCAAAACAAACAAACTAAGCCACTAGGAAAATGTTTGCATGAGATTGGGGGAAGTAAATAAATAAATAAAAATCAGTATAGCCGGGCTCCTCACAAATCTTTGCTGGGTTGCAATCAATCGTTTCAGTGTAACTTCCTTCTAGTTAAGTAAGGTTGCCACTTTTACTCCACCACAATATTGGAAATACCTAATTGCAGAGAACAGGCAGACTCCATGTATGTTAATGTTTATGTGCGGATGCAAACTTTAGAAGCTACCAATTACTTAACTTTGCAAACTTCAAAAGCTAGTAATTACTTAATTTTGCATCTATACACAGACATGTATGAATTTAATTCTTCAAAAACCCTCTGGTTTATGAATGTGGTATAATGTGCTTCTGTACCCATAATTCAAAAAGCCAGCATCAATATTGTGCCCGCATTGCCAGCAGGAAAAAGGATGCCAAGCTTGACGTAGCAAAGGGCAGCCTGAATTTTGACAACACCAATGCCAGCAGTCAAGATGGTCTACACAGGATGCCCTCTTCTGCTCATTACTATTCATGAAGAGGCACCACACCAAGGAAAATCCCAGAAGCTGACACCTTTTTTCATCAGTTAACCAATTCTCACTCAAACACAAAGCAACTGTCATCACTGTCTTTCAACTACTGTGAATGATGTTCTGCCTTCAAGTATAACCTTGAGAGCTGTCCTCTGTGAGGCAATGGTCTCCAGTAGTAGATGCGGAAGACAATTGTGTTAGTGAAGAGATTTAGTGTGGTCTGCATCAATAGGCTTCTCTGTCCCCAATGCTCAAGATACTGTAGGCTACAGTAGGCCAGGGATAGGCATCAGAGTTTACTAGTTACAGGGGGAGACTTCACTGCTGCAAACTGTCAGAAAACAGTCTGTGAAGGAGAGAAGGCCAGTGTGCCCTCCTCCACAGAGCAAAAGCCGGAGGAAAGTCAAGGCTGCGTAGAGACAGTATTAGTGGATATAGATCAGGGGAGCGAAGGATGGAAAGGGTCACTGGAGGTGTGTCTGGCTAAGGAGAAAGGGGAGGAGCTGGACTTAATTGTTTGGGAGGAGCGTGTGCGAATTTAGAATTGTAACGGGTGGAGAACAACCCGAGAAAAAGGACAGGGCGGTGCAGATGGAGCTGAGCGGCAGGCCTGGGGAATGGCATCGACTCTTAAAGGACTTCCCAAATCTCCAACTTGGTGGTGGAATGCTACCAGGCCCCAAGGATTACCACACGAGAGGTGATGACTTGGAACCTATAGAATGGACTGTGGTTGTGTACCCACACAATCAGCGTGGGGGGAGGAGAGTGATCCGTCCCAGTCCCTCTTTACCCTATCAACCACGCGAGGGGGACTGGGTGAGACACCCCTGTTGTGGGACAGCTTGTGCCGTGAGGAGCACCCCGCTGAGGCTGATGAAAGACCAAGAGCGGTTTGGTCCGGCCCCTCTGTGAGGAGTGACTTGGTAATACGTTAAAGTACGAAGTTATAGAATATTACCAGAGTTGAGTTTGATGGATCCATTTGAGTCAGTTGAGTTAAATTTGTTTAATAATAATAAGAATGTTCAAAATACAGAAATGCCTCCAGCCATTTTTCCCGCGCAAACTCAGGGGCCGCCCTCAGCTGAAGCTGAACCCAATCACACAGTCTTTTCTGGCTGAATGTTGGAGGTCACTGGGGAAAGGTACAACTTTGTGTACTCCAAACATTCTAGGGTGAAGAATTCAAAAATGATAAGGCATACTCTGGTCAGACAGTCCTAAGAGGTGTTTTGTTTCTATGCCCGACTCATCCTTTGATGCCTGCTTTGTTATCAGTTGGCTCACTAGTGAAGTGTTCTGTTACCATTTTGCCAATTAGTGAGGTATAAAATTGCAAGAAGCTGGGTGACAAGAGATGTGCTTAATGAGCAGGTGCATGCTTTGAAAAAGTATATAGGTGCCAAGATTTTGGCCTGTGCTGAGCCTCAGCATAGACCAGACCCAAGAGGGTGCTGCACAATTAACTCCCAGCGGTCAGCCACCACCATTTTTCAGGGGCTCCTGAAATGCAGAAGGGGTGTGTGAGGTTTCTCTCTACTTTATGGTTTCATTCCTTATGTTTTCTGCTTTACTCTTTAATAATGATTGTGCCTTCTCCATGGATGTGCTCATTTTCCAGTGGATTCCAAAAGAACCTTTGTCAGCCTTGACAAGACATGATGCAATAGTAAATACATTCAGACAGAGACTCAACCTTTTGAAGGCCAGTTCTCCATACAGAAAAGGCCTATTGAATTGCATGGAGCTTACTCCCAAGCAATAACACATAGTAATTTTTTTTCTTTTTGCCTTGTATAGATTCTCACAGAGTCAAATACAACCCAGCCTATAGTCTGCTAGTTGCACTATGAGGCAGAGTTTATTGAGCCCCCATATGTGGCTGGTGAGCTGCTTTGGTAGGATATAATATGCAGAGGCCTTTATTCGTCTGTAATCTGACAATTTTCTTAAACTAGATAATTTCTACTGAAGCCAGTATTTAACAGCATTTAAGATTCTGGGCTGACTTGTTACTGGCTTGATTACAGCAGAATTAAACATGAAAATGAAATGTCTTTTAAAAGAGGTCATTAGGTAAGTAGATAGATATGCACAATGTGAACACACACAAAAATTCCTTCTTTGTAATAATGAGTTTCTCATCCAAAAAAGCTAGATATTCTTATTTTTTTTCAAAGAAAGGGCACAATATAAATAATATAAAACAGGAACTCAATTTCTTCCATTTCAAGTTCATGAGTCAGCTACCAGCTTATGCAGCAAAGAGACATTTTAATAGATTGCCTTTACTCAGTGTTCTTCTAAAGTTTCTGGAACTGGTTGTTAGCAAAGGCAGCATACCAAATGAGATGGATGCCAGATCTGAACAAGCGCTTGCTCCTTTCCCCTCTGACTAGCACATTTGCTAAAAATGAAAATGATGCACCTCTGCCAATCAGCAAAAGAGAGGAGCCATTTCCCATTCATGCATTTTACATGCTCACTCAGGGGGTTAGCTAATCCTTTCCAGGTTTATTGAAGAGAAGCTCTCTATAGATTTCATTAAATGGGGGGATGGGTTCTTTCTAACTCTTAAAGAAGAAAAAGGACTGGATCAGAAGATTTAATAATCTTCTTCTTGAGAGTGATTGCATTCATTATGTGTAATTAAACAGAGTTTCAAAAATGAGCTGGAGAGAATATCTTCCTACAAACATTTCCAAAAGATACATCAGCCATATGCTGAAACCTATTCCATTGCCTGCTTTAAAGGGCTGGATAAGACAGGCATTTGTAGCGCTACTTGGTGTGCTGCAGGGATGAGTTGGTTCACTTTCCCCCCAGTCCTCAGAGTGCCTCAAACTGCACCTTCCTGAGCCCTTGTCAGGTGCTTCTACTTTTTTGTGTGGGTGGGTGCACTCGAGTTTGATCTGTTTCCAGTGTGTGCAATTGCTGGGAACAGACCAAAATTGTGTTTTGCAGCTGTCAAAGCTGCCAAGACTCCCTCCACTATCAATTCTCAGTATTGTAAACTGGCTTATTAAGCAAGGCACTTCAGGATATTGTCAAATTGAACACTTCCCTTGTTCCTCTGCAGAGAAGTGGGGAAGTGAAATAATAATAATAATAATAATAATAATAATAATAATAATAATAATAATAATAATAATAATAATAATAATAATAATAATAATAATAATAGGTAGTAGTAGTCGTCTCTGATAAATTATCACTGTCTCACTTCATCACTTAGATTACATTTTAAAAAGTATTTTCCATGCCCTGTACGAAATGCCGATTGAAACCATGGCAGTTTCTCGGTGATGCTGCAAATTGACAGCAGAAAGAGCTAAACTAAATAGGTTTGCTTGAGGATACAAGGACAACACCAAATGGCATATTGCTCCTCTCCTGACCTGAAATGACGCTATTTAAATTGTACAAGACCACTTTAAAAATGCCAGCATTGTTGCAGCCAGCCTCCCTAAAAGCTAGTGTGCAAATTCTTTTTGGTCATGGAAGCTCAGTGGGGAGCAGCAATGGTAAAACCACACCTTAAACATCTCACATACCTTGAAAACATTATTAGGTTCACAGTTAAGTCAGATGGTTCATGGTCAGAGTGATGGAATATGACCAGAGTTTGAATCCTTGCTCAGCCATAGAAACTCACTGGGGGAGTAGAAGTGGTAAAACCACTCCTTAAATCTCTCACATACGTTGGAAAGCCCTACTGGGGTAGCTATAAGTCGTGTCCAACTTGACAGCACAGAACACCCAACACACGTCAGATGGAACTGAGTGGCACATAAGAACATCATCTTACTTCCTAAGGCCAGCTATTACGGCTGTGGCCAATGAGCTCACACAAACAGCAGAACAGCAATATCCTCCCCGCCCCCCCAGCAAAACTGCCCGCAAATATTAGTTGTAATGGCCTTTCTCTAAATGCCAAAAATATTGGCTTAGATTTGCTTCTAGAACAGTCCTGTTCACACATTAGTTGACTGCTGGGGCAATACAACTGTTCATTCTTGATCCTGAAATTCCTCCCAGTCCCTCATGTATTGGGGTTTCTCCATTGGGGTATTCTTGGAGTCTCCAAACTTTTGAGGATAAGGGCCACATCGTATATTTTCAACATTTTTGAGGGCTGAAGGAATGTTTGTGTGTGCATATGTGCAGCTGCATGAACGCATGCACACACACCCCTGCACGTACGGACAACTGCCTGCCCACATGCATGCACACATGCATGCCATGTACGCAACCCATGTATGCAACTCAAAGCTTCTTTGAAGATATTATAAGTAATTAAAGTCAGGAATAATGACTATATTTTGCTGTTCTACTTGTAAGGCCATAAGAGATGTGACAGCACAAGGTTGTTATTTGACCTGCTTTTCTCTACATTTTGTCAAAAAAAAAAAAAAACCAGTCATCATGAGGGGATGAGCTGTTGGGAAATACCCAGAATGCAGTCATAGTTCTAAAGAAGAATATTTTTAAAATCTGCCCAGGATAATGTAGATAAGACAGTGTCCGCTATGCAAGGAGAACTGAACAGAACATTTCACTTTGAGGCAGAAGCCACTAGGCATGTGATTTTTGGATTATTTTCGGTTTATAAATCCCATAATTTTCTATTCTGGGCATTCCACCTGCTAGATCCACATCTATAGAAGCTAAATGTGGATGACATAGAGAAAGGGACTACAATACTTGGAAAGGACGTTAGGTCTTACATAGGCCTAGCTGAGGAGTCTACAAACTTTCCAGCGGGAGAGCCACATCATATATGGTCCACATTTCTGAGGGCTGAAGGAAGATGTGCATGTGTATATGCACACTC
Organism: Pogona vitticeps; assembly: GCF_051106095.1. NCBI lineage: Eukaryota > Metazoa > Chordata > Lepidosauria > Squamata > Agamidae > Pogona > Pogona vitticeps. The sequence continues at coordinate 136,012,726 of NC_135786.1, read as the reverse complement.
CTGCCCATTCACCCGCTCTCCTGCAAGCTCTCCCACCCACCTGCACTCACGCATGCCCGCCTGCTCACACACACTCTTGCACATATGCAATCCTGCCCGCATGCACGCACTCCCCCTTGCCCACCTGCCCACTCGCCAGGCCAGATAAAAAGCCAAGGGTGTCCAGATGTGGCTTTCTGCTCCATTTTGCTTGTTTAGTCAGAAGGAAAACTGTATTCACTTCTTATATGTCATCTTAGCTTCCATGATCATCATCTGTCACACAAAGTATATTCTGTGGGGAAGGTTCAAGAGGAAGATATCACAGGACTCCATATCTGCAAGAACAGTATCATGGTTTCACTTATCTGTGGTCTTAAAATATTTAAAATATTTTTTAAAAACCACTAGAAATTCATGTTTTCATGATGTATTTACAAGGACTGCCTAGAGACATGCTATGTATTCTTGTTGAAGAATATATAGCCTCTGGAAGAATATATAGTCTCTAGCTCCTTGTAATGGCCAGTTCCGGTAATATATGGTAAAAATACTTTTTTTCCTGGATTTTGTATTTTACTGTGCTATGTATAGTGTTTGCTATTATCCGTGGTTTTCAGCATCCGTGGGGGGGGGGGCTTGGAACAAATCCTTCTTGAATATGGGAGTCCTACTGCATCTGTTCACACAATTAGGTGCTGATGGATTAGAGGATGGTTGCATAGAGATGGAACAGGGAAGCAAACAGAAGAGTTAAAACTATGGTAGACATTCTGGTGGGAGCCCATGACCCATCAAAATGGAGTTGTCCTATTGGCCCCGCCTCCATGTGTTCCATTCAGTGATTCAGTAAAGAAATGGAAGGTGTTATTCCTGAGACGGGCCAGACATAGAAGCAGATACACAACTAGGGCAGAGCAAAGGGGCTTTGCCCCAGGTTGCCCGAGTTAGAGGGTTTATCCCTTCTGCGAAATGGCCTGGTAGCATTGTCTACTTCCATAGGAAAATATGTGGTATACCAGGTGCCCAACGCAAAGGGAGCTACTATACTCTTGCAGAGTGTCGCAGGTTTTTTTGTATATATTTCAGCCTACATATGATGCCTTTGAGAAGTTTTGGCCGGGAGGGATCTGGGGTGGATGTCAGTCCACTCAGTAGCAGTCAATAGTTTCCTTTCTGATTGTTTTTTATCTATGAAGAACTGGAAGTAAACAGAAACAAAAATTCTTCCTCATTACCAGAGTCTCTGATTGAATGTATCACGACAGTAAGTGCTAATTGAGGTGAACTAACAAATAAGAGGTGGTCTATTGAGGGAGATGTGATGCCAATCTGCTCTGTAGGTCCTGAACCCTTTTATCTACTGTGTAATTAGAGGAATTTATTTTAATTAAAGCCACATTCAATTCCTCTCACAGAGTTTTTTTGGCATCTTTCACTGTCACTTCACAAGTTTGAGGTGGTGGAGTCAACAAGCACCTCCTGAATAACTACCACACCCAGGAAGCATTGTAGCAGCTACCCCCAGACAGCACTGTGGTAGCGCATGTGCGCGCGCACAACAGACACAGACACACATCTACCTGCTGCAAGAGAAAACCCCTTTTGGATCTTGAAGTAATGTCTTCTCTCCTATATCCACAGATATGATTTGAAAGAGGAATAGGATACAACTGTGCATCCAAAAAGCCAGGAAGAGATTAAAGAAAACAACACCTCCATGGCTTCTTGTCTTCTTTGAGTTTCAGAGTAAAAAGCACTTTCAAGGACTGAGCCACATGCAGAGAGGACTGCTGCAAGAGGCCACCGTTGCAAAGCCTCTCCTGTTCACAAGGTAGAGGGTGGCAAATGTCTTTTTCCATCAATATTGGAAGACCAGAGGCCTCTCCCTGGGAAAAAGGTTGACACAAAGTTATTAGCAGTCCTGCCACATGTGGTCAGCAGAGCTACTCAGCAAGTGCTCCACAAGGCCTGTCCCTCTCCTGGCAGGCACATTAACAAGCTGGAACATAATGCCAGACTTCTTGCAACACGCTGTCGAGCTGCATGAAATGTGATCAATAAAAGCTTGGAGCAGAGTTTCAGAATAAAAGCGATGCCGGAGTCTCTTGTTCCAGCTCGGTCTCCTTCTAGGACAGGAACGGGCAGCATTTGAGCACCTGGGAGCATTTCTGCCCTCTATGAGACCACGGAGAGCCACACGACCTTATACACCCCACAAATGTTTGGGGTGAAAAAGGCAAATAGTACTCCCAGAAGCCTCAGCAGGGATATGAATTCAGTTTTGGGGCCATAATTTGCCCACCTCTGCCAATCCACATGTTCATCCTTCCCCTGGTGACACAAGGCTGGTTTACATTCTCATAACCAAGTGGTAAAGACTAGACCACTGGGTGCTTTTAATATTAATAACAAAGCATTATGGATACAAAATTAGCATCTGCAGAAAAATAATTCAGTCTGATTTGCTTTTTTATAGTGTAGGAATCTCTTTAGAAAAGATAATTCATACATTGCTCCATGCTCTGTTGGAAAGTAATAAAAAAACAGGATGGTCAGCAAGGTGTGATGATGGTGAGGCAGTTTCATCAGCTCCATGTAATGATTCAGAGGTAATGTTTTGTTTGGTTGTGTTTGTTGTTGTTGTTGTTGACTGTTTACCTCCTTGATTGAACAGGAGAGATGTTGCCATAAATAGTAGAAAGCAAAGGTCCAGTTTCTACACCTTTCCCTCCTCTACTTCCAGCAGCTACCCCATGCTGACTGGCTTAGATAGCACAGAGCAGGCCGTACATGGAGTATGATGCTAGTATTATTCTCAAGAGCATGAGAAAATAATTAATTACCATTCCACTTGTTCCTCACCTACAGAAGAAGAGTGAGTGAAAAACACTTGCAGCTCTCTCTCTCTCTCTCTAAGTAGCAGGAGAAGCTTGGACCCTCTGGCTGTAGCCTGTAACTTAACTCTCAAGAGTTCTTTTCACCATGAAAGTTCACGCACACCCCCAACTCTTCACAGGTCCAATCTGCAGCCTTGTGACTGGGAGTGATAAGGACAAGGAACATGCTGCAACCTTTAAATTTCAGTTCTCTGGAACTCCCATGAGACTGCATGCACTCTCACCACACCTCCAGCTGGCCAATCAGCATCACGTTAGTCCAGCCGGGGTACAGGGGGGAAAAAAAAAGAGTTTCTACATCACTCACCAGAGTGGGGCATTCTTCACTCGGGTCTGTCTTGAGAATGTATAAGCATGTCCCCAGTGCTCCCCAAAGCAGAGGTGGTTTATGGAGGGCAATGGTGTGGGGGCTATGTAGTGTGGTTTATCCCTGCCACAACTTTATTTCAGGAGTGGCTTGGTGGTTCTGAGCATAAGTTCAGGTCTGATTTGTGGGAAATGGCCTGTGCACCTGTATCCTCAGATCAGGGATCTCACTGACGGATCTTGGGGTGAAGCCTTTCAAATAGCCCATGTGATAGTAACCACACCTGCCTTCATGTCTACGTGGCAAGGGGTCCACATTTCCTTTCATTCCATGGTTTCCCCCAGCAAATGTGTGGTGTGGTTCCTTAGTCAGCAGAAGAGTTGCTCAGTGCCTTGACCCATTGCTCTAAATAAATGGCACCGAAGCTATTCACCTGTAACCAGTCCACCAGTTCTGGTGTTGGGGGCTTCTGAGGATGCTTCCTAGGCCACAATTTCTCCTAATTCACAGAATGAAGAAGCACCCCATATCTACTGGTCAATGTGTGTGTTTTCAAGGAAAGCCCAAACCTTGGTTTGATAGTTCTCTTGATCAAAGGGAATAATAACATCTCATCCCATCCCCATATCTTCTACACAATATTTCAGGGTGCTGAGGATGAAATCCTAAAACATCTTGTGAGCTAAATATGACTTTTCTCTCTCTCCTTTTCCCTGGCTTCTTTTCTTTTCTTCCTTTCCTTCTCTCTTCCTTTTCTTCCTTTCTTCATGTCCTCCCTCTCATACTTGAAACTACCTAAGCATCACAACATCTTAGAGCAGAAAATCTCATAATTTAAGCCTATATCAGAGCAGCAGAAACAACTTTATGTCCTTGACCAGGAGAGTGTAATGAATATTGCTGAGCCACCACCTGCCAGGCATGTCACATGGCCATGGATCAGCTCTATTCAAGCTTATCTCGCCAGATTCCATGCCTGAAACTCTGGAGAAGTAAAGGAGATAATCCTGTGCTTTGTGTGAGAGAACACGGAATATCTCCTTTTGCTTCGAATGAGAAAATGGATTTTATAATTTGCAAGAAAGAGTTGTCCTCTATTTTTTTAAAACCTCAGGATTATATGAGCTATCGCAAACATCTGTGGCTCTACTGCCAGCCTATTTTTATGAGAAGAAAACATCTCCTGCTATTTAAACAACTCACAAATGCCGAATTGGCTGCGGTTGGCAAGAAACTCCTCAACAAGGGAATAACTGCGAGAGTGATGCATCTTTTCATCCAAATATGCTGCTTCCACTCTTATCATAGAAAACAATCCATTAATTGCTTCCATCAGCCAAAGGGTAGGGTACTTTGGCTACAATTCGGCAGCTATTGGAGCCCATTGATTTCAGTACATTTTGTTGCTCTGTGCACTTAGTATAAATGACTACATGGCAATTTGGCATTTAAGTCAATACAGTGTTCTTCAGTTGTTTGCTCTTCCTCATGCTGTGGTGAACATGTTTAAATTTTATATATTCCCCATTCAACTTGGCGGGAGCAATGATGGCGGCCATGATGAGGAGCAGAGTCCCTTCTCCTCCTTCCCCTTGTGCTTTGACTCTTTCAGCATTACATCCCTCAATTAACTCTCACTATGAAAGTCAGCCCCATGAGTGTCTTTTGGGAGAGCTTGAGGCTGTTGGCTGCTGTTAGTTATTAGTTTGCATTCAAATCTGCCAATTAAAGCCACCATCTTCACCCAAGTTTCCAGAAACACTTTCAAAAAAGAAATTAGATGAGGTCTATTCTTTTTTTAAAAAATGTAATGTAAAGTTTTGGAAATAGGATAATTCAACATTGTGACTTGCCACGCTTCTAATTAGCTCATTTAATATTTTAATTTCCTTGATATATGAGGTTGTCTAATCATTCCTTGGGTTTACTCTAGAGAATTTTAAATGCATAGTGTTTTACGGTATCTGTCAAGAACAGTCCCGCTTTGTCGCCTTCCTTTGGCATGTCTGCAAAAGATTATTGCAGCACCGCTGATGCAATCCACTTTGCCTAAAATTATGGCTCTGGATCACTGTCTGTCAGCTGAAGAGCAAGACTTGAAATGCAGGGAAGTTGTTGAAGTTAAGCAAGTGTACACTTGTCAGTCCTTGGTATCTTTCTGGGTTGCCTTGTTTAGATGGTGTTTAGAGTCCATTTTTAAAGAATGATTCTGCAGAAAGTCAGTGAAAAAGAGTGCTGTTTTTATCTGCAACCTTTGGGTGAGGTTCCATTTTTCTCCCATGTTGTTCAATATCTATAATTCTGCATGAAACTCATAACTGAAGCATGGGAAACCTTTTCTTTCCACCTTTATATGTAGACAGTTTCCCCAATGAATCTATTGACCTGCCTCCATAGGGTTCTTTAATTTGTCTTGTTTCAGTTGCCAATAGTTTTTTTTAAAATCCTGGTAGCTTGGTATTCCAGGTGTTGGTATGATATGGGAACATATCAAGAATGATATTTATAACACCACCTTGTCCACATTTGGCAAGAGACCAAAAAGACAGCAGACTGATTTGAAGCCCATTTGGAGGAGTTGATGCCAGCCATTGAGGAAAAGAGAAGAGCTCTAGCAGCATACAAAGCCTGTCCTAGCGAGTACAACTTGCAGGTTCTTCGAGTTGCTCATAGCAAAGTTCAACAGACTGCCAGGAGATGTTCTAATGATTATTGGCTTCAGCTCTGCTCTCAGATACAGATAGCAGCGGACACAGGTAACATCAAGGGAATATATGACGGTATCCAGCAGGCTTTAGGTCCAATACGGAAGAAATCTGCTCCTTTGAAGTCTGCTACAGGCGTGATCATCCAGGACCGAGCACAACGGATGGAACGCTGGGTGCAGCACTATTCTGAGCTATATTCTAGAGAGAATGTAGTAACCGAAGAGGCATTAAATAACATTGAGTGCCTGCCTGTCTTGGAAGAGTTGGACAGCGAACCAACTTTAGCAGAAATAAAAGGGCCTTGGATTTCCTCACCTCCGGCAAGGCACCTGGGAAGCATAAAATAGCTGAAGTGCTGTAAAGAGACCACCACCACTGAACTGTATTAAATCTTTTGTCTTTGCTGGAGGGAAGGTGGAGTATCACAGGACATGAAGGATGCAAACATTGTCACATTGTATAAGAACAAAGGCAGCAGGGGTGACTGCAATAACTACCATGGTATTTCTCTTCTCAGCGTTGTAGGGAAGCTGCTTGCCCGTGTTGTGCTGAAGAGGCTCCAGGTGCTTGCAGACAGAGTCTGTCCAGAATCACATTGTGGGTTTCGAGCTAATAGATCCACCACTGGTATTTTCCCTCAGACAGTTGCAGGAGAGATGTAGGGAACAACGGGAGCCACTCTTTGTGGCCTTCATAGATCTTACAAAGGCCTTTGATTTGGTTAGTAAGGACAGCCTTTTTAAAATACTTCCCAAGATTGGATGTCGATCTTGACTCCTTAACATCATCAGGTCCTTTCATGAGGAAATGAAGGGCACCGTAGTTGTTGATGGCTCAATATCAGATCCCTTTGACAGGGAAACAGGGCAGTGTGGGATCTTTTTTGCTGTCATGCTGAAGCATGTCTTTGGAACTGCAACAGAAGGTGTCTATCTCTGGACTAGATCAGATGGAAAGCTCTTTAATCTCTCTAGATTGAGAGTGAAGACCAAAGTCCAGCTGAAATGTATGTGGGAGTTCCTCTTCGCCAATGATGCAGGCACTGTTGCCCATTCTGCTGAAGAGCTCCAACAACTTATGAATCGTTTTAGTAAGGTCTGCCAAGATTTTGGACTAACAATCAGCCTGAAGAAAACAAAGTCATGGGTCAGGGCGTGGACTCACCTCTCTCTGTTACCATCTCCACACAAGAATTGGAGGCTGTTCATTTATTTTGTGTACCTTGGCTCAACAATCTCTGACACCTTCTCTCTAGATGTCGAGCTGGATAAATGTATTGGCAAAGCAGCTACCATGTTCTCTAGACTCACAAAGAGAATGTGGCTTAATAACAAGCTGACGGCATATACCAAGATCCAGGTCTATAGAGCCTGTGTCCTGAGTACACTCCTGTACTGCAGTGAGTCCTGGGCCCTTTGTGCACGGCAGGAGAGGAAACTGAACATGTTCCATATTCGTTGCCTCCGACGCATTTTTGTTATCACCTGGCAGGACAAAGTTCAAAATGGAGTGGTCCTAGAACAAGCTGGAATTTTTAGCACATATACATTACTGAAACAGCGACATCTACGTTGGCTTGGGCATGTCATGAGAATGGCTGATGGTCAGATTCCAAAAGATCTCCTGTATGAAGAAGTAGTACAGGGAAAGTGCCCCAGAGGGAGACCACAGCTGTGATACAAGGATATCTACAAGCAGGATCTGAAGACCTTAGGAATGGACCTCAACAAATAGGAAACCTTGACATCTGAGCGTTCAGCCTGGAGGCAGGTGTTGCAGCATGGCCTCTCCCAATTTGAAGAGACCCTTGTCCAGCAGGCCGAGGCAAAGAGGCAGTCCTGCAACCAGCAAAACCAGGGAGCTGGACAGGGGACAGATTGTATTTGTCTTCAGTGTGGAAGGGATTGTCACTCTCGAATTGGCCTTCTCAGCCACACTAGATGCTGTTCCAAGACCTCTATTCAGAGCACGTTACCATAGTCCCTTGAGACAGGATCACATTTCTCAACAAACACAGTAATATAATCTTTGGATTTCTTGGCATGTTATACCCTGTGAGTTCTTTTATTATGAGAAGCACTATATTCCTATTATAGATGGGCACTTCATATTCGTATTAAAACAAGTACGGAACTTCAGGTGGTGCCGATTCCCATCCCACATGCCCAGAGCTGGCCAGTCCACTTACTGGGCTCCACATGGTGCAGGGGTCCACCTTCAACACCAGCATACCAATCCAGGAAGGAGCCAGACTGAATGTCGCTTCCTCTCCAGGCAGCTGACTACTGTGGTGTGGAGTCTTCCTGCTCACCCAATGAGTGGTTAGCTGTGTGGGGAGGTGGCCTAGCGAGGCTCCTTCCTTGATTGGTGCACTGGTGCTGAAGGTGGACCCCTGATAAACCAGTTCTGTGAATTCTCTGCCTGGAAAAATCTGAAAAGGGTCACTGTAAGTCAGAATGGACTTTATGGCACATTATTCATGTTCTTATTCTTATTCTTACATTCCCAGAAAATATGGAGGTAGTCAACTTCACAGTTTGTAACTGTATTAGGACATTACTGACGTTCTGCATCACTTTGGAAAACATTAAACATTTAAACTTCCTCCTAGAAGCAGGAGACAGGAGAAGGCAACCACATAGATTTTCTCTTGCTTTTTCTTTTTTTCTTGCTTTTTAAAAGGAGCTGGATCAAATGGGGTCACTTGAGATCCATATACCATTTGGATTCAAGGTTGGCACTGATGGCATATCAGACCTCTATCCCAATCTTAAGTGAACCTATTTAGCTTTCACCAGCCCACTTTAAATGAGCCTGTATAGGCAAGACCTAAGAATATTCAATTCTTCAAAATATCTCTGGTTCATGAATGTGGGTTATTATGGTCCCACATCCATGATTCAAAATGCCAAGAAATGGGCCAATATTGCTGCACAATGTCATGCTTGCATTGCCAGCAAGAAAAAGGATGCCAAGCTTTATATAGCAAAAGGCAACATGAATTCTGACCACACCAATGGCAGCAGTCAAGAAGGTCCCCGGGATGCCCTCTTGTGCTCACTACCATTCACAAAGTGACATCTTACAAGGGGGGGAAAATCCCAGAAGCTAACTCCTTTTTTTTCAATCAGTTAACCATTTCTCACCAAACACAAAGCAATTGTCAGGGTTGTTTGTCAACAAATGTGAATGGTGAAGAGCACATGGAACATTCTTTTTTTTTTTCTGCTGGCAATATGGGCATGACATTGCACAGCCATGAACCATCATGAACTGCCATTTTTCTGAATCATGCCCATCTATAATGGGCAAGTATGTCTTAGTTTAGGGGACACCAAAACAGACTGGGTAGTATACAGAGGGTTCAAATCCCCACTTGGCCATGGAGATTCTCCTGGCTGGGCTATTCTCCAATACAGAGGAGTAGTCTGGACATCAGGAGGAAACGCTCAGCTATATGTTGGTTGCTGTAGTGTTCCCCTTTATTATGTCAATGGTTCATGTTTGTTATGCTAATTGTTCATGCATATTCATATTGCTGAGAGGCAGAGCTGAGAGAGATGTGATAAGAGGCGGAGCCTGAGAGAGGGTCAGTTGGAGAGTATGAGTAGCGTGAGAGAGGGAGAAGGAGATAGAGTGTGGAGTTTGGAGAAATCTGAGAGGCGATTAGTTAGGAGTGTATTATCAAATAGAAGCTTGTTGTTAATAATAAATTTAATAAATAAATATCTATAGAAGATATTTATGAATCGCTATCAATTTCTGTAATCAATAAACAAAAGTTATATTTAAAAGACTTTGAAGTGTGAAACTGAATCTTCATCTTTCTGAAGCAATGGTGACTTGGTGATCACCTGGTGGCAGCAGTGTAAAAGAGGGGATTGTTTGCCTTCGAGTGCTCCGAGTCTTGAGGGTCAAGCAAGGGGGCACGAGGGGTGAACGCCACAGTTGCTGTTGCTCCTGCTGTTCCTCAGCATCTACTGCCCGGGGCAGTTGTCCCACTTTGTCTTAATAGTAGGTCCAGCCACAATACAAAAGAAGAGCAGGGCCTTGGAGTTCACTATTAACACTTAGCCCTGGACAGAAGACTGACTTACAGGGCAGCAGGTTTCAGTCTCACTCTGCAGGACAAGATTAATGTTGCTCTATTTAAATGACACTAATTATTTCTAAATTCATAGCTATGAATGCAAATAGCGTATGCAACGTCTATGCAAAATCCATGTTTCCTGGTAATGGAGAAGTATTTTTAAAACAAGTATGCTTTGATATATTCCTGAGCGATATTTTAAAGATGTAAAAGGTTCTTTTGTTCTTTTTAGTATTACAACTATAGATTTAATGTAATTTTCAGAATTAAGAGGAATTGGTTTTCTAGATGGTGAACGAAGCAGTAATTAAATAACAGTCTATTCTCATTTCATTTACAGGTAAAGAATCAATACAGGGATTTAAGATTACTGATTGCTCCAGGTGAGCTTCTTCATTTCATTCATATTTCGAGGAGTCAGTAACAAATGTCAGCATTCGAAAAAGGCTGCTGCACCCAAGTAAAGTTTATTCATGATGAACTATGAAATGGACTGATGAACTCACACACAATCACAACTGCCTTATATTAGAATATGTGGGAAATGTGTGGCTTTCGCAGCATTGCCAACTGGCAACTCCCACCAGTCCTTAACGGGGACTACGCTGGCTAGAGCGGATGAAATTTGCAGCCCAACAACATCTCAGCAGCCACATATTTGCCACCAGAGAATGCCAGAATTATTTTCAAATTGTTCTTCATTTCGGAATTGTCGTTTTCTCTTTTGGCTTGTATCCTTACTTCTCCCTGATGCTTATTTCTTTCCATGTATTGGATTTCTACTTGCAATATTATTTCTATTCACAATATTGTTGTCCATCTGCAGGATATGATGAATTTCCCTTCCATATGTTGGAGGTTCTCCAGTATGAAAAAAAGAATTCACTATACAGTATGTAAAGTGTGCTGAATTGGTGTCATAGGTACCATCTCCTGCTTAGCATATTCTCCTGGCTGGGCTAGTTATTGTTGTTGTTTTAAATCTATCTGGACAGAATAAGCACAATCAAGGATAAAGCTTCATTAGGGCGATCTCCAAAGGAAAAATCCCTAAAATTATGGTACAAGATCTACTAAATTCTCAGAATGAAATTTATTTAGTCCTAGGCAGGAGTGAGGATTGATATAGTACCAACAAGTGGAAAATACGCTCAGGTACAAAAAAAGTACCACTCTCCCTTACTTGGTTAACACTAACACTTGGTTAATTTAAAGGGCAGCACAACTACATAGATGTGGGACAAGGGAAACACAAACAATCATCACCTTCTTATACTACCCTGTCTTCCCGAAAATAAGGCCTAATCTGAAAGTAACCCCTAGTATGATTTTTCAGGATGATCGCAATATAAACCCTACCCCCCAAATAAGCCCCAGTTAAGTGAAACCCTGCCCTCCAGCATTGTGCAGCAACCAGAAGAAGATGACATGACTGCATTTGAATAAGTGTAGATTGCTGTACATGAAGAAAACACCCCTTGAAAATAAGCCCTAATACATTTTTGGAGCAAAAATTAATATAAGACCCAGTCTTATTTTCGGGGAAACACGATAACTTCCACTCTTCCGCTCACAAGCCCAAGTGATAAGTGATGTTGTGCTATCTACCCCTCCCCACCTTCATCTTATCATGGAGGAGGATCTCAAACAGGCAATGTCCCAGGAATAAGCAGCAATGCTGCCAGATCACTTTGTTTTGGGGAGCCTGGGCAAGAGAAGGTTAGTGGGGCCAGGATGGCTACACGTAAATGTTTTTTAATACTTACTTGGTGGCCAATCTGTTAGAAAGCTCCAGGAAGTTTGAAGAAGATCCTCATCCTTATTTCCTGCCTCTCATCCCTCTTTGGGCTGAAGAAAGGTGCAAGTAAGGCACAAGTAGAGGAAAAACTATAATTTTTTGTGGGGAAATTGATTTAGGATAAAATGAAATATTCCAAGGAATGTGTATTTCTTGCTCTTATAACATTTTTCTTCCATTAGTGAAGTCTTCTTTATTGTGCCTTATTTCAGCAATCACACATACAAAGGAAGCTTCTGTTTCTAATGACTAATCATGTTGCTACTCTTGACATGGTTTACAGTCAGAGGTGTTTTTCCACTTTAGGGAGGACTACTTCTAGATACAGAATCAATACATTGTCTACTTTGGCTCTTTGGGAAGCTAAATTTTGGCCTCTGCAACTTGTGGGAGTGTTTTGGGGTGCTGGCTTGTTTTCTCAGGAAATCGGATATGGGCACTGAAGACTGCTACCAGTTTAAGTGGCATATGTATTATTACAAAGCTTTTTAACGACTCTTTGTTAGGCTGCTTTTTGACTTAAATTACTGATGTTGATCAAAGGGAACTAGTGAAAGGAGATGCTCTCCTAATAGTGGCAAAACCCTCTGTTACTTTTGCAACATGATACCTGACCTATCAGAGACTAGATAATGCGGCATCTCTGTGGCTAAGGAACAGGATAGAAAAGTACAGGGCCCAGTTGTGCCATTTGGATTTGGTAAGGAGGAAATAAATTGTCTCTATGTGTTGGCCGAAAACAAAGCAGTTTACGAAACCAGGTGTGTCTCTTTGAACAGCAGGATCACTCAAGTGAGAGATAAAATAGATTGCTCTAAAGAAAAGAACTTTTTAAGCTGGAACCACTCCACTCCAACTTTCCCCATCTGGAATCCCCTCAGCTGCTACATCTTCTACCACCTCATTAGGGAGGTAGTGTACAAAGGAAATCTCATCACCAACCTTACCCTGCATAACCTTTTGATTCATACGGCCACTGACTGCAGGCTGGTGTTTTCGTTTCTTTTACTGGTGGGCTTTAAATTGTGTTTGTAACCTTTCTAACTTGTAGTTGTTTTACTCGATTTTAATGGAAGTCACTGTTAGTTGTGCCACGCTGGTCTCCTTTTCTTAGTCTTCCATCAGGGACGTCCCCACCCGAGTTAGGTAACAGTTGGATATACATCCAGTAAATATATACAATTAATCTATATCTGAGCCAAGCGGAGTGCTATCCACTATCCACAAATACATGTAGTTTTCTGTATGCAAGACATTTTAACTTTAAAAAATGGGGAAGTAAATATTCAAAAATTCATTTCAGGATGAGTCTGAGTGGCTGCTGCCCAGCAGGTCTGTCACCTGCGCCTGCTGATAATGTTCCTCTGCACCTAAGCTGCCATGATACAGTTTTATGCACTTCCCCAGGCCCTCACATCAGCTTTCCTGTGTGCTCCCACTGCCACTGTGACAGATTTGCTGCATTAACAGTAATCTTCAGCAACACTCTTCTATTGGATTGCCTTCCCACAACATGATGTTCCTTCTGAATTGAATTAACTAGAGTTTGTGATTGCATTTCCTGGAACTTTAGCTGTCTAGCCTGCAAAGGAAAACTTGCAACCGCTTCATAAAGCCACTGCTAGGTGGAAAAGAAAAGAGTCAGTCTTCTCCTTCTCCTCCTTCTCCTTGGCATAAAGTTTTCTGGAAATTCTCTCTGTGCTGTTTTGATTTGTCTGTTCCTCTCGGCAGCACTGTCCTTTTTTGTCCATCCATCAGTGCAATACGAAGACTTCTTTCTTTTCATTTACAGTTAGCCTTTGCAACTTGTTATCTGTCAGGCCAGCTGAAGGCCCAACAGCCTCACATGGTGGACAGCCAGCCAGCCAATGTCTCAAGTGATTTCTGTCTTTACCTGTTAGACTTCGATTTTAAAACAGCCAGATAGTCAAGGCTCTGACAGGTGCTTTGCCCTATATCAGGGGTCTAAAACTGTGGCCCTCCAGATGTTCTTGGACTTCAACTCCCAGAAATCCTGGCCAGCAGAGGTGGTGCTGAAGGCTTCTGGGAGCTGTAGGCTAAGAACATCTGGAGGGCCACAGTTTGAGACCCCTGCCCTATATGCCTTGTGCACTTTCTGCGTTCATATACATTTATACTATATTCTCCGGTTCAGTTTTCAAAGGGAAACTAGCAACTTCATTGCATGTGACTCTTCACTTTTATCGTCCCTTCAAAACCATTGCTTTCTCCTGGCAGGTATTACTTCCGCGCTGTTCTCGTTGGCCCTGATTCTTATCACTTCCTCCCAGCAGGGGATCTTTCAGTGAATCGAATGACATTGCAATGCACCACAGCCAATCAGATGGGGCTTCATGGTGACATCACTGCAGAAAAGCCAAGGCAGTAAAAATAGAATTTATTTTTTCAAGGACTGATGAAACAATTAGTCCGTTTTCAGCACCACTGAAAATACTCCCCCCCCCCAAAAAAAAACGCTACCTAATTTTGGCTCGACTGATATGTCAGACCACTTTAGTAAACAACATCTGATGAATGATCTCTTTAAAACAAATTCAACTATGTGCATTGGTTTTTTTCCCCCTTTGCTACTACTGCCTCTCCTGCTTTACTGAATGAAGATAAATAATGTGGCAGTGGCTAATTATGTGCTACGGAGATCACATGTACGAAATGCAGGAACTGGCAAAAGGACTTTAAACTCAGCAGTCTGTCCCAGTGATGTTAAGAGCAAGTGCAGTAGAAATGAGATGAAAAGAAAAAATTCCAAAAGAGAAATCTGAAGGGAGAGATAGCAGGGCTTTAGTGACAAGTAATAAGGGTGGGGTACAAATGTGGATGCTCATGCAGCTGGTGTACCAGAGAAGAGCAAGTAACCTGGAGGTTACTGGGCTCATTATTGGTCAGAAGGGCAGAGCTCAGCCCTTGGAGGAGGAAATTTGCTCTTGGATCCTTTCTTTATACTCCTGAGGAAAGCTCGGCACTCTCACCTCTTTGGAATCAGGGTGCAAATGTCAGAGGAGTAGAGGAGAGGGGATAATTGGGATTCTGGGATATATGTAGCAGAGGACAGGTTTCAGATATGTAAGACCTAAGGCCCTCTCAAACTTCAACTACACATGCCATCATGAAGGAATAACCCAGACCAGCCTTTCAGTAGGGCTGTCATTTCTCTCCTGGCATTCAGAAGAGAATGGATTTCTGAAAAAGGAGAGGTGTGCCAACTGCTGTTCTTCCAACCTTTACTCCCAGCAGCAGGAATCCAACAAGGGTTATTTGTTATTTAGTTGTTAAGTCATGTCCGACTCTTCGTGACCCCATGGACCAGAGCACGCCAGGCCCTCCTGTCATCCACTGCCTCCCGGAGTTTGGTCAGATTCATGTTGGTAGCTTCAATGACACCTTCCATCCATCTCGTCCTCTGTTGTCCCCTTCTCCTCTTGCCCTCACACTTTCCCAACATCAGGGTCTTTTCCAGGGAGTCTTCTCTTCTCATGAGATGGCCAAAGTATTGGAGCCTCAGCTTCAGGATCTGTCCTTCCAGTGAGCACTCAGGGTTGATTTCCTTCAAAATGGATACGTTTGTTCTCTTCGCAGTCCAGGGGACTCTCAAGACTGTCCTCCAGCACCAACCAATATTAAAATGCTGATTTTGGAATGCGCTGATTTCAGTGTATAATTGGCTATTAATGTCCTGTCTAGCATGGACTGCAGCATCTATGTCTCAGGAGGCTTTCCTTACTGTTCTATTCCACCTGCCACATAGAAATACCTGCAAAACTCAAAACTGTCCTCTCTTACACTTTGTATTAGAGGTGCACAAATTTGTGTCCTTACAACTACAGTTCCCAGGATTCCTCAAGCAGCTATACAGAAATACATAGTCCAAAAGCATAAATATGCAAAGCACTACTTGTTATTTTCTGTGTAGCAAACTATTTCTCTCTTGTATTGCCTGAACAGAATGTACCCTAAAACTCTTTGCCAACAACTGTCAAACTCCATGAGTGTTCATTTAAGTGAGCATTCTCCATTTATCGGTGCCTGTTGGGGACATATTTTTAGCTACCAGTAGCATAAAAGCCTATGAAACATGTCTTCTCCTGAGCCACAAAAGAGCTACCCTGATACGGCACATTAATGAGGGAAAGGGTGCAATACAAGGAGCCAAATACATCTGATACAGCCTTAGCTGTATCTCCTTTTCTCCAACCACAGTGGATGCTGTTCCATCCCTTTAGCACTGCCTGGAGGCTGTACTGCAATGGATGCAGGAGAATGGACTGAGGATGAACGGAGGTCCTGAGGGTGGGTGGCCCCTCCATTGGTGGTTTGGGAAACTCCCTCTCTTTTTGGGGGACAGACTCGCACTGTGAAGAGTGAGGTTCGCAGCTTGGGGGTCCATCTGGATCCGGCACTCATAATGGAAACCCAGATGGCGTCAGTGGTCCGGTCTGCCTATTTCTATCCGTGGCGGATTGCCCAGCTGCATCCCTATCTTGATGTTGGGGCACTCACCACTCTGGTCCATGTGCTTGTAGTCTTGAGATTAGACTACTGTAATGCGCTCTATGTGGGGCTACCTTTGAGATTGATGCGGAAGCTTCAAATGGTGCAGAATGCGGCGGCCATACTTCTCAGGGGGATGAGAAAACATGAACATATCTCCCCCACTCTGGCTGCCCTGCATTGGCTGCCTGTTCATTTCCGCATTGATTTCAAAGTGTTAATGATGACATATAAAGCCCTAAACGGTTTAAGACTTCGATATCTAGCGGAACGCCTCCTCCCACCTAGATCTACCCGAATCACTCATTCTAGCCATGGTGGCTGAGGTGCCTAACGCCGAGGGAGGCCCGGAGAGAAAGAACAAGAAACCAGGCCTTCTCAGCAGTGGCCCCTCGCCTTTGGAACAGTCTGCCCCCAGAGATCTGTCTGGCTCCCTCGCTGGGTGTTTTTAAGTGCAAACTTAAGATGTGGCTCTTTAGGCAGGCTTTCCCTCCTGTCATCACTTGAATATTTTTTTTTTCATCTTGAACCATATTTCTACTGTTTTTCATTTTATTATATGTTTTTATTATATCTATTATTGTTAGCCACCCAGAGTAGACTTCAGTCTAGATGGACAAGGTATAAATTTAATAAATGAATGAATAAATAAATTAGCCCACCACTCTATTTTCAGTGCTGTCCTCTCTCTCTCTCTCACTCTCTCTCTCTTTCTAATTCAGTGCTTTCCATACTTGATTCCCCAGATATTTTAGTCCAAGAACATCTAGGGACCCAAGGTTTGGAACCACTGAGCTAAATGAATGGCAGATGCAATCCTTTCATATCTCCCCCCCCCATCTTTAGAGCAGCCTGCCCCAACTTGAGTTCCTCCAGATGTTTTCAAAATGATGATGGAGCTTGTAGTTGGGCACACCCAAAGAGCACCATAAGGCTGCTCTAGAAACTTTACTTTTCCATCCCAGGTCATTAACCAATAAACCATATGGCCACTAGAAAAGGACAGTTTTCTCCCTTCCAGCAATGCTGATACCATTTAAAACTATGCCAGAGGTTCAAAAAGAGGTGCACACTACAGATGTCAAAAAGACTATAAGCTTAAACTGTTGAGTTCAATTTGGTCAATGAGAAATTTCACACCCTGTATCAAATCCTTTAATTTCATAGGCAGAAGTTCTAATTTGCTTGGACAACCAAAGCAACGTAGGGCTGCGTTTTTCTGTGCAATTAGTTAAGCACTCTTTTCAGAGGCTGAAATAATCAGTTTCCTCTTATCCCCTAGACAAAAGACTGTAAAAGTTTTTGCAGAGAGGGAGGAAAAAGCAATTTCATGCTATAGAAGAAGAATGAGAGTGAAATCGTATTATTCATCATCTTAAATTGCTGCAAAGCCTACTCTTTTCCTGAAGAGAGGCCTCCATCGCTGCACGATTCATCCATTAGGCCTCCTAGAACAATAATTCACAGTAACATCATTCTGATACTTTATCAAACCATTTAACAGACATTAATTAATTAATTAATTTGTACAGTGTCTCTGGAAGCTTGGTCAATATATTTCTCTCCTTATTGCAGGTTGGGACCGCTCAGATAATAAACATGTTACTTGCCGGCCAGTGAGAACGCAACAGGTATAGGAATAGAAATGGGAGGAGAGAGAGGTTACACACAGAAGCAGCCCTTCGGTTGAGCTGCGACACAGCCCCCAAAATCGTGGGGGGAGATATCTCCCTGCTCAGATCAGGAGCTGCCTATGGTTGCTCATCTTCTACCTCTTCCAAAGTCTTGTTGGATTATGTCAGGGCCGGACGAGAGAAGTGGCCTTGCCCATTTCTGCCACTGCCAGGTCTGCTTTTTATCCCCACTCTCAGTTATAATCAAAAGGGGATAATACACACTATCTTCAGACTGACATAGGTGAGGTGACCTGGTCTTTGGACCTTTCGGAAGGGAATAGAGGCCTTGGATTCAGTTCCTCCATGCCTGTTCCCCTCCCGCCCCATCACCAGCAGAAACACCATTAGCAGCAGATCTCTGCTCACAGAGCTTTACAATTTGTGTGAAAATCATGTACTTCATAGATATGATCCTGGCTAAGGATAGGTGTATGGGCTAGAGAGCTATGGTCAATGAAAGACAGCTAAATGCTTAAAACAAACAAACAAACAAACAAACAAACAAAACTGCTGCTCAGCTGGCACTAAAACCACAGAAAGTGCAACAGAACAGATTGGATTATGGGTTTGGAGTATACAGTGACAGAGAGGGAAGGACCAGCCCCATCCAGCATTTGCTGAGTGTGCACCCATGTCCTATAAATGCCCCCCAAATTATTTTTAATGTTCTTGTTCTTCAAAGAGCTAGCAAAAAACAGAATCACTCCTGCAATAACATCCCTTCCCAAAAGCCCCAAGAGGCCTCACGGTGAATAGAGGCGAAAGCTTCCAGTTACAAATCTCGCCACCCCCTTGTCTCCCTCTCCATTCTTTTCCTTCCATGGTGTACTTGTGTACAAAAGTCATTTTTTGCACATAATCTATCTCCGTCTCCATTTTCTTTAAAATCTCTAGATTGTAACAGAAGTTTCTGTATTCAGTCCATTTCAGAGGAGACCAGCTTCTGTTGATATATTTTCCAAATCAGCCCCATTTGGTACAACGGGCCTGATTAGATTAGATCTAATCCAGTGCAGAGCTCTAGAGCAGAGGTCATCAACCCCCAGTCCGTGAGCCGGAGCTGGCCCGTGGCCTGAGCCAGACTGAGCCATAAAGACAGACCTCCCACCCACCCACACACACACTCCCCTTCCCGTAGGTGCTTTGTGCACAAGCACACAGCACAGGGAAAGGCACGGATCCTAGCCAAGGAAGGCAGGGGTGGGTGGGGAAAAGAGAACTGGGTCCTCATAAATCTGAAGCAGGCAGGCGGCGTCAGCCTAAGAAATGTGCTCAACGGGGAAGCCAGCAAAGGGGGCGGGGATGAGCCATCCTCTGAGTGGCACAGGGCATGGGGATGGCCAAGCGGGAGCGGCGCGGGCCGGGAGCGAACGCCTCAAATCCTTGCAGGAGGGGAGCGGTGCCTCACAGCTGATTATTTCTCTCCAGAGCCAGAGCTGTAGGTTCGAGGTGCGGGGCGGGTGGAGGCATGAGCAAGTGAGCAGCTGGAAGTGACTTTGCTGCTGCCCAGCTAGCCCGGGGGCGCCTGAGGAGCCAGAGATGCCTGTGAAGACTGAGACCTCCCTCCCGGCCTTGGCCCATGCGCCAAGGAGGATCGGGAGATGATGGTGGTGGCGGCAGAGGGGCTCTGGCTCAGCCGCCCCTCCCGCCCGTGTCCAGCAGGCCATTGTCCGCACAAGGGGCGAGCCAGCCAGCCGGTCGCCTGGCTTTGAGAGCCAGAACTTGCCCCTCTGCTGTGTCTCCCCCAGGAAAAGGCAACAGCTGGCACGGCAGACAAAGGCACCCCCCACTGCGCTTCATGCCGCGGGCACACAAAGGCCACCTGAGCATCCTGGCCAAGCAGCGGGCGAGCAAGCGAGAAGGCTGGGGCCAGGGTGGGGATCACGAGCGCCCTGGAGCATCCCAGCAGGGCTGGACAGTCACCTGGTTGCCTGTGTGCATGGAGGGACGGCGGGTGGTTGCTTGCGAACGTTGCCGCTTCCCCCCCGGCTGTGGAGGCAGACTGGGTTGTGAAGACAGACATCCCCCCCGCATGCATGCTCTTACCCACAGTTGCTTTGCGCATGTGCCAGAACTGGAAGGTGCTGCCCCACCGCTTTGCACATGCTTCCGAGCAACTGCATGAAGGGGCGGGGTGCAGGTGCCCCTGTGCATGCGCGAAGGCTCCCATACTACTTTGCGCATGTGAAGAGAGAGCACACATGCACACCTGCAGGGGGCGCCACTGCTTTCCCCGGAGGCTCAGCCAATCCAGGGTCTGAAAAAGCTTGGGGACTGCTGCTCTAGAGTACACACTGAAACACTGAAACCTGCTTCCTGCATTTGATGACTTCAGTAGTTTGAAATTAAGTAGCTACTCTCTGCATGGCTTGCCTCCAAGTCCTGTTGGCCATATTTATTTATTTATTTATTTATTTATTTATTTATTTATTTATTTATTTATTTATTTATTTGATTTATATCCCGCTCATCTGGTAAATCTATACCACTCTGAGCGGCTAACAGGAACATATATACAATTATAATAAAATAAATTAAAAATCAATTAACAGAAAATGACAAAAATCATAAATAATCGTAAATAATAAATAGATAAAGAAGTGAAAAATAAATTAAGTTAGATTAGGTGCTGACAGGAGGGAAGGCCTTGACACAGAGCCATGTTTTTAGTTGAGTTTTGAATGTACCCAGCGTAGGGGCCGCGCGAATCTCAGGTGGGAGATTGTTCCAAAGGCGAGGAGCCACTGCCGAGAAGGCCCGGTTTCGTGTCTTCTCCCTCCGGGCCTCCCTCGGCGTCAGGCTCCTCAGCCTCACCTCCTGGGTCGCGCGGGTGGTCCGGGTAGAACTTGGTGGGTGAAGGCGTTCCGCCAAGTATCGAGGTCCCAAACCGTTTAGGGCCTTATAAGTGAGCATTAAAACTTTGAAGTCAATACGGAAACGAATGGGCAGCCAATGCAGTCTAGCCAGGATAGGAGAAATGTGATGGAATTTTCTCCCTCCGGTAAGGAGTCTGGCTGCTGCATTCTGCACCATCTGGAGTTTCCGTATCAGCCTCAAAGGTAGCCCCACGTAGAGCGCGTTGCAGTGATCTAATCTTGAGATTACGAGCGCGTGTACTAAGGTGGTGAGCGCCCCCGAGTCGAGATAGAGCCGCAGTCGGGCAATCCGCCAAAGGTGGAAAAAGGCGGAGCGGACAACCGACGCCACCTGTGTTTCCATGGTGAGCGTCGGGTCCAAATGTATGCCCAAGCTGCGGACCCCACTCACCGGAGCCAGGGTGGCCCCCCCAAACGAGAGAGAGCCAACCAAGCCACCAACCACGGGGGGGGGGCCACCCTCAGGACTTCCATCTTGTCCGGGTTCAGCCGCAGGCCATTTTCCTGCATCCATTCCAGTACAGTCCCCAGGCAGCGCTGAAGGGACAGGACGGCATCACCTGCAGTTGGTAAAAAGGAGATGTAGAGCTGGGTGTCATCAGCATACTGATGACACAGCGCTCCACACCCCCTGATGACCCCCGCTAGCGGCCTCATATAGATGTTAAATAGCATTGGGGAGATAATCGACCCCTGTGGAACCCCACAGTTGGAGTTCCATGGAGATCCATTGCTTCAAAAATAACAACACCCCCCCCAAAAAAACATCCCTGGGGTTAATGAATGTGCAATATTGTGCTTCCTGTATCCATGATTAAAAAAGCCAGGAAATGGCCCAATACTGCTGCACAATATCATGTCCACATTACTAGCAGGAAAAAAGATGTCAAGCTTTGCATAGCAAAGGGCAGTGAACAACACCAGCAGTCAAGAAGGTATACAGAGTACCCTCTTGTGCTCATTATTATTCACAAAGTGACATCTTTTGAAGTTTTTTTTAAAGGGCAGCTGGGAGTTAGCAAAGATTGTCACTGGAGACCAAGGTCAAAAATCATCCATATACAGTGGTGCCTCAACTTATGAATGCCCCTACGTACGGGCATTTTGAGTTACGACCAGCTCCGGCTGCAAAATGTTGCTTTGACTTGCAGCCGGAGCTTCGACTTCCGAACAGAAAAAAGGCAGGGGGGAAAAGGCGGGAAATTCAAATTGTTGGTGGCGAAGAGGCTGCTTCTTTGTAGTTCTTTCAACCCAATGGTTAGGGAAAGGGATGTGGCGGCAGCGGCGGCAGTGTCCAAGCGCTGGGAGGCTGAGCCTGGCTGGGGTGCTCCCTCCAGGAGGCTGAGCCGGGAGGCTGCTGCTGGTGGTGCCGTTTCCGGAGCTGGAGGTGGCGTCGGGCATCAGCAGCATCAGACGCATTGGCTTGGGACTGCCTGGTAATTTAATGTGCCCGTTTTTAAAAACTTTTCTGGATTGGTTTTGCAGGGCTGGAGGGGGGCTTAATGTTTCTGTGGTGTGTTGTTTGTTTTTTTGGGTTTTTTTGGAGTCTCAGCGTGGGACTTGCTCTGTTTGTACAGTGGTGCCTCGCTTAATGAGCGCACCATTTAACGACAAATCCACATAGCGACGTGTTTTTTGCGATCGCATTGCGATGTTTTAGGTGGCAAAACATCGCATTGCGATGATCGGTAAGCGTTTCGCTTACCGATCTTCGCATTGCGATGTTTAGAAAACAGCTGATCGGCGGTTCCAAAATGGCCACAGGGTGCAGAAAATGGCCGCCCGCAGTGTTTTTGCGCCCTGCCCTCGCTTACCGAGGCGGCGAAAATGGCGGCCGGATGGGGAATCTTCACTTACCGGTGAGTTCCCCCCCCATAGGAACACATTAAACGGGTTTTACGTTCCAGATAGTGATGTTTCCAGATAGTGATGTTAATCCTGGAACGGATTAATGTCGCTATGCGGGGCACCACTGTAATTTTATTTTATTTTTTGAGGTAATTTTTGGGGGGCGGCGGAACAGATTAACCATGTTCTCATGCATTCCTATGGGAATGCATGTTTCGACTTATTACAATTTCGACTTACAATCCATCTTCTGGAACGGATTATGGTCATAAGTCGAGGCACCCCTGTAATGCAAAAGAAAGACAGTGAAGATAGATAAGAATAAAAGTAAACTCATTTTAAATGTGGTGTTGCAGGAAAGCCGTACAGATACCAAAGACAGTCAGAAAAGTGGGTGCTCAATCAAATCAAACCTGAAGTCTCACTACGGAAAAATAGGTCAACTGAGGCTATCCTACTATGCACATATAATGAAACTAATGAAAATTCAAAAGTGGGGTGGGGCTGTAGGAAAAGAGGAAGACCTAACATGAGATGGTTGAGTCAACTGAGAAAGCAACAGCTATTAGTTTGCAAGACTTGAGCAGAACTTAATGGAAAAAACAATACTGCTAGGAAGGGGTTGGGGGTTGAACAGCAGAAAGAGAGAAGACTCTAATATGAGATGCTGTCAGTTTATAAAACCTGAGCAGAGCTATTAATGACACAATATTTTTTGGAAGTCCTAAACTCATATAGTCACCACACATCAGAAGTAACTTGATGGCACACAGCATCTCTGGATTCCCCCCCCCCTTAATTACCAGACAATTGTATACTGATGAGATTAGTGGAATAGGCACTCAAGTTTTGCTAACATTGTGGTAGATGATCCCCCGCTGCAAAGCAAAAAAACAGTAATTTCACAGATTAAACAAATGAGCTTCTGAACTTTTATTCTCTATTGTTTTCTAAATACCTTTTAAAATATTTTTACAACCAGAAACTATTTATTTATTTATTTATTTATTTATTTATTTATTTATTTATTTATTTATTTATTTATTTATTTATTTATTTATTTATTTATTTATTTATTTATTTATATTGAGCTTACATACCGCCCATTTAGATATAGTCTACTCTGGGCAGCTCACAAAACGCAGAATAAGAACAATAAATATGAAATAACAATTTACAACATTTACACAAAGCAAAATAGATAAAGATAGAGAAAAAGAGAAAGTTATGTTGTGCCTGGAGGGAAGGCCTGTCTACATAACCAGGTCTTCAGTTGGTTTTTTTAAGTGCTCAGCGAGGGGGCCAGATGAATCTCGGGGGGGGGAGAGCGTGTTCCAGAGCCTGGGAGCCAATGCCGAGAAGGTCCAGTGTCTTGTTTTTGTTTTCTGGGCCTCCCTCGGTGTTAGGCTCCTCAGTCGCCCCTCCTGGCTAGATCGGGTGATACGAGTAGATCTAGGTGGGCGGAGGCGTTCCACCAAGTATTGAGGTCCTAATCCATTTAGGACTTTGTATGTGATCATTAGAACTTTGAAATCAACGTGGAATCGAATGGGCAGCCAATGCAATGTGGCCAATGCAATGTTGATGTTTTCTCACCCCACAAAGAAGTCTGGCCGCTGCATTCTGCACCCTTTGGAGTTTCTGCATTAATCTCAAAGGTAGCCCCACATAGAGCGCATTGCAGTGGTCTAATCTCGAGATTACGAGCGCATGGACCAAGGTGGTGAGCGCACCAACGTCAAGAAAGGGATGCAGCTGGGCAATCCGCCAAAGATGGAAATAGGTGTTGCGGACCACTGATGCCACCTGGATTTCCATGGTGAGAGCCGGGTATAGATGTATCCCCAAGCTGCGAACCTCATTCTTAGCAGTGAGAGTCACCCCCCAAAAGAGAGGGAGTTTCCCAAACCGCTGACAGTGGGTTGATCCACCCTCAGAACCTCCGTCTTGTCTGGGTTCAGCCTCAGCCCGTTTTCCTGCATTCATTGCAGTACAGACCCCAGACAGCACTGAAGGGACAGAACAACATCCTCTGTAGTTGGAAAAAAGGAGATGTAAAGCGGTAAAGCACTTTGTCTACAATATCTGGCATCACAGGCTAAAAGAGATTAAAACTTACTGGACAAGGCGGAGAGCTGGACATCTCTGCTCGATCCACTGTATCCAAAAAAGGAGAAAGCTCCCAGTGGATGGCCTCCACTTTAGATTTTAAAAATGCTGCAAATTGGTTGGATGAGATACTAGAGGGAGGCCCATCACTTTGACCAATTCCAGATAGGTCGCAGACTATACGGAAAAGTTCCACCTGCTGATTTGAAGCCTCGCTTATCCAACTAGCAGGTTTTATTTTAGCAAGATAACGGTTAGTTGCGACCCTGAGAGCTACCTTATTGTGATCCATCGGTTTCTGTCCCCTAATGCACTCTAGCCTTCTCCTAGTTTGCTTCATCGCTCATAGCTCCTGATTAAACCAGGGTGCTGGCTGAGCTCTGCATTGGAGAGGGTGTTTAGCAGCAATTGTGTCTACAGCCCTGGTGGCTGCTGTGAACCAGCCATCAACCAGAGCCTCGACAGGAGCATCAGCCAGTTCAACCGGAATCCCTCTCATGGAATCCTGGAATCCTATAAGATCCAGTAGCCTTCGAGGGTGGACCATTAAAATTGGTCCTTGCTCCCTGTGAAGTGGGACGGCCATTGAGAGGTTACATTTTACTAGGTGGTGATCCGTCCATGACAAGGGAACCGACACAAGGTCAGTCACCATCAGACCATGCTCACTCCAGTTGTTGGAGAAAACCAGGTCTAACCTGTGACCACTCAGGTGGGTGGGGCTGTTAACATGTTGGGACATGTTCAAGGGAGCCATGGCTTCTAAGAACTCACGAGCTGGACCAGATGACTCGTCCCCCACATGGATGTTGAAATCACCCAAGACCAAAAGCCTTGGGGATTCCAACAGTGCCATGGAGACAAAGTCCATCAGCTCTGGTAGGGAGATGGCTGGGTCGCGGGGAGCATGGTAACCCAGCAAAATCCCAATACCATCCCTGGCCCCTATCAACACATGGAGGCCTCCAGACCCGGCTTTGCCACAGCAGAGCACCTAGTAACTGCCAGGGTGTTTTTATATACAATGGCACTCCCCCCCATCCCTCCAGTCTACCTTGGTGCTGGACAGCATAACTGGGAGGACAAACAAGGGCCAGGGGAGGACCCCCTTCCCCACTAATCCAAGTTTTGTTTATGCATGCCAGGTCTGCATCCTCTTCCAGAATAAGATCATAAATAAACTGGAATTTATTGGATACAGACCTGGCATTCAACAGCACCAATTTTATCAATCCTTTTTAAAATAGCTGTTTCATCAGGTAGGAGTTAAAAAGTTCTCCTCCTGAGAGTCATTTGGTCCTGACGGACAGGGTCAAAAGTTCAGAATTCCTTTCAAGGCTCACAAGCTCCAGCAATGTTTCTAACTCTGGAATGTTCATACTAATAAGGCAGTTTATGAGAAAGTCACAGGTTTACCCTTTTGGAAGGCCTTTTTTGAGCATCAGTATTTCACTGTCTACAAGCATGCTTGTGTCCATACTGGGGGAGTAGTTTTAGTTTAAAGAAACCATAACTTTAAAATCCTTTGTCCAGACTTCCCCAAATGAACTTATCTATTACACAAGGTTAGTACACTCCTTTTAACAGAGTTAATGGAGCATTTGATCTATATTTATGTAGTGCCTTCTAATCTGTCACTGTCTATTATTCAGGCACATCAAGTCCACGCTAATTTTCACAATTGCATAGTCTTTTCATTAGCAAATGGGAAATGTTACCTGAGAAATTTAACAATAATGTTTAAACACTTCAACAGAGAGAGGTAAAGGTTCCCCTTGACATTTAGTCCAGTCGTGTCCGACTCTAGGGTGTGGTGCTCATCCCGGTTTCCAAGCCATAGAGCCAGCGTTTGTCCGAAGACAGTTTCCATGGTCACCTGGCCAATGCAACTAGACACGGAACACCATTACCTTCCCACCGTAATGGTACCTATTTATCTACTAGCATTTTTACATGCTTTCGAACTGCTTGGTTGGCAGGAGCTGGGATGAGCAACGGGAGCTTACGCCGTCGCGTGGATTCGATCTTACGGCTGCTGGTCTTCCAACCCTGCAGCACAGAGGCTTCTGCTTTTTAACCCACAGTGCCACCACATCCCTATAAGAAAGAGAGGACTTCACCATTAAAACATTTGAAAAAAATCTTCAGTAGAGTCAAATTTTAAATATAAGCCACAGACACTCTGGGAATATTATTCAGATGGAAAATTAATCTCATCTTTGACTACCTTTATTATGATATTCCCCAGACTTTGTTATGTAGAATATCAGAATCTTTTCTCCTGTAAACGTTGTCAGTAAAATTACAAGAAAAATTGTGAATCGCATCTCTGTAAATGAGTTGCTCTGAGCTCAGTTTTAATTATTTTTTAGGAAATCAAATTGAATGCAGGTTTAATTATTCATCGCAGCAGTTGACTTAGCAGGAATGATTTCAAATTACTGTACAAAATTAGAAAATTATCTTGGGACAGTATTATCATGAAAAGTCAGCTCTACACTCCCTGTTTTAAGAATGTACATTTCTGCCGCAACCAGAAACATAACACACAACATACAATATGTCACAGAAGTGAGTACACTACCTCACATTTCATAAATATTTTAGTATATCTTTTCATGTGACAACACTGAAGAAATGACACTTGGCTACAATGTAAAACAGTGAGTATACAGCTTGTATAACAGGGTAAATGTGCCATCCTCTCAAAATAACGCGACACACAGCCATTAATGTATCAACTGCTGGCAACAAAAGTGAGTACACCCCTAAGTGACAATGTCCAAATTGGGCATAAAGTGTCAATATTTTGTGTGGCCACCATTATTTTCCAGCACTGCCTTAACCCTCTTGGACGCCTCCACCTTCTGTTTCAGGATGCTCCACAGATGCTCAACAGGGTTTAGGTCTGGAGACACGCTTGGCCAGTCCATCCCCTTTACCCTCAGCTTCTTTAGCAAGGCAGTGGTCGTTTTGGGGGGGTGTTTGGGGTCGTTATCATGTTGGAATACTGCCCTGAGGTCCAGTCTCCAAAGGGAGGGGATCATGCTCTGCTTCAGTATGTCACAGTACATGTTGGCATTCATGGTTCCCTCAATGAACTGTAGCTCCCCAGTGCCGGCAGCACTCATGCAGCCCCAGACCATGACACTCCCACCACCGTGCTTGACTTTGTGTTTGTACTCCTCACCTGGTTGCTGCCACACACGCCTGACACCATCTGAACCAATTAAGTTTATCTTGGTCTTTTCGGACCACAGGACATGGTTCCAGAAATCCGTGTCCTTAGTTTGCTTGTTCGCAGCAAACTGTATGCGGGCCTTCTTGTGCATCATCTTTAGAAGAGGCTTCCTTCTGGGACAACAGCCCTGGAGACCAATTTGATGCAGTGTGCGGCATATAGTCTGAGCGCTGACAGCACTGTTGCTGTGTCTCTCGTTCCCTCCCTCTGTAACTGAGAGGAAAAAAGAATCCCTTAACTACATGTAATACGTTGCTTGATTTTCACATTTCAAGTGTAAAATACACTCAGGAAATTGTAGAATCCACTGATTTGCTCAGCTGTAATTTTAAAAGCCTGGGTAATATATCTACTGCATTTTTAATGTACTAAACTATTTTAATAGAGGGATTTTCATTTGAAGAGGGATTTGCATGTGAAGAGAATTTGCTTTTGGCCCATTGAGAAGAATCCACATCTCAGCCTAATGGGAAGGATCCTGCTTCCTATAAGCATCTTTCCAAGGTGAGAAAATGGTGACTTGAAGGGCAACATAATCAGACGGTACAGCATCCAGGGAGATGGGCAGTTTCCCTGTATAGCCAATGTGCTTCGAAACAGACAATTGGAACTTGTTTCGTCCAGTTTCAACTCACTTTCAGACTACAACACAAAAGTATCATATACATAAGCATAGACATTCAAAGGAATTCCACACATTTGGGGCCTGCCTGAAATATCAAGAGCAAAATATATGCATTTGCCATTATTGCTACGAATGGCTTCTTTAAAAAATAAAACCAGTTCAACCAAAGGAAACTGTAAAACCAGTTGTGGCTGTTTTACATGGTTTCATGGCAAACGCGGCTCCAGACAACGAGTCTCAGCCAAATACTTGCCACATGGCAAGCCTAGCGAATCTTGTGCTTCGTATGGCAGATGTCGGTGTTGACAACACCATATGACAGGTGTAACAGATGGGAAAGCACTGCTTTACCCATCTCCTTTCCATGCAGCCTCCTACTTGCAGCCAGGTTCTTGACTAGTGATTGGCTGAGGAAGAAGGTTGCAGGGTCCTTCACTGGACGCATCCGTCCGCCTGAAATTCCAGCTTCCCTTTAAAGTCTCCCATTTCTTCAGCACAGGAAGTCTGAATTCCCAGATCTTGGTCTGCTGCTGAACATCTCCTTTGTTCCTGACTTGGATCTGGATACTGCTGACCTTTTCCCTCTTGGGTAGCCAGCAAGCAAACATCTTGTCAGCAACATTCCACTTGAATGATACTTGTAAAGAGAATCCATCTGAGTCCCTACACATTTCTGTATATTGTACCATGCTGTTTGTATTTTTCCAGTTGACCACAGCTGAGAAGTGCAATTAAGTGAGGACCAAGCTAGATCTGATGGAACCAATTGTTAAAACTGCCTTTGCCTCTAATTCTGTAAAAGTCAGGAAAGGGGGTGGGCTCTTAAAGCTCAGCATCGGATTGCTGAAACTTTCCTCCAGCTCACTGAGCCTTACTTGTTTTTCTGCACTAATCTCTGAAAATGGAAGGAAACCTCACCCAGAGGTATGTGCAGGCCAAGAGAGGGTGCAACATTCCCCTCCCTCTTGTCTGTGTTGCACTCTGAATTCCATCTTGTCTTCTTTATATAGGTTCCACAAGGCCATAGTGGGCCTTCCACCATCATACCTAGTTTGACCCTTTTATCTTGAAATAGATTGGAGGGAGACCCCTGTAGTTTTCTCCTTGAGAGCTTTGAAACTGTATTGAAAATTTAATATTTCCATACTCTAAAATGATTCATGAATTCATTCATTTAATTTCTATCCTGCCTTTCTTCCTGTAGAGGGACTCAAGGCTGCATACAAATGATTTTAAAAAGACAAATATTAATGCATTTATAAATATAAATCATTTTTTTTGAGTGAACGTATTATTAAAAGGCATGGAATAAAACCCTGGTAAGACCAGTTAAAAACCCACATTTAAAAACTGTAAAAAAAAAAAAAAAGACAATTCTCCCCCAATAAATAAATAAATAAATAAATAAATAAATAAATAAATAAATAAATAAATAAATAAATATATAAATATATAAATAAATAAATAATAAACAAACAAACAAACAAACAAACAAACAAACAAACAAATGTTTCATTTTGAAAATGCCAAGGAGATAGAGTTATTCTTTCACAACTTACACTTCATTTAAAGTATGTTTTCTCAGCCCACAGATATCATGGATGGCAGGCTAATTTATCACAGCTGGGGTGATAAAGCAATTCCACCCTAATGTATTTATTTCAGAAGCAAAACACTTCTGATATTGATTTTAATGAACCCAAATGCTTTGTGGAGGAGGTGGGGAGCTCTTACCTACTTTTCTCTTTTTCTAAAATTACCAGTTGGGAACACTAAAGGTAGTAAATGGGGGGAGGAAGGAGAGTGCCATCAAACCTTGAGAGTTGATTCCTCCATGCATGTTTCTAGCTTTATACTGGCAACAGCAAGTGGTCAGCTGAGTAGATGAAACAGCCATTATAACAAACAAACAAAAAAGTGTAGGCTGCAGCTTCCAGACTCTCCTAGTCAACAAGGCTATTTGTGTCCCAGTTCCCTTGTCCTACCAGAATCCAGA
Organism: Pogona vitticeps; assembly: GCF_051106095.1. Classification (NCBI taxonomy): domain Eukaryota; kingdom Metazoa; phylum Chordata; class Lepidosauria; order Squamata; family Agamidae; genus Pogona; species Pogona vitticeps. The sequence goes on along the minus strand of NC_135786.1, from coordinate 135,982,064 downwards.
TCTTGAGTATAATCCTTAAACTTTGCAGCAGTGGCGGTGAGAGGGGGGGGGGCTGAAGTGCATCAGATACCGTACTTTTAACTAAGGCTGTCGTCACACCAGCAAAATGATTTCGAGTTACTCCTCATTAATGTCAACCTTTTTTGTTTTTCTTTTGGTGCAGACTACGCAAGGCCATTGTCAATTATTTTGTTCTTCCTCTCTATTATCTCCACATCAAATCCAGCCTGCTGGGAGGCTACTATTTTGCTTGTTCCACATTTCATCGTGCAGTAGAGCTGACATCCCAGTGTGTACTCCAAAACCAAGTGATTTCCTATGCATCCACTGTGTGGTCCCACCTCCCTCACCCACTGTTGCTCGACTCCTTTAATTTTTTTAAGTTAATTTTCAAACTAGAATGTCAGCACATTGTTATACTTCTGTCAAATATGAAGCATCAGTGCCCCTACTGCCTTTTGACCACCACTGCAGTGTGCTGTGGGTTATCCTCCACAGAGGGTAATGAAGCACAGAAACAGGAAGAAATGTCTAAATCATTATGTGGCCATCAAGCGCATTTTGCCAACATTGATGTACCCACATTTTTAAAGGGAAGGAGCAGAGAAAGACACAAGAAAAGGGGATATGTCCCACTCGAGAGGTGTAGACGAATGCACTGCACCTAATTCACTCAAAAAAGCAGAACAGTTGAAAGAAGTATGAACCCCTATCACAGAATGTGCCATGTGTCCACAATGGATGACTATACAGGAAGCAGAAGATGAGAGAAAGAAGGGGGGGGCATTTCTCTTACTAGACCAACAATCTGCATGGGTTACACATGGGCTGTTTAGAAGTGCTCTGAAGTATGTAAAAAATTGTAGAGCTGTGCTAAAGAGGAACAGGACAGCTCTAAAAAGGAGCGGGATGGATCACTTTAAGTCAAAACACACAAGGATGCCATAAACAAAACAGCACCAAAAGTGATCCAAAGGGTGAACTATTCTACCAGTGCGGACATGTCCTCAGGTGGAGATGGGGTGAGCCATGACTCGCCCCCTCACTTATTGAGAACAAAGGTGCAATGTCTTCTCTCCAAGAGACAATAAAAAACCAAAGGTGAAAAAGAAAGGAAAGTGATATTAGCAACCCTAAGAGTTACTGTCTAGGATGAACAAAGGTCAGCCTAGGTTGGAACAGTTTAAGAACAGCCAAACATTGGAAAAGTCCGACGGTACCGAAACAAGAAGATTTTATAGAGAAGATACGGGAAACAGCGGAAAAGGCAACTGAAAGATGGGGCTTATTCTATAAATGGATTGAGTCAACAGACATCGTATGAAGAGCATACATTGAAATGAGAAGTTAAATCTGGAAGGCAGAAAATAGTAAAAAGAGCAATCTGGAATTTTGATATGGCAATGTGTATAGAATGGATGTTAGTATGTCATTGCTTCTCCTTTTCCCCCTTAACCTCAATCCCTTTTTCCTTTGTCACCCTTTGTTAAAAATAAAATAACAAAAAAAGAACAGCCAAACAACTCAAGCAGCTCCCTCTCTTTCTCTATTTACAGTACTCCTCCTCGTGCAAAGGCAAGCATTTCAGTGTACGCTGCAACAGAAGAGAACTGTACCTCTCCCCCATATTTTTAAGAAGGAGAAGGACATGAATCTCTTTTTTAAAAAAAGTTTCTATGCTTTTAAATGAATAAGGGACAATGCATACTAATACACAAATCTGTAATAATATGCTGATTCAAAATCCTATGCCACTGGAAATTTGCAGAGCAGTTTCTGCTGATTATGCTTTGACCATGTTTTTCAAAAGCTCCTTGTAGGTTCCAGAGCCGATGCCACAAAGGAGATGGACCTTTCTCCTTGAACCATCCAAATGCCAAGCTTCTCCAGAGCACAGAATTAATGGCCTTTCTGTCTGTAGTATTTGGTAAAAGAAGAAAAAAAAAGCCTTGTTAGTTACTTTCTACTTTATACAAGTGAAGATATTTTGTCTTAAATGGAGAATCCACAGTAGAAGGCAGCAGCAGCTATAATTTAAATAATTAGAAAACCTTTTTCTTGATTAAACACTCCCAGACTGTTTAGATTAACAATTGAGACAAATCACCATGTATTAAAAATCATTTCATTTAGGTTGCAACAGTTAGAACTAATGGGATGGATGCTGATTGCACTCATCCTGATCTTGAAACAATGTAACTCAGGCCCTGGTCACATGAGGGAAATGTTCTCTAGTTATCCCCCAGTTAGTTCATTGCTTTTTTCCCTGGTCACAAGACGCACAGTCAAGATCAAGACATTTTCCAGTCCAGTGGTGTAACTGCAGAACATTTCCCCATTGCCAGGAGCGTTGTCTACCTTTGTTGTAGTGGTGCATTCCTTATCAGGATTGCCTATGTGCATGACCTCCCTCGCTTCTTTTCAGAATCAAAGCCAGGAAGGTGGCTGCCATTATTGCTGGACACATATTATTATTTTTTATTTTTCCTGCCCAATACATTGATATATTAGTAAAATACTGGGGGGGGGGCACTGCCATTACATTACTGGTGAGTAATAATATTTTTTTTATTTCTATGGGAAGATATATTGAACCGTTGGACTGCCAATGTTACCTGCGAGAGTTGATCGCCAGTACTGCTGCGTTGGATATCCCAAGTCTCCCAAAGCTGGGCAGAGAGGGGCAGAGTCATATTATGCACTCATGCAGTCATGCACCTTAGAGGGAACCTTGTTCCTGATATATTGATGTATCAATAAATATTAATTTAAATTGCTGCTTGAAGCAAGAGAGAAAATAAACCAATGCTATGGTGTAGCTAATCATAATGATTCAAACAGCAAGAAATAAATAGGTACCGCTTAAAGTTCTTGGGACATTCATCCTGAGATATAAACCATGTGACAATGATTCAGTACAACAGAGGTATGAAAAGTATCAGAAGAATTAGAAAACATTTCCCTCATGTGACCAGGGCCTAAGTTGACACTAGAGATGGGGGTATTCATATATGAATATTCCCACACAGGTGGTAATAACAGATGTTGCAGGCCTGTCCACTCACGATTTTGCCACTTCCGCCAGCTCTGTGGCAGCTATTGTGCTGTTCTCTGCAATGGATTAGCTACTCTCCGACCTAACAGAGAGGTTGGTCACCCGGCCTCCTGCCAGGACTGGGTAATCGATTGCAGACAATGGCGTAATAGGAAAGCACTGCGTAGCTGGCAGCAGTGGCAAAATTGTGAGTGAACAGTCTGGCCCCATGGGGCCGGACCCTCGTTATTTCCACCTGTGTGGGGATATTCGAATGCCTCCCTCTCTAGTCGACCCCCCTTGGGTTCCTCATGAGCATCACTTAAGGGCAGCAGAAAAAATATAGCTACAATTTGGAAGTCATTTTGGCAAGATTTGGAAAGCTTACCACTAACCCCAGGTTCATTTTGTACCAAACTCCATGAAATTCATCACATTTTCACACCCTGGTTGCGGGTAATTACAATGAGGTTTACTAATTTATTTGAAACCTAATTCTGAGTCTTCATTAACTTTTGGTTAAAACATTTATTTGACAAGATGTATAAGATAGAAAAATAATGCTATTTAAGATCTCTATATAATAAACAAAATATAAAGCAGGCCTGCAACATCTGGGCACCCTGTCCACATCCTACCTGTTTGACTTATTGCAGCCTCATATGCTGCCTTTAGTAGGTTTGGCTAGGAGGGCCCTTTCTGGGCTTCAATGACTGTCAATCTATCCAGCAACAACAAATCATTCCTTCCCTGCCTCTGAATTTAAGGAGAGACCTGTCTCTCTGTTCAGTACTTTCCTCCTCTCTGTTGTCTGTTTGGGCGGTTGGCTGTGGGGCAGCACCAGCAGGGCTACGTCTGCAATTGGTGCAATGTTGCTGCTCTTGGGCACTCATGCTGCACGGAGCCCAGGAATACACTGCCATGGCACCTGTGGTGCCAAGCGTCATATTCATAGCCTCTGGGATACAGATACAAAGTTCCCATATCTATTCAGGACATAACCAAGTGGAGTTTCAGATGTATTGGGGGGGCGGGTGGAAGGAAAAATGGAGGTGCCCAAATTAACTTTTCTGACAAATAGTAGCTATGGAGGAAAGTTATATCTTCACTCCTGATCATTTTAAGATTGAATTTGTCTGACCTTCCCTAGAAAATAAATCAGAATTTCATCCACAAGAAAGATTCCTCTGAATAAACCCTACTGAAAGGAAGACAGGTATGAGGTTTAGAGATGGTCACAAACCAAACCACAAACCAGAAAAAAGAACAAAACACAGGCTGGCTCATGGTTGGGTCCGTGACCGAGTTTGGGGATCCATTATGCCGAAGTAAAAAGAAGAGCTGAACTTGTTTTCTGCTCTGAGTTTTGTTTTGCTTCAGCAAAATGAGACGCCCACCAGCCCCCTTCCCATGGTTCCCATCACCTCCCTACCTGGTGCTGTTGCCGCCACCACCCTCCGAGGCAGCGGGCAAGGCTTCCCCTTCCAGGGTTGGCCCACAGCCTCTGCGCATGCTCCTCCCAATCAGCTGCCCGAAACATGTGTGTAGAGGCGGCAGCCTGGTCCAGGATGAGGAGCCCTGTCTGCTGCCTCTGTGCATGTGCTCACTGCCCAGCTGGTTGCCAGGGAAGCCTTTCCTTGCTACTGGCTGAGTGATGGGCGCATGTGCAGAGGCTCTGTCCCTGCTCCTCTAGCTGGCTTTTCCCTGCCTCTGCCATCACCTTGCTGAGCACACAGGTGATGGAAGTGGCAGGGAAAAGCCAACTGAAGGAGCAGTGAGAGGTGATGATAGTGGCAGGGAAAAGCCAGCCAGAGGAGCAGGGTGGCAGCCTCCGTGTGTGCACCCACCAACTGGCCACCCTCTTCCTCCAGCTGACTTTTCCCTGCTGCCGCCATTGCCTCCCTGACCCATCCAGGTAAGCTGAGGTCATGGTGGTGGCAGTGGTGATGACAACGGTGGTGGCAAGTTGGTCAGACAATGGTGGGGGGACAGAGATGGGGGGAACCATCACAAACCATGACTCCATTTGTTTTTCATGTGGTTTATGGTTAGCCACGAACTATCATGAACCACCATTTTTCTGGTTCATGCCCATCTCTAAACCGGAATATTGTTCACCAGGAATTTAATATCACAGTTTTATTTATTATATGTATTATTTATATAAGCCACTGTTTGAAATATATAGCAAAACCGATGTCTAACAACCATAGTGCCGTGAAAATGCAGGGGTTGGTCTTTCCCAACCTAGATGACACTTTAAAAGACTAGGTGTTAGTCAGCGGCAAATTTTGTGTGATGGAAGAAATCTGTAAGGATCTCCTGTATTATTGTTTTAATGTAAAAGCAGCTACAAGGGCAGTTGTAGGAAGATGGATCGGTGTGAGGACTAACCCTTTCCCTTGTGTTGTTTTGCTTCTTTAGATTGTTCACTAATGCTGCTGTTTGTCCCTCAGGTAGAATTGCAAAGAGGTTTGGTTTATTTCATTTCATTTACCATCACCACCCCCCCCCAAAAAAGTCCCCTGGGCAGTTTACAAATTCCAACTTAAAAAAGCCCTTGTTGTTTTTTCCCAATCACTTGTGGAACATCATGTTCTGTTGTGTAGCACCCTGCAGCATTTATGGGTTGCTGTCAGAGAAATTGCAATTAGCCTACTAAAGGAGGAAAAACCTTAGAATGTGAGTCATGATATATATTTTTCTTTATTATTTCATGAAGCCCAACATGTTTTGGCCCTGTACTACTTTTAGGGCTTCCCTCTGGGGCTAAAATGAAATATTAAAATACAATATCAAACCACATAAAATACTACATTTGTTGGTTCTGATTTATTAACTATTCATCTATGAGGTCTCTGGAGTGGGATTTTTTGAAGCATGGCAGTGATACCAGATTACTCAAATATATTTTCAGTACTACAGCATATGCTTTATCGGAAGCTGAAATGGTGTAATTCACACCCAGCCTTGTAAATCTTCAAATGCTAAAAAAACTCATGGAGCTGAAGAAGAAGAAGAAAAAAACCATGGGCAAGACATCTGACCTTTGACCCTTGCTAAGTCTCCACAGTGGCAGTGGATTTCAAAGCTTGCATTTGTTCCAGTTGGAAAAAATAATAGCATGGGTTGCAACAGTTTTCATAGCACTGCATAGTGAACAAAGCTGTGATTGAGCTTTTTGGACAAAAGCGTAAATCCTGCACACTCCAGAATGAAAATCCCATTTTCCAAGTGCAAAAATAGCCCCTATCTAATCTTTGTTTATGTCATACTTGACATCCGAGCAAAGATGAATACAGAAATCTGTGAGAGGCCTGCTTTGTAAATAGACTGTAAAAACAATGGTTCCTTTAGTTTCTACTTTATACCACTCTCCTTCATATTGCTTCTGACACCATATGAACAGAGGAGAAAACACACACATTGGAAAAAGTAACAATATATTTGTGAATACAATGGAAATGGTCTTTTAAGAAGAGCATGCTAGTCTATTTATGTTCAAGTTAAATATTACATTCCAGCTCTAGGAACCAGGGATGTTGGCAAGGTCCAAGTCCCAAGTTGGCATCCTTGGTACTAAGTCCAAGGCCCAAGCCCAAATCCCTACAGAAAACAAGCTTTCTCCCTCCAGAGAAAAGGAAGGGGTGGGTGGGTTCCAAGTCATGAGCCAAGTTGAAATCATTAGAAAAAAAACCTCAAGTCAAGTCTGAGTCGAGTACCGGTGAGACTTAAATCCAACTTGACAGTGAGTCCTGCAGCTCCAGTCCCCATCCCTAATACGAACTCTCATGCAATGATTGTTGTGGGTTTTTCGGGCTCTTTGGCCGTGTTCTGAAGGTTGTTCTTCCTAACGTTTCGCCAGTCTCTGTGGCCGGCATCTTCAGAGGACAGCACTCTGTGCTCTGGTGTAGTTTGCTTGGGAGTGGAGTATTTATGGCTGTGAGATAGGCTTTTGTCCTTTTCAGGAGATGGGTGATTAGTGTGTCTTGTTGTGGGTGTATTGTTGTGATAAGGAGGAGAGATTATCTGTCACTGTGACTGATGGGTGTCTCATGCAATGAATTCAGCCAGTTCAGTCAACTTGATCCTGAAAGAGACTTGCTTTTATTGAGCATTCTGACACATTATTGCAGCTTTCTGATAACATCAGATTTTTGTTTTGTTCAGTTGAAGTTTGTTTGTTTGAGTTGTTCAGTTGAATAATTTAATAATAATTTTGTATACCTTATTGATTCTTGCTTTTTAAAAATATGAAAGGGGACGCATAAAGATCCACACAATTTTGCACTGGTCAACTTAACAGGGACAAATGTAGACTTCATTTTCGTAAGAAGCATGTGAAGTGACAAAATGTCTGGACTAGACCACTTCCAACTCTGGCTGCACCAGTCATGGAGGGGGCACATGACTAGAAGCACCTCCCCCCCACTACAAAAAAAAGATCTCTGCATATAGAAGAGTGAAGTAGATGACAGGAAGAAAGCTCCACCTAATCTTCTTCTAGTTACTGTACCTACTTCTGTGGAAATATATTTTGGGTTTTGTATATGGAGGATTTATTACTCGTGCTATCTGTACCCTTGCTTTTGATCAAATATAAGATATATCAATGGGTGTGTTTTTAGCCCTGTATGTTGCTTTGAGAATATAGAAAGGGAACATTAAAAATACACACGTGCCTTTTAAGTATTTCAGTTTAAATGTGCACGTTATTAAAAATGCAGTAGAGGTGTTCTTTACGATGTGCTAATAACAAAACACACCTTTCTTTGTTAAAAGGAATAACCACACCATCTATATAACAAAATATGGAATCAACGCTGTAAAGACTCTAATTTCCCCTCACTGATTAAAACTAACACACTGTTGTACAACCAATTAAACAGTCTGGGACTATGCAAATTTAAGTGCATAGAGGCCTGCTGATTTCCATGAGGTTAGGCACACTTCATACAGGCTGTACACTTGAGTTGATTAATTTTTCAATTAAACCTATTAAAGTTTGCAGTCCTGCAAAATAATCATATGTTAATTAACCAGTCAATAGCTTTATAGGAACTACTTACAAGGTAAGATATAATAACCATGGATGAATGTAATGATGCTCTAGAGGGGCAACCATTTTTCCATATTCTGCTTACTTTGCATATGATTGTCCAACACCTTCTTGTCGTAGCCATATGTACCCTTGAGGTTTCCTCTCATATCCTTTTAGAGCATTTTCTGCCAGTCATTAACATATATTACTATTTAACCAGGCATGGGAACATATAGTTATGGTTAATGAATCAATTCTGCCTAATGTTGAAAATGGATACCTAGTGTAGTGATGTAGATAGGTTGGGACTCACGGTCCTGGGTTTGAATCCCTGCTTGGCCTTGGAAATTCTGTGGGCGGTGGCAATGGTAAAACCACTCCTTAAATATATCAACTTACCTTGAAAGCCCTCTTAGGGTTGATTTAGACTTGACCACACATAAAGAAAACATTAAAAGCTCTACGAAAAAAAAAAGGAATGAAAAGCTGTGCAACAACAGTGTGTTAGGGAGAGGGGGTAAATGGGAGTGTGAATCTGGTACTATTGCTACCTAACACCTATACTTGTACTGTTTCTGAAAGCAAATTTTTAATATAGGATTAAAGCCAACTTTTAATGCACCCATGCTCATATGATATTCAGGAGTGTTGTTGCAAATTCAAAAGTGGGAGGTCCATCCTTGAGCTTTATATAAATGCACGCATGCACGCATGCACGCATACACGCATACATACATACGCACATACACGCACGCACGCACGCACGCACGCACGGACGCACGCACGGACGCACGCACACACACACACACACACACACACACACACACACATACATACATACATACATACATACATACATACATACATACATACATACATACACTTTTGATATGCAAACTCCCTCCCTTCTTAAGCATGCATACACACCTGGACATGCTCCAAATTAGCTGCAGCTACCTGGAGGGGGAAGGCAGGAATCCACTGAGAGGGAAGAGGGAATACAGAGACCAACACCTTAGCCTTCTTCTGACACAGCTTGTGAAATGCAAGGCCAGCAGCAGTAGCAGGCTGGGGCTTTCCTGCTATATCCCCCTACACTTCTAATCTGCTCCCTCTTTCCTCTCCCAGGTTCAGCAATAGATCACTGCAAAGCACACACATGCACAAGGGGAGTTATGTGAGGGAGAAGGAGAGAGAGATGAAGTTCTCCAAGCAGCCCAATGACTGAACTGTAGGACGGCTCCTCTTCTGTACGTTAGACGACGTCTTGGGTACACACAGACAAAGACTGGGGCTCAGAAAGCCAAGCAGCACCCAAGCCGCCAGAAAGCAGACTGGTAGCCATGTGAGAAGGCGAGCAGAATTACCTTGTGGACTGCAGGTGTGATGCAGGTTTTCAACAAGTTTTGATGGATGCTACTGAGATACAAAGGAGCTAGAAATACTACCAAACTTTGAGACAGATCAAGTTAGAAGAAGGAGAACAAAAAAGTAGTTTGAATATGAAGCACAAGAGGAGGCACCACAAATTCAAAATAAGTTTCTATTATCGTTTCTATAATTTTTTATAAGTTTCTATTCTATCGTATGGCTATGTCTAAGACATACAATCTGTTGAAGAGAGATTCAAACAGCTACAACAATATAATTCCTTGTTTGGCTTCCTGTGTGACATATACAAGATCAACAAAAATATACTGAAGATGTACTTAAGGCCTGCAAGAATTTGGAAACAATCATTGATGCACAATGGAAACAAAGATATTGATGCTGATGATCTCTGCTGTGAACTTATACCAATAGCTCAAAAATTTTCAAAGTCTATGCCACCACAAGGAGTACTTCTCTTCATAGTGCAACAAAAACTCCTGGATAGTGTGCCTAATGTTTCTGTTGCTCTAAGGATCCTTCTCACACGTCCATTATCAGCGGCTAGTGGTGAACGCAGTTTCTCATAGCTCAAACTTATAAAAACATATTTACACTCAACAATGCTGCAAAGTAGACTTGTTGGTTTGGCAACTATATCAATTGAAAATGCCAAAGCATCAGCCACTGACCTGAAGGAATCAGTGACAAAATTTGCAAGAGAAAAGGCACCCAAAATGAGATTCTGATGTGGCAAAAACAGAAACATTTAAGAGACAATGCAGTTCATAGGATTATTCAAAATGATTTGTGACCAAAACCTGTTTTGCATTTGAGAAAGCAAATTGAAGACTGTTCTATTACTGGTTCTCAGTTTTTTAAAATACAGTTTTCACAATTTCAACTTTTGTACTTTCTGTTTGTTTGTTTGTTTGTTTGTTTGTTTGTTTGTTTGTTTATTTATTTGATTTTTTCCCCGCCCCTCTAGACCATGTCTACTCGGGGGGGCTACAATTTGTCTGTTTTTGAAAATTGGTTGGGGATGTGTGCAAGTAATTAGTCTTGCCTAGGGTACAAAAAGCCTGGCACCGGCCCTGGTCATAGCACATAGTATCCCAAGTCACCCATGTTGCTTTGAAGTAGAAAACTCCACAAGTAACTCCCTCTGTCACTCTGGCAGTAGAAACGCAACCACCACCCCATTACGACTAACAGTTTGCTGCCTTTTCAAAATGCCCCAACTCTGCTATCTGAGGTAGCTGCCTCACTCTACCTAACATTAGAGTCAGCTCAGAATGAGTCACTGTTGGCCATTCCTAAGAGATTCTGTCTTTATGCAGCATTATCACAGACTTCAAACTAGTACTCTGCCCTTTTATATTCCTTCCAGCTCTTAATTAACATGTGTCATTTGGACACTCAGCAGGCTTGCTTGGTTATTTAGGTGCTCAGCTGAGTTTAGTTGATTGTTTGTGGGATATTGATCTTCTCATGAAGCTATGACTCAGAACAATCTGCTCCAGTTCAAAGACTGTCCCCTCACACTTTGCTGAAATGATTTTCATTTTTAAGATGCTGGTGTGTGCAGTGTAGGCCTCACACCAAATCAGCTTGACATGCTGGGTTTCTTTTGCTAGTACATTTTAGTTTATTTATATGCCACATGGTGTGGCGTTTGCCCTCATGGCCCCTGCTTGTTTCCTCAAACACAGAGCTCACAAGGTACCTCAGCACGCCCTCTGATACACTGCCACCAACTGATCTCTTTGATCAACATAGTTTACTTAAAAAAGACGAAGGTCCATTCAGTACTGACTTTTCAACAAAACAGGTTTATTAATTACAGGTGATTTCTGGAATAATTCATAAGCACATTCTTCAAGATTCATCAATAATCAATATTAACCTTCTCTATTCATTATCACAGGTTACACTCTAACTAATCACTCCTCAGACCCCCAAACTATCTTTCCCTGATTCCAGGCTCAGACTTTCTGACTGACTGACTGACTCTCCTCTCAGGCTCCGCCTTTTAGCATCTCTTTCGGCCCCACCTCTTAACCACATTAACATATAACATGAATAATGCACAACTTACAATGCATAACTCTACACATGGCTCACAAGAAACACCAACTGATTAAAATGCATAACATGGTGGTAGAAGTGGGGGAGAAATATTTTATAGAACTTAAATAGAAATAATGCAGAAAGAATTCCATACAACAATGAAGCAATCAAGACTTACGGCATAAATATGGAAGTAAATCAAACTGAACGCATTATAAACCATTAACTAGAGTTGCCAGGTCACAGCACACCAGATGAAGTCTCAGGGAATTGCTATGCTTGTCCAGGTCTTCAAGTTGGGACACAAATCTCAGTGTAAGAAACACGGGGTGGGTGAGAGAGAACTAGCTTTGAAGCCCAGGTACCTATCATGACCCATTTATAGCCGGCCCCAGCCTCCCTGGTTCAGTATGAAGGAAGTTTCATGTATGCCATGTTTACAGAATGTTGGCACACCCAGTGGGTGCAGGCACTTAAGCCCATCATGCCATTTCAAGCAAGGTGGGGAGTGAAGCTCCAGGGCCATCATGACTACTTATTGCACAAGTCCTGGCAAAGGTCTTGAAAAAAAAGACACTGCGAATTGGGACTGACCAGCAGCAGTGTAAGTCTGGAAAAACTCCCTTTGTGTCATGGGCATTGGTAGGTAAGACCATGCAGGATGCGAACACTTCTTGAAAGGCAGCAACCACTGGAAATATTGGATGCTGCCTGTCCACACATGCCTTAAAACATTTCTTTCTTACTTACTATTCATTTATGGACCATCTTTTTTCCAGTTGAGGGGCCCAAAGTTCGTATGTGAGGAAATGTGCTTCCCCCCCCCCCCCCGGCTCTGGATTGCCATATCCCATAGCTGAGTTTTATTTAGAACCCATTTACTCAGATTCATCTCATGCCCATTTCTACAATCAGTTGGCCCAGAAAGAGTTCTGCACCTCCAAACCTTCTGTGTTCTTTAACGTCACAGGGCCCTGCTCCCTGCTCTTGGGTACTGGCTCTGAAAATTTCACAGTCCGGGTGCTGCTGACCTGCCAACCATACCAGTAACTTTCACTGCTAGTGTTATATAATCATAATGCTCCTCAAGGAGGCACAGAAGCTGGACTTAAATTGCATGCAGGGATCCTCTCATCAATATACACTGATCAGCAACAACATTAAAACCATCTGCCTAAAATCGTACACAGTCCCCCTCATGCTGCCAAAACAGCTCCAATGCTGCAAGGCATGGACTCCACAAGACCTCTGAACATTTCCTTTGGTATCTGGCAACAAGACATAAGCAGCAGAACCTTTAAGTCCAGCAAGTTGTGAGGTGGAGCCTCCATGGATCGGCTTTGGTGTTACAGCACATCCCACAGATGCTCAATCGGATTGGGATTTGGGGAATTGGAAGGCCAAGGCAAGACCTTGAACTCTTTGCCATGTTCCTCAAACCATTCTTGAACCATTTTTGCAGTGTGGCAGGGTGCATTATCCTCCTGAAAGAGCCAAGTGCCATCAGGAAACATAATGGCCATGAAGAGGTGCACATGGTCAGCAACAATCTCTAGACAGGAGGCACGTGTCAAAATAACATCTTCATGAATGCCAGGAGTCCCAAGGTTTTCCAGTAGAACATTGCCCAGAGCATAAAGCTGCCTCCACCAGCCAGCCTTCTTCCTGTAGTGCATCCTGCTGCCATCTCCTCATCAGCTATCCGGCTGATCTAAAAGAAAATGTGATCCATGAGACCAGGCAACCTTCGTCCATTACTCCATGGTCCCCATTGTAGGCCAGCAAAACTGTTCTGCTGACAGATCAGCACAACTGACTGCAATGTCACATTCCTACTGGGGAGGTATTGGGGACTGCTGTGGTGAGTTGCCTCTACTTCAAGATTCATCAAGACACCAACCAAATCTATGCATGCTGATCTAGACAGGCTACACACACACACACACACACACACATACACACACACACACACACACACACACGCTCACACGCTCACACGCTCACACGCTCACACGCTCACACGCTCACACGCTCACACACACGCTCACACACACACACACAATTTTTGCAAAAATTCCGTTTTGCTAGACAATAGAAATACAGGGATCCACAGAGGACAAGTTCACATGAGTCCTTTCTCATTAATTGGCACTCAGTACCTCAACTCTGAGACATTTGTAGGAGAAAGAATAAAAAACTGATTTCTTTACTTACGTACGTTTGCTTGAAATTATAGACTTGTGCATGCTACTTTCTTCCTGCACATATACTTAGCAACCAATTAAACAGATAAACAGCAGACAAGCAACTGTCACCAGGAAAGAGCGGCAAAGAGTACTCAGGAGAAAGGCAAGGCGATTTTTCAATTCAAAGGCTGGAAAAAATGATTGGTTAGTCAGCCCAGCCCAGAAAAGTCCCTCTCAATCAAACAAAGGACTCATGCACTGAGGCACACTATCCCAAACCTTAAATTTTACTTGCAAAAGAGCTGTTGATCTTTACAGCTGCAGGCAATCTCTCTGGGGCAGAAATCCCCAGTGCATCACCCGGATAATAATCAAAGCTGGCAATGTGAGTGCAGTCGACTGCAGCAAACAGAAAAAGCAGAGCTGTGGCATAATGCCACATTGACTGTAATTTAAGATCCCATAGGTAGAATCTGGGTCAGTTGTGTCAGTGCATTCATACAAGTGTGTGTGTGTGTGTGTGTGTGTGTGTGTGTGTGTGTGTGTGTGTGTGTGTGTGTGTGTGTGTGTGTGTGTGTGTGTGTGTGTGTGTGTGTGTGTGTGTGTGTGTGTGTGTCTGCTTTAAGAACAAGGAAGAGGCTGTGTGGTCCCCAGGATAAAAGGTGTCACCCTCCCTTGCATCTCTGTTTTAACAATCTAATCTCTTTGGATTTTGCCTGTAAATTTGCCTTTCATCATGGCAACACCTGGTGAGCAGTGAGGCACCTGGCAAGCCCTATTTATTAAAATAGTGTCAGCAGCAGAGAATGAGAAGATTACTGCAATTTCTAGGAAGGAGAAACTCAGCGGGAAAAAAATTTCCAAAGAATGGAGGAAGAGGCAAAAGAGTCTGTTCCATTTTGGGGAACAGATACAAAGCATTTTGAAAGAAGGATTTGATGTGATTGTAGTAAAAACCTGGCAGTACTTAGAACAGTTATCTTTTTGGACTACAATAACCAGACTCCCCCAGACAGCATGGCCAGTAGGATTCTAGGAATCCTACTTGTGTGCCAAGCAGTAACTTTTCCATGATCTCGTCATATTTGGACCCAGTGTGGTGTAGTCGATAGGGTAATAGAGCAGGACTCAGGAGACCTGGGTTTGACTCCCATGGGAGCCCACTGGAGATGTGAAACTTGCAAAACCACTCCTGAAATACCTCACTTATCCTTAAAACTCTATCAGGGTCACTTGACCACTGTAGGGCCAGTACCACCTCTCTATACCCTTGGCCTGGTTTGGCTTTTAAAAGCAGCCAGGCTGATAACAACTGAATGGGCCCCTTTGGTCATTAATGGGTCTTTCCTTGAAGGCCAGGTTCCCCCAGACAATCTAGGAGACACGCATTGGGTCCATTCAGAAAAAAACCAAACTTGGTCGCGGACGACTGTAATAAGCACAGGCCTGTTGCCAATGTTTCCTTTATGAACAACCTAGTGGAGAGGCTGGTGGCGGATCAGCTGCAGGTACTCCTGAAGGAAACCGATGCCCTCAATCCATTCCAGTTCGGGTTTAGGCCATGTTATGTCATGGAGACTACACTGGCCACTCTACAAGATGACCTTTTGAGGGAGGCTGGTCGGGGGAAGATGTCCTTGCTGGTCCTCCTCAGTCTCTCAGTGGCCTTTGATACTATCAACCATGGTATCCTCCTGGGGAAGCTCATTAAATTAGGTCTCTGTGGCACAGCATTGGCCTGGCTGTAATTTGTGGGCACATGTGATCTATGATCTGATGGGTTTTTAGAGAGGATTCAATCTAAAAATCATATGAAATCATGTGGATCTGTGACTTGGATCCATGTTTTTGCACCACCGCAAAGCTATGTGCCAAAGGATCCATGATTTCTGTGGGATACTCTGTGGGATCCATGATTTGATGGTGATTTTATGAAGATCCCACCTAAAATTATATGAAATCATAAAGATCCACTCTTGATTTAACAGATCCACCTTTTACCCAGACCTTGGTTTATGTGTTGATAGTATTTTATGATGATAATATTACTATGCATTTCCATTTATGCAGAAGATGAATAAGAATAAAGACTTACCTTCTTAATCCTTAACGCTTCCATTTGTCATCCTGTTTTCTTGGTCTCTCGAGCAATGAAAATTCATTTATCAGCGTAGCTGGAAAAACGTAAAGAATGTCTCTTTTAGAAGCTGCTTTGTTCTTGTCTTTCACTGCTACTGTTCAGCTTTGTTACAAAAACCTAACAGCTTTCTTTTTAAAGTAATAAGTTAATTTGCAAAGTGTCACTACATGGCATATGCTCATGACACTCTTCCATGAACTTACTTCCTGCTTCCCATTGATATGGAGCTCCCTCATCACCTGAGGCAGGAAGTGAGGTGCCTCCTCCACACACAGTGAACATGAGCTGACCAGCACTTGGCCACCTCCCCCCACGTTGCATAGATTTGGTTCATGTGCCATAAGATGCCAACTGGATCCTGCCATTGCGTGTGTGTCTGTGTCTGTGAACACACAGCCTGCAGAGAAGGATTTTTATATTTTATTTTAAGTAATATATAATAGAAAAGCCCTATTAAATGGAATAATAAATCACTTCACATCTTTGAGAATAAGACAGGACAAAATCATAATTTTTTTTAAAAAAAATCTAAACTCCTAACTAGATTTACATAAGCAGTGGATCTGACCAAGCTGAACAGTAATCAGGATACTGAACATGTGCAGAGTGCATCTCAGATAAATTTCTGGCATAGTAATAGACTACAAAAATTGAGGATTGCAGCACATTCCCCAAAGGGTTTTTATATACCTGACCCAACGTAACACAGATGGATTCCAACAACCAATCAGATTTCACCAGACCCAGAACTTTCCAGAACTTTGGAATATGTTTAGAGTCTCATGAGAACGCCAACAATGATAACTCCCAAATAACAGGCCTCACCAGTTGATAATGACCATCCATCCATCCATCCATCCATCCATCCATCCATCCATCCATCCATCCATCCATCCATCCATCCATCCATCCATCCATCCATCCATCCATCCATCCATCCATCCATCCATCCATCCATCCATCCATCCATCCATCCAATTACTTAGAACCTGGTTTATTTACCTTGAGTTATCAGAACACTGGCAAATTTTGTGTTTGTGGTGTTAAAACATATAGAAGCAGAATTAAAGTGTCAGTGAACAGGGATTCTTAAGAAGCAACAGATACCAAGGAAGCCACAGGTGCCATCATCATCGCACCATGGGTTGCTTTCTTATTTCCAGGCTAAAAGTCATGCCTCTTCCTACCTGTGTCCCGTTGGATGTTTCCTTGATACACAAACAGCTCTGGTTTCAGCCTTTGCTAACATTATCTGGACTTAGCTGCTTGTGTTCTCTTATTATTCCTTTTGTTTCCGGAATCTGCATTTACCTATGTCTTCCTGCGGATTTAATGGCTGGAATCCAGTTGGCATAAATTAGGTCCCATTAATTGGATGATACCATTACTCATTCATTGACTGGGTAATTAATTTCAGTTAATTGAAAGCTTCCTATCCCACCCTCCGAGGGTCGCTAGGGCTCCGTTTTGTCCTGGGGATGTCTTCGGGAGCCTCAGGAAATGTGAGGGGAAAGGATTCTAATAGCCAAAAGCTGCCATAGGATCACTGTCAGATGGTGATCCAGTGGCAATTTTTGGCAATTCCCCTTGGCTTTTACTGTATGTTGCAACTGAAGTACAGTAGGCCCATTTGAATCAATGGAACTTACAGAGGAGGTGACTCATCAAAGCCCCACTGATTCAATGGTCCTATTCTAGCATGACTTACTAAACTATGCAAGAAGATTTCAGCCACTCTATTGTTCTCTCCAGCTTTTAACAACTTTCAAGTTGGTTTCATAACTGTATTTTTTTTCTTGTTCATGTTGTGTTTTAGTTCTATTTATTAATTTTGCTTACTTTATTTAATTTGACTCGTAGCTTGCCTTTCTCCCAAAAGTGAGCCTCAAAGCAGCTCACAATAAGATTTCTAAAAGACATAGAACACAAAGATTACATTAAATTACAGAATGGAAAAGCAATATACCAGTGCAATAATACAAAGTACGCACCCATAGATTACAAGCCCCTTGCTTGGTTGCCAGTCAATTTTAAAAGTTCTCTTGAATAAAAAAGTATTCTTATGCCTAATGTTGCAAGCTGCCATGAAAACTAACATTGTGCAGGGCATTATAATAATAATTGTATGCTGTCAAGTAAATTCTGGCTTATGGAAATCCTTTCCAGGGTTTTCAGAAGTGGTTTACCATTCCCTTCTCCTGAGGGTGCCCTGGGACTGCGTAGCTTGCCCAAGGCCACACAGGCTGATTCTTCTCCTAGAAGACACACTGGAGAATTGAAATCCCAACTTAGGTTCCACATCCAGATACCTAAACTTCTATATACTGGGTGTTTGTACCTTTTAAATTGTATATACTTTGTTATTTAGTGGTTCCTCACTATCTGAAAGGGACGTTGTGGCGCTGCGGGCTAAACCGCAGAAGCCTTTGTGTGCTGCAGGGTCAGAAGACCAGCAGTTGTAAGATCGAATCCACGCAATGGAGTGAGCTCCCGTCACTTTGTCCCAGCTCCTCACCAACCTAGCAGTTCAAAAGCATGCAAATGCGAGTAAATAGGTGCCATCTTGGTGGGAAGGTAAACAGTGTTCCGAATCTAAGTCGTGCTGGCCACGTGACAACGGAAACTGTCTTTGGACAAATGCTGGCTCTACGGCTTGGAAAGAGGGATGAGCACCGCCCCCTAGAGTCGAACACGACTGACTAAAATGTCAAGGGGAACCTTTACCTTTACCACTATCTGAGGCCCAAAGATGTATCTCTGGTTGTACATAAATCCAGTGCTGGTAGTATCATTGCTTTTAAAAGTAAATTTTGTGTAATATATTAGAATTTTCCTGTTGAGCTCATCTCCTCTCTGTAGGTGATTTTGAGAACCAAAGAATCAAATAAAGTGGGTGGGGATGCGATAGGGTAGAATGTAATTAAATGTAGCCCCGTAGCATCGTTTTATTGGCATATCAAAGGAAACACTCAATTTGCTACTGACTGCTCTTGTTCTCTGCATGGAAGGAATAGAAAGGAAATTGCCCACTCTGCTCCACCTACACCCCTTCCAGAAGAGTAGGCATACATGCCTAAGAGCCGATGACTGCATCCCAGGCCCTCATAGATAGAAGATGGTTTCATTCACTCCAGATAGTCATAATGCTATTCAAAGTCAGTTTATTTACATGTTATATCCTCCTCCAACACTTAGACTCAGGGGAAAAAATGAATGGAAACATGAGGTACAGGAAAGAAAAATAGCAAAGTCTGGGGGTTTCTATCAACTACTCTCCGTCATCACCATATATTAGTTCCCAGGTGCTACATATACTTTTTTTTTTAAAAGCAAGGAAATAGGAAATTTTTAAATATAGGGCAACTTTTTGGAAAAATAGCAAAAATAGGAGATAGGACTTCACACACCCCAAGAACTCTCCACATCCATAACCTAAATGCTGGGCTCCAGAGAAACTTTTGTTTGGACAGGAAAATGTGTGTAGGAGAATGAGGACAAGAAACCTGAAGAGAAAGTTAAAAGAGACAGCCTTTGATAAACTGACAACACCAAAGAGAAAGAGACGGAGAGGGAGAATTTCCCAAGTGAGCCTCTTTTCCTAATTTTATATCTTTGGTAAAGCTTCAAGCTTTTTGGCACCATAGTCACACAATTTTCATGTGCACGCAGAGTAATAAAATTAAGTAATCATGCACACAATTATCTCTCTGTCTCTCTCTCTCTCTGACTCATGGTAGCAGGCACTGGGGAAGTGCCAGTAGAAGATCCCAAATGGTTTTTGACTCTCATTGAGCTCCCACTGTAGCTGTCTTGGTGCTCCAGTTGTTGGACAAAAGAAAGAGAAAGTGACTGGACTGCCAGTCCACTGCTCATGCCTGGAGAAGTATATGTAAAGATCTCTTGCCATGATTGCCTTTGGATGTGTGTATTGATGTCAATTTCTTCCATTTTAGTCAACCAAATGGAAAGATTCATTGTGGGGTTGTTTGGACTAGAATTCATGTGTTTTGAGTTATTTATGTATTTGACTGACAGACGGTCTTTCTTGCACGTCTGGCACTCAGGCAGTCAGATTGACTAGACAAAATACAAATAAAAATGATGTTCAAACCCTATTGTAAACTGCAGCTTTAAAACTCAGTTGAATTAAAAGCATTTCACTTAAAGGCACAGCAGTTAAACGGTGGAGCATCTATCCCTTGAAAACCCGTTCTTGGACTACCAATCAACTTCCATAATCCTGGCAGATGCCTTTCCCTTTGGCAGAGGAGGAAGAGAAAGGAAATCAGCCTTATCCTTCTTTGGAAAGAAATTTCACAACCTTGGAGGAGCTACAAAAAATGGGGAGGCTTGTACCATAAATGTAATGGCAACTGGACCCTTTTCTTGGGTCTTAGAACTCTTTAAAAAACACTTATTTTTCTATACACTGTACCTTCTGGATAGCTCAGAGGTTTAGGTCTCTAGCTGCTGAGCCAGAGGTTGGGAGTTCAATTCCCCACTGTCCCTCCTTGACAGGGGCCAGACTCAGTGATCCATAGGGTCCCTGCCAGCTCTGCAGTTCTAAGACTATTCTAACAGTTTGAGGGAGCATATGCCATACTTCACTCCTCCTTTGAACCACTTTGTGGGATGGTACCTCTGAAAAATTCACTGAGCAAGGTAGGGTGGGTGAACAAAAGCTTCATCTGAAAAAACCCTGAGAAGATTGATCACTACAGACTTTCCCTGAAAAAAGGGGGGGGATTTAAAAGTTTCCTCTCCTCACTCCAAAGCTTCCTTGACTCCCTGTGGTCCTAGGGAAGCTTTTGGGGACAGCAGGATAGGGGCAGAAAGTCAAAATGGCCCCTGTCATTCCTGTCAGCCATGGGTGGACTGCCAGCGGCAGTTTTTTGGACATTTAATAGTTCCCACCCTGTTCTCTTTTCCAAAGGCTTCCCTGGGATCAAAGGGACCTTAAGGGAGCCAAGGAACTTTTGGGCATGTGTGTGTAGGAAACTTTTAATACTAAAATATGGCTCCAGAGGATGATGTCATCAGACTTATGTGGCATGCTTTTACATTACTGGATTTCAGCCAATGTTACATAGACATTCATGAAGACAATGATGTCCAGTGAGAAACATCTGTTCAGTGCATAATTCCTAGTTCACCAAAAGGAAACATGTACGTGTGTTCTGTGTTGTCAAGTCGGAACCAATTTATAGCAACCCTAATAGGACTTTCCAGGTAACTGAGATATTGAAAGAATGGTTTGACCAGTTCGACACCCCCAGGATACTTACTCTCTTGCGTTCACTACTATTCACAAAGCAACACAAAGCAAGGGAAAATCCCAGAAGCTGACTCCTCCTTTCATCAATCAACCACTTCTCACCAAAACACAAAGCAATCATCATTGCTATTTTTTGAGGTGGATGAATGGTAGTGAGCACAACTTTTACTTGGAATGGTCTTGGGGGTAGGTCTGTTCCACACAGAATGCTGAATTGCTCTGCCAGCACAATAACATTTCTGCACTCTCAGGCAGTGATAATATCTCTCTCTGTGTTTATTTACATTATCACCAAGAAGTCTCCTCTGAATATGAAACAATAGAATGTAGCTTGATGTATGTATTCAGGACATTATTCTATTTCACCACTTTGTGCATTGATCCTTGCAGCAACGTTTAATCAGACCAGCAAAGAACAAAAATACATTATAATGAGATATAAATCTTGAGGGAAATCTTTCAGTAAAATGTGGTTTGTTTGTTTGTTGAAGCAATTCATTTGAAGTTCAAATACCAGTAATATCCCATATACATCTGACTGGAGTGGGGAGAGAGAGAGAGAGAAATGCAAAATATATTGGAATGCATTCGCTAGCTGCATGAAATAAATAGAGATATATTTTGTTTCAGCACTTCCCCTAGATCCCAAATGTCAGATTGAGTCTTCTCTCTCTCTCTCTCTCTCTCTCTCTCTCTCTCTCTCTCCCATACACACACACACACACACACACACACACACACACACACACACACACACACACACACACACACACACACACACACACACACACAGAGAGAGAGAGAGAGAGAGAGAGAGAGAGAGAGAGAGAGAGAGAGAGAGAGAGAGAGAGAGAGAGAGAGGAATGAGAGAGAGCGAGAGAGAGAGAGAGAGAGACTGAGAATTCTACTTTCTATAAATTTACACAAAGCTGATGTGAACATCCTACTTAATACAATGCATCTTTGAGGTGCTGTGATCTGCCATCATGCCTGCCTGGTTGTTCTCAGTTCTTATCAGTACCTCACAGCTGTTAAGTTCCACAGGTTTTTGCAGTGACAGCATTTTGGAGGGTCTTGCAGGGCATCTGCCATACTGGTATATAGGCACCGAAAAAGTCTTATAGATAGATTTTACAACAAATAAACAGCCCAGAAAGAAAAATGGCATCCCTTGTATGGGCTTCAGAATACCAATCCTGTAAATAACACAGGCTGCTGTGGCACAGAAATACATTCGTTTTCTACACAGCAGTGTTAAAACTAGTCCTATACATTTAAAATGGGTAATAAATTGAATTTTTTCCAAAGAAATCTGCAGTACTTTTGTATGCAAGAATTTGTGTTTCTGTTAATTCTCATGCATCTCTTCATTTTGAAGTTGACCTCTATTCTTCCTTTTTTTAATACAATGGATCGCTGTGCATTTTGAATTTGTTCTTAAATTAAGAACAAATTCTTAATTTCTCAATCCATATCCAAATGTGTTAGGATATGTATCGCTGATGGGTCTTTTACAGTGTTTGATAGCATAGTTCCCTTTTCTAAGGAATGTACAGTCTAAGCTTCAACAGGATGGGGAAGCATTAAAGGTAAAAGTGGCAAAGATCACCAGTGATTAATATGAATAAATGCAGCTGTAATTTGTTTAGGGTTAATCTCAAATGAAAGAAATGATTACCAAATGATATGGTCGTAAGTTCTTTTATTGTCCTTTCCAAAACTCATGAGGTCTTTTATTACCGTTTTATCATAATGTCCTTTCTCAGGATACATTACTGCTCATTCAATGAACAGCTGCTTTGATTGAACTTCTGGAGTTTTCCTGCACAGTGAATGTTTTAAAATTGCTCATCTGAATGGGGAAATCTATGCTATAGACAACAATCACTGGAATTTTGGGAGGAAATGTAGATATATTTCAAAGCCATAAAAGAAAAGTATTATTCCCATGATTTTCTGCTTGGTTTTGAACCCATATATAAGATGGGGTTTTTGATTAACTTTAGCACAACTACCATGGCAACATTTATTACATATTACATATTAATATGGTCACTCTAAGATTTATATCAGGGGCTTAATATATGGAACCACAATTCATAACAGCAACTGGCTTTATAACTCAGCTATTTTGATTGTAAACAGCCAAATATATTGTTTCTGTCTTTGTCATAATCAAAATGGTCAAATAGTCCATTTTATGGCCATTTTAGGTTGTAGGAGTGATAGACTGGGGTCATTTCCTATATAAGAAGTTGGTGTTGTCCAATTTTATTTTGCTGTGACAACTTGATTGGTGGTTTTGGCACTGGAGTTGGATCCAAATGGAGTGAGGGCATAAACAAGAGCCAGTTTGCCCAGGATGGTAAAAGGAATCACTCCGTATGGGGAGCATGAGCCAGGGTCATGGCCTAATCCAGCTCGGGGGGCTTGCGGGTCCACTCCTGCCTTCAGATGACTGAGAGTTATGGAGCAGCATACACTGCCATGGTTTCCAGAAGATGGCTACTTCTGGAAGAACCTTCAGGAGCTGCTGAAGCAAACAGTGGTGAGCATTGGGAGAGGGGGCACTTGGGTCTCTCAATGCAGAGGATCCAGTTCCCCAATGCTGGCCAGGGACTGTTACTGTAACCATTAAAAAGTTGTGCTTCCCCCTCCAAATAATTGTACAGTACATTACAGTATATTTCTTTGAGTGTGGTGAAGAAAGCACAAGTAGCCTGCTCAGCAATATGCTACCAACAACAGCACTGAAAAAGGTGGTGCTCCATTTGAAAATCAGTAAATGCAGACAAAGGTAAATGAAAGTGCAGAAGATTTGCCCAAACAGGACCTGTTGAAAGGCAGGCAAGGAGAGAGAACATTTGTCCATGCAAAAACAGTTATGGTAGTTAATATACTTTCCACTTTTAATGCAGGCCAAATATTCACTGGTATCTAACTCTGAAGTGAATTAATAGTTCTGTTCCATTTTTGGATGGAACTCCTTAAAAGCATCAAGAGGCTTGATAGCATGCAGGATGGGTCACACAAAACAGAGGCAATTAGTGGCCGAAAGATGAAAGGCTAGGCTCAGTGATTCTACTTTTATGTCAAGGTAGCAGGGCAAAATTAGTCTGAACATATAGTACACCAGGCTGAAAACATTTCTTTCTCTAGGCTGGCCGGATGGGAATCATGAGATTTGCCTTTCTTTTCAGCCATCCCATTAGGTGTAGGGGAAATATCACATAAGGTGAGTGGTGCCCTGTTAGTGTGAGGTGACAGTAAGCTGGATGGGAAGAGAAATGTGTTTTATAACAAAGGTCAGTAGCTAATAATATTCATATTTTAAAATAACAACTAAAAGTATGCATTTAGTTGCTTTTTGGAAACAGAAGAGCAAACAATTGCCTTTTAAGAAAACAAAATGTGACAATAGAAACTAGCTATTTTCAGTTAGCATTAATAACTGTAACAAACAATTGTAACTAAGAATTATTTTTGTTAACCTTTTAAAGGTCTATATTCACAGTAGATCTAGGCATACGTTCGCTCTGTTGAACTAAGTATTTCTGCCTGGCAAATAACAAAAATGAAGAATATTCTGCACTGTCCTACTATTTGCAGACCAGCAAAATTAATTTGGTATGCAAACATCAGCCTGCATTTTTCTTGTTTCACACCTAGCACATATTTATATCAGCCATTCAGCTACATCTGAATTGTGCTGCCACAGGCTTCATTGTGTTTAGACAGGTGTCACTGATAATCGGTTCTGCTAATGCTTCTTAAGGGACAATTCCCTAATCGCTAAATTAGCTGTTTTATTACGTAACACTCTGAATATTTATCATGTCCAGCAGATGACTCTGAATAAGTGACTGTGTGGAACTGAATGTACAAAGTAGAAAAGGAATACTTTTGCTCATCCTTCCCCCTTCCATCCTATTTAGAATTGGATGGGGGAAGAATGAGCAACTACAAGGTAAGCCTAACTGTGTCTACTCAGAAGTAAACCCCATTGAGTTCAATGGGACCTACTCCCAGGAACACTGCAACTTAAATATCACTTGTGTACACGGAATTAACATTTTCTGGTATGGTATGACCAGTCACGCTATATAGTAGATGGTCCTGTTTCTCTTTTGTCTTGGATGTTGCCAGCTAGGATAATGGCAGAGCTTGGTGGCGGGGGGCCCTACTTTGGACCACAACTCCACACAACATAGCCAAGGATTCTTATTATTGTCAAAAAACAAAACAAAACAAAACAAAAAACTTTTGCAGACTACGACACAATGGCTGAAATCCTATTGATTAGTCTAGTTCATTGCACTAGAGTAGGCCCATTGAATCAGTGGGGATTTGGTCAATCAACTCCTCCGTACATTCCACTGATTGAAATGGGCCTGCTTTCATGTGAGTTACTACACTAGGCAACGGGATTTCCACCAATAATACCATGCACTATTATGCAGTGTCTTCAAAGAATTGTTCTTCCAGTAAAACATTTCATTAGCCAGCTGAAGTCTGCAAGGAGACTTGTGTAGTCTGTGATGTACAGACAGTGCTTAGGTTAAGAGACGGCTCATTCCAATCTGACATGCCAACATGCTCAGAAAGTATGAATGTTTGTCACAGTGCATACAGTTTGATTCTTCTATGGAGGGTTCATAGCCGCTCTATGTCAAATTCATTCCACCCGGCTACAGCAGCTGTGTGAGGGAAATGGACCCACTTACATGGAAAGGGGCTGCTGTTTCAATCATCTCCTTCCGAAACCTGGTGCCTGGGTCTCCTTCCTTCCTTCCTTCCTTCCTTCCTTCCTTCCTTCCTTCCTTCCTTCCTTCCTTCCGTTTGGTGTCATTGTGCTAGGGCTGGACAATGAGGAGAGAGCAAGAAGGAAATTGCCAATCAGCACTTCTTTGCAGCTTGTTAAAGTAGCTGTTTTGTAGCGCTGCATCCTGCAAATTTGTATGGCCGCTGCAGAGCTACATTAACAAGTTGCAAGCAGAGCTGATTGCCAATTTCTTCCTCTCTTTCTTGACTCCTGTGTAGATAGTTAAAGAGAAATAATCCCAGAAACCTGAATTCCTGGGTGTAACTTCACAGTGGATCCATTTTCATTTTTCCCGCAACATAGTCACACCCTAAGATAGTCCCATGGAAGACACTGGGCATTGCCCTCCTAACCAGGCAGATTCATTCCAAACTCTAGCCAATCTCCCAAGACCAAGATACTACCTACCATCATCACTACTGTGGCCATTCAGACCTCAATTATCTGTAATTTAAAAATCAGCAGTACCACGTTCTCGGACAGGCCAGAAACAAACTTTTTATGATAATAAATAAACAAACCTGTGAGCATGAAAATAACTTAATCACAGGATGTGGTGATGTAGTTTGGTTTATCAGACACCTTTAAATGCTGGATGATATCTGGCCTGTGAGAAGCTCAGCTTTAAAAAAAGCCATGTTTCCTTATCTGAGATACCTTCCTGT
This sequence comes from Pogona vitticeps, assembly GCF_051106095.1. Lineage (NCBI taxonomy): Eukaryota > Metazoa > Chordata > Lepidosauria > Squamata > Agamidae > Pogona > Pogona vitticeps. The sequence continues at coordinate 135,955,463 of NC_135786.1, read as the reverse complement.
CCAAGTTTTCATATTATAAACAAAAGCACTCAATCCAGCTGAGCTTTTACAGAGGCAGCTCAGAATCTATGATAGAATGCATAGGGGAAACAGTCCTCTTCAACGTTTTTATTAGTGACTTAGATGAAAATGCTCAGGGAATGCTGATCAGATTTGCAGATGATGCAAAACTGGATGGAATAGCTACTACACTGAATGATAGATACAAAATTCAAAAATGTCTTGACAGGCTTGAGCACAGCAGTGAAAATAGCAGAATGAAATTTAACAGGACTAAGTACAAAGTTCTGCACTTAGGAAAAACAGCCCAAATGCACAGTTGCAAGATGGAGGATACTTGGCTCATCAACACTACATTCAAGAAGGATCTTGGAATTGTTATATATTTGCAACTCTGCAAACCAGAGATATCAATCATCCCAACTGACCTGTCAGGATTAGGGAATTTAACATGGCTGCATATACTGTACCTACTTTGGGTTTCAGATGGCTTGAGAACAAGTGTTTTAAGGAATATGATTTAAGATTTAGGATTCCTTCAAATTAAATTTTAGACTTCTGAATTTGATCATCTTCATAGTTCTCCCATAGTTCAGAATGCTTTATTTTTTGCCCCAGACAAGTGGTACATTTCCCAAGTTTTACGTGTATAGCATGCACTAAGAAAGAGGAACAATTTTAACTGCATTTGTTCTTGGGTGGCAGTATAGATGTTTATGAGTGTTAGATACATTCCCATGTAGGAAATGCTTTACAATCTCATTTCAACTTTTGTGGGTTCTTAGGTCACCACTGTTCTCTACTCACTGTTTCCCCATATAGGGTTCTCATTTCAGCTTGCCTCTGTTAAATGCAACACCTCCACCCCCACCCCCCCATGTGAAGCATAGGTGGGTTAGCAAACTTTGCTGGTTGCATCAATGCTGGCAAAGTATCATCGGTCCACCCCCGTTTTACCTGTTTCCAACAAAAGATCATACAAACAGCCTTGCAAACAAACCTGTAAAAGCCAGCATCCTACCATTTTTATATCAGGCAGCCAAGAAGCTCCTAGCTTATATTTTCATGCTGGGCAGAGGAGTGACCTGTCCTGCTACTTGCAGTCTACTGCATTTCCATATTGCATGTGAAGGACAAGAATGTGTTCTGAAACAAACATGGATGCCAGATAGGTTGACAGCGGAGGGACAGTGCAATCCCTCTGTCCTAGACTAATCCACTCACTCACTTGCCAACACAGCATCCTCCAATGCCTGTAATTTCAAGGTGAAGTGTTAAATAACAAAGCTGATGAAGGAAGAAGGCTTAGGTGGCAGATTTGTCTGGAAAGATGCATCAGTTAATCCTGCAGTATGGCCACAAAACTATGTAAAGCTGATAAACTATGTATTCACTGATATAATCTGAGCATCCAAAAAAAGGACCAGATTAAAGACACCAACTGTAATTATTTAAAACAAACAAAAAAAATCCTATGATGTCTCTTGCGGTATAATGCATGCCACAGTCTTTTTCAATACCGGGGGCGGGGGGGAGAGTCTCTCTAAAAGAATTAATAGCTTTAATCTCCCAAGTGTATGAACCCCAGCCAAGCAATTTTGCAAGACAAGATGAATATGGATCAAAGAAGCAGGTGATTCTCCCTACTTCTCTTAGGATTCTTTTCATAATATTAGGACATATGAGTTGGAAGGTATGCCACAAATGGGACAAGGAAGAATCCTGATTTCCATCAGGACTGCAAGTGATGTAATGAGTAACTTTTCTAGTTACCTTACAATTTATTTTAAAAGGATGTTTTAAGGGACATTTGACAGAATATTACTCCATATTTTACACCATACTGCTACCACTCCTTCCCTGGGAAAGGAAGTACTGGTGTGTTTAATCTTTTGTATTTTTCAACATATGTAAAACTTGTAATGTGAAGGGAAATGAACCACTAGAGAGACCTAGAGAGTATTCCACTCCACACTGGTAGCAACACCACCACAGCTGAAGTGGGTTTGTGAAAGAAGGAGGGATAATGACAGCTTAAATGTCCCAAAATAAAACTGAAATCATTAAAAAAAAAATCAAGTTCTGATCTGCAGATTTGAGGGGTGAAGCTTTTCACAGGATTGATATAATTAAGGCCATCTGCTAAGGATGAGATTTTGGGATTTCTTGGACTACACATCCTATAATTTTCCATTCTGGGAGTTCTACATGACAGAGAGACACCTTCGGGATATCTAAATGTCGCTCACTTGGGAGAAAGGCCTCAGCTGAAAAGCTCTGAGGCTGAATTAGGCCTAGTTCTGCCTGGCTTCCTGTTAAAAATGAAAGCTCCCAGCTAGCATTGGGGCAGGAATAAGAAGCTTGGGTGAAACTAGGACTGTGTCTCCAAGCCTTCCAGCTGAGACCTTCCTCCCAGGGAAGCCATGTTTAGGTGTCTGACAAGGAGAACTACCATGGAGAATTGTGGGGCATGTAGTCAAAAAAATTCCCCAAATCCCATCCATATCAACTGCTAATAGCAGCTGTTAAAGGCCTAGCTACTGTGTGTGTCTGAAAGCTGACTACACCACAACAGAAGTGTGAGTGTGAATCTGCTTTCAACCCTCTTTAAAAGAATGATTATTGGACTCCAACCGCTCCAGTTCTCTGCCTCTAATCGTTATTCTCTTCAAGAGATATCCAGGAGATTGTAGGCTTTTATTCTAGGCTAGTTTACTAGGAATCAATAGTGTATCACTCTGACTTATTTTTCAGGATTATTAGCGGAGCTGAGATTCAGCCCAGAATATTTTCAACATCACTTTGGCATGGGTTGGTTAACCCTTGGCATGCTGTTCTTCAACAAGCAGTCTTTTGTTGTTTAGATGCTTCCACAAATTTTTTCTCAGATCCAAAGAGCTTAATTTTCTCCCTATATTCACCCGCCCGATCTTTTTCCAGCATTTGAAAATGGAACGTTGCATGGGAAAAAGGCCAAGGAGCTTTGGGATGTGCAAGGGGGATGTTCAAGGGTGTGACAGAAGTAGCACCAGGGGAATAGTCGTTTTGTGCCAAGCTGACAGCAGCCTGGCTTGAAAAGGCCCAGATGTGGGAATCAGAGCCATGCCTTTTCCACAGGAGTGATTCACCAGGATGCGATGCCAGTTTCTGCTATTTGTTACCACCATCCACTTGTTGACTTTGGCAGTGTTACATCAGACAGATGGCCTGTGGGTTTCTTTTCCTCTAGTCACTTGTTTCCCCTGATGTTAATGATAGGAAGCCTGTTTGGGTGCACAGAGGGGAAAAAGCAATGCAAGTTGAAGTCTTCAAGGAAACAAGTGCTTATCCAAAGGTGCCACATTCCCCCAAACTTTTCAAATTGGTGTACAGGCAGAAATTCAACAGATGCAATTTTCCTAGCATGGAGATGTGCTGACAGGAAATAATCACCTCTTGATTTTCTTTCTGGCAAAGGGCAGAGTGTTGGGGCAGAGTGGGAGAACAGTCAACTTTATGTCTAGCACAGCAAAATCTTTCATTCCTTTTGGCTGCTCAGAGAACCAGTAACCAAACATTTAATTTGGCATCTTGTGCTGTCAAAGCAGTTCATTTCAGGGATCTGTCCTCTTTTCTTTACATACTTCATTATAAAAACATGAATTTTTTTCTTCCAAAAATAAGCTTTTCTCTAGCAATATTTAACTGATATTGTGAGAAAAATTCCCTGTCAATGTGGAACTTCTGTCCCGAGGAGGACAATATATGAAGAATGTCATGCTGTTGCCTTTACAACATGACCTATTTTGTTTGGCACAGAAAATGTCCTCGTTTGCAAGGTTTTGGTGCAAGCAGGGCTCTTTAAAGCAAAAGCCAGAAGTAAGGTGGGAAGCCTTATACAAAATCAGCAATTCACTCTTCTGAGGGTGAACACAGAATAATGAGGAGGAATTTGGTTTACATTTTTAAAATGCATTCACATTAGATTCCTTATTAAAGGCAACGAACTGATACTAGACCAGTTGCGTGTATCATTACAACGCCTTGTTTGCAAGCAATATGTGGTGCATTTGTGATTGGAAGGCTGGAGAAAGTATCGTCTCTCCCTTTTGCATAAGGAGAGGAGAGGAAACAATCATATTGATAGGCAGCAGGTTCAAGATAGATACAGGAAGTATTACACATAAAGGATAATTTTTCCAACTTCTCCACCTATTCTTTCCTGTTCCCTTCTCTAGATTTTACCCACTGTGAAATGAAGCTGCAGATCTGCTTAATGCTGTGGGATGGCAACAGGGCAAATAAAAAGGGGAAATAGAAATAGAGTCTGCTTATAATTCAGCTACAAAGGAACATTCAAAGGAAGGATGGGCAATCTCAGTGGCCTTGGGCCCTAAATTCTGCTCTTCTGAAGTAATAAATGAGATCTCAGAATTGCTGTTGAGAAGAGAAAATCTCTAGCAAGGAAGAGAAGAAGAAAACATGCAGCGTACATAGTCTCAAAGTTATTTCTGTTGTCATACTTTGCAGCTGTAGGATAAATTATTTCCTATCTTCATTCTTCTGATCTAACTTATGTCTTTACATATTATGTAGCTTATAGATCGGCAAAGCTCTTTACCTTGGCCTTCGAGTCAGACATTAATTCTTGAAAAAATATCACAAATAAATGCTCCTTCTATGCCTGGGATTTCTAGCCAGACATTGATCAAATACTTTTTCTGGGTCTAGTTCAAGAATTCTATTTCAGGATTTCCCCACTTGAAAGCAAAATGAAGTCCCTGTTTTATTAGTCCAAGTCACAATCCAAAGGGAGAATCTGTGTATTAGCCTGTGTATTAGCCATGAGCCACAAGAGGAGAGGGCCTGCCTTACCAGTGAAACAGCCATCTCAGGCAGCAGATTTGGGATACTATTATGAAATGATAGCATATTGTCAGCTCTTCCATTTGTTGTGGGTTTGCTGCCAAGGATGAAAAGTGATGTCTGCTGTATGTCATACAGGCCAAAATACATATCATAGCTGGCTTGGGGCACCACATATTATAACTCGGGTGGATGTGTGTATGGATGGCACAAGTTGTTGCTTTGCCTCAGGCAGCAAGATTTCTTGGGCCAGCCTCACAACAGGTGCTCCTTTTGTTTGTGGAAACAGGTGGCAAAGGCTATCACTTTCAGCAGCACATGTTTGCATTTGTCGCAGTACAGAAGCTGAGAGATTTTAAATGATGTTTGTTTTGTTTGCTAAAGGGCTTCCTTCCCCCTCCCCATTAATTGACCATGTAATTCCATTAAATAGTGCTAGCTACTTATTTCTGAGATAAGGGAGGGGCAGTGATTACACATCCATAGCATATAGAAGGATGGGATTGCCACGTTCTGCGCTTAAAGGGAATTCGGGTTGCATCCTTTTTTAAAAAAAGGCCACAATTGCTTCCTTTTGGAGTGGATGACATACGTATAGGGCTAGATGGACTTCCTTATACCCTTGGTTACCATGTTTTTTCCTTCTTATCTCAGGCAGGGCTCTGACCATAAAAGCCAGCTGGGAAGTGATAAACGTCACTGCAAGGTTTCAGTTGTCAAGCAATGAGCTCTCATGCATGAAAACAGCCCTATGGCAGGAGAGGAAAACGTTGAACTGCAGGCAATGACAGTTCAACCATACTGCTTCCAGCTCCCTCACAAGCTGGCATATGCACACTCAAGTGGTGATCGCTGAGAGCTGCCTGGTATCAGATCTGGATGCTCACAAGGTATGCATGACATTCAGGAAGATAAAAGCCTGCATTTCCAGTCATTACCCCTGAAAGTTTGAGTTAGATGCCCCACAACAATGTCAAAGCTAAGGACCAAAATGGACACTTAATGCATCCTCCTGACAAGGAAGGCAGAGATGGGAGGTTGCATCCCTTTCAGAATGCAAGGCCTCTTTAGGTCTGGGCTTCAACACAGGCTTGTTATTTCTGCTTTTGTACGCTGGTGGTGGGGATGATGATATCTAGTCCTGAGGAAATAAATAACAATAGGAGGGGAAGGGGCTGAGTTCTCTAGCTCTACAACTTCCCTGGGTGGGTTGTCATCTAAGTAGGCAGCTCTGAGTTGCCCATAAGTATATATCGAGTCCCCTTGATCTCAGTCACATTCAGAACCAACAGGGGAATCCTCCTGCAAGGAGGCATAATGTGGCTCAGAGGCCAGGCAGAGATTGATGACGGCACCTGATCACCACCCTCTTCAACATGTACTGACACCTGATCTCAAGCTACAGAATTCCCTCCCAAGGGAGGCCAGGCTGTGCCCCCCTCCTTGCTGCCCTGTTATGACAACAGGCAAGTACTGTGATGCTGTACTTCTAAGCCCTTTTTAAAAAAATTCAGTGGTTTTAATATTATTTGTTTAATTTTAAGAAAATATTACTAAGATTTTAAAAGTATTTAAAAAGAAATATTAAAATTAAAATACTTTTAAAATCTACCTTGAGCCGCTTTATAAGGAGAAGGGTGAGATTTGAAGAAAATGAATGAATGAATGAAGGTGTGTAGACCCTCGGTTCTTCAACTATACTACAACAGCTAGACCATATGCTCTTGTTCAGGATGGCATTTACAATGGTAGTAAAGGTGAGCAGAACAGAGCCAGGCATGGTGAAAGAGCATAGAGGGAGATGGCAGGATCCTTCCAGCCATGTGGAATGCAACAGCTAGGGCTGATTTGTGGACCAAACAGAGATGCCTTATTCCCCCACCTGTGGGGGGGGGCACCAATGGCAGAAACTCACTCACAAGGAAAGGCATACTGCACATACTCAAATGTATACTTTATTACATAATACAACAAAAAATTGCAGTGTATTTTTACTTACATTTAACTGCAATGTTTCTGCCCAGGACTACAACCAGCCGTATCCTCACTCAGAGAAGGCCATTCCAGCATCCTCCTCCAGACCTCCGTTCTACCACCCTTACTAAGGCATATCCCATTTTAATTTACTGATGTTCAATAGTTTGTGGCCACTGAACTTGTTAACTTCTGTCTGGGTTATTTTGAGTCACCTTCACTTTCTGAGGTTTGACCTTCAACTGGAAACCTTGGAGTTCTCTCAGGCATACTGATCCCTTTCTTCATTTCTCGGCCCTCTCCTTTTGGTCCCTCTATCAGTGGCCCCCAATCTGGGGTCCTCAGATGTTCTTGGCTAGTGGTGAAGGATTGTGGGAGTTTTAGCCCAAGAACACCTGGGGACCCAAGGCTGGGAACCACTGAGCTAGACCCTCACCACATGACATTGCTATAGTGATTCCTCTGATGAAGGTCTATGAACACAGCCTCTCTGCCTCCCTTCATTCCCCCTCCACATCCTTTTTATCTTCTGCTGTGCTCCCCTGCACTTGAAAATAAACTAAAAGTTCACACGCAATCCCTTTACAGCTTAGGCTTACAGATGTATAGACCTGGCTACAGAAATGTGCATTCCTAATAACTAAGATTTTTCTGTCTCAGCAAAGGGTTGGATTCAGGGGCCCCTGTATCCCCTGCAGCGATACTATTCTGTGAGTCCATTATCACAATTAAAAGGTGGTGTTGAAGTAACTGAAGACGGATTCAGTTAGGCTTGAAAGTGTAGGGTGCCCACTTCTACTGAAGGGAGTAGAAGTATGCCAGCCTGATCATTCCTCCTTGTTTTCTTTAATTACAGAAACATGACTTTCTGAGCAGGGGATGACTGCGGCATCAAAATAATCAGAGGAATCTGAAGCATCCCTTTCTCCCTTATTTTTATGCATTTACCCCCTTTGTCCATTCTTGCCAAATGCCTGGGTAGAATCAGAGGAATCTGAACTAGCATGAATTCTCTTCATGTGTATGTGCCCCAACAGAGTCCTTTCAGGGATTAAAGTGGTGTCACATGGCACTTTATCTAATTCACTGAACTAGGCGGCATGATGAAAGTCTAAGAATAAATATAGATCTTCTAATTAGTTCCTGGCACCAGATGCATCCCAAATGAATGGCTAGATGATGGGAACAAATGTGCATTTAATGGTGTGCAGAAGGGTTCTTCACTTTGGCTGTATGCTGTGATTTGCCAGGGAAAGGCAGGCTCCAGACCACTCTGCAGTTCTAGGGCTTTTCTGCAGCAGACGACTAGACACAACAGAGCTTTTGTTCAAAATCTACACATGTGTGTTCATCTCTGGATGACTAGGGCCTCAGGTGACAAATGACGTGTGTGAATGAGACACATATGAATGTGACATTGTACATCTGGCTCAGTAGATTATTCTCCTTTGATGCTGTGCTCCACTCATAGCATTTTCATTTCTACAACTGTCTGCAGTAAAAGGTGGGCGCGTCTTATCAGGGCTACGGCACATGAGACAAAATAGTTAAGTTTGGAGATTACAAAAGTTACCCCTTTTTGTTTTGGACTAGAACTTCCAGAATGCCCTAGCCAGCATGTGAGATTCCAAGAGTCCTAGTCCAAAAAAAGTAACTTTTCCTACCTCTGATTAAACTTCCACTACCCATATGCTTTGATCACTAATCAAATTTACATCCTCTCCCATGCTCTGCTTACAACTGACATTTAATATTATGGGAGATTGGCATGCCCCCATCTGCAGTATGGAAAGAAGCTTAAGAGAGTTTTATCACAAGATAGCAGTAAGCTTCTACACGTTTGGTGTTGATTTTTTTTCTCCTTAATTATGAAGGAGCATTTCACTCTGAAGCACACCGTCTATTTATAAACAATAATTAAATTTCTTTTAGGCAGCACCGGGCTTCTTTTTCTTGCCTTCAAGCTCCACAAAGCCACAAAATTGGAAGCTAAGGCTGATGCATTAACAGACGTGTCTTGCGATCAGTAATGATGTTGTGTGCAGTCACAAACTCTGCTTGCTTACAGCTTTCCTCCGTTGTATGCCCACTTTCAGACCCATATCTAGATGTGCAGAAGATGGGAGCCCGACTCTTCCGTGGTCTTGCACCATCCTCTGAAGCACCTGAACCTTACCTCTACTCCTAGAAATCAAGGTTCTTTTTTGGGATTTTTAACTGCAACATGATGAATTGAGGGTGGGGTGGGGGGAATCATTACCGTATTGAGAACTTCACCAGCAGGCAAAGCTTATTGCAATGTGTCTCATTTTCGAATCTGAGATGCTTGGTGAGGATAAAACAGGCCAGTGCTGCAGCTGAAAAGAAGTGGAAAGGCGAAGCACACATTTTCAGTGCATCACTTCTTCACTCCAAATTACATCTTCTTGGCACCACTTTGCCACAAGAGAGATGCAGGGGCTCAGCTGGGAGTTTACCGGGTGTCATCGTGAACAGCTTTTCAAGAGAAAGAAGTCTTTTCAAGACAAAGACTGCTCCTCGAAAAGGTTGCATGCAAGATCTGCATGCAACCTTAGCTGTGCAATATGGACCGTATAACAGGAAGAGTTAAAAGGACTACCTTATTTTTCGCTCCATAAGACGCACCAATTTTTTAGGAGAAGAAAACAGGAAAATATAATCTGTTTTCTTCGCTCCATAAGACGCACAGACATTCCACCCCTCTGTTTTGTGGGGGAAAATGTGTCTTATGGTGCGAAAAATACGGTAATTCTGGTCCATCCAAAAGCTTGTACACAGGAATTTAAGTTTATTGACTTTTTTTAAAAAAAATGTAATATCAGACTTCTTCACTCACCCCCTGACTCTGTTCTGATGTTTCAAAAGCAATACCACATGCAATGTGGCAGGCATGCCTAGTACAGTTACTTGGATGCCTGTCATGTAAGAAAGTGAGTTCAGGTGTTAATCGTCAAGTTCCAGGTAGCCATGACAGATTCTTTCTGTACATACATTGGTTTTGAGGATATATAATGGTTAATTTTTATGATCAGAAGAAGGAGTATTTAAGTTCTAGGAATTTTTGGTTGATCAATATAGTGGTCAGAATGCTGTTGGTGATTTGCACACGGACAAGTTAAATGGTGTAATACATTGCTGTGAATTGTCACTAACTAACAAGGTGCTGGATGCATTACTAAGCATGTGCCTCTTGCCCAGCTGAGTGCAGGCTTCATACCATGACTGATACCTCATCAGTCAGCAGCAGTTTACTACAGTCGCTCAGTTTAACTTGGAAACATGTAAGTCATTGGCGCATTTCTGGCCACTATTTAATTGACATTTATATCATCATGCCTAATGCCAGTGACCTTAATAAGGGTAAGAGACTTACAATTAAATAATGAAACCAAAAGCAAAGATGACAACAAACAAACAAACAAACAAACAGGATGACAAACCTTGAACAAAAAACAAAAAAACCTTGAACACAGAACAAAAATATGCTCAGTTCACTGCCCCAAAGATGCAAAATGGCTCTGGTCAATTAGGCCAGCTCCCCTTCAGAATCAACAAGAGTTCAATTGACCCCTTCCTTAGCCATAAGCAACTGAAGAAACTAGTACTATCACTCTGTTTATAAAAGATCCAAGATTTGTGCTGAGATCATGACATTTTCAGGTGCTATGAGCTTCTGTTTGTAGACATATTGCTCTTCAGACAAATATTATAGATATGCCAGAAAAGGAGAAATAATAGTCTCATGTATATGTATATATTGTGTTATCCTATCTTATAATAAATACCTAATAAATAACATTCAAATAAAAATGTGTTGGAACCTTTGCTTATATTAACAAGTCCCAAGTCATTCCTTTGGGCATCTTCTCATATTCCCGAGTATCAACGCTCCCTCTAGGTTTCTGCCCCAGTGCATGGGAGCCTTGGTCTGTGTGGGGGTGGCCGGGTGGGGATTCCTTCAAAACCAGAAGCAAACCAACCAGCTCCCAGCTGCCCATGCGCAACCCCAACGGAGCTCTGGACACGCGCACATGCATGCAGCTTAGAGGGAATATTGCTAAGTATTATTTTATAGCTTATATCAGTGGAAAACAAATCTTTTAATTCTAGGCCAAATATAACATTATGTGTCTTCCTAAATTTAGATTAAGTGTACTAATCATTTAAACACTAAATCTGGATTAATGTAGATAACAAAGGTAGGATTTTAAACCCTTTGCCATTATGAATTAGGAATTATCTCATTTCTGTGCAGCTAGTTTGCTCTACAGTATCTTTGCTTTTGCTTATATTTTCCATTTAAATTACTTTCAAATATTCAGATTTCCTGCAAAAGCATAGCAGCATTTATTTTTGCTAACGTTCAGAGCTTTTGGACAGTGTCCTAAGCATAAATACAAAATGGTGAACAAGAGAAAGGGAATGAGAAGCATTGGTGAGGAACATGTAATCTGCGAAACCTACTGAAATATTAGCTTCTTTGAACACTAAGTGGAAAAACCAGCATGTACACCCATGAAAGCCTTGCCACTAGTTAGCAATCTGTCACATGCTGTGTTTCTCATAGCTGTGGCTATATAAAAACTCAGTATTCTGGCTGTTCTGGGAAAATACAACTTTCCACATTTGAAAGATGTTGACAAGTCTGAGTAAGTTATCGAAAGCAAAATAGGATGAACCAGCTGTAAACAAAATCAATGGAGAAGAAATGTAATTCTCTCTACAAATCGGGCAGACCACTTGTATTTCAAGTCTTGCCACAAATAATCCTTGCAAAGTGATTGTTGGAAACCCCACAAAATAATGTGTCAAGAAAGTATTGCTAGCTCAGTGAAGCATCCCAAGTTGATTCCAAGCTGACCTTGTGTACTAGATGGTGTTAATTCCTGTGTAAGCTTTCATGGATTACAATTTTCAGTTGTCTTACATTTATTTGAAGAAACATAGCCCCACCCCTTTTATCTTAGTTTTGATCTGTTTGGGAAGCTTTAAAGCTTTCCACTTACCCATGATTCTTTTTCCTCTGAGTTGTGATCCAGTTGCACAGTATTTTTCTTCTTGTTGCTACTTGTTTGTCTTTTTTTAAAAAAACACCACTCTACGTCCCTCCCACCCATCTCTGCTTACTCCACCTTCCCCCTTTTCCGGCTATCCATCGTAACTGACTGACATTGCTTGTCCCTTGCATTCTGTCCCATTTCTCTGATAACTCCCTTTCTCCCAGTCACCCCACTTGTTCAGCATACACAGTACTACCTCACAAGTTGCATGATGTACAGACCCAAGTTTAGTTTGTGTGTGTGTGTGTGTGTTTGCTGATATTTGGGTGCCAGAGTTCATTCGTGAGTTTGAAAAGACATGTTAAAAGTAGCTAAAGGTGAGCATAATGCTAAAGGTGAGCATTATTATTGGCTTTTAGATGTCTACTGCCTAGCTTCTCCTGTGGTGGGAAAAGAATTATATTCACCTGGTCACAATTAGAGCTTTTAGATTGACTGCCCATCTTCCGAATCAATACATTTCGATTCATATACCATTTCAAAAAAAGCAAGAAAACTGTATATGACAGCTCCTTTGTCATAGGCAGTCAAGTTGCATCTGACTTATGCTGACCTTAATGGGGTTTTCAAAGTATGTGAGATATTTAAGAAGTGCTTGTACATTGCCAGCCCCTAGTGAGTTTCCATGGGAGGAGTTTAAATATAGTTGTGGCACATGGTTTCTTGATTGCACTGTTTGACATGGAAAAAAAGACATCACCCACTTGTGTTTCTACATAAAATAGTCCATCCTTCCCTATTAAGAGCTGTATGTATGTATGTATGTATGTATGTATGTATGTATGTATGTATGTATGTATGTATGTATGTATGTATGTATGTATGTATGTATGTATGTATGTATGTATGTATGTATGTATGTATGTATTTCTGGCACAGGGCTATATTTTTGGGGTGATTCATTGAGATGCGAAATAGCTCTTTGTTCTGCCTTTGTGGATGGGTACCAAGAGTTAAAATATATTGCACTGAAAATAAAGACTTTTTAAACACTGGCCAGATCCCACCAACTTTCGCAGTGTGGACAGGACCTGAGGCTCCTGAGTCTGCCACTCCATCTACTAACACAACACTGGCTTTCATTAGCTTACCAGTAATTAATAGAAGGAATGTTATCTTTAATATTCTTTATAATTCCTGATTATGTAATACACACAAACCAGAACAGCCTCAGTAAAATAAGTATGTCCTTAATTCTCAGCCCAGTCATCAAAACTACTTCAACCAATTAATCAACTAAAGCTCTAATTGATTTAACTGTTTAAAGCCTGTGTTAATCAAAATGTTAGATAGTATGGATAGAAACATAATCCTAGATGTGACATCTTTTGTTGTGTGAGGAACAGTTCTAGCACATTCTATCTTGTGCATCCTATTATTTCCTTCTTCCCCACATTGTCTCTTTGAAGCACACAAAGACCAGCATGAAAAAAAATCCATTAGTGGATGCAATCGAGCATCACTTGATAATCACACAGCAACTACATGTAATTTTCAATGCCCATTGAGATGTGAGGAAATTGGTTCTGTTTCTACCCTGTTATGCAGAGCATTGCAAGGACAGAAGAGTGGATCTGACCAAACGGTTTCGTAACATAGTGTAGCTTAGTAGTTATTTCTTCAGTGTTCTAGGTTAAAATTGTATTTGTACATTTAAGAAACAACTACATAGATATTTGTCTCACTGTTTGCACCATGTTCCTCACTGTTCCTTTCGATATTTATTCTGTCAACTCCATAACATTTTCTTTAATTGTGAATAGATCCAACCTTTTGGCATAAGAATGTGGCACATTTTGTTCAGCCAGCAAGCATTTCTACCTACATCATTTTGTCTTACTTTTGGCTTTGGTGATGGCCTATATCAGTCCTTTGATCAGTTGTTGAGCATGTCCAGATGGCTTTGTTGATGATGCACAGAATGGGGCATGGTGTGTATGAATTGCCCCCTGCTCCTTTCCCCTGCCTTCTGCTTGCACTGGTGTAGATTATAACTGCAGCAGTACATTTTATAAATTGTATTTTTTTTTCAAATTTTCCTCTTAATTTAGTGCTTAAGGCTAAACTGACACAACACTTACCATATCCTGTCGTGTCAGTTTAGTGCTATTTCACTTGCTAAAGATTTTTTTAAAGGAGGGAATTTTAAAGCCTGTGAAAGGGGAAGATAAGAGGATAGCGATAATGACTGAGAAGAGTGAAAGAGGGTTGTGTGATGTATGAACGCTGGACATGCACCTTTTTGGGATAATTAAATATTTATCTGTGAAAAATGATGGTGATTTAAATGCCAGGGTGCAGCACAGAGAAGTTCACACCAATGCAGGAAAACCTGTGTAGTCCAAGGCGTTAGGCAAAATCTCAGCCAGTCAATTGTTTGCTCCATCTTTTTCAGTTCGTTCATTTTATTTCATTTTATTTCTCTGCCAAATTCCTCTCAATTATGGGACCGAAGCTCACAAATTATTACAAATCAAACCAGTCAAAAACATGATCAGTTATTACATTAAAACAATTAGGCATGTGTCATCACCACCACCATTATCACCATTTGAATAATTAGTTAACTGTTTCAAACAACTTAAAAACAGCTTTCAACATACATAAAATTCTAATAATAATATGCAGCACAAAAATTAAAACTCCTCACTGCCCAATTATTTGCTAAAAGCATACCCGAAAAGTGTAGAATCTCCTCCTTTTGCTGGAAGGACAAGAGGGAGGGGACCAACCTTCCCTCCTGGGGAAGGTCTTCCACAATTTGGGAACAGCCACAGTGAGAGTCCTCTCTCATGCCTCCACTAAATGTGACTGAGAGGGCTCAGAAGGACTGAGACAACAGGGAAATACAATCCTCCAGACCACCTGGACCCAAGCCATGCAGGGCTTTATAGGTCATAACCATCACTTTGAATTGAGCCCATAAATGGACCAGCAGCCAAGTGAAGTTTTGGTAGCAGGGGAATTATATGCTCCTTGTAACTGGCCCTAGTCAAACAACTTGGCTACCGCATTTTGAACCAGCTGCTTTCCACACCATCTCCAATGGCAGTCCCACGGACAGCATGTTACAGTAATCCAAGTGGTATGTGATTAAAGTATGTGCCAAGTCAGGCATCTCCATAAATGGGTGCAGCAGGTGCACACTCTTTAGCTGTGCAAATACACTCTGGGCACCACCGAGACTTGAGTAGCCAGGCTCAGGGATTAGGCAGGTGTACACCGAAGCTGTTGGCTTGAGTTTTCAGTGGGAGTGTAAATGTACCCTCTAACTTTCAGCTCCACCGAGAGGCACTCTGCCTCTCTCACACATGACTTCGCTCCTGCATGGGTGTGTGACTCTGCTCCCCTCCCCGCACAGGGTTCTGTCGGGACTGGAAACTAACGGCATTGCTGCATGGAGGAGGAAGACAGTTGTGTGCAGGGAGGCAGAGGGGCGCACACATGCACCCAGCTTAGAGGAAACCTTGAGTGCAACCCTTTCCAGGCTGAAACCCTATTCCCTATTCTGTCTTTCAATTTACCAGGAGCATCTCTGTTTTATCTGGTTTGAGTTTCAATCTGTTTCTGTTGGAAATGGGATTTGTAGTAGCAGCAGGAATACCTTTAATTCCTCTCTCTTACACAATGGAAAGCCAGTAATTTAAGAGCTAGAATCAGTATAACAATTTTCCCAGTCCACCCCATTGCATGAAAGTAACCCAAATAAGCACTCGGACACCCACTTAAGGCAAAAAGAAAAGAGATGTTTACTCACTGCTATCTGTAGACTTGACAAAGCTCCAGAGGTTAGTAGAAGGAATAAAGAAAAATTAAAAGGAGCAAAAATATGAAACAGATCTCTCTCTCTCTCTCTCTCTCTCTCTCTCTCTCTCTCTCTCTCTCTCTCTCTCAACTGATATAGCTGAGGAAAATGGTGAAGTGGGCATGGAGATTATAAGGAAGCATCCATACTCTCAAGTATTCTGGTTTCAAGAGTATTAAACAGCTCAGAAACAAACAAAAAAACCCATAAATTTTTCTAACTACGCAAAGCAAGAGGAGGAGTCTTCTAGCCCGGGAGACAAAGGGGTTCGCTAATTAGTCAGTAAGGGCCAAATAAGCAGACAAGCAAGTTAATTGAGACCAGAAGTTCTTTCTTCCATATGAGGAGGAGTATTGTAAATATCCACCAGTTAACTTGGTGGATGACCTATGCTGGGAACTAGACAGGGAGAGTGTGTCCCTGTTGGTTCTGATGGACCTCTCAATGGCTTTCAAATACCATCAACTATGGTATCCTTCTGTGCCATCTCTCTGTTTTACAATGGATCCAGTCCTTCCTGGAGTGGAGGAATCTGTAGGTGGTACTGAGGGGACTCCTGTGCAACACCCTGGCTGTTGGCCTCTGGTGTCGCTCAGGGTTCTGTTTTGTACCCCATGCTATATAACATCTAAATGAAACAACAGGGAGAGATTGTCAAGAGTTTGGGAGTTTAGTTACACCACTATGTGGATGACACCCAACTTTGTCTCTCCTTTTCATCTAAATCCAAGGAAGCTGTTGCAGTTCTAGATCAGTGCCTGGTGTCAGTAACTGGATGGAGGTCTCTTAAAGAGACTCTTGTATTCTGATGTGTTTTCAATAATGCTTTTATCTACAAGTTTTTAATAGGATATTTATTTAATTCTTTTTAATATTGTAATAATATATATTTTAGCTTCTATACTTTTTATTTTGTAGTTTTTAATTTTAAACCCACCTTGGGTCCTTTTTAGAAGAAAGATGCAGTCAAAATATTTTAAATCATCATCATCATCATAAATTGGATCTCTCTTTCCTTGGTCAGTCTCATAACTTTTCTTTACTCTGTCAGCAATTAAACTGTAAAATACCAAATACCATTTCCTTTCAACAGCCGTTTCCATGTATAGGAAATATGTGGCATACACTTAAATATTGTAATGTTAAAAAAATTGGTGATCATTTAATATTGACATTTACCAATGATAATTCCTAAAGTAATTCGTAAGCTGTGTTCTTGAAGTTCATTTATTAACTTAATCTTCAGAAGTTTTTACCTGAAGTAAATTATGAAAGCTTGCTTCGTTTAAGCTAATGGGTCAGCTAAATGATAATATTTGGCCTGCTTTGTGCATCTCAAAGAAGAAAACTGTACTGTGAGCATGTCTTTAAACTCTTTTCAGTTTCTGACCATAAACCATTTTGTTCTTTATACGAAGATCAGACAGCTTGTTAGACATCCAGAAAGGGTTTAGTGCTGGCTCTTTTCAAGCTTTTGATTGTATTTGAGTTTAGGCACATTATTTCACCTCCCTAGAGATAAAACTAAGGAGAATTCACTGAATCCTCCCTGGTGAAGAAAAGTGTTCCTCAAAAACTTCCACACATCTGTGCCAGCATAAGGCCTGCATAATCCTCTGACAGCTACATTTGATTCCATAAAATACCAAAATGTTGCAGAACAAAGTGAGATGCTAAGGCACCTCTAAGTTTTTTACATTCTTGAGAGGGCAGAACTGAGGATAAAAGAGATAGCTGAGAAGCTTGTTTACCCAAAAATAAAACAAAAGAGATGTACTTTAAAGACTAATCAATTTATTTCAATACAAAATGCAGGAACAGGTGATATCATTAATCAACCATTAAGAATATAAAGCAAAACAAAAAGCAAACAATGAGCTTTTGATAATAAATCATTTTCATCAAGGCCGTACATCACCTTTTTGTGGGTAGCACAGCCTTGAAGAAAAGGATTTATAATTGAAAGCTTGCTGTTTTTTTTTAATTCTTCTTCTTAATGGCTAGTTAAAGGTATCACCCCTTCCTGCATTTGTATTGCCTCCACATTTTCTCTCGTTTTTCCTGAATGGTAAGATATGGATTTATTTCAGTGGGAGCTTTTGTGGATACATCTCAGCTTTCATGGATCACAGAAATTCACTTCCTCAGAAGTGGGCTATAATTTGTAAAATCTCCTTCTGAAATAAACCAGTCAGTCTTTAAGGTCCTACAATTCCTTTCTTTCTTTCTTTCTTTCTTTCTTTCTTTCTTTCTTTCTTTCTTTCTTTCTTTCTTTCTTTCTTTCTTTCTTTCTTTCTTTCTTTCTTTCTTTCTTTCTTTCTTTCTTTCTTTCTTTCTTTCTTTCTTTCTATACTTGCCTAAACAAACTGACATGACTACCTTATTGGATTGTGCTACAATGGGAGGCACTAATATTAGACTCAAGATCCTTTGTGTTTTTTTCAGTGATTCTTAGATCTTTCTTCCAAGCATGAACTTTCGGATTACTTAGGCAAAGTAGGACAGTAATTCTAATGCCCACTTTTATCATATTATCCACTGTATGGAAAGTTTCTTTCTTAACCCTAGAAAGGACATCACGTATTGATAAGAAATAGACAAAGTTGTGTGACGTGTTTTCCCATTTCCCCCATGTTACTTGCAACAAAACTAGTATTTTTGCTAAGGAAGAAATATGTTCTGGGGTAGGGTAGGGACACTCATTTGAAAATGAAAACTTAAATATGAACATATTTATTTTCTCCAATCCTCCCTGCATCAGTCTTGTTCACTGGCACTCTTTCCCATATTTTCTCTTGCTTCGTGGCCATTTATTAAATTTTAAAATGTTTTCTTCCTGAATTAGTTGCCCAGATGAACACCAGCAGCCAATCAGGGATCAAGTAGAAATGGGGTGACATTATGATGCTCCATAGCCAATCAGACTTGGCTATGTGCCGATGTCACTAACATCATGCTAAATTAATTCAGAATGGGCTCCATGCTTCCGGAACAAATAAGCACTTTTGAAGCCCTGGTTTAAAGTTTCCCCAGAGGAGTGCTTTTTGATCCTGCCAAAATACTCATGAAAAGCATTGGATCCAATTAACTATTTGCATTTACACTTTCAGTGGACTCTGGGAATGGATGTGAAATGCTCCCAAATGTCCAAGTACAATTCTGGCTGCTTTGGCCTCCCGGGGAAAGTTGTTGGACTTTCCTTCCTCACAAACTGTGATGTTATAAATTTGGCTTAAGACTTCTCTGTAGGTGAAATTTGATTGCAACTGTACTCTGTACTCTTGCTTTCTGTTTATTTGTTTGAATGAAGAAAAGAAAAAGGTGCACTCCTCAGGATTTTCTGCTTTGTTGATGTATTTCTGATCATTTAATATCATCTGGGAATGTCATTAACCTGGAAAAAAAAATAGAAACTCAATTTCAATGCTCGTTTTGAAGGTAAGGCTTTCAGAGAAGGAATATATTTGTTCCAGAATCACTGTGATTGGTAAGCCTGCAAATGAACATTGCTAGTCAGTACTGTTTAATGACAGGTGAATGCCAAATATGGCAGAAATTACATCTAATTTGAAAAATGGGCCAGTCTCAGCACAGTCAATTCATTGGTGGTAATTTACTTGTCTTTATAACTTGCTGAAATGTGTGCCTTCTAATGTAATACAGAGTAGATGTGTTCTGGTGCAAGGGAGCTGAAATATGGTAGTGTACTCAATTGACCATTCTTCTGTGAGATTCTTTGGCGTATTCTTGAGAAAGCATGACACTTAATAATCCCAACAGCAAATATATGAGGTTTTTGTTTAAAAGAAAGAACATTCTCAAAGCCATAAAAGTAAAAGTGAGCATGTGCTATGGGACTGATAAAAGTTTTAAGCCAAGGAATAAATACACATTTACCTTAAAGTTTGATCTAACTCAAATTTGAAGCTTCTTAGCAGTGCCTCAGGATCTGGCAGGTAGGCCCTGGAGACTGTACCCAACCTTATTTCTTTGCTATATTAACCTGTGCATTCCCCACTCCCCTTTTGACATACCTACATCTCCATATATTAGATATCTTTGTAACAAAGATAGCCATGAGCATACCATACATTTTATACATATAATGGATGGTGCATAGTGGGAATGGCCTACAGATATGAGGACTAGCAAGAATAACCCGTTCCAAACCAAGGTGGCAATGCTAGCAGGATATGGGAGTGTAGTCAATGGTGGAACTGTACCCATTAATAGACCCAATGATGGCTCTGTGAAATAGCAAGGAAACACTGTCATCAACTAAGTGCTTTCCCCTACTTCCTTGTGTGCAAGTGTAGAGCCCTCAAAGGCTAGAAGAAGGAAAACCCTGGCAGAAAAAACCATGGGCAAGTTGTACCCAAAGTGGGTGGTTACCAACACTATCTGCCTCCAGATTAGGGGTGACCAGTCACAGTACCTGATTGTGGATAATAAATAGCAACATGCTTATGCAGTGTATTTTAATATGTGCGTGACGTCTCAAAAGACTTTTTAGACTGGCTTGACTGTTGTCCATATTAACAAGAGCCTGTTTGTAGTTTAGCAGATGGGCCCTGAGTGAAACATCAGCTCCCTTCTCCCTGTGAGATGCCTGTTGAATAATGTTATTGATGGGGGCCATTGCCATCAGGCAGACTCAGAACAAGGAACTGGAATAGAGTAAGGCACAAGAAAGGGTCAGAAGAAGATACTGAAGAGACTGTGTGCCTGTTCTATAAAGTTAATGAGTGTCAAGGCTTAGAAAAACTGGGATGGAGGCAAAAACTATATGTGGTTTAGACAGATAGGCCCCCAAAACATACTTTGTCAGAACAGAACATGGCAGACTGTATGGAAAAAAAACATTTAGAAGGAAAACATGTACAAAGGGAGTTTGGAAAATGTTTATTTGATGAAGCATGTTTCCCAGAGGAATGAGGCAGAGCTATCACTAATAACAGAAACCATCCTGATGGTAATGTGGCAGGAATCTCTGAGATATTTGGCAATCCACCAGAAGCAATAGAGAATAAAGATGTTTTCCTGAAAGTATTTGAACGGTTCTATAGCAACTTTATGACATTTGGTGGAACTTCCCCAACCTGCAGACCTCTTCTTCTTAAAATAAATACCAGCAAGTATATTTTTTAATATAATCTCAACCATTAAACTGGTTGAGATTCTGGAGGAACAAAACAGTGTTCACTCAGTCAACCTAGCAGTTTACAGCTTGGTAGCCAGCATTTTCAGACTGTTACATATTTCACATGTGTCATGGAACACAAAATCAAAGAAAGAAAGAAAGAAAAACCTATGAAAACCTGTCCGGCAATTGAGATTAGAGCAAGATGTAAAAGAACTGTGAGGCTAAGTAGAAAAAAACTGCTCTTTATGGTGGAAGGGAGAGCAATCTTGAGAAGGACATAAGAGCTGTCTTTAAAAAGATGAGCCTCAAGTTTGAAACATTGCAACTGAATAACACTGTCCATAGGCGGCACCGCCTGCCTCCAGGCTGAACGCTCAGACGTCAAAGTTTCCCATCTGTTGAGGTCCATTCCTAAGGCCTTCAAATCCCGCTTGCAGATGTCCTTGCTATGTTACAAGGACATCTGCAAGCGGGATCTGAAGGCCTTAGGAATGGACCTCAACAGATGGGAAACCTTGACGTCTGAGTGTTCAGCCTGGAGGCAGGCGGTGCATCACGGCCTCTCCCAATTTGAAGAGACACTTGTACAGCAGGCCGAGGCAAAGAGGCAGTCCCAAAACAAGAAAAATCAGGGAGCTGGTCAGGGGACAGATTGTATTTGTCTTCAATGTGGAAGAGACTGTCACTCTCGAATTGGCCTTCTCAGCCACACAAGACACTGTTCCAAGACCTCCATACAGAGCACGTTACCATAGTCTCTTGAGATTGAAGGATGCCTACTACAGGCGGCCCCACATGGAGCACATTACAATATCCAATTAGTATGTAACCAAGGCATGTGTTGTAATGGCCAGATCAGACATATCTAGGAATGAGCACAGCTGGTGCATTAGTTTTAGCGGTGCAAACACACTGGTAGCTGCCACTGAGACCTGAACATCTAGGCTTAGGGAAAATCCAGGAGCACACCCAAACTGAGAACGTCTGTTTTCAGGGGGAGCGCAACCCCATGTAGCATAGGCTAAAACCTTATTCTTTGATCTGCCTTTTGACTGAGCAGAAGCACCTCTGTCTTGTCTTGATAAAGCTTCTGTTTATTCACCCTCATTCAGTCCATTGCTGGCACCAGACTCCAATTTAGAACTGAAACAGCTTTCTTGGAAATAAATGCAAAGGAGAGAGAAAAATTCTCTGTGTTCTGCATACGGATGACACCAAAGTCCAAAACTCTGGACAACCTCTCCCAGAGGATCCATACATATGTTCCTGGCATAGCCTTTACCAACGTAATCAAAGCTGTCTCCATCCCGTAGCCAGGCCTGAAGCTAGACTGAAATGGATCTAGATATTCCATCTCATCCATGAACTTTTGGAGCTGAGAAGCCACCACACAGTTCAATACCTTGTCCAGAAATGGAACGTTTGAGACTGGCAGCAATTATCTGAATAGGCTTGTTAGATTGACAATGGACAGGGGGTGAGTGAAAATTACATTTCTGCAGTCCTTCTCCACCCATTGTCATGAATTGTTAACAGTCGTTAATGAACCTATTCAGGCCAGGGGGAAGTGAAACCAACAGGGAGGATATATCAGGAGTCTCCTACCAACACTCCTCAGACTGAAGAAGCTACTTGGATGAGAAGTGAAACATTTCAACCTAACAAGAAAGAAGTCCAGTTGCCATGACTCAACTTCCAGATAACCTGGATGAATGAGAATCTTCACAGCTATACTGACTAGAGTAATTCCAAAATCTTTGCTTACCAGTTTAAAATAGTTCCCAATTACTGCTAATTTGCTTCCTAAAATTCAAAAATCAGTGCTTTTGCAAACATGTCACCCACAGATTTTTTAGGGCTCGATTTCTATAAACCTCTTGGACCAGCTATTTGCCTGTAAAATAAAGCACACTTTGGGTAGGGGGGATTTCCAAAATATTTTTGAATGCTTTTGAGAAAAACTGGAACCATTGTGGGCAGGGGTCCTAAGCAAAATAAGAAAATGGCAAACACAGCTAAGAATTAACTTCTTGAAGTGGAAAAAAAAACCCAGTGAAGGTTGACTGGCATTTTCCTGTCGTACATCCATGTAGACTCCGGATAGCATGGCAGTGAAATAGTGTCTATGTGATAGTGAGTTTTGGGATTATGGATGAAGAGAGCATTTTGTGTACAGAAGCAAACACTGGTTCAAAACTGCATTGCAATTTTATTTTACATTAACTTATATTCCACGCTTCTGCTTGTGACATTTATGGCATAACAATATACTAGAATACACTGCACTACAATAGACCATAGCTCCAGTCACAGCGTCCAGTGTACCAGCTTATGAATCCATAATACAATAATATAATATAATGCATAGGGCTAACATTTATGCCTTCCTGCCTGCATTTGAAAAATTAGAGTGATGGCAGTGGTGTGTGTGTGAGGAATTATTACTCCATTAATAAAAACATTTATAATGAAACAGAGGAAAGCCAGACGTCAAATCACTACGTAAAATTAGCTCTCTTACATCTACTACTTCAGGCCATAGCTACTCCCTCTCCTCTCTGCCCCCTTTCTGTCCACCATTGACATCTTCTGACCTTGGGCCCTCCATTTTTCTCTTCCCCTTTCATTCATCTTTCTGCCTTGAGTGGTTAACAAAATCTCTAGGAATAGCGTCTTTGCATTTGTTGGTACTTCTCAGTAGCTGAAAGAGTGTGGAGAAAAGGCTCTCGTGGTTTCTCTCGCCAGTGAAGCCTCTGGCACCTATTTTTCAATTTGCACTGCTTGGCCGATTAAGTTCAATTACAATCGTTTATATTGCCACACTGCTGAGCTAAGACACCACACACTGAGCATCATCTAAAATAAGATTAAATTTGTGCTGGTGTGGAAAGTGAACATCATCTCAATCGTCTGCTTCTTACTAATCTAGTTTAATGAGACAAAACTGAGAAAGAAAATGTAATGTTCTTGTCTCGGTTGCAACTTATAATTATGCTAAGGTGCAATCATCAGGTGCAGTTATTAAAAAGAGCCATTACTTTCCAGTTTTTTGTCATAAAAAGAAACTTTCAGAAATTTAGGATGTTTTATTTAATACACATAACAAAGGCAAAACAATTAGTATATTCAAGACTTTGAATGTACAGATTTCTGGTACAGAATACCTGAATCACTGAGAATAGTTTAGTCAAACCTATAAGAAAAGAGGGGGGGAGGAAAGAGGGAACATGGGAAGTGGCCGTAGTTTCTGATGGGCTACCTGCTAGGGTGGCCACTGAAGCATCACTGTGCATGTGCACATGTGTGCTCGTTTTCTTGGTTTTCATAAAGTTATTGGCCAAAATCCTGTTACTTAGCACCATTTTGTAACTTGCAGTTAATAGTGTGCAGTTAGAGTAGGCCTATTTGAATTAATTGAACCTATGAAGGACATGACTCACCAAACCTCAATTGCTTCAATGGGCTTACTCTATTTTTGACTTACTACACTAAGCAACAGGATTTGGGCCAATACTATACTGTGGCTTTTGGAGGTTACTTATGGACCACTGGCTGCTTTCTGTTTTTAAGCTCCAGAGGACCCCAGAGGTTGTAAATTTCAGGATTAGGCATACTGGAGAAATAAAAGCAGCAGCAGTATTCATGTAGCATTTGTGTTAGCATTTATCACTGGTTCTACTCTCTTACCAACTCAGCTCCCTCATTCTGGGATGGAGGAGGACTGTTAGGCAGGTGGAAAGGAA
This sequence comes from Pogona vitticeps, assembly GCF_051106095.1. Lineage (NCBI taxonomy): Eukaryota > Metazoa > Chordata > Lepidosauria > Squamata > Agamidae > Pogona > Pogona vitticeps. Next base: position 135,930,872 of record NC_135786.1, on the reverse strand, counting down.
GAGAACATCAGAGTCTCATTGGTGGCCCAGCCACCAATGGAAGGAGGACAAGGAAGGAGGATGGTTGGGAGAAGAAGATGAGAGAGAGGAGAAGGAGGGAAATTATGATGATGGTGGTGGTTGTGTGCATTTGCACAAACATGCATCTCACAACCTTTTAATGAAAAAGCAGTATTCCAAGAAAACAACAAGGCATCCACTAAAAAGGAGGACAATCTAGGAAAATGCAGAAGGCCACCCTGCTGAGGATGTTATGTTTAGGATTCAAAGTGGGCTCCTTTAAGAGATTTATTAGGAAAAAAAACACAAGCCCATCAGTTATCTAGAGCAGTGGCTCCCAACCTTGGGCCTCCAAATGTCCTTGGACTACACCTCCCAGAAGCCTTCACCACCACCTCTGTTGGCCAGGATTTTTGGGAGTTGAAGTCGAAGAACATCTGCAGACCCAAGGTTGGGAATCACTGATCTAGAGGAATAGAGGCAGAGTGCAGGTGCTGTACCAGAACCCAGATCCTTCTCATTGCTGCTGTGTTTGTTTGCGGAGTCAGAAATGTGGAGTACTGTACACATAAAGATGGCTGGCTTTGTGTTGGGTGTGCTAGATGGATTCTTTTCATATGCTTGCCCAATCCACCCACATCATATGAATGCTAGTTACTGCAGGGCTATATGCCTTTATATACTTTATATACAGGGCTATATATGTTAGAGAGCACATTCCACTAACTGAAAAGTGGTCAGACGAAAGTTTTTTTTAACCTGGCCAAGTTTCTGTTCACAATTATGTATCTAAAAATACAGAACTACAAAGGTAGATGGCATGGTCCTTGTAGTCACCAATTGACATCTAGTACCTGATCAGTAGACTGAGCAAGCATGTGATCTGGTCACCATTTTTCCCACTATGGCAAGATGTACATTAGGACTTCCTTATTCACAGGATCAGTATCTGCTGATTCACTGAAAATAATAAAAATATTAAAAGAAAGATCCCCAATATATATACATACAGTGGTGCCTCGCAAGACAAAATTAATCTGTTCTACGGTTAATGCCATCTAGTGACAATTTCGTCTTGCGAAGCACAGTTTCCCATAGGAATGCACTGAAATTTAATTAATGCGTTCCTATGGGGGGGAAAGTCAGAAACAAAAAAAAAGTCAGAAAAAAGTCACTTACCAGGTACAGTAGACCGAGCCCCTGCTCCTCACAGTGCCTTGGTAGCCCCGGAACAGCCAGACTCTGTGTGAGCAGAGCGCTGAACAGCTGAGAGGCGGCAACCAGCAGAGAGGCGGCAGCCATTTTGGAGAAGTGGCAGCCATTTTGAGATGATAAAAAAATCTCACAAGACCCGTTCGTCTTGCAAGTTTTTCGTCCTGCAAGGCATTCGTCTTGCGAGGCACCACTGTATATATTTAACAATGAAGTTACCAGAACTGACCACTAGAGGAACCCAGAAGGCATGCTATATATAGCATTCACTAGACAAATATATTTCCATCTTGTCATTACCAGAACTGGCCACAAGATGGAGTCGGAGACCATCCTATGTACAGTATAGCTTTCACTGTGATAATAGTGTTCATTATAATCCACATTTTTCAGCACAGGGAGGGGCTTGCAACTGATCCTTTGCAGATACGGCGCTTCTACTGGACTGTATTTTTTGCTTTAATTATATTTGTTATTGTTGGAGTTTATTTGTAACTTCACATGTTGTCTTTAGTATGAGTGACTGGGAAGGACTTTTCTGGGGGGATTGTCTATCTAGCCAGCACTAATAAACCATTCCTTTCAGCTTTTGAAATTCAAAAGGAGCCCCACTCTGCTGAGTGTTCTATCCCACTCTTTGGTTGGTGGCAGCTGTTTGTTGCTGTTGATCTGTTTAATTGGTTGCCAGTATATGTGCAGTAAAGAAAGCAGTACACACAAGCCTGTAATTTCATGTAACTGGAAGTAAATAAATGTTTGTTTATTCCTTTTTTAACAAATGTCTAAGAGTGAGTTATTGAGACTAGAAATGGCCACAAACCAAACTGCAAGCCAGAAAGAAAAAAACTGGGCTGGTTTGTGGTTCTGTTCTGGAATCCCATTTTGCCAAAATGAAACAGTGTGCTGAACTTTTTCCCCTTGGCTTCATTTTGTCTGGGAAAACGTGATGCCTGCCTCTCCCGCTCCCCCAGCTCCCATTGCCTCCCTACCTTGTCTTGAAGCTCCTGCTGCTGCCACCACCATCCTGATAGGCAAAAAGCCCAGTTTCTTGCATGGAAGCCAGGCCTACTGCCTGTGCACATGAACCCACTTCTCAGCTCAGCAGTAGGTGCATGCATGCATGCAGCAGGTCTGGCTTCTGTGCACTCTGAAATATTGATAGTGAAAATGATCCCACAATTAATGATTCCACAGTTAAAATTAAAAGATTTCTTTTTTTGTTTTCATTACATGGAGGTTAACAAAAGTTTGTGTTAGTTCCACTAACAAAATTCTTTTCTTGATCCCTTAACATATGTCCAGGTAGGCAAGAAAGGGGCATGCCATCATCCTCAGGCATACATTTGCACACTTTTATGCAAAGAAAACAAGGTTTAAATGTTGTTTTCCACTACCTATTTTTATTTTTTACTCTAAGTAAATTCAAATTTATAAGTAAATAAACTTAACGACTAAACAACAACAAAGTAAATTAAAAAGCAAAGAAATTTAAACAAATCAAAATGCATACCTAAAACTACAAACTTAAAAAAATTAATTACCACAAAAATATAAACAACCTAAGCTGTACAGTTGTAGGAATAGTTCTTTCCACCACCAGGACTATTGAAAATACAATCAGTTTTTTCCCCATTTACAAAGTCCCATGCTCATTCCAATACTGCAAAAGTATTTATTAATACAGAGTCAATAAAAAGTCCTCAGATATCACTAAATATTCTTATTTATCAGACCTGTCCCCCCTCTATTTCACATTAGCTTGTCATTAATAGCTATATTTCCATCTTCTTTATACCACTCATTTAACTGAAAATCACACTTTATTTTCCAATTCCTTGCTATCATTAAACTTGCCACTGTTAATATATTTGATATTAATTCTTTCACTGTCCAGTTCTACTGCTCCCTATCAAATACTGATAAAAGTAGTATTCTAGGGCATATTTCTATATTTATCTTCAATATTTCATTCATTTCCTTAAAAAACACCCTCCAGGATTTCCACTACCTGTTTTAGCATCCAATATAGTTATGCAGTCAGGCTGTGATCCTGTGCCCATTTTATTGTCTTTATCTGCTGCTTTATAATTTTTGTCTTGTACTTTAATTTTTTTTGTTGTTATTTGTTGTGTGAGCCACTCTGGCAGTTTAAAAGTTTGGCTCCAATATCAAAACAGTATGGGAAATGAGGGCTAGCATGGACTATATACTATATTATTTATAGTATATAAATAATAAAAAATATTCAGCTGCAATGAGTAAGACATGTGGTTGTAGCAGAGGCTAAAATTACAGCTCCAGACTTTATTAATGTGAAGATTAATCAGAACTTGACACAGAGTGTCTATCATGAGTGACTGGAAAATCACAATCTTTAAAAACAGAAATTAAATTGATGGATGAGTGGAACTCTTAGTTTTTAATAATGTAAATCTAATAGACTCCTTGAATAAAATAATTCTGGTTTTCTAAAATTTGATGTATTGGAAGAATCCAGTAAAAGATGGACTGCAAAATTTGGAATTAGTAACATATGGAGTTCTGCACTACATTTAATGGTTGATGATTTCAATATTACCCTGGGGGCTTCCAGTCATACAGGTCATGGCCAACTGCCACTCAGAGGCTTCTTCAGATTATATTAGTCCTCAGCTCCTATTATTTTTTCTATACTGGAGCTGAAACTTAACAAAACTGGTTTGGTGGTTGTTCTGGGTTTTTTGGGCTCTTTGGCCATGTTCTGAAGGTTGTTCTTCCTGACGTTTCGCCAGTCCCTGTGGCCGGCATCTTCAGAGGACAGGTTGCTGTCCTCTGAAGAGTACAGGTTGCTGTCCTCTGAAGATGCCGGCCACAGAGACTGGCGAAACGTCAGGAAAAACAACCTTCAGAACACGGCCAAAGAGCCCGAAAAACCCAGAACAACCATTAGATCCCGGCCGTGAAAGCCTTTGTGAATATATAAAACTGGTTTGGCTCCATATCTAGTACTGAACTTGTTCTCCCCTTGATAGAACCTGGAAATTTAGCCAATGCTCCATTTTATGCAGAATTTAGCACTGTGACTGGATTGAATGTCCCCTCATCATGACGTATGGTATTCACTCATGCACACTTTTTCAATGTCCCTCGAATAGGGCCAACAGTATATAGATACTGTGTTGTACACCAAGTATTATCAGGTTGGAAGATCAAAAAAATCTTCTTGAATGTTCTGCTTTTACTTCTTTTTGAATAAGGTATTCAAGAGCCACAGCTTCAGGAAGAAGGAGTAGGTGGAAATCTGGTCTGGGCTGAATTTTGAATCAGATGGATAGGCAAACTAAGCCTTATCAGGACTTGGCAAATATATATGCTAATATTCATTGTAAAAAGCTTTAACATGATCTGAAGAACTCCTAAATGTCTGTTGCCACTGATTTTACCTGATTAATGCAATCCAAGGTATTATGGTCTCAAAAATGATCTCTCAGATGTAGCAGGGTTTTATATAAAAAAGAAACTACTTATGGAGCAAGGATATTTGCCACTTGGCAACAGGAACGTCACTATGTTGAGATCATCATCTTCCTCCATCTGCCTGGTAATACTGTATTCACAATTTGGCTTCAGTTCCCTCTTTTACCTATCCAGCTTCTGTGATATGGGAATTCCCATATGTTGTGTTCTGTCTACTGCCAGCTAACACAGCAGGACTGAGCTTTGAAAAAAGAAAAAGAAATGGAAAGTTCTCAGAGAGAGCAGTCCTTTGTGAACAGAGAAAGAGAGAAGGAGACACAGAGAGAACTGATTCTCTACAGCCTGAGGTGAAACTTGATAGCATCACACCTTTTTCAACTTTGTAGGCTCCAATAACTGTAGCTTCAATATAAATTCTGGGATTTTGACATCTAGCCCTGGTGACTTTTGGACTTTTCTATTTCTCTGCCATCCATCAGGCTGACCCCGATGAAGAGGACTGGAGGAGTCAGGCAATTGCCTTTTAAATAGTGTTTCATTAATATTGTTAAGTGTCAAGTCCTCTCTGACTTCTAGCTACCCTGTGAAGAAGCAATCTTCAAAATACTCTGTGCTCAACAGTCCTGCTCAGCTCTTGCAAACTCAAGTCTGTGGCTTCCTTTAGGGCAGGGGTCTCAAACTCAGTTTATCTGGGGGGCCGCTGGAGGCACAGTCTGGGTGAGGCTGGGCCGCATCAGATTTTTCTGCCAAGCGGAACAAGAGCCCAAGGAAGCCGCCCAGGAGTTTCCTTAGCCCGGCTGGGGCTCCGAGGAGAAGGAGGAGGGGCGCACAAGCCCTCGTCGCCAGCCACAACTTCTTAAATATCTCACATACCAGGAAATATATCAGAAGGGACTTGACAGTGTGCAGCATCACCAACAAGAATTTCTTAACAAATTGTGTTTGAAAATATACATTTTAAACGTACTCATTGAACCAAAAACTGCTACAAAATCCAGAGACGTGCAAAAATCTAAAACATAACTGTGTTTGCTGCGTATATTAATCTAGGAAGCAGAGAAATTGGCCCAATACATCTTCCTGTCTGAAAGAGAGCAAGAAATGGTGGCCAGGACTTGCCCAACTCAAGATGCAGATTCGTCCTCACTGAACTAATTTGTTTTGACACATAACACAGGAAATTCCCAAAGCACCTTTCCTAAAAATCACTAGTTAAAAGGGGAAAAAAAATCTAACAATTAACACAATGAAACAATTTTCTGCCCTTCCAGGGACACTCTGAATCTATTGCCCGAAGTGGTGACTTCACTCTGACTGATCTCTTATCACCCTGTAAGGCCTAATGCATAAAAGGGGTTATTCTACAAGATTTTATATGTTGTGGTTTTGATGAATAGGAATAATATTCATTTATTTTTTTTAAGAAGTCAAGAAAGACTCTCTGATGTCTGATATATGCTCCCCAGTGTTAGTTTCCTGATAACAAGAAGTGTGTGTGTGTGTGGGGGGCGCAATGACTTCCTTCCATTGAGTGTTGTCATCACATGTATTTCACACAAAAGGCTTTTTCAGAAAGGCTTGCTGAGCTTTGTAAGACAACTTCTGAGCAACCACACAAAGCATTGCACTGCACATGTTAAGAGGATGTGATGAACAGGAAAAGGGTCCAGTTTGGCAGCAAATACAGATCCCCTATATTTTTGGGTTAGTGAACAAATTCATAACCCTTAGTGGATCACATAACTTGTCTTCTTTAATAGGAGGTGTATATTTCAATCTCTTGAGAAGCCACAGGCAGAGAAGACATTTCTTTGAGGGTTTTCTCCCTCCCTAAATTTAGGAGCGTTCAATTGTGTCTGAGCTGCCAGCTATTTTCTATCAGTTCCAGATGATGGATCAGCTTCTGATGAGTAGCAACTCATAGTTGATTTTTGTAGCTTCTTCCTTCCCCCTCCTACTTCCTGCCTCACCAAGAAGCAATGTGTCACTCTTATTTCTAGACCCGGGTAGAGATGTGTTATAAGCTGCAGTAGTTTCCAACTTCTTTATCTCTGATGGATTCAGAGTTTTTACGAATGCCCTTTCCCCAATCTTTTTCTTTGCAGTATGTGCACTGTTTGACAATGTACCTGTATATGAGATCACACCTGAGTATTTTCTTCAATCTAAACTACCCCATCTGTTGAATAAGCTATGATATTGCTTTCTGATCTTTGAAGGGCTGCTACTGCAAAGCAACAGAGAGCGGGAAGTAGGTTTTTATATATGCAAGTCTGTATTATTATTGCACTTTTATTGTCTGGAAGAGGTGCTTGCCTCTGGAGCCAGAGTAACATGGCTGGCCTAGGCTACTAGGCATATTGGCTTTGGGAGCAGGTGATGTTATTTACATATTTGCCTCAGGCTGCAAAATATCTTGGGTTTGCCTTGGCTAGAACAAGTGCTGTCTTTCTTGAAGTAGTGTGAAATTCTCTAGCTTCAGAAGGATAAACATGAGAGGAAAAACATGGGTCCAGTGCTCACAAATTTTCCAAAACAAAACAAAACAAAAACACACAACCTAATGGAAGAATGATAAGCCCATTGTCTCCTCCAACCTCCTTCCACTCACAATATATCTGCTGAAGCCTGGGATGTTCTTTTCAGGATGGACCAAGAACTGTTTACTATCTTTAGCATGCAGAAGGTCCTAAAATCCTAGAATTCATGAGGAGAATCAAGTTCTTCACGCCTCATCTCCAGTCCTGCTGAGTCATCCCACTGAGTATGTGACACAGAGAGTCGAGGTGAAGCAGCTGAAACCTCAACTGAACTGTCTTAGAAATCCCTCAGGTGGGGTAGGATTTTTATACGTGCAACTAGGAAAGGGCCACTGTGTGTGTGTGTGTGGATGTATTGGCTGGACGCCAGGATGTTGGGGGAGGGGGTGTGAGAAGAATTCCAGGTGTCCCCTGATATAGTTCAGGAAGAGGAGGTATGTGCCAGTGCAAATGTACCAGGTGTTGTTTGCAAACGAGCCAGGTAGAACTTCCCTGACTCTTTGCCAAGTATCCTCTCTGGTGATCTTCACCACCCAAGCTTCTGTCTGCTACCGAATACAAAACGTTTGAACAGTAATTTTGCAAAATACATCATGATTCACAATTCAAAATGATTCCTGCCGGGATCACTACTTCCCACCACTCATCTGTTACTCATTTACTTTATTCTCAAGTGTTTGGCCCCCTTCCTTCCTTTACATTTAAAATGTTCCTGAAAACATTGTTCTTCAGATAGGCTTTTCATGACATCCTGCTTAATTTCATATCTTGCATTCCATTGTTTGGTTAGAATTTATGCCTCATGTGTTGTACTGTTTTAAGGTTTTATTATCTATTGCTTTCATTTATAACCCCGCCACAGTTGTAAGTTACTTTAGTATGTTGTAAACCACCCAGAATAGTGCAATGCACTGATGAGGTGGTATAAAAAAATAACTAACTAAACAAATAAATGACTCATGCAGGAATTACTGATCTCTGGTGACATAACCAAGTTTGAAACGGTGTATCGCCAGAGATCAGTGATTCAGACATTCAAATTAAACCTGTAAAACTCTTACTGAGTTCTGGGGTGGGAATAGGATAGAGGAGCTGGGGTGCACATGAGTACCTATGTTTACTCTACCTGGTTCAGGCATAAGGCCTAAATAGAGCTACAGTATTAATCAAATCCTTGTAGGGGAGAACACTCTAGGCCATAGGAGCACTGATTGCCACCCCATTTCACTTGCAATGGCAATGTACTTAATATTAAAAAGAAAATGGTGTGGGTAGAGTGCTAACACTTCACCACTCTTTGGATGGTATTTATAACCTCAGGAATTCACCCAAACAATGTAACATGCCAACATGGGCAGTAGCCAAGACCGCAGATGGTAGGAAGAACTCCTTCAGAAACTTTGTCCATATCATGAGGTTGCATAGTTGAAAATTATCTCATAAAGCCAGGCAAGACTGTGCTCAAAATGGGTCCACAGGAATGGTACCAATACAGTGGTGCCCCGCATGATGATGATAATCCGTTCCATAGAAATTGCTGTTTAGCGAAATCATCATCATGTGAAATCCATTTCCCCATTGGAATGCACTGAAACCCATTTAATGCGTTCCAATGGGGAAAATATCTTGTCGTCCTGCGAAGATCGCCCATAGGGAAGCGATTTTGCGAGCGCCAATCAGCTGTTAAAATGGCTGTCCTGCGAAGCATGGGTCCCAAAGACACAGGGAAGCCATTTTGCGGAGCCACCGATCAGCTGTAAAAATCGTCGTCTTGTGAACAAACGGTTCGCGAAGGACGAACCAAATTATCATCCGGCGAAAATCTCCCATTGGAATGACTGTTTTGCGAATCGCTATAGTGATCACAAAACCTCATCGTCATGCGGATTTGTTATTTTACAAGGTTGTCGTCTAGCGAGGTACCACTGCAACAAGGTCAGAGCAAACAGGAGAAAAAATATTCTCAAAGTGCTTAGCAAACATGTAATAGCAGGTGTTGGTAGATTTCAACTCCTTAATCTCCATATTTTGCATTCACACCCATCTTTCTAGTGAGCTTTGTTTTGTGGTTGGTCATTGGACAGTAAACATGGGCTTAATTTGCAAGTCTGATGATACATAGATCTCTGAGGAAACTGCATTGAGGCAGGGGGGAAAGTGTTAATCACAAAGCATGCATGTTTTCTTTAATTTTTAGGCTGAATTTATAAGGTGAGCCATATACTTCTACAGCTGTCTGGATAGCTCAGTGCTTCAGGTATCAGGCCCCAGAGCCAGAGGTTGGGAGTTTGATTCTTCACTGTGCTTCCAGGAAGAAGAATGAGCCTGTGTGGCATTAGGCAAGCTGCATAGTCCCAGGATGCCCCCAAAGAAGAGCATGATAAGCCATTTCTGAGTACAGTGGTGCCCCGCATAGCAATGTTAATCCGTTCCAGGATTAACGTCACTATCCGGATTCGTCGCTATGCGGGTGGGGGAAACCCATAGGAACGCATTGAACTCTGTTTAATGCGTTCCTATTGGGGAAAAACTCACCACTATGCGAGGAATCCTCCATCCGGCCGCCATTTTTGCCAACCGGTAAGCGAGGGCAGGGCACAAAAACGCTGCGGGCGGCCATTTTCTGCACCCGGCTGCCATTTTAGAACCGCCGATCAACTGTTCTGAAAACATTGCAATGCAAAGATCGGTAAGCGAAACGCTTACCGATCATTGCAATGCGATATTTAGCTATTAAAAACATCGCAATGCGATCGCATTAGCGATCGCAAAAAATGCGTCACTATGCAGATTCGTCGTTAAATGGTGCGCTCGTTAAGCGAGGCACCACGGTATTCTCTGCCTGGAAAACCCTGAAAAAGGTTGTCATAAGTCAGAATGGACTTGATGGCATGATGATGATGATGATGAAGATGATGATGATGATGACGACGACGACGACGATGATGATGATGATGATGATGAGTATTAGCAGCAGCAGCACTATTATTATATATTTCTACATCTCTCAACAACTCAGGAAAGCAATGAATAAAATTATCTGGACTTTCTCTGTGCAGCTCTGCAGATGAAAACAGCATATTAAGGAGACATGAGCATTCTAGTAAATTACCACTGGATAATGTGTTTATTCCCTCAATCACACCTGAAGAACATCATTCAACTTCTGACCTTCATCATCCACAACACTCTTTTCACTTCTGCCGCAACATTTGGGAAACATAACAATGCATGCACATTTTTTCTGATAGGAGTTAATCTGCTCTGGGCAGTATTGGATAATATGTGTTAATTAAGGTCTGTTCTAACTAGCAGTGGCAAAGGACCTCAGATTTAATCTTCCCTTCCCCCTACTGCTGTCATGATCAGACTCGTCCCCTCACATTTTAAGATATGGTGGGGGAATTGTGAATGGAACTACAGGAAGGGCAAAGGATTAGATCCCATTGCCATCCCAAGGCACCAAGTTTGCAAGAATTGAGCACCATGCCTAGACAGGAAGAAAAAACATGTTTGCTGTTGCAAGAGAAAGCTACTGTGTGATGAAACAGATAATCTGACAAATGTACTAAAAAATCCCCCAAAGAAATGCAAATTTTAATGTGTTGCTTGTCCCTAAATGAGCTGAATTCTGAAAGCTGCAGCAGATATGCTTGGTGACTCTCCCAAGCTAATTTCTGATTTCTTTATTAAGATCCTGTCTGAAAGCTTTAAAGCTTCAACATATATAATCTCTCCTTTCTGATGATGTGTGTCCCTTTATAGAAAATGTAAAGCCAAAGTAAGAGCAATAGAGGGATAATTTTTCATGGAAACATGATGTGATAGGGATTAAACTTTCCTCCTCACTGTAATCAAGTCTGATCCAAACTTTGGAAAAGATACTTTTTGGACTACACCTCCCAAAATCCCCCAGTAGCTGTGTTCACTAGGGCATTCTGGGTGTTGTGGCCCCAAAAAGTAACTTTTCCAAGCTCTGGTCTGATCTTTGAATAATAATTCCTTATATTCTTGACTCTTGAACCTCTCTCTTCCTCCTCCTCAGGATCAGAGGATTATTTTCCTTAGCAGTGTTTCCCAGTATAATTTCTATAAAAGCCTCTCCTGTTGTCAGTGTTTTCAGTGGCCGTTCCTTCTGCTGAGAGAAGGGAAGGTTGTGCTTGAGGCACATTTGATTTCTTTTTTCCTGCAAAATTCCATTCTGCATCAGCTCAGTTGTCAAGGGGTTTAAAATCTACAGTTTTTCTCATTATAAGTCCAAGGTGCCTGCTGGATCAGCAATCGGGAGAGAGAAACTAGGTCACTTCTGTTGCCAATGTATGCTGGTCTCCTCCGTTGCTCACAAGCAATTTTCTTTTTTTTAAAGTCCCGTGCTGCCGTCGCTGTTCTCTTTTCCTTCAGGCCCCTCCAGTTCTCACCCTAACACCCCTTTCACCCAAGGAGAAGGCACCAACCTGGCAAGGAAGAAGGAAGCCCAAAAATTGATATTGAAAATGTCACATCACTGGAAGTATCGGTCCTATTTGAAGCAGCAGGAGAGGAAAGGACCCTGTGGGCATCAGGCTGCAAAATGTCTTGAGTTGGCACTGTCTAAATGGCCTGTCATATTTCTGTTTGTGTGCAGCTTCATAGGAGAGACTCACGTAGTAGCCTGGGTGGTTGTTTTGAGTGCAGGGAGAGGTGGAACTAAAGGGGAGGAAAGCTTTATTTAGCAAGCAGCTCAAGCTAAAAGGAGGCCAAGAAAGTATAAGACGCAAATAGGAAAAGGGGAAAGGCTGCCTGGGTGGGCATGCTGCTGACAAATTTATATGGTGTAGGGTGGGGGTGGGGAAGAATGGCTGCACCAGATGTCACTGAATTACAACTCCCACTGCCCCTGGCCATCATGCATGCTGGCTTAGACTTGTGTGAGTTCAACATCTGTAAGGTCACACATTGTATCCTGGTTTATGAGACAAATAAACAAGGAAAACAGAGGGGCATATATATTTTGAAAACTGATGGGCTGCACAACAGAAAACACAATAGAAAAGAAAGTAGACAGAAAAAGCATTTATATATATTTATGTTTATATATAAACATCCCTGTTTAGAGAGAAGTCCAAGAACAGCCCGCAAGGGGTTTAGTTTCCATCTGACTAGGACAGAACACTGTAGCCTTATGGTGCCTTTCTTTTCCCTGTTTGTTTTATTTATGAAGTACACAAGCAATGCATAATGGAAATATATAGATGCTCATAGAACAGGCAGCAAAGCCACTAAATGTGCCTCTTGTGAATGCTCTGGTATGTCAGTATGTTCTGTCATCAGATATTCTCAACCCCAAATTTCAAATGGGATCCAAATGGTTTGTCTGCCACAAAACCTTGCAGGCAGTAAGATGCCACTTCCCCAAATTCTGAGAGGTATTACAGTGGAAGGCTGGAGAGTGATTCTCAGCTGTCGGGATGTGGGTGATCACGGAACAAAGGAAGGCAAATTGCCTTAGAGAGAGAACAAAGGAGTCAACAACAGATGCCCGAGCCAGTGGAGCCTACTGGCAACACCCTGAGAGCTCTTTTATTTACTTAGCATGATTACATAGTATGTTATGAGAGAAACAGATAGGATACTAGTTACCTAATTTTTTAACAAGGATTGGCTAAAATAACCCTTTGATCTTATGCTGTACCTCTAAGTGAAAGGGCAGAAGAAGGAGTTACCCCACCTGCAGGCAGCTGCCACTTCTTGCCAGGATTGTAAGCACAGCATTGGAACAGAATGCAGCTACAACTTTTAAGCAGAAGTTTCCCACATTTCCCCTTTTTTTGTTTGTTAAGCAAGGGCACATATTTTTTTCATATATTTGCGAACTATATATAAGTCTTTTCGGCGAAGGCCTGAGGGCGAAGCTTTGAGACAGGTAGTTATCATGAAAAAGAAGGTTGGTATACATTGAATAAAGCAACAGGAACTTATAACAAGTATGAGGAGCATAATTCCAAGAATGAGAACACAACACAACAGCGTCATGGAGTTGGCATTAAGCTGAGAGATAATGGCTGCTAAAAAGGTTCCAGGAGTTTCCAGGATCTGCTGCTGATTTAGAGTTCTTTTTGCATCAGCACTCAGCGTTTTTATTGTCCCCCAAGTAACTTTGGGCTAAGTGCCTTCAGGTTGGGCCGGGTGCTTCCGGCGATGTGCAGTCATTTGGTCCTGCTTCAGGGCCATCGCTGGGTTGAATCCTGGAATCAGGTTCTGCAGGTGGAAATGCCAACTCATTCTTCCTACGATATGGTCTCACACACTGAGCCGGGATCCACAAAGGACCTTTGGGAGTAAGCACAACAGCATAGCCACACCCCCATGTTAGTAAAGGGGCTGGACCTTCCCATTGAGGGTCGGGAGGTTGCTTATAAGTCACCAGCGGCCGTTCCATGGGAATTTCTTTATGAAAGTGTTTCTCTACTGGTGGCAACTTATGCTGACCTGCAGATACAATTAAATGATTTAATATGAATAGTGCTATTGATGCTACATCTGGAACATCTTGGGACTGTGGTGTGCTCGTTCTACAATGGCCTGTCCTGTGTATTTATAAGGAATACCATGAGAAAGTCGAACGACCCATTCATTGCAGAAAGTGGTAAAGGCATGAGAGGTATAGGCAGGGCCATTGTCTGTTTTTAAGGCTTGAGGCCGACCCATAATTGCAAACGTATATAAACAATGTTGTATGACATGGCAAAAGATCTCATCATAAAGAGGGGTAGCCCAGATGTATCCCGAATAAGTATCAATAATTAGATGAACATAAGAAAGAGGCGCAAGAGTAGGAACATGAGTGACATCCATTTGCCAAAGCTGATTGGCATCCGTTCCTCCTGGGTTAACAGCATCAAAAGGAAAGGAAATGAGAGACATGAAACAGGAAGAACAGAAGGAGACAATGTCTCGAGCTTGAAAAAGCGGAATAGAAAATTGCTTATGGAGTTGTTTAGCACTCTGGTGAAAAAAGGAATGGCTGTCAATAGGATTGGAAGAGAGGGGACACAAGGAACAAAGAGCAGAGTCTGCACAATGGTTTCCCTCCGAGACAGCATCTTAAAATCCAGTATGAGATCGGATGTGAGCTGCAAAAAAAGGTTGTGATCTGGCAGCAAGGAGGTTTTTAAAAGTCAAAAATAGGGAAAGTAAGGAAAAGTCAAGAGCAGGAGAAATATAGGCATGTGACAGGTGAGTGAGAAGGTTAAATACATATTGAGTGTCTAAAATGAGATTTAAAGGTTGATCTTGAAACATTTGAAAGGCAAGGATGACAGGAGCAAGTTCTGCATGCTGAGTAAAGTTCTGGATAGAAGTAAAACAGGGTTTTCAGGTTCCGGGAGATTGCTGAAAGGTAATCACGTCTCTGGTAGGCACACCATGGTAAAAACAGTTAGTGCATCAGAGAGAGGAGTAGCAGTGAAAGGAGAGGAAAAACAAAGGGGTACTTGCTGAATGAATATTAAGCTAGGGTCTTTAGGTGGATTAAAACGTATGTCACCAATATAGTCTGCAAAAGCAATTTGATAAGTTAGTGATGTAGACATTAAATGATCATAGTCAGCTTTGGAAATAGGTAAGTAACAACACAGAAGATCCCAACCTGTGAGTTGTTTGGCACAATGATATCCTTTGATTACGAGGTCTGTAATCGCATTTAGAGCGGAATAAACATTTTGGGGAGGAGTGTAGGCAATTGGGGAGTGTTCAAGATAACCAGCTGCAAGAGACCAAAAGAAGGAATGCGGTCAACCATGGTACATCGCAAGGCTACATTAATTTGATGTATGGCATATTTCATAGCCTTGGTGATGGGTATGAAGTCAGCAGGAGACTGATGTCCCTGGAGTGTGTTAAACAAAGGCTGCAATTCATGAGTAGGAAGGCACAAAAATGGATGAGCCCAATTTAAGTGCCCGAGGAACTGTTGCAACTGCACTAATGTAAATTGAGATGGAGTTTTTAGTTCTGGTAAGAACAGAGAAGATGTAGCTTGCAACAGTTTGTGCCCTACTGTAGATAAAGAAACAGAGGTGTGGTTTGTATCTTTTCTCGAGCTATGTGAAGGCTTTTTTTCTTGAAGCAGTTAGCTAGAGAATCATAGACAGTAGTGGGGAGGGATTTCCCAGCCACCCAAATGTAATCCATGTAATGATATACAAGCAATTCAGGGTGTTCTAAATGAAATTGCTGTAGGGCTAGATCCACAAAACGTTGACATAAAGTTGGGGAATTCAACATTCCCTGAGGCAAGACTTTGCACTGATGTCTTTGAGGTTGGGGATTGTACACAGGGAAATTTTGCCTCTGCCACAAAATCCTGTAGGCAGTAAGGTGCCATTTCCCCAAATTCTGAGAGGTATTACAGTGAAAGGCTGGAGGGAGATTCCCAGCTGTTGGGATGTGGGTGATCGTGGAACAAAGGAAGGCAAATTGCCTTAGAAAGAGAACAAAGGAGTCGACAACAGATGTCCAAGCCAGTGGAGCCTACTGGCAACACCCTGAGAGCTCTTTTATTTACTTAGCATGATTACATAGTATGTTATGAGAGAAACAGATAGGATACTACTTACCTAATTTTAGCAAGGATTGGCTAAAATAACCCTTTGATCTTATGCTCTACCTCTAAGTGAAATGGCAGACGAAGGAGTTACCCCCCCTGCTGGCAGCTGCCACTTCTTGCCAGGATTGTATGCATAGCACTGGAACAGAATGCAGCTACAACCTTTAAGCAGAAGTTTCCCACATTGGGAGATCATCATCTGTCATTGATATGCATGGAGGAATCCTTCTGGGCTATTATGTAGCCCTAGGCTTTATACAGAATGGTTCGCTCACAACACCCATAACAGTATTAAACTACAAAAATGTTCAGAGTCCCAGCATGGGTGTTTTTTCCCCCGACAGTTTATTTATAATATTAACAAACTACTGTAATATGAAATATAATTTTAGCAGAAAATTGTAACCATGAGCTTTGCAGGAAGGAAGAGAAGCAGAAAGAAGCAGAGAAAGAGAGAGGGAAGTGTTACTCCATTTTCAAATACAATATATGTGTGTTCCTGCAGAGTTTGCATCTTTCCATGTTAGTTGGAGTTCCTGTGTGTTTTGAGGTATTTAGCCATCCTTGAAGTGAATTTTATAGGCCAACTATAGCCGCGTAAAAAAAATATGTAACTTAGCCACACCTGTTAGAAATTTAAATGGGCAAATCCCACTTAAGGCAGCATTTCTAGACTAGTCCCCCACCCTACACTACCTCCTGGGCAAATAATCCAGTTAAACTGTCAGGGTATAGAATTTTATAGGTCTGAACCCATATATGTTTCATTAACGAGCTGCCATTATGTGCAGATGAGAGAAAAGCTGAATCATCCTAAGCTGATGCAATGAGGTGAAACCAGAAAGAGCCCAGGTGCAGAGATGAGGTCACCTGGAACCCGATTGGACTGGACAGAGACAAGATTATGTATAAATATGGACTGTGTCTGTGAAATGTTCTCTTCTTCTGATGTGATTTTCTGCCATGCATGCTGTCGGACTGTGTGAAGACTTCTAGATGTGCTGTAGAGACCTGCCTGTATATAAGTGTACATATATGTAAATATAACTGTCAAAGAAAAGCTGGTAAAGTGTCTTCATTTACTCTGCGCCAGAAACGTAACATAAACCCACAAATTGGAACTGTCAGTTGGTGAATCTCCCTACTCTTCCTATTTCACTGAGATTGGGCATGAGTGGGAACCATTACCTGATTGGCTCATACAGTGAGTTCTGAGAGATATCCCCAAGGGATGGGACGCCTACCACAGGCATACTAACTATGGCAGATCTGAGGACCTGATCACATGTGCCAAGAGAACCCCAGTTGTAGCTCTTTGGCCATTTTTTAGATCATTTCATGAATTTCTGGTCACACATTTGCATAGCCCTGGTCAACACTTTTTTCCAGCCAGCAGTTTCTGGTTTATTTCTCCCTTGCCAGGAGAGTTGTTTATTTTATACTGATGCTGAATTGCTTCATTCCTTATCGTTTCAGCCTGTGTGAATGTCACCATTGATTTATTTCCTTTGCAAATGGGTCAGGTTTCACGGCCACTGCATTTTATTCCCCCCCCCCTTTTTTTAGAAAGGTAAACTGAGAAATCGGTATTAGAATCCGCTGGTGCTGCCACAAAAAAATGACATGAATACATTGCTCAGGAGGAGACGGCCTTACCCTACTCCCTTGTGGGAGAAAGAGGTCTTCAGATTCCCTGCTTTGAATGGTAAAGAAAAGAGTGTTGCCTTGCTAAGAACTGAGAGGGAGAGATATGCAGGGGGGAGGGAAGGGAAGAGGGGACGAGGAAAGATGATGCATAATGCTGTATTTCTGTATTGATTTACCAGCTTTGGGAAAAAATTTAAAAAAAAAATACTGGAGGGGATTCGGATTGCCCCAAGAAACAGTAAATAAAATGAATCAATACAAAATTAAAGAGCAGTGTAGCCTGCTATAACAGTTCAAATAGAAATAAATGAATCAATACAGTTAAAAACAATAGAGCAGAGATATGGAAAGAATCAGTATAATTGGGGTTCTTTGGGCAGGTGTTATTAGGCCCTGAGAGAAACAAAGGCACTTGCAATGTCTGTTCCAGGAGATGCATAGTCCTCCAGATGTGACTAGACTGTAACTCCTATCAGCCCTACTAAGCACAGCCAATGAGGAGGAATTATGATCAGAGGTTGTTATAATCCAAAAACATCTCACGGACTACACTTTCCCCAGTGCTGATCACCGCTCACAACATAAAACTGCCTAAGTGTTTTGTTTCCCTCAGCTCTCATCTCAACCTGCAACAAATTGCTACTGAATATAATAGAAAAAGGTGATGGTAGTTATTTTGATTTACTGTATTTTCTGCCCCATCTTTATGCCAAAATAAAGGCACTCAAAGCGGCTAGCAATGGACAAATTTAAATAACAACAGTCTGAAACATAAAAACAACCTATAAGCACAATGTAAAGCTTGTCAGGAATTTTCTGATTTGATTTAAATTGAGTTCTGACCCGCATTTTGTGGCCTTTCTCCAAACTGGAATCCAAGATGGTTTACAATGTAATTTCAAATTAAATATAAATAAAAGCACAGTAACTTGTAATCTTAAAACACAGTCAAGCAACCTGATATGTTATAGATCTACTGATTGGTTCAACAGCTTAAAGAGACCTCAATTAAAACAGCAATAAATAATAAAAAAATTAAAATAGCATCACATTTCATGCAACACTGTCTTTATTAGGCAAGCAGTTGCTGAAGGCTGGAATGTATAGAAAAAATTTTTCTTGCTCACAGAAGGACATGAGAGAAAGAGACAGGTTAGAACCCCTGGAAAGGTGGTACTGTTTGGTACTGTACTTTCACTGACCGAAAAAAGAACCTTCCCCATAGATCCCTAAGAACAGGCATACATATAGGGCAATGCAGTATTCAAACATTTTCACAATCTGTGTGTGCTGCCACCCAAACAACTGGTACCCTCAAACCTGTAAACTAAGGAATCAGTTACATGTAGTAATACTCCTAGATTTGTGTCAGGTTTAGCACAGTTGACATTGATTCAAAAATATCAATCTACACAATTTTGAGGGGCTGTGAAATGTTGGTTTATTTGTGAGAAATCATATGATTTCTTTGACACCCGCTAGGGATTAGTTTATTTTAAACTTGATTGTGAACATGATTTATTTTGTGTCATTATTGTTTATCTTTTCACCTGTGTTGGAGTAAATTGTGTCTGTGAGGTTTGTAAAGTATTGGATACCAGGATCATGGGTTTCCAGGCTGCAGGGTAACATTGCAATCTGATATGTTATATATATTATTTGCAACACTGATCCACTACTATTTCGTTTTGAAAAAAATATAATAAAACAAATATTAAAACATGATGAAGGACCCAGAAAAATCACTTCAACTCCTTCTAGCCTGCCTGTTCTTTTTCTCTTCCTCAGGGAAGTGGAACATCTGGGGCAACTGGCTTCTGCTTGAGGAAGGTGAGAGAAGAAGCAGTGCATCTGTAGCTGTTGCTGTGCCTTGATTTAGGAAAAATTTACATTCCCAAAGTAGGAAGGATAAAGAAAGGAAGGAGGAGGTGGTGGCAGCAATGGCAGTAGTTCCTCTGTCACTTTCTTGTCCTCCACTACGACTCCTCCTCCAAAAGGCGGCTTAAAAAGGTTCCCCTTGATAATTTTTGTCCAGTCATGTTCGACTCTAGGAGGCGGTGCTCATCCCCATTTCCAAGCCATAGAGCCAGCGTTTGTCCGAAGACAATCTTCCGTGGTCACATGGCCAGTGCGACTTAGACACGGAACGCTGTTACCTTCCCACCGAAGTGGTCCCTATTGATCTACTTGCATTTGCATGCTTTCAAACCGCTAGGTTGGCGGGAGCTGGGACAAGCGACGGGAGCTCACTCCATCGCGTGGATTCGATCTTACGACTGCTTGGTCTTCTGACCCTGCAGCACAGGCTTCTGTGGTTTAGCCCGCAGCGCCACCATGTCCCTCTCTAAAGGTGGCTTACTACCAGACTAAAAGTTGTCTCAAAAGGATGCACACACCAACCTAAAAACCACAATTTTAAATCTTCAGGAACCTTGGTCCAACTTACCATTCATTTCAATAGCATAACTGAGCCCCAAGTCTGCAGTTGCCATTTCAACATGTGAACAGGGATTACTTTTCTTGGATTGTCCCTATCGCTAACTGGGGCAAACAGCCAGCGTTGCCTTTCAAACTGCTGCTATAACTCTGCCAAAGAGCTTACTTTACACTACCCTTTTAAAAGTAAGAATATTTTTGCTGAAACACAGCTGTGTTTACCTTTGTGATATTACATAAACTCTGTGTCATAGCACTGACCAGCAATATATGTGAATATATTTTATGACAGCTATCTATAAAATATAAGCAGAGTTATAGACCAAACAGACTTTTATTTTAAAACCCCCCACAAAAGAATAGAATGTTCGATGAACAGATAAAAATAAAATATAAGAACCATTTTTCAAGCTGTCAGATTCTTCAACACATAATCATAATCCGTTGCAATATAAACACTTGCTTTAACACAAATACTAGCAAAACCACACTTTTATTCACAGTTTCCTCACAAAACAGACCACATTTATTCTGTCCCTCTCTCTAACAACTTATTTTTTTCTCACTCTAACTCCGTACACATTTTTATATACAAATCAGAATCTCTCCAGCAAGAAACCACACATTTCCCTTCATAAATATTCTTTTACACTTCTCAAGTGCCTTAACAGTCACTCTTGGCACATCCCACATACAACTATCAATCAACTACAGTTACTTATCATGCAAACTGATACAATCCTGTCCACAAACATACATATATACATATAGTGCAAAATTACCATAGGTGGAATAGTCTTTTGCATAGTGTGGACCTAAGCTGCATAGGTCTTGATCAGCATTGAGAATTACCCCCAGATATGGGCTGGTATTTGACTGTGCGGACCACAGCAAACTATGGTCTGAAGCTCAACATCAAATAAACTAAGATCATGGCCACTGGTCCCATCACCTCCTGGCAGATAGAAGGGGAAGATATGGAGGTGTGGCAATCGACCTTGTTGCGCCTTTATATTTTGGCCCTCACAAAGGATCACACCCTTTTCCTTCACACTGCCACCAAATATTCTCCTAATACCAAATTATGTTATACACGTGTGCTGCCAATACTGAGGGTTATTGAACTTAGGAATCAGAGGTTTAATTAACAAATATTCTTTTATTGTCAAGTAAATCATAAAGGTAAATCACGTATGAACTGTATCAGATATTAACACAGATTGGATCATGGAGGCAATCACTTTTATTCCAAACTGCTATATACTTTCAATCAATATCTCTGTTATAGTGCTTATAATTTCATTTCTGCTTGTTCAATATTGTTTAACCTTCTCAATTCCCTTTCCTAACACTCTCAGCTCAATTCACTAAACCTCTCCTTCTCTCTCCTAGACCCTAACTGCCATTCCACATCTCCAACTATCTCTCTAACTCTGCCCCACCTGCCCTATCCTTGGCTCCTCTCTCTTGAGCTTCTGTGATGGACAGGCAGGAATGACGTCACCTGTTGGCATTTCGCTACAGGAGGCAGTGAGAGATTTTACTTTCTTGGGCTCCATGATCACTGCAGATGGTGACAGCAGCCATGAAATTAAAAGATGCCTGCTTCTTGGGAGGAAAGCGATGACAAACCTCGACAGCATCTTAAAAAGCAGAGGCATCACCTTGCTGACAAAGGTCCAAATAGTCAAAGCTATGGTTTTTCCAGTAGCGATGTATGGAAGTGAGAGCTGGACCATAAAGAAGGCTGTCCGCCAAAGAGTTGATGCTTTTGAATTGTGGTGCTGGAGGAGACTCTTGAGAGTACCCTGGACTGCAAGGAGATCAAATCTATCCATTCTAAAGAAAATCAACCCTGAGTGCTCACTGGGAGGACAGATCCTGAAGCTGAGGCTCCAATACTTTGGCCATCTCACGAGAAGAGAAGACTCCCTGGAAAAGATCCTGATGTCGGGAAAGAGTGAAGGCAAGAGGAGAAGGGGATGACACAGGATGAGATGGTTGGACAGTGTCATCGAAGCTACCAACATGAATTTGACCAAACTCCGGGAGGCAGTGGAAGACAGGAGGGCCTGGCGTGCTCTGGTCCATGGGGTCATGAAGAGTGGGACACGACTTAACGACTAAACAACAACATCATGGGCTGGTAGCCAGCAGACCTGTTCTAACAAGACAATTAGGTGTTCTGTGTAAGCACCCATGGTCAGCAGACTGGTTAAAGCAATTTGGACCAGCTGATGTTTCCAAGCAGCCTTCAAAGGCAGCTCCACATGGGGTGTGTTTCAGTAATCTAATCAGAAGGTGTATGTCCATCCCATAACCAGGTCTGAAGCCAGACTGAAAGAAGTATAGATAATCCATCTCTGCCAGGTGGGAACCTTTCAGGCAGAAAGGGCACTGCAAGCTCTATTACCTTCTCCAAATATGGAGTTTTGGAGATTGGCCAGTAAATATCAAATATAGTGGGGTTTAAAAAGGGCTTTTTCAAGAAAACTCTTACTACCATATTTTTTGGGGGGCAATACTAAAATCTTGCCTTGTTGCAGAGCAGTGTGCATCTCCCTCTCTTCAAGAAGACTCCAGTCCACTGGATCAGGCCACTGGATCAGTCCATATCAAAGAATTATATTCACGGAATATTCAAAACCAAACCACCATCCTAAATATTACAATAGGGATAGCTTGCAGCAACAAACTAGCCCTGGAATAATCATTTATTCCCTAGCTTCTATAATTGCAGCTAAATTCAGAGGGAACATGAAAACCTGATAGGGTCACACTTGATGTTGTAGTCCTCAATATTAAAAAAACCCCAAGGCTTTGACCCTGCAAGCTCTATATAGTATTGCAAATATAGTATTTTAAGATATGCAGATTATACCATATCACTGACATAAACTAGCAATAATATTCCCTCTAACATGCACAGGCATGCAGCACTGCATCAGATGTGAACACCCATTTGCTTCCAGTTATGGCTGGAATCCTGCACACAGGGGGCAGAGACACTGTGCAGCACGCCAGATAATTAGAGGGAATGATGAATAGCAGTAGTCTGAAATGAATACTAATGAAGGTTAAATAAGAAAGTGCAAAAGGAGGATCACAATTGATAATTAAGAAGACAAAAAAATATAACTACAGAAGAATTACATAACTTTAATGCTGACAACAATGAAATCAAAGAGTTTAAAGATTCCCTATACTGTATACCTTGCTTCAGTCATCACTCAAAATGAAGATTGTAGCCAAGAAGACTGAGAGTTGGAAAGACAGTTATAAACGAAGTAGTACAGATCCTCAAGTATAAGGAAGCATCACTCAGATCAAGACCAATGTTGTTCCCAATGAATGTGTATTGATGTAAAAGTTGAACAATCAAGGAAGCTGACAGCAGCAAATTAATTGGTAGTTGAAAGATAAGCATGGGTTTAATTTACAAGTCTGATTGCTGAGGCATACATCTTCAAAGAAATCCAGTTGTGGAAGAGATGCTAGGTTTATTTTAGGGAATACAGATTTCCCTTGGTGTCTAGTTTGACCCTAATTCTTTGCTGTAGAACTCCAACTGCAAACAACGTGATGAATTCAATATATTTTTGGATAGTTTTTTTATTCTAAGAATTAAATAGTACCAGATGACCCAACCCTATAGAAAATCTATATGTATTCTCTCCCAAACATTGGCTGGAATCCTGTTGTTCAGTTACAGAAACACATTAAAACAATGTAGAAAATAACTAGCATATGGCAATTGTTATAATTAATATTGCAAAAGAGAGCTTAGAACTTAGAAGAGCCTTTTTTTTCCAAACATGAAGATCTTTTTAAAGAGAATCAACTAAATTAACTAATGCCAACTTTTTAAATAAAACACGTTTGTTAAACATTTTAATTTAGAGGGCAACTAGATAGCCCAGCACCATGGGATTTGCTCTGCTTATAAAGCAGGTGAACTTGAACTTTCCCCCCTACCTACATACAAGATTGAATCAAATTGGTTCAGCCTATTTAAAGCCAAACCAGATTTTTATCTCTGCTTCTAGAGCAGTGGTCCCTAACCTTGAGCCTCCAGATGTTCTTGGACTACAACTCCCAGAAGCCTTCACTACCACCTCTGCTGGCCAGGATTTCTGGGAACTGAAGTCCAAGGACATCTGGAGGCCCAAGGCTGGGGACCACTGCTCTAGAGCACTGGTTCTTAACCTTTGTTACTCGGATGCTTTTGAACTGCAACTCCCAGAAACCCCAGTCAGGACAGCTGGTGGTGAAGGCTTCTGGGAGGTGCAGTCCAAAACTCCTGAGTAACCCAAGGTTAAGAACCAGTGCTCTAGAGGACTGGATTCAGTCATGTTTTTCCCCTTGCAGGTGTTGCTAGGAAGATCGGGCATGTCTTTAGGTGGTGTTTTCATGTTTTTCAGGGCTGTGAGAGCATGCGCGCGCGCACATACACGCACACAGTCATTCCTTTCCCCCATTTATCCTCCAATGTTTTGCAGTAAGAGGTTGGTAAAAAGTGTCCAAAAGTCATGGAGAAACAGGAATTAAATAGGATCAACATGCCCTCTAATTTTACACCCGCTGGACAGGGCTCCATCTCTCACACTAGTGACTTTGTCCCACCCTCGTGCGTGGGATTCTGTCCTGACTTGGAACCAAAGGGGCTGAAAACAATTGCTGCACAGAGGAAGGAGGAAGGAGTTGCATGCACTCAGGCATGCTCCCTAGAAGGAACTTTGATTAGGTTTGAATTAATTAGAAATTATACTATGTTGCTCTCAGCTGTATCAATGATGAGGCATTGCATTAATATATTTTATTGCAAGATGTCCTCTGTATGTATAAGCAACACACACAAAAGCAGGGCAAAATAAAAGAGGTTTGGAACACTTTTGTAACCAAGGATCTTCGCAGGTAACCATAAATGGAAAGGAGGGGTGGGGCCAGAGGAAGGAAGGAAATAAGGGATGTGGGTGGGTGGCATTGTGGGTCACATCAGAAACAATATGAATGGGGAACTCATGAATCGATCTGTTGCCCTTATGTGCCCACTTTTGTCAACACACACTTCATTTGTCAGCAGTTCCTTCCAAATACAGATAGGACATTTAAATAGGATAGTCAGTACCATTTTCAACACACTGGACCCTAATAAAGTTGGTATGATTCCCCCATAAAGAGGTACAGTAGCTTTTATGGGGATGAAGCAATAGCTGGGAATGTAAGCATATGGTAATAAAACAACCTGAGAAATACTGTGGCCAAAATCCTCTTGCGTAGCTATTCAGAGGGTGTTAAATTTTGGAGTGTATTACTAGGCATATCAAAATATCCTTCATGGAATGTTTTTAATTGGCTATACAGGTCAAAAACTCTAGGCCTGAACCTGGCCATCTGCTATACAGTAACCTCTCACTACTGTATCTAGTCTAGGTCTGAATGAAAACTGGGGCAAGAAGCTTGTGGAAACAAAGTGCAGGCAAACAGCACAGTTTACTTCTGAGGGAAGTAGCTACAATGGCACGATGATACAACACCCAGCCTTTTAGGCAAAGTTTCGTATAGCACATTTGCCTCAATCAGCCGAAACACTAAGTATCATTGCATATGGTGATGGCTATCCTTTTCTTAGAACTGTGATTCATGATCTGTTAAATAATACATGGTTTGTGTCCTTAATATATGAATTAATAGATAAAACTAGATTTAGCATGGTAGCTGTGCAGGAAAGAGCATACTTTTCTTACCAGCTATAATAAACTCAATCGGAGATTATAATGTAGTCCATTATTTCCAAAGTCACAGGGACAAATTAAAACAAATACTGTACCAAATCCCTCATGTTCTACAGGGCTTTTTGGACATCAGTCTTCTTCTGTACAGTGGCTTAAACTGAAGCTATCTTATGAAATTCTTGACAAAAAGCCATTCCTTTTGAGCAAAGAATGTTGAAAATTCCATTGGTTTTTGATTATGCAGAATCCTCAGGTGATGTACATAGTGGTAATCCCGCTTATTTGAACTAATATATTTTAAAATAAGGTTGTTGTAGCTTAGATAGAGATAAGGAACTGATTGACAAACCTCCGGATGCTTCCAGATAAGACTTTTAATGTGCAATCTCACCCTGTTTTATTTGTGAAATTTTATTGGGAGGGGGTCTAGGTGATGTTGTCTTTTGGTCACTCCTATCTTTCACATCTTCATAGGAAAGTTATTCAAAGGTTCATTGAAGTAGAGACACATGGAGGGGGGGGCTTATTCATTAATCTAGAAGTCATAGGAAATAAACATTTTTATTTGGACAAGGCGATCTCTAGCAATATTTATAACTACGAAGGAGAAGCGAGAGCAAATTGAGCATGAAATGTGTGTTATGGCTGCTGTCACCCAACAGATGTAAGTACATACACCATGGGAAATTACAGAGTTTTGGCCTTTAATGGGATCTTTCTATAAAGTAGCACTGGGTTTGCCAGCTGGCATTGCTGCTGAATGACTTTCACACTCTGAATTGAATTTCCCCTGTGTTAGCTTCTGAACAAGTCTGCTTTTAGATGAGGCTTTACAGAAGTGTTCAGATGTAGAAATGTATTAATGGACTCTCTGCTTCTGTCCCAAATGCCGGAGATGAGGCCAAGATTCACATCTGGTGGCTACTGGAGTATTTGCAAAGTGCTTTGAAGTTCTATGAATCTCTAATCCATAAGATAAAAGCAGACCCGAGAAGATGGAAATGCACTTTCTTTCTTTCTTTTAGCTCACTTGTCACTGTAGAGAATGTTGCTCTTCAGAAAACATCCAAGACATAAAAGATTAAAGGCTGGTAATATGCTTCTCTTCCCCAAATCTCTTATTTCTCAAGAGATTTCATCACTTTGAAATATGCACAGGTCCCAAAGAATGCTTCCTTAGCCAGTTAAAAGATATGAGATAGGTCACCTCTGGTTATCCTCCCCACCATCTCTAAACTAAAAGAGGGAATGGAGCCATCTCTTTGGATCTCTGCCCTTCAATCAAAAGGCCCAATAGGGACCCTTACCTGCATACAGCTATATGTGCCCAGTCATTTCACACAGTCGTGGAGAATACCCAGTTACATGAAGAGTCCAAAGTGAATACAGATTTGTACACAGACACATGTAGTTCTCCCGTTGAGACTTCCCAGCTAACATTCAGAATGGGAAGGTAACGGTGTTCCATGTCTAGTCACTCTGGCCACGTGACCACAGAAACTGTCTTCAGACAAACACTGGCTCTATGGCTTGGAAGTGGGAATGAGCACCATGCCCTAGAGTCAGACACGACTGGAGTAAATGTCAAGGGGAACCTTTACCTTTACCTATAGAGCTTCTACATCTTTGGCTGCAGAGAACACAATCAATCTGATTTCGGTATTGCCCATCTGGTGATGCCCATGTGTAGAGTCGCCTCTTGTGTTGTTGGAAAAGAGTGTTTGTGATGACCAGCTTATTCTCTTGACAAAACTCTATTAGCCTTCGTTTTGAACTCCAAGGCCAAACTTACCTGTTGTTCCTTTTATCTCTTGACTCTCTACTTTAGCATTCCACTCCCCTATAATGAGAAGAACATCTTTCTTTAGTGTCAGTTCTAGAAGGTGTTGTAAGTCTTCATAGAACTGGTCAAGTTCAGTCTCTTCAGCATTGGTGGTTGGTGCATAAACTTGGATTACTGTGATGCTGAAAGGTCTGCCTTGGATTCGTATTGACATCATTCTATCATTTTTGAGATTGTATCCCAGTACAGCTTTTCCCAATCTTTCATTGACTGTGAGGGCTACTCCATTTCTTCTACGGGATTCTTGGCCACAATAGTAGATATGATAATCATCTGAATTTAATTCACCCATTGCCATTCATTTTAGTTCACTGATGCCCAGTTCCTCTACTAAAAGCATAATACAGTATATGGATTTAGGTTTTCCTGTTTAAAGAATGTGCAACATATCCCACTGTCGTCTCTTCAAGGACCCAAAGTCAAATGGTGTTTTTCACATAAGAATAATAATTATGTGCCACCAAGTCAATTCTGACTTAGGTTTTCCAGGCAGAGAGTAATCAGAAGTGGATTACTATTCCCTTCTTCTGGGAGCATCCTGGGACTGTGCAGCTTGCCCAAGGCTACATAGGCTGGCTCTTCTGGGATGCGCAGTGGGGAACTGAACTTGCAGCCTCTCACTCTGCAGCCAGAAACCTAATTCACTGAGCTATCCATCCCAGTGTAAAACTGGCAGGAAATGGCAAGAAAAACTAGCACACAGTGTTCCATCCTTTTGTGTGTGTTGGATTTCTTCCCCAGAATGTTGTGTGACATAGGTGAATGTGTCTTGTTTTGTAACCTACTAACAGTTTCACAGTAACTGCCACTCTGCATTCAAAGGCAAATGGCTACTCATGGTCTCATTTGCTGCTGCCCTATTCCCACTTTTAAAATAGTTGCCTCCCTCCCTCTCTATAAGCTACATCATGGATTCTTCAGCGTTCTTTTCCAGCATGCATTTTCCCCAGCCATTCCTTCTTTCTACTCTCGTAGTTGCTTTATGGTAGTACATTGCAGCTCCCAACCTCACCACCCCAGGATCTAGCATGGATCACTAACGTGTACATACTCTTCCTTTACTCTCTCTCATCAAGATTGTGCACCATTGCAAGGAAGCTGTTACAGCCAGCTATGATGTCTCCTGTCCTTCAAGGTTTTGGAGGGAGTTTAACATCCAATAGTGGGAGGAAGGCGGGACATCAGTGGGTGGAGCTGGGATGGATATATATTGGGGAAAGTGTGTCATGAAGGGGTTCTGTTTTAAGTTCTGCTGGAGCAGTTCTGTATTGAGTTTTGTGGAGTTCTGTGTGAGCTCTGTGTTCTGTATGAACAAACATTTAGAGTCTGTTTATGCTAGTGCCTTGATTTAAATAGTCTCTTGTTTTATTTGTTTTCCAATCCAAGTGTGTACCAATCAATAAATTTTAGTTCTCTTGTTTTTGAAATCCATTCCTGTCTGTGTGACTCATTATAGGGAATGGTTGGTGGCAGTCTACCTGAAGTGTGAGAGAGTGTTGATATAGTGTAACAGGCCTCTTGGGTGAAATAGAGAAGGAGGTTGTTACATGATAAAGTGGTGCCAGTGTTGTGGGATTCAAAAAGATCCAGTAAAGCCTTGGCTGTGTTGTGCCCAGAGCAGGGGTTTTAGTCAGGGAAGTCTGAGTGAAGGTGTGGGTTACCTTCTAGGACATGTCTCACGGGGAGAACGTCTAGTAGAGGCGCGCTGAAACTCAGACTGGGGACTAAAGATAGGGAAGCTCTGAGGAGACATTTTGGCGGGAAAAGCGTCCCAAAAGGGCAGAGGCTGTGGTGTGGCTGGCCTGTCCTGAGTTTGTGTAACTCTGAGGGGGCAGAGCAGAAGCCAGGAGACAGCTACGCTGAGGGAACTTTCCATTTTGGACAGCAAGCCTAAAAAAAAGAGAGGCAGAGCTGTATATTTTACGATTGGTACCACAGACAGAGAAAAAGAAATTTTACTCTGTTTATTAAGAGGCCTAGCTGGAGGCTGAAGCCTGGCAACAGTAGCTAGCTTGCCAGTGCTGGTAGAGCAGTAACTGTAGAACAGACCCACTGACAGGAAAAATGTGTACCTTTTAAAATCAAGGCCTGTAAGTTGGAACAGAAACCTGAGGGAAAATTATGCCTCTAACCCGCAGTCAGGTTGTGGAAATGGGGGACCAGGAAGAACCAACACTAGTGGATAATGGGTCTGAGGATGATTTTGGCTCTGTGCAAGGGGATATTGGTGGTGAAGAGACAGCAGAATATAGGAAAATGCACTTAGCGTATCAACATGAACTTAGGATGAGGGAATTAGACTTAAGGGAAAGAGAGAGTCAGAGACAAGTGGAGGAGAGAGAGAGAGAAAGGCAAAGACAAATAGAGAGTGAGAAAATTGCTCTGGAAAAAGAAAAGATGGCATATGAGATCAGAAAACTTGAGTTGTTGAATCGAAATAACAATAATAACTTGAGTCCAGATGGTTCTGAGGGACGCCTGTCAAAGGCTGACCTGAAGAAATTCCCAGTCTATAAAAAGGGAGATTGTCCTGAGGTTTTCTTTTCTCTGCTGGATAGGACATTTATAGATTTCTCCGTGGAAGAGTCGGAAAAAAATGACCATTGTGAGGTCACTAATTAGTGGTAGCCTGGCGGAAGTCTATGCTGAGATGCCAGTCGAATTATTAAAAAATTACCCAGAATTTTAAAAGCTTGTGTTTGCCCGTCATGGCATCAACGCTGAACAGCTGAGACAGAAGTTCAGATCTCTCACCAGGAAACCTGATGAAACCTTTACACAGTTGGGTGCCAACGTGGTTAGATATTTGGATAAATGGTTGTCTCAGGAGGGGATAGAGACATACCAGCAATTGAAGGATCTTTTAGCTTTAGAACAGTTTTATTCTATCCTACATGGGGACTTAAAATTTCAAGTTAAAGAAAAGAAGCCGAAAATCCTTAAAGAAGCCTCAGAAATTGCTGATTTTATAACCCAGATCAGAAAGCCCATATATTCTGAGGGAAAATATGGGAAGAAGGCAGGGGAAAGTTATGGTAGATTCTCTCAGGGACAGGTTAAGAGCCAGCAGTGTGGAGGTGGCCAGGTTGAAGGGAAGTCCTCTGAACAAAAGCAGCAGAGATCTCAAGTTTTGGAGGGAAAAGTAAAATTTGATGATAAATATGCTGTGAATAACCAAAAATGTTATTTTTGCCAAGAAAAGGGGCATGTAATCTCAAACTGTGATAAACTAAAACACATAAAGGGAAATTTGCCTCAAAATTTGAGTGGAAATAAGCCAAAAGCTGTGTATTGTGTACAAAGGGATAAGGGAGCTTCTCCTCTGAAAGAGACTGTTGCCATAGCATCCCCAGCAAAACTTGATACATCCGATGAGGGCTGCTCTGAGGAAGATGGCCCCCTAGCTGAAATCAAACATTGTCTTCTGGTTAGGACTAATTCCCAACTTTTTGAGACAGCTGGAGATCAGATTGGGATTTTAGATCATGAATATCTGGCCTTAAGGGACACCTGTTCTCAGGTGACTTTGTGTCATCCGGATATTATTCCTACGGAGTGTATACTCCCCCATGAAACCCTGAAGATTAAAGGTATAGGAGAAGAGTTGATTACCCTGCCAATGGCTGAAATATTAGTGCGTTATAAAGGCTGGACGGGTAATTGGCGGGTCGGAATTTCATCGGAGGTGCCGGCAGCCGTGCTCGTGGGGACTGACCTGGCTGAACATGTTAAGAGGGTGTTAGTTCTTACACGTTCCCAAGACACCACAGAGACAGACAGGGGAGTTGCTGAGGTGAATGAGGAGAAAGCAAATGAGGGTAGACAAGGGGCAGCAGCAGTTACAATTGATTTGCCCAAGAGCAGTACCTTTTCAAATGAACAGAAAGAAGATATTACACTTAAAAATTGCTTTGAGAAGGTGACAGCAGCACAGTTATCACCTGAAACTCCAGAGAGGTTCCACATCAAACAGGGAATATTGTACAGGAAGACACTGATGAATATCTCAAAAGGGGGAGATGGGATTAGAAGACAGATAGTGGTGCCAGCAAAATATCGCCAGATGATCTTGGAGAGGGGACACACTGACATATTTGCTGCACACTTAGGAGTAAACAAGACTAAGCATAGGATCATACAGAATTTTTATTGGCCTGAAATAGGGAAGCAAATTAAAGAGTTCTGCAGACGATGCGATGTTTGTCAGAGACAGGGAAATAACTGCAACAGAACCAAAGCAAAGTTATGCCCTTTACCCGTGATCTCAACTCCATTTAAGTGCATAGGTGTGGACATTGTAGGGCCATTGCCCAAGGCCACAAAGAGGGAGAAACAGAGAGTTTTATTTGCCATGAAAGCAGCTGATAGGGAGGAGCATGACTTGCCTTTCTGGGAAGGGAGGGGTGAAGTTAAATACAACCCAGAAGAGGTGAAGATCAGCCCTGCACTCACCCTGGATCAGCAGAGAGAACTGAGATCGTTAATCACCAAATACTATAAAGTCTTTTCAAATAAACCTGGGGAGGCTAAGGGAGTGATGCATAGGATTGATACTGGAAATGCATCCCCGCAGGCAGTATCCCCATACAGGGTGACGGGACCCTATAGGGACAAAGTGCGTAAGGAGCTGGATGAGATGCTCAAAGAGAAGATTATAGTTCCATCTTCAAGCCCTTGGTCCGCTCCAATAGTTTTGGTAGATAAACCGGATGGGAGTGTCAGGTTTTGTGTTGACTATAGGAAGCTGAACCTGGTGACCAAACCTGATGCCTACCCAATGCCCCGGCTGGACAACCTGATTGAGACCATAGGGGGTTGTCGCTATATTTCTTCATTAGACCTGGTTAAAGGGTTTTGGCAGGTGAAGATTGATCCTAGGGATCAAGAGAAGACCGCTTTTTGCAGCCCTTTTGGTTTGTTTGAGTTCCGTGTCCTTAGTTTTGGCCTCAGGAATTCACCAGCTACATTCCAAAGGCTGATGGACCAAACCTTAGAAGGGCTTAGCGAGTTTACAGTAGCCTATATTGATGACATAGGGGTCTTCAGCAACACCTGGGAAGATCACCTAAGACACCTAGAAGTAGTACTGCAGAGGTTAGGTGCAGTAGGGCTGACAGTGAAAGCAAACAAATGCCAGCTGGGTAGCCCAGAGATCAAGTATTTGGGTCATGTTGTAGGGGGAGGAGTAATCAAGCCCCTAGAAGCAAAGGTAGAGGCTATACGTGATTGGCCTAGACCAAATACAAAGAAAAGAGTCAGATCATTCCTTGGTCTGATAGGCTACTATAGGAAATTTATTAGTAGGTTCAGCGAGATGGCGGCACCGCTGACCGAGCTGACGAGGAAAAAAACCGATGACCGCATCCCGTGGACCAGCAACTGTGAGGAGGCATTCCAGAAGTTGAAGGAGGCGCTAATCAACCATCCAGTGCTGCGTGCTCCAGACTTCGACCGGGAGTTCATTGTGTACACCGACGCATCCAATGCCGGGGTAGGAGCTGTCTTGTGCCAAGCAGATGACATCGGAGACCATCATCCAGTGTCCTACCTTAGCAAAAGGCTGCAGAAAGGAGAGAGACACTTGGCGACCGTGGAAAAGGAGTGTCTTGCGATTGTTTTTGCAGTTCGGAAATTATCGCCTTACATCTGGGGAAGACATTTTGTTCTTTGCACTGATCACTCCCCACTGAGTTGGTTAAAGACAATGAAAACCCACAACAGCAAACTGATGAGGTGGGCTCTGATGTTGCAGGAGTTCGACTTTGAGGTTAAGGCCGTCAAAGGGACAGCGAACTGTGTGGCTGACGCCTTATCCCGAAGACCAGAAGAATGAAGACACCGGATGGACAATGGACTGTGCAACTTGGCAAAAATGGTTGAAATGTTTCTAAACATGTGTTGTTTAAAATGTTGTTATGTGTTTGCATATGAAATGAATAACTTAAATATAGGTTGCATAGTCTTGGTAAGTGAATTGAAATAGAGGTAAGCTGGTAATGTGTTTTTTTATGTTTTGTAATAATAAGTGATTTGTGGAAGTAAGTATATTTGTATTGCAATGTTAACCTGTTGATTTTGCTCCTGGTTGTTTTTGGGAGAAAAGCAATTTAGCTTTCCCCCGCAAAAACAACATATAAGGGGGGAGGTGTTACAGCCAGCTATGATGTCTCCTGTCCTTCAAGGTTTTGGAGGGAGTTTAACATCCAATAGTGGGAGGAAGGCGGGACATCAGTGGGTGGAGCTGGGATGGATATATATTGGGGAAAGTGTGTCATGAAGGGGTTCTGTTTTAAGTTCTGCTGGAGCAGTTCTGTATTGAGTTTTGTGGAGTTCTGTGTGAGCTCTGTGTTCTGTATGAACAAACATTTAGAGTCTGTTTATGCTAGTGCCTTGATTTAAATAGTCTCTTGTTTTATTTGTTTATCAATCCAAGTGTGTACCAATCAATAAATTTTAGTTCTCTTGTTTTTGAAATCCATTCCTGTCTGTGTGACTCATTATAGGGAATGGTTGGTGGCAGTCTACCTGAAGTGTGAGAGAGTGTTGATATAGTGTAACAGGCCTCTTTGGTGAAATAGAGAAGGAGGTTGTTACAGAAGCCATATGGAATTTGGTTCATGGCCTCTTTAGCCATCCTTCCAAACGAGGTCACATTTCCAGGTTATTGGGGCCATCATGTCACAAACATATTGTCACAGTGGAATGTTATTACAATGAACGGGCACACTGTACACTCACCATTCAAGAATCAGGCTGTAGCCCATACATAGTTGACAATTTGGGGCCCACTTGGAATTTGGCATTCAATATTTTAAAAAGCAACCACTGCCATAAAAGTTTCCTCAAGGGAACCACACAGTTATTCAAATAATACGTGGCTGTCATGTGACTTTAAATCAATTTCAACAACACCACTACATATTCCGAGGTACTTCAGTAATGTAATTGGGTCCAAATACTCTACTGGAGTTCATGGAATGCTGGTTATTTACACCATCTCCTCAAGCAAGCAAGATTCCGTGGAGGTGTGCAATTTTGATTTTTAAAAATCAGTTTTGATACTTAGAAAAACAATCTTGATGCTGAGAAAAACAATCAAATTGGGTAAATCTGAAGGAGATCTGGGAGACCTGTAGTTATCTACTTCTTGTCATACTCCCCTCCCATCAGTCCAATGGGCAGAGATTATGGGAGTTGTAACTCAATATCTAAAGTTGCACAAGATTCCCTCCACAAAACAACAACAACAAAAGGTATCATTCTGGTGAAAATGAAAAGCCATTGATAGTACATGCCTTTTAAATTTGTCATTTTAGTAATTTACTCTAATCAAAAAAGCTTCTGAAAATAATTGATAGGCCATTAACTTGCAGTGTCATCATCCAACTAAAGCCTGATTTAATTAACTTAATAATAAACTGATGAAATAGTACAGCTCTAAACTTTATGAACTATTTTCAGGTGGCAGTAATATAATATACACACTAACATTTGCAGACTGAGCAAGAAGAAAACAACCACATTTCATTTATAACTTAAAACTGAAGCTCATTTGAATTTCTCTGTAAGTTGAATTTATTCAACTTCTGAAACATAACTCTGTAGGCGATGGTTTTTGGGCAGAAATCATAATCAAAGGTCAAATGGCAGGTAAGCTCAGAGTGGCAGCTGGGTGATCTTTACAATTCTAAAACAAGGCTTTCGCTTTGCTCCCTTTTTGTGTATAAGCTGCAATTATAATTTCATGATTTTGACACTGGCATCCTTAATGTCATGCTGAGATAATCAAGTTTTCTGGAGCATTCCTATTGAGGAAATGGGTTGATTGAGCATTACAGAAGCAGTACAGAATGTTATTTCCATTATTTGCTGGTTTGATGGGGTGGGGCAGATGTTCAGTATAGCATACAGAAGTTAGTCATGCTGCTTTGAATAGCATTTGTGAGGAGTCATATGGCTGAATTCTGATTTGCCACATTGAAAGCGTATCTCCCCACTTATCCAACACAAGTAACATTCTCTCTCTTGGGATCCTATTTTGGAATTATTATCTGGGTTTTAGCTGCTGCAGAGTTTTGAATGTCTGGTAAACAGAAATTGGAAGGGAGGGAACAGAGCCAGCTACCCCGCATCTTGTGCATTGGCAGCCACCTCTCCCTGTGGTATAGTATAGTTGGATACAACTAAGTACATCAGTCTGACTCCTGGGATGCAGAAACACAAGTGACCTGGGCAGCACTTGGGCTCAGAGCATCAGGAACCCAGCACTGTGGGCGAGAAGAGCAATAAATTTGCTTCTCCTTGCACTCTCTCACTTGAGGTACCCTACCCCACTGGGCTTCATGACAGAGTCAGCCTGGTGCAAAAGTTAAGGTGACTTATAATTGTATGAGTGAATTTATTAGCAGCCTTAACTATTATCTTAAACCAAATGTCCCTGTTGTTTTAAATCCTAGGATCTGTCTCTTTTTTTTAAAAAAAACACATTATTTGCTAAATTACACTGGTAACATCGTGCATAGATTACTGCAATGCGCTCTACGTGGGGCTGCCTTTGAAGATGGTCCGGTGACTGCAACTGGTCCAGAATCGAGCTGCGTGGCTGGTGAGTGGTGGGGCCACTAGAGAACACATCAAGCCAATTCTGTTTAAATTGCCCGGGCCCAATTCAAAGTGCTTTTTTTGACATATAAAGCCCTAAATGGCTTGGGCCCTGGACACCTGAAGGACCGCCTCCTTCCATATGAGCCTACCCGGCAGTTAAGATCTAGCCAGGGGGCCCTTTTGAAAGAGCAATCCCTCAAGGAGGTAAGAGGGATGGCTTGTAGACAAAGGGCCTTTTCGGCAGCTGCCCCCAGACTATGGAATGCCCTCCCAACTGAAATTCATCTGGCGCCGACGCTGATGACATTTCGGCGCCAGGTCAAAACCTTCCTGTTCCAGAAGGCTTTTAATTGAAATAATATCAACTGTGGGTCCTGATGGCAATTTTTAGAGTTTATATTTTAATTGTTTTGTCTTTTTATTGTATTTTAAATGTTGTAAGCCTTCCAGAGACCTTTGGGTAGTGTGGGCAGCATATAAGTTATATAAATAAATAAATAAATAAATAAATAAATAAATAAATAAATAAATAAATAAATAAATAAATAAATAAATAAATAAATAAATAAATAAATAAATAAATAAATAACATTTGGTGGGACAGACAAAATTGTTACTTCACTACAGCTGTGTAATAACTGTACACTTATCTCACTCCACCTCCAGAAAGACGAATGTCTGCAGCAGCCATATACGAATACAGCTGTTTTACAACCTGATCTGTTACATTCTATGAAACAGCTAGGATGAAGGGCACTAGAATAACCATGCATGGCTCACAATAGCCATGGGTTTTCTTGGATGGAGCTACAGAAAATATTGCATTTTTTAGTACTATGGAAATGTGATGTTCCAGCAAGAGAGCTTCTCTCTTTAAATAAGATGTATGGTTTCTTTGCAAGGAATGAGCATCATTTGTACATTTATTTAACAAAACTAAAACAAACTTTCACTGGAATGAAATGCAATGAGCATGAGGCTGTATCTCCAGGGCATTGCAGTTCATCACAGAAAGGGATGCAAAGAATCTCCCAGAATTATTCTTCAACAAAAACCTTGATTAAAATGTATCCACTACACACATACCCTGCAGCAGCTTACATCAGTGGTTTTTGAAGTTTAATATATACGCGCGCTGTGTGTGAGGGAAAAATAATATTTTATTTTCAACCTGCTTCTTCTTAATACATTCAAAAGCATTTAATTGGTTTCCAAAAAAATTCATGTTAGCATGCAGATTTCAAAGTGCTTATATATAAATGGCACTCACTGTTGCTATACAATCAGCTTCCCTAAAGAAAGCTAGGCACAAATGTTATTGAGATGTTCTGTGAAAGGCAGTATGCATATTCATAAGATTTTTTTAAAGACACCACTGGAACAATGTTAAACTCACTCAAAGCAGATTGTAGACTGCTGTGAAATTTCTGTAAGAGGCATCTGCTTCTTTATAAGACTCATCCTCAATCAAGGGAACTCTCTATATTCCACCTAAACCTGTTTCCTAGGGATAGTCTCTATTGTCCTACGTTCGGCCCTGAAAAACACATTTCCCATTTGCCCTTCCCCTTGCCTTTTGAGAGGTCAGTCCTGCTGGATCTTTCTAGTTCCACATTTGTGTCCAGCAAGTGCTTCCAGAAGCCCCAAACTCCTACTAAGGGGAACGTAAAGGTGACAACACAGATCAGGGTCAGGCTGGAGCGCAGCTTCACATACATTGTATGACTGCCTGGAAATAGCACATACCAGACCACTCTGCAAGTGGTCCAAAATGCATGTCAAATGATGGCTTTGTTCAATATATTTGGATACAATCAAATAGAAAGAGGGAGAATGGATCTGACTACTATTAACAGCAGCCATGCAGATTACACATTGTTTGATGCATAGTGTTTTTTGTTTTTTGTTTAAAACATGTACTAATTAATTTTTTTAATAAAGCTTATTGTCCCCGTAGAGATCATCCACTTCTAAATGGAAGACAGATATTGTAGGACTCTTTTAAAACGGGGCTTTCCCCAAGTTGTTTCAGACTGAAGCAAACCATTTTCCAAATTCCCAAAGTGCCATCCAAAGCAAATTTCATAGTTTATAGACACCCTACTGACTCAATGTTTACAAGAATGCTGTGGTGTTAGAAGCATCGTGGAGGAGCATTATCTTCTGAGTATGTTAAAGCATAGGTTCTTCACCTATGTTACTGTGCTTCCTATCTTTTATTTGGCTTTCAATAATAAGAAGAAAATTGCCTTGGGGGTGGCTTGGAGTAGCAACACTGCATGAGAATCCAAATGAATGAGGGGACAGGTACGTCTTTGCCAGGCACCTTTTATAAAGACAAATATGCGGTGAGATTCGGGGCTTGTTCAGACTGCTATTTGTCCCACAGCTTGGTGCTTTGTGGGAGGCGATTGGTTTGCTGTTTTTTTTCCCAGCAACCACACGATAAGCAAACCCATATGCCCCCAGGGCACCCCAACCTGCACTATTTTGAGGTGTCAGGGAGTTCTACTTTTTTGGTGCAGGTTGGTGCACTCTGGTTTAGACCATTCTCAACACATGTTGAGACACAGAGACCTTCAGGTAGTGTGGGCGGCATATAAGTTAAATAAATAAATAAATAAATAAATAAATAAATAAATAAATAAATAAATAAATAAATAAATAAATAAATAAATAAATAAATAAATAAATAAATAAATAAATAAATAAATAAATAAATAAATAAATGTGACTGGGAGTGGGCTAAACCTTGCAGCTGTCAAAAGCTGCCAATATTCCTTCCAGTTTGAATTTCTGGTATCATGAAGTGTCTTAATTAATGACCCACTTTAGGACATTGGGAAATTGAACACTTCCCTTGCCTCTCTGTGGAGGAACAGGAGAGGTAACTTTTTTTCCCATGTGATTCACTGATGCACTGAATCACCTAGATTACGTTTTCTTTGCTTTGCTTTTGTGTGAAATGCTGATCAAATCCGCTGCTGTGGGCAGTTTCTCAGTTGGCAAAATACAAAATACAAAGAAAACATTTTTAAAAAATTGAGTCTAACTAATTCAGTGCATTTGCAATGGACTAACGCAGGCAAAAACAATAATTTCATTTCCCCTACTCCTCTGCAGAGGAGCAGGGGAAGTGTTCAAGTGACATTGGAAAAAGATGGAGGGTCACCTGAGGTCAATATGTCATTTGGAAATGAGGAACTCGCCAAACGGCATATTGCTTCTCCCCCTTGATGTCCGGCGACCCAGTTTAGACTGCACCAGCCTAAACCCAAGGAGCTAGTGTGGCCATGCCCTCTGTTATTTTGAAAGCTTTTTTTTTTTTTGGTCTTTTGGATTCTTCTTTTTCTTTGTTGTCTCTCTGTGCTTGTTTTACCAATTTCTACTGAAATATTACACAGTATTATGAGTCTCTACGTCTGTCTCAGAGAAAGAGAGAAAGAGAGAGAGAGAGAGAGACCGTGGAAGGATGATTTTGTATAGACTTTTAGTGGTTAGGTTTCACAGTCTGTAACCGGGCAGAAATGGTTGGACACACACACACACAACACAACACAACACAACACAACACAACACAACACAACACAACACAACACACACACACACACACACACACACACACACACACACACACACACACATACTTTTCCAGCATCTCTCTCAGCCTGTCTTCAAAACTCCTGGCTTCTCCTTTTGTTTCTTCCTTGCACAACAAACCTGACTCACCCTTTGAGTGGATGGGTAAGGATGAGTCATCTCTTCCACCCATCATCTCTGCTTTCTTGAGCCATCTTAGATCCCACAGAGGCATATCACATCAACATTACAGAGGCTATCGATGTTCTCTTCTCAGATCTTAAGAGGCACTGCTTTAAGGCAACCCACATTAACAGCTCTACTCACAGAACTCTTATATTCAAAAATTACAGAGCCAGAGATGCTGAAGGGCCACCCACACATACCTCCTCCCCAAGCATTCAAAAATTTACACCAACATGTATTTCATTTTCTTCAGGATACAGGCCCAACTTGGAGATGGGAAAGTGTTGGGGTTTTTTTTTAACCAAGAATTCTCAGAATTCCACAGCTAGCATGGCCTGCTGTGGCATTCAGGGAGTTGTAGGCCCCCCAAAGTAACTTTTCCTATCTTTGGCCCTACACTGGATTCACTAGAATTAGGTGGGGGAGATTCCTATTAACTCTCACAGACATTCTTGTAAATGTACATCTCTAGACATACAGCGTTAGGGAACTGCTTCTGTTCATTCCCCTATTCAAAGGTGCCCGTGAAAATTGAATATGTTGATTATGATTCCCATCTATTGACTCATCGCAATTAAAGCTGTAACCCCATACCTATGGGGAGTAAATACCATTTAATTTAATGGTACTTACTTTTGAGAAGACATGTAGAGATAGGATTGTACTTATACACAATCCTAATTTTAAAAGAAGACTGTTGCTCAGTTTATTAATGTCTCTTTCAAATGTCACTACGGGTCAAGAGGCTCCTTGGAAAGTAAGGTAATGCAATGAATAGCTGATGGTAAAGACCCTCCAGAAAAGAATGGGGTTGGAGCTGGCTGCTCATGCACTGACTGCTGGTATAAAAAATGCAAGTATACAAAACTGTTGTGTTCTGCCTTTTGAAATTAAACTGTTATTGTGTTAAGTTGCTTCTGCCTTGGTGATCTTATGAATTGCTGACTTCCAAAAGGCCCTATCGTTAACAGTCTTGCAGTTGGAAGAGAAAGATCTATCTAGGCCCAAAACAGATGTTAGATGAGACTGTACTTGGCGCGGAGAGCACATTAATGTTGCCAACAGGTGATTGAGGCAGTCTTTCCAAGCACTCACAATTTCCTTCTTTCATCAGTTACAGGCTGCCTCTAATGTTTTTTTTCTGATCTAGAACTGCCTTTGCCTCCATCTTGAAAGGGGGCAGCTGACCCAAAGGATGGAGCAAAAATGGGTGACCAACATGCAGCAGCCCCATCAAAGTAACTGTTCTTTGTCTCAAGTAAAGACTAGAGATGGGGATGAAGTGCCAAAATGGCGCTTCGTTTTGGTTCATGGGTTGCCAAACTTGATGACCCATGAACCACAAATTGTCCCCCAGTGACCCGATGAACAATGAATCAATTTGTCATTCGCCGGGTCTTTTTTTTTTTTTTTTGCTTTCCCTCCTCTTGCTATGCCCCATGGGGCATAGCAATAGGAGGAGAAAAGAGATCAAAGTAATCCCCCAGCCTGGCTGCCTCTGATAAGGCAGTGAGGCTGCGGGATCGCTTTGATTCCTGCTTTCCCTCCTCTTGCTATGCTGGGGCAGAAATCAAAGCGATCCTGCAGCTGCACTGCCTTACCAAAGGCAGTGAGACTGCAGGTTCACTTTGATCCCTTTCCCCCTCCTCTTGCTATGCCCTGCAGAGCATAGCAAGAGAATCAAAGCCATCCTGCAGGTGCAGGCTGGAGTAGCCGTTTGATCTCTCTTTGATCCCTTCCCTCCTCTTCTTATGCCACACAGGCATAGGAAGAGGAGGAAAGGGGAATCAAGCCATTCCCCAGCTCCAGGGGTGGGATTCCCTTTGGGCAGGGTTTAGCAAGCTGTCCGAAGGGAAAACCCCTCTCTGATTATGCCCCTGAGGAACATCTGATCCGCAAGGGCATATGCAGATAGGGAATGAAGGGATGAATATAAAATGGTTATATTTGTTGCTTCATATTCGTTGGGGGTCTCTGGACCCCAAGAATATGAAGCAGTGAATATCTGTTGAATCAGGGATATTTAATGCATATCCTGATTCATTTTTATATTTGTCCCCATGTCTAGTAAAGACATATGAAAAATGTATTTTCTCTTGTAGCACCTCAAACATTTGGGTATTCTGAATAAGTCTTGTCTTGTTCCAACTGAAAATTATTCTGTATTGATAAACTACTGGGTAAAGCTTTGGTCACTTTTGAATCTCCTTTTTTTAAATTTGGGCCCTGCCTTTCAAGTATCTCCAAAGTTTGTTTCTGAGATCATGTGAAAAAACAAATTCTCCTAGTTACTGTAAATCTGCAACCCCACATTTTATTGGATGAGAAGGTCGGGGCTTTAGAAGATAAATAAGATAAACCAAAATAAACCCAGGAAAGACATCCACATTGGAAGTTTGAATTCCTGGTGGCTTATGAAAAATGTCATACTAGATACCATCAGAATAAATAAAAATTCATTGTGTGAAGACAATAAAGTCTATATTAAGATGTAAAGTAAGGTACTGTATAACGTATTGAAATAATTGACTTATTTATATCATGTATTCTTTCATAACAAAGCAATGCAGATATGAGCTCTTATCGTTGTAATTAACATCCTATTGTGAAACACCACACAGGTAAAGAGCAGTCATGCAAGTGGGTTCTACATTTTGCCAGCTGTCAGTCATGCTGTCAGTTGCACGACAAGAGGACAATCAGGCATGCAACACACAGCCAACAAAATGCCTCCTGCTTCTTACAGTTTTAATGCAATTGTGTAATACAACAGAAGGCAGTGCAAGTGGTTTTTTTTCTTAATCTCAAGGAGGTAAAGGTAAAGGTTCCTCTTAA
The DNA here is from genome assembly GCF_051106095.1 of Pogona vitticeps. NCBI lineage: Eukaryota > Metazoa > Chordata > Lepidosauria > Squamata > Agamidae > Pogona > Pogona vitticeps. Next base: position 135,888,212 of record NC_135786.1, on the reverse strand, counting down.
CAATTTTTGTCCAGTCGTGTTCGACTCTAGGGGGCGGTGCTCATCCCCGTTTCCAAGCCATAGAGCCAGCGTTTTGTCCAAAGACAATCTTCCGTGGTCACATGGCCAGTGCGACTTAGACACGGAAAGCTGTTACCTTCCCACCGAGGTGGTCCCTATTGATCTACTTGCATTTACATGCTTTCGACCTGCTAGGTTGGCAGGAGCTGGGACAAGTGACGGGCGCTCACTCCGTCACGTGGATTCGATCTTACGACTGCTGGTCTTCTGCCCCTGCAGTACAGGCTTCTGCGGTTTAGCCCACAGTGCCACCACGTCCCTGATAATCTCAAGGAAGTCCTCACCAATTCCACTCAAAGAGGTGCAGCACCTTTACTGTGACTTCCAACTCAAGACTTATAATCCTCTCTGTGCATTCTAGCTTTTAATTATATTTGTAGAAATCCAAATAAAGTCCAGTAAAGCCACAGGAATGAATCACGGTGCTTGTGAACCAGGGTTCCAACTTACAAGGAATCCAAACCTTTGTTAGATCATTCATGCCCATAGCATCCAAGAGAAAAAAAAATTTAAAAAAATTTAAGCATGCCTTTCTTATGGTCATGTTGTAGGCACCTGGTTGCCACTGTGTGGATGGAATGTCAGATCAGCCAGGCTCTTATTTGTTCCAGATAAAAATCCAGCTCTTTTCAGTTCCACAGCTCCATTCTTTTTCATAGTCTCAGAAATGCACCCTAGTTCCTATGATCCTTAGAAAGAACATGGTGCACATGGGGACACACGTGGCCAGGTAGACTCCTCTCCCTGCCCCCTGCTGCACTGGGGGGGACACACTTCTGCCATTGGAGATACTGGCTGCAATGGCAGAATCGCACTCACATGATACAGGGACAGGAAGGAAGAGGACAAGGAGGCGGGATCGACAGTAGTGATGACAAAACCAATGCTGATGCTTCTGGGGATTTAAAAATTGGTTATTCCCTTTTTGATCCAGAGAAAGTATGGAGTGATCTGCCAAGTCTCACCCCGTCCCACCCACAGAAAAACCATCAGTCTGGATGCTTCTTGGTTAAAGGAAGCAAAGACTTTTACTTACAACACACCATTGTGTTCCTTCGTTTTATATAGTGTGGAGCTCTGTCTCCCACACATCTATTTTCAGAAAATGGAAGAGAAATGAACAAAGGAAACAACAGGAAGGAAGAGGCAGTCTCAAGGGCCCTTATGGCATTAAAAAAAATCTCTACAGTTAAATTAGTAGTACATACAGTGTATGCTTCCCATTGAATGCTCAATGTTAAAGTACAAGCATTCAAGGTTTATTTTTCCAACACAGCCCGCAGCTTCTGGAAGTGACAGTGGGAAGTGTGTGACTGCAGCTTCCTAGTTCTCCTTTTCAAAGTTTGGAGGTGTCAGCACAATCGTACGAGCTAACTGGTTTAGGGCAATGGGTGAAGAATCCTAAGGAAATGGCTAGGGCACACTGCAAAACATTCCAACAAGTATTTTTTCAGTCAATGGGTGCAACAGTGCAGATGCCTAGAACTTAAGGAATGCATATGTATGAAATATCCAGCTTGAAATATGCTTGATTTGTTGTTGCTAATCTTTTGTCAGTTTCTTTTTAAAAAAATGCAAGTCCTGAATATTTATAATTGTATCTGTGGTATTCATTTACAAGTTAGCCCGCCAGAACCCTGGAGGTTGGTACCACAGCATTAGTTTCTTAATTGTCATAAGCACTATTACTTTATCCTCTTCCTCCCTCAATCCTATGATGGAACAAGAGATGCTGCCTATTTCAATAATGCTTTGGCTCTGAGGTCCTCAGAAGTAAGGCACAATAGGAGAAGGACATTTATTTCCATGGCCACACACGCCTATTGTTCCCAGTTCCGTGGTCATCACAACCAAGGCATTATGGAAACAGCCAGCTCTTGCAGCTTCTGGACACCACTGACCTTGCTGCTTCATGCTGTTCCAGCAGCAGCTGGAACTGCAAACACTGACTTCTATTTCTTCTCAGAAATAGTTTGTTCTGGAGAAACAGCTGCCTCTCCTGAGCTATATGGAACAGTGGCGGCAGCAATGGGGAATATTCTGCCAGCTGGGGCATCTGCCTCATGGAGACCACTGCTAGAGCCAGCTCTCTTAGGGTCCTTCTGAAGCTCCAGTTATAATCCAAACCCCAAAAGTTAAGGTTATCGTGCTCACCTCAGATTGGAGAAATGCATTATGGTTGCCAAGGTGCATATTTTGAACCTTGACTTGTACTCAAGCCTGCAGAGCAGGAAGGAAAAGAGAATAAGCAGAAAGCTGAAGTAGTAGCAAATTTAGGCTTCAAGTAGACATCCACCCCAGATAGTCCACATGTTGTCTTGCACAGATCAAAATACTTTGGGTAAATGTGTTTTCTTGAACAACACTTTTCTTTTGGCCTTTGCTCTCTGCCTCGCTGCTATAGGTGGTTCAGGACCATCCCTCCCTGAAATTTTGGGGTGAGACACTACCCTGCTCAGCCCACAAGTCATCTCTGCTTGCTACATCACAGCAGTTGATGAGATGCACCCCCTGCTGCCCACTCCTTTTGGACACTTAAATGCAGGGCAGGCGGACAGGAGTAGAAGCCCCACCCCTATGGTACACCACTAGCAGCTGACTCCACCAATCGAAAGCCACCTGTGTGATTGAGGTTGGATGCCTAGCTCCCAGGCTCCCGTGTGGCCTGTTGCGTGGCTGCCACCATTTTGGAGCCACAGTGGGAGTGAAGGCTGGGCCACAACACAGGCCCCAAGTAAGTCCTATTAGGCAACATGTAACAACATCTTAGCCACTGTAGTCCAGAGCTCACAAACAAGTCCCATCTGATGAAGAGCCTGTATTTAAACAGTGTGACAGGCTTTTAAAAGCAAGAATAAATGTTCAGAGAGCCAATTCAATGGACACAATGTTATATTTATTTTGTGCCTAAGAATTCCACCTCTGGGTGCTTTGCTTGCCAGCTGAGTTAATTCAGCTATTAGCATTAGTTATTTTTGTTTGTCACAAAGATGGCAACTATACAATAAATCCGTTTCAGCTGTAATTATGGATGGCACAGTGTGTTGTCGCCCATTTCAGACTCAATGTACTGATTCTTTTTCAAGTGCCTCAAACTTAATATTGCTTCCCAGAAGCTGACTGTCTTGTGATCGATACCCCCATCATTCCAAAATGCTTCCATGAACTTTGTGCCACAAATTACATCCTAGAAGCACAGGGGTTTCTTCTTGGTTTCTCAGCTATCTTGGTGCTATTGGCAACTCAACAACTGGTGCTGTTGGTAACAAGAGGGGTGCTACTTTTATACAACACTAGTGGTGGGTCATCAGGGCTAGCTTCAAAGCAGATGAAGCTCAAATGTTGTCAGCCCATGGTCTCCATTGCCAGAAACTTAGCATCGAAGTCTTTGCATTCTGTGCCAGGAAATTCTCGTCTCAAGTACCACCTGACCTACTGGCTTACTAGGCCAAGTTGCCATGAATGGGAAAACAACTACTATTTGATCCTGGATGGACAGACCAGTCTGGCTGACATTACAGAGATCTGGTTGAATGAAGCCAAAGGAGACAATCTGTAGCAGCTCTGCCAACAAGAGTTTTCTGTGCTGTTGCAGCAGCAGCAGGTGGGACTGAAGTGAGAGAAATGGGAAGATGCTCAGATAATCATCTCAGGTCACTTCTGACTTTAATACTGTTGATACAGTTACAGTGAATGTAGCTTTGACCCTGCCTTATCCAATGAAAATGAGTGATTTTCGGTTTGTACCGCCCAAGGAGGTAGACAGGATCCCACCACATGTATGCAGGATCCTTGCCCTTTCTGGCTTATAAAAGTGGCCATGGAGAGGACTGGCTGAGTGGGTGAAGGGTGACACAACCTGTTGGTGACCCAGGAAGAGATGGATCTCTTTCAGGATCACTTCTTGATGTTCTCCACCTGCATTCTTGCCTAGTAATGTTCCAGCTGATTCAGCTGTTGTAATATAGATATTCTAAATAATGAATCTGCATTAATGTCATCATAATGCATTATTGCTGAACAATATTTTGGTTTCCAATCAATACATGGAAAAAGACAAATGTTGAACTGTATCTAACAAATAGCACGGCTCCATATCTTTTCTTATAAAGAAAAGTCCTCTATAGGAATGACACCAGTAGATGCCCAATTTAAAAATTAAGAAGGGAGCCCCTCAAGAGTTCGAAGCACAAAAATAGAGCAGGTGTACAGGTTAACTGGTCATAGTGTTTCTCACTATGGTAAGGTTACTGCATTTTTATTAAAATTATTGTCATTCATTCTAAATGTGTGTCTTTAAATATCACTAACCATAGGCAAATATTATGCAAATTGACATCATGTTTGTTTGTTTGTTTTAGTGATGCAGAGGTTATCACCCGAACAGTGACATTCTATGCCGACAGAATGGCCAGAATCTGATTAATTACACCCACTGGCATAAGACCATCCGCGTAATTCTCAGCTGTGAATTGCCGCAAGTTAAGAAGTCTGCAAAACTTCTTAACTTGTTCTCCGCCTGCATTCTTGCCCAGTACTATTCCAGCTGATTGTGCTGTTGTAACAGAGATACTGTGTGACAGCAAATGCATACACTGCTGATCTTGTGGCAATTATATTGATTGTGTTAAAGGCAGTGCAGTTTTTCAGTCAGATTCCGGCTCTTGTTTCCCAGCCTCTTGCCCATTATTAGATGTTAGGATCAAGCCTATGGCTGTCATGGGTTCACACACTCTCTCTCCTCCTATCTCCTTGTCTTCTTTCTCCCTTTTCCCCTGTGAAAATCCTGTTCTTGCTTACTTTTACTAAGGTTAGACATAATGTAGCTACTAACTGTAATATTCTAAATGAGAGTTTGAGGTTTGAAACTGGTTTGCAAATCTGCACAAAAACTCACCTTGATTAGTCATAAACTAGCAGGAATTTTGTGAATGAGCTAAAATACATGTACTGAAGGACTGCAGTCAGTTAGCCATCTTTATAAAAACAGGAAAAGTTTCCTCCACTCTAGGGTTTTCAGACCTCCCTTTAAATGGAAGTAGTAGTTTGGTCAGGAATATTCAGGCAGAGAATTATACTCTTCCTTCTCATGATCTTGGGGCTTCTCAGGCATCCCGATGGTTGCTATTTATGAAACAAAAATGATCACATTCGTGGCATCCACAGTATTAAAGCTATGTCTACTTTGGTTACAACTGGTGGGGTCAGCTGCAAACGTGTCTCTATTGAACTCAGCAAAACTATTGTTCAACATCTCTTTCCAGCTCTATAGCTGTTTCAAAAATAATTTACTCAGGTACAAAATAATGCATGGGGTATGAAATGATGAGCTACATTAAAATACTAGTAAGGCTGCAATTGTGCACCCATTTAACTGGCTAGCCAGCCTCACTGATTTCAATAGGACTTACTTTTGGGAAAATGTGTAGATAATTATGCAGTAAGAAAAATATAATATATGATGGCACATTTGTTATCTTCCCAATGTGTCACAAAAACATTTGTTCTACTCAAATTTCATTCTGCAGTTAGCATCTGCTTGTATTTCCTCCTTTATATTTTAATCTTGTGTTTGAATGAACAGCTGAGAATGCAGGGTGATTTTTCTCAACAAGCCTCCCACTTAGGCAATGCTCTTAGTATCTGCAGCCTTTAACAGGAAGAAAAGCATCACAGTTTGAGAGAAAAAGCAGTCATTATTAAAGCCTGCCAATAAATTCCAAACAGAACTCATGGACTTGTATGCTACGTCTGTTTGGCACTTCAGCAGCTTCCCCACGGGCTTCTTGTGTTGAATCAATCCCTTTTTAAACTGGCCACATATACTGACCCCACCACACACAACACACATTTCTTAACCAATTGTAATAATCAATTTATCTATTTCCTCCAGCATGACGAGACTTACTTTAAACCAGTCCTCAGATCCGTTCTTCCATTTTCCCTTGCAGAGATAAAAGGTTTATTTTTAAATCATTAAACACAACAAGAAATTGATTTTTTCCAGTAAAACAAATGATCCTTATCCACACAGTCTTTCCCAGGGGTACGTTGCATTGAACAAGTTGGATTTACAGCTACTGATTCCACCCCTAAACTGCCCCATGTCACAGAAGGGGAACATTTGAACCTTTTACCCCAGTTAAAACCTATTGACACCTTACAGTTTAAACAGTATTGTTCCTGTTATAAAACATAAGCTGTATCATTTCACTGCTGCTGGTATCCTGCAGGCATCTAATGCTGACTTCTGGTTTTAAATTTTTTAATACACTGATGTTCAAAAACAATCTTCCCAGCCTCATCACCACTTTCCAAAAAGGGCATATCGTTTCAGATTTAGCCCTTTATCATTCAACTAACCTGTTTCAGAACCTACTGGAGGACAATGTGCTGCAGTTTTGCTTTTAATTTTGCATTCATAATCTCTTAATGTTTTTAATTAATAGATTAAACACAATAAGAGATTATAAATTCAAAATTAGAAGCAAAAATAATTAAATTAATGAAAATGTGTAGGCATCAGGTTCATCCTTGGATTCCTAGAGCACCTGGTTATGAGCAGAGCTGGGGAATGCTGGTGTCTTAGACCACTGGTTCTTAACCTTGGGTTACTCAGGAGTTTTGGACTGCAACTCCCGGAAGCCTTCACCACCAACTGTGCTGGCTGGTTTTTCTGGGAGTTGCAGTTCAAAAACATCTGAGTAACAAAGGTTAAGAACCTTAGTCTTAGACCACAGAATCTGCTGGGCAGCTGGGCTACTTGTAGAAGGCTTCCATTGGTGGTGCCAACAGCCCATCTTGGCTGGCTCTTTCCTCATTATGTTTGAGTCCTGGCTGTTGCATGAAGTCTATATCATGATTGTTCTTTCTCTAAAGAAAAAAAAAGAAAAGGAAGGAAGGAAGGAAGGAAGAGGGTATGAGCAACAGGGTTGTTAACGGGTGGTTAAAACAAGGAGGAGCACAGAGCAGTTATACCATTTAAAAGCAACTGATCCAATAAGCAAGCACAATAGTACTCAGATAAATAAATTCAAACACTGACAAAAATATGTCATTGCAACCTCCGGGCAGGGCAGTTTGTTTCAAGGCATAATACTCTTTATTTATTGCATTTTATTTATGCTTTTCTGATGCTGCTGTGGCTGACAAAGCATTTGTTTTTGTGCCATTTTGCCTCCTCCTCTCCTGGAACTGCATCCTGCCTTCCAATTTGGTTGGTTCCCACGGGTGTGTGAGAGGTTTTTTTTGAACTTTTGTTGTGAAACCCAAGCTCAATAAGATGCCCAGTAGAGTTGGGATATTCGTATTCATCTCCTCGGGGAGACAGATATGAATATTGCCACCATAGGTGGCCGGGCTGATTGCCCCCATCCCCCAGGACCATGCTGTCCACTGACAGATTGCAGAGTGGTGCACAACCCATTGTGGTTCATGCTGTGCCAATTGTGGACATAGTGTGGGCAGGGCTTCCCTGTCTCTCTGCGCAGCGGAGAGGGAAGACTCATCATCCCACCTCCTCACTGGATTGATGAATACAAATACTGTATCCCATCTCTAATGCCCAGATTTAAAAGGTAACAGCTTTTCATCACCTTAAAACTGTGATCCTGCTTTGGCAAATGCTATGGACAACTCCAGGATCTGATGATCTTGTTCATTTGCCCAAGTAGACTGCTGGCCAAACCATATAACTGGCTGCTCATTGCAGTGGAAAATAAGTTCCTGATTCCATATTTGCCAAATATTACTGTCGTGCATCCCCAGTGACCCTTGTGTGTTTTGCCCCTCACCCAGGTTCACCTTCGGGCACGACTTGTTCTTTACCCCTTTTTCGCTGCCACCAGAGGATTTTATCCTCACTATATCAACTATGAATCTCACACTCTTGCTGCCAAATATAACAAGGTTTATTTATGGAATAGTAAGTAAATCACAGAAGGAAAATCATGGATGTTCTATTATCATTCAATCAATAAACGTGGATTTGATTACTTAAGCTTGCAGGTATTCATTTACTTTAATCAAGGGCTCAGTATTTTCTGGCTGTCAATGTACTTCTAATTCCTTTTAACTCTTTAATATTCTCTAACACACCAACTGTCCAATATCTTGTCTAAACACTTCACAATCTTCTCCCTAACTGACTCTCTGTCACACACCGTCCTGTTGACTCCGCCCCTCCTGTCCTGTCATAGGCTCCTGCACTAGAGCGCTAAAATGACTGACAGGAGTGACATGTGGTCTGTCTGCCACAATTACAGAAGCAAGAACAGGAGGATTTGCAAGAGACTTTCTCTCCCTGTAATATATAATCATTATTTGGCTGAGATAATGCTATTGAAGTAGCCACTTCTGGTCAAATCACTCTAATTATCATATTTTAATTTTTTTTAAAAATTTATCTATATTTCATATATATACAAAATTTTAAATTGTGCAACTCTTTGATACAAATTTTTAAAAAATAAGATGATGATTATTTAATCAATTTGACCTTTATTTGAAAAACACTGATGACAATTCTCTTCAGTATTGAGGGCTCTAGCTGTGGAAATTATCACAGTGATCTGAAAAGCTGTTCTTCATGTGTGACCAGGCACAGAACTAGCTGCTCCTCAGATTGCCACCATCACATCCACAGCTGGGGTTCTACACCTGAAAATATGAAAGAGAATGCTGACTATTTTCTGTGGTGGTGTACAGATCCTGAAAACATGACAAGAACAGTGGCCAAATATGACCAGCATGCAGATAAATACAACTTCCCTTTAATCCATTCATTTCTTCTCCTCATCATGTTTTCTCTCTAATTTCCTCTGAACTGGAGGGGAAAACCCAGCTCCATCCCAAGGGGTCTCCATTCCCTTAGCCAGAGAAGGAGAGTCAGTGAATAAGCAGAAGCTGCAGCAGCTGCCATGCAGTGGCAATCATCCTCTGTTTCCATCGTAGCAGCAAGAGCAGCAGCAGCTTCCTCCTTTCCCATCCCTTCTCTGTCTTCTTCCTTTTATTTTGTTTCATCACCTTCTCTTTTCCCTGCCTCCAGTTCCTTAAGGAAAGGCTTCAAGGGAAGGGAGTTTTATAATTCTCTCTCATGCTGGCTGCTGCTTGCAAAAGAGGGAGACATGCACATCCACATGCATGTACACACACACTCACACATACACAGGGTGTGGAGAAGGACATAATTTACACCAGCAGAGGCATTCACATATGCCAAAATGGTTTCAAAATAAATGGATTTGCCATGCAACATCTCTCTGGTGGAAGAATACTTTACCTCACTTCCAATCAAAATAACACAACTCTCTGTCAAAACAATCTGTGTTTCCCTGTCCATCATGTAGTCACCTTTAAAAAAAAAACCCACACAATTTAAAACATGCTAAATCTGATTCAAGTATAGTTCTTTTTCCTAGTGTAATCGGTCTCTCAGTTCATTAGTCCTTGACAACCCTTCTGACATCACTGCTTGATTGTTCAGCTTCACTGTAACTTGATGTTCATTTTGCAGTTCTGACTTCCTATTCTTGGTTTCCCCTCTTCTTCTTTGTGAAGGAAAATGCTGCCCTTCATTACCTATTTACAGTGCAGGTATTCATCTGGGGGAAATAATTCCACTCAAAAGATTTTTAGGGATGCTCTAGCAAAGAGTCCAGAAATAATTTTGAGGTAGGAGAAAAAGATCTTGCAGGATAATTGCACAAATGAGCACTGACATTTATAGAGCATGCACAAGCTCAATGCAAAGTAGAGGAAGGAATAATGATTTAAAGAGCAGATGGTAAATCATCCAGAGATGCATGTAGATGAGGATATCAAAATAGCTTTTGCACATCACAGAGTATACTGTTACTGTACAGTGCTTTCATCATCTCCTTCAAATATTGCCATAGACAAAAAAAACCCCCTCTTTTGCTAAACTATAGAACTATAGTAGAAACCAGAAGGGGTCCCTTGGAAGTGGCTTACAAGGGGCTGCACAAAAAACCCCAGTATCACGCCAGAAAAAAACTGCTTTCTCTACTAATCAGGCAGTTTTTCCAAGAATATTTTTACTGGGATTTTTGTTTTCATGTGAACAACAAAGAGTAAAGCACAAAGCCAAACTCTGGTAAGGAACAATGGATGCACTTAGTGGGGGAGAGGAGGAATTAAAACAAAGGGTAGTTTAAAAAGATGGGGAAAGAGCAGAAGATGCTATACTTTGTATGATTGTATTTTGTTCAGTATTTTACTTTTAGGTTTTTCGTATTAGGTGATCAGCAAGACATCTCCCTCTAGAAATACAAGGTCAGGAGCTTCCCAGTTCCCGAGATTTCAGGACCAAAACCCTGGAAGGTGCTGACCATTGTCCTGAAGGCAGGGTAGGAAAAGGGTAGAGGAGGTGTTTAAGTTTTTGTACTGTTGCTACAAGGACTTGTGCAACAGGAAGGCTCGTGAGTCATGATACTCCCTATTTTCCTCCCAATGGCACACCCAAAAACAAGAAATTAGGGGAGGGGATTAGTGGGGAAAGAATCAATGGGCTCATGCACTTAGGCCCTTTGGGCCGTTTGGAACAGCATACAGCTTCACCGTGTGCAGTTATTCCTGGCACCCACCAGGAAGGGTACAGAAGGGTGTCCAGGTATCAAAAGCCACATACTCATAGACAAAAAACAAAGACTTTCTCCTCCTCCAGCATTGTTCATCTTGAGACTGTCTCCCTACTTTTAGAGGTGTACAGTAGCAATTCCCTGAGACTGTAGCTGACAACCCTATCTTGTTATAATTTCAGATGCAAAGCAGATGTTCCATTTAGCCTTTCAGCTATGTACAGCTCTCTCTCTCTCCCTTTCCATCTTCCTCTCCCATCTCTCTCATCCATCAGGGGCAAGTAGCAACAATCTCTTGAAAGCCAGTAATGCACTTTATAACTGCATCATGCTGTCTGTTCCTAAGGAGGATGTTATAGATGCATATAGATCTAATTCCTGGGATTTCGTTATTTCATTATTCCTTCCATCTGCTCTTAGCATTTTATCTCTTTACCAATACTGTAACTTTGATACAGTTGAACCAGAAGGGGTCCCTTGGAAGTGGCTTACGAGGGGCTGCACAAAAAAACCAGTATCACACCACAAAGATTAATAGTGTAGGCCAGCATTGATCAAATTGCAGGCTGGTATTCACTAGACTAGTAGATCTCTGCCTTTTTTAATGTCCTAGACTAGAGATTACCCAGTATTTTTTTTCTTGACGTACAGACACTAGGGCTTAGAATTTTTCCTTTTTTGGACTTTAAGTCCCAGAATCTGGGAGATGTGCTGCAAAGAGGTGGCATTTACAAGTTCAGCAACTTCCCTCAAGAAGTTTCAATCAGTGCACACTTTCTGAAAAACTACAAAAAACTGCTCTCAGTGGCAGGTCTGAACTTGCTCATGGACAACTCCCCAACCTCAGACAATTGACACACAACAGACTACACAACACTGATATAGAAGAGATGAGACCTAGACCTTGCTATAAATCCAGATGCCTTGTCTTTTGTTACATCTGCTCTAGGAACACAATTATAGGCTCCAACAAGGTCACAAACATCAGGGACATGTTTATTTGTCCCTCTGCTAATGTGATCAATGGCAGGCACCCTTTGCCAACAATGCCTTCCTGCAGTCTATGTAGGACAAACAGGACACTTTCTATGCAAAGAAATTAAAAGATCAAAACCTGACATCAGAAATGGCAACACAAAAATCTGTTTCGAGACATTTCAGTCTACCTGGACATTCTCTGAATGACCTGAAAGTGACTGGTTGGGTTGTTGTTGTTATTTTGGGAGGGGGGGGGAATACTACAGAATTTGATATGAAAGAGAAACAGCTAAGATAAAGTTCATACAGATGTTGGAGACCCACTCAAAACATTTAACTATGAATCAAGGCTTTCTAATGCATTGCAAGGCATGAAATCCTACATGAGTCTTACAGTTTGCTACTTATGCCAACAATCCTGTTGTTAAATGTATTCTTGAAGGCTTTTATGGCTGGGATCTGATGGTTGTTGTGGGTTTTTCAGGTTCTTTGGCTGTGTTCTGAAGGTTGTTCTTCCTGACGTTTTGCCAGTCTCTGTGGCTGGCATCTTCAGAGGACTGGAGTAAGAACTCTGTCCATGCTCTGTTGCTGTTTGTTGGATAGTTCAGTATTTATAGCTGTGGGAACAGCTTTTGTCTTTTTTCAGGAGATAGGGCGATCAGCGTGTTTTTTGTTGGATAAGAGGGGAGAGATTATCTGCTACTGTGACTGATGGGTGTCGTTAGCTGGTCTTTTTTGTGCAATAATCCCTGGTCCTTGTGGCTGGGTAGAGTTCATTGACCTTTTACAGGCTGTATTTTTCAATATTGGAAGCCAAGCTATGTTTAATTTTAGGCCTTCTTCCTTTTTGTTGAAGTTCTGTTGATCTTTATGGATTTCAATGGCTTCCTTGTGCAGTCTAACATAATGATTGCTGGTATTGTCCAGTACTTCAGTATTTTGATCCTGTTGTTACCTTGTAGACTCACAGACTGATAACTAAAATTATTCCCAGCCTGATAATCCTATTCCTTTACTAGCTAACCATCATCACTTTGTCCATTATCTGTCTCTTCACTTGGTCATGGGGCCAAGCATAAATATGACAACCATACACTCTAACTCTAATGTCTGAGGAAATAGATTTGATTCATGAAAGTACACAATGAATTATGGTATCTGGTTTTCAAGGTGCCACAATATTTCTCTCCCTCCTCTCGTTTTTGGCCTGAGATGCCAAAACCAGGCCTTTGGCACAGCTATTGAAAGGAGAAGACTCTGGGCTTTCATTGCAGCTGTTCAACCCATATGGGTAGGTTAAAAAGATGAGGAAAGAGCAGAAAATGCTATACCTTGTATGACTGAATTTTGTTCACTAGTTTACTGCCTGTCTATCTGCCTCTTGTGCTTGGCAAACTTTTTGGTCAAGGCCAACATTTTGGTCTTTTGGTAGTTTATAACTAAGTGCTCTTCGGAGCAGTGTGCTGTAAATGTCTGTAGGGCTCTCCTAAGCCCTACAAATAAGCCCATATGAGATAAATAGCCCTGTGGGTTGCACCTTACTTTGAGATAATAGTTTTTGTGTAATTTATGAATGGGCACAAGTAGTCTCCAGTCTACAGAGGGAGTTTTGATATTGGCCCATAACTTGTCCTAGGGGAATGCTGTCAAATGAAGTCTATAAAAGCAGCATAAAGTGCCCCATGAGGCCTGGTGCTATAATTCTCTAGCAAGTGCTATGATATCAGGCACTGATCAAGGGTGGAGTGATCAGCCCTGAACCCTGCTTGTTCATTCATTAAGATATTTTTCTGTTCCAGCCAGCCCAGAACTTCTAGCAAAGGTGCCTAGCATAGAGCTGGCTCACTACGCTGAAGAAGCTTATGGGACAGTAATTCAAAGGGTCAGACATAGCTCTTTTTAAATATATTGGAATAATGATGGACATGCCCCAATCAGCAGAAATCTGGGCTGTCTGGTCAGTCCAAGTAAAGAATTCAATTCCCCGCTATATCTCCTGGAAGAAAAGCCAGACTATATAGCCCTGGGCAAGATGCACAGTACCAGAACTATCCCAGAACAAGGTAATAACAAATCCGTTCTGAATACTTTGTACCTTGGAAACTTTGGAAAGGCTTGCCATTCTCTCTCTCTCTCTGTCCCTCCCTCTCTCTGTGTGTGTTTCTCTCTGTGTATTAAACAGAGTTTGATTTGTTTTTGTGGCTCTGACAATGCTGCTGATCTTTGTGGAAGAGGTGAGATGCTGGCAAGGCGTTCAGTGCAGTAATTACTACTTCTATTATTTTCACGTCATGAATTGCAAAGTTGATTTGGGGGCACATTTTGTGCTGCTTACCATGGTTGCCAAAGCTGGTAGTCACAGCTCTCTGAAAAATCTTACAGGGTCAACAAACTCTGTTCCAGACTGTTCCAAAGAGAAATTTAGTGAGATTTCTCTGCACTCTCACTCATGGTCTAAGTGGTGCTTCTTAAGTGACAAGGGCTTGATGAATTTTTCTTCTTTTGAAAATGCCAAGTGCACCTCAATCACAAGGGTGCATTCTATAGAACAGTGAAAATAAGAAATTAAATTTTTTTTGTCCTTTCCCTTCTCCAAAGAACTTTGAGGAGGCTGCAAAATATTTAAATCACCTTATTAAAATAGTACACATTTTCTTTTAAAATTGAAGGGCTGCATGCTCCTGAAGCCAATTAAAAATACAGACTGCCTTAGAAAAGGGGAATTTATTGTTCCTTAGAAATCATACAGAGATGCAAGCAGTGGTACAGTATTAGGACCAATCCATTCCAATATGCCATCCTGAAAAATATTAAAGAATGTAAAACATAATAAGGGCACATAATGAAGAATATAAAAAATATTAAACTGTCTGATGTATTGTTAACTTTTAAAAATGTCTACACCCTGAAGATCCTAAGGCCTGTGGGCCACATCTGGCCCACCTTGCCTTTTCATCCAGCCTGGCAAACGTTGCTGGCTCAGGCAGGGCATGCAGATGGGTGGGCACGTATGCATGCACTTGGGTGCATGGGAGTGTGGCCATGAGGGTGGTGGGAGTTCATGCAGGCGGGCATGCATGTGCGTGTTCCTTCAGCCCTCAAAAATGTGGAGCATATATGATGTGACCCTCATGCTGAAAAGTTTGGGGACCCCTGGTCTACACAAAGGCACAATGAGTCTTAAATGACTGTGGAAGTAATTAGTTACAATTTAGTTACTTACATCTAGTTTCTTTTAGGTAGCAAGTAATGGAGCTAGAAGTTACAAAACAAAGCAAGCCAATTTGAAAACTATGGAAAGTGGTGAAAAGCTTCTGCTGTGACAATCAAATGTTTTCAGCTCTGAAGGAATTTGCTAAAGGGATGTGGGACCACTTTTTTGCCCTTCTTTTTTGCCCTTCTTTTGGTTCACTGTTCACCAGTCACTTCTGGTTCTATTAAAGGCTTTTCGAGAACCCAGAAAGGCATAAGGCAAAGTATATTTAGAGGGATCAAATCACACTTCCAACAAATTTTTGCGGGATGTGATTTGTCATTATTGGCATTCAAACATTTTCCCCAGGATTTGGGGTTGGATAGGATACAGGCCATCTTCGTGGCTCAGAAAGCCTACATGTTACTTGCAGGCTGAAATTTCCCCACTCCCAACTGAGTACATAGCTTGCCATTTCACATGCTATAGCTGGCCAGAATCATTATGAGTTGCAAAGAACCATTGCACACAATCTATTCCCTTAAGCTTTGAGAAATTCGCTCCTGCACCTCCCCAATGCTTTTTGCTTGCAGGTGCTCCCAGCCCTGTTGCTGCCTCTTCTACTTGCTATTTTTCTGTCTATTGGTTCCACAGAAATGGAAAATGTTTGATTTTTGGGCCAGAATATTGGAGCCAGTACAGCCCATTGGCCATTCAAAGTCCAAAAAGTCAAGTCAAATACAACCCCCCACCCCATATCTATTGCCGCCCAGAAGCCACTGGCAATGGTGCGGCTAAAAAATATTGTAAATAAATAAATAAAATAAATACATAAATAAATAAAGCTTGTTTACATCATTCTTATCGAGGGCAGAAAGGAATGTATCTTCTCCCAGTGGAGTTCACATTCCAGGCACCAAAGTGTTGTGGACTTCCCCTTCCCCTCCCCCAATTAGCGTAATCCCCTTGGGTTGCAAATTATCTATACTTCCAGGCTTCCCAAATAGTCTTTGTACTAATGAAGAATTCCCTGAGCATTTAGCTAACATATCCTATGACCATTTTCTTTCCATCAGATTGCTGTTCAGAGAAAACATGTAAAGCATTTCAAGGGAAAGAAGAAACATAAAGAAATAATTTTTCCCCTCCTCCGTGTGATTGGAAGGAGGGAGAATGGGCTCTACATGTTCAACCTTTGGCTCCACACAGGGCTGAAGAGCAGCTGTGAGAGCTTCATGCTGCCAGAATGCAGAGCAAGAGAGGAAACGTGAGGCAGCCTAGCAAAAAGGTACAAAGCCTCCACGCCAAGGAAACTAAAGCATTCTCCAGCCATAATAAATCCTGCCAATCAAGCTTACATAAATTCACTTAGGTGGTTTAATCTATTCTTCTTTTGAGCTACCAAAGAATTCAGAACTTCTGGGTGAATAGTAAACAATGGAAGAAACAGCAGTGTTTCCCCCCCCCTTTTTTTTAAAAAAAAGTCCTGTCAAGGGAGCAGTCTATCACATGAAGCAGCCATGGGGAATTGGCAACGTGTCATTTTAGCTTTTGAAGGTACAACTTATAAGAAATTAAACAAGCCTCCGTGAAATGCAAGAGTTCCTAGAATCAAGACATAACTCCTGTCTATTTGTCAGAAGCCTTGTCCTGAGGTGCCATCTTTTTTTTAATATTTTTTTATTTATTTATAACTATAACAAAAACAAATCATATACATAAAACATATACACTTACAACACAATAACAGTGTTCCCCACCACCATATACGGGACCTCTTGCCATATTCTTCTTTTTCCTCTTCTTCTCATTCTTCTTCTTCTATTGTCCTCCTCTCCAGAACTGCATAGATTCTTGATTTGGAGCTCTCCCTTTTCCCCTTATTAACACATATTCCAAAAATTTGCCCCATATTACATAAAAATTATTCTTTTTCAACTCTCCTTTCTTCATCTTTAAATTACAAGTTAATTTATCATTTAATGCTATATTCCATATTTCTTTATACCATTCTTCAATTTGTAATTCAGTCTTTAATTTCCACTGTCTAGCAATAATCAATCTAGCTGCTGTTATTAGATTAGTTATCAATTCTTTAATCATTTTGTCATATTCCACGTTCTCATATATTGATAACAAAGCAATCTCAGCCTTACATTCTATATCTTTTCCACAGATACAACTTAATTCTTTAAAAATTTGTTTCCAAAAACTTTGTACCTTTTCACATTCCCACCACATATGAAAGTATGTACCAACTTCTTTCTCACATTTCCAACAGACATTTGGATGACTGGTGTTAATTTTGTTTAATTTTACTGGTGTTAAATACCATCTTAAACTAAGTTTAAAAAAATTTCCCTTTATTCTTACTGACATCAATCTTAAAATCCTCATTTTCCATATCCTCCTCCATTCTTCTTCATTTATTCTTTTCCCAATATCTTGTTCCCACACCAATTTCAATCCTTCTTTCTCACTTTCTTCTTCCTCTAAATTAAGAAGTGAATAAATTTTACTCACTGTACCTTTTACTGAGTCAGTCATCTGAATGTCCTCATATGAGAGTAAAAATTGCTCAAATTTTGTGTGTTCTCTACCTTTATTATATTTATTTGCCCATTCCTTAGTCCATCTTTCCAGTTGTACATAGTTCAACCATGAAATAGTCTTGTTTTGAAATACTTGTTTCATTTGATCTATCGATCTCATTTTATACAGCCAATCTTTCAGTCTAATCACTTTTTCTTCTTTAAATAAATCCATATACACCTTCATATTGGTAGGAAAATCTTCTATTTCTGTCACTAATCCAAATGGAGAGTATGATGAACATAAATTCTTTTTATACTTATACCATATATTTAACAGTGTCTTTAAAAAAGGATTATTAACTTGACTTATTTTGTCTTTCTTACCTTTAGCAAATAAATATTTTTCTATATTTCCTTGTAATTCTGATGATTCCATTTCCCACCAAATTAACCTTTCCGGATTATATATAATTTCACCAATAAACCTCAGTTGGTTAGCTAAATAATAGTTTCTTATATTTGGCAAACCTATACCACCTTTTTTTGTTGTTTTATACCAATACTTTTTATTTATTCTAGATTTCTTCCCTTCATTACAATATTTGTTAACTATTCCTTGCCAATATTTCAACTCATCCTCTGTTAACTGCATTGGTAACATTCTGAATAGAAAATTAATTTTTG
Source organism: Pogona vitticeps (assembly GCF_051106095.1). Lineage (NCBI taxonomy): Eukaryota > Metazoa > Chordata > Lepidosauria > Squamata > Agamidae > Pogona > Pogona vitticeps. The sequence goes on along the minus strand of NC_135786.1, from coordinate 135,870,165 downwards.
GTAAAATTTTCATTTTTACCAATGCAATCTTTCCAAACCAAGATAATTTGAACTTATCATATTCTTGTAGTTTCTTATTAATTACTTCCTTTAGTTTATTATAATTATAATCCTTTATCTTTTGAATATTTTTCGCTAAATCTATTCCTAAGTATTTAATTGTTTTACATATTTTAAAATCATGTTTTTCAGTAAACTTTTCTTGTTCTATTCTACTATAATTAAACAACATTAAGTCAGATTTTTGCCAGTTTATGTTTAATCCGGTTATTTTTCCAAATTTTTCTAAGTGTGTTTTAATTTTATCTATACATTCTAACGGGTTTTTCACCGTCAATAAGGAATCATCCGCAAATAAATTAATCTTTGTCTTCTTTTCTCCCATACCTTCAATTAAATCATCGTTCCTAATTACATTTGCCAACATTTCAATAACCAGGCAAAACAGAACTGGAGAGAGAGGACAACCTTGCCTAGTACCTCGGCCAAGAGCTATTTGATCTGTCATCCCATCATTAACTATTGCTACAGAGGTATTCTCTAAATATAATTGATCTATTATCCCCCTAAACTTTTTTCCAAAACCCCAACCCTTTAACAAAGTCTTTAATGTTAGCCATTCCACACAATCAAATGCTTTAAATATATCTAATGATAAAATGCCTGCCTTCAATTTATTTTTTTCTATATTGTGTATAATATTCAAAACCCTCCTAGTTAAGTTTTCCATTTGCCTACCTTTCAAAAAACCATTCTGATCCTCTTTGATATATTTTATAATAAATTTATTAATTCTATTTGCAAGTATTGCTGTAAATATCTTTGCATCCTGATTTAGTAAAGAAATAGGCCTATATGAACTTGGGTCTGTTAGATCTTTATTAGGTTTTGGGATAAGAGTTATCAATGAATGTTTCCATGAATCTGGTATCCTCTCTCCTTCCAAGATTTCATTATAAAGCACTTTTAATTTAGGGATCAATATTGATTTAAAGGTTTTATAGTATTCCGAACCTAATCCATCAAAACCTGGGGTTTTACCATATTTTAGTTTATTAATTATCTCTATAATCTCTTCCTCTTTTATTTCTTTATCTAAGTCTTTTTTATCGTTCTCTGATATTTCACTCTTAACATTTTCTTTAATATAAGTTTCTATATCTTCTTTTGATGCACTATTACTTTTATATAAATTTTGATAAAAATCTTGTATAATCTTTAATTTTTCTTTCATTAAACTGCAGTTTTTTCCTGTTTTATCTTTAATCACACCAATGTTGTTTTTTGTTCTTTTGGTATGAACCATTCTAGCTAAAAGTTTTGCATTTTTATTACTATGTTCAAAAAAATTCCTTTTAGTGTATATCAGGTCCCTCTGTACTTTTTCTAATTCTAAGCTTTCCAGAGGTGCCATCTTTAGTTGCCAAAAGGTCATCAGCAGAACACCTAAAGCAAGTTTTTAGCAAAGGTCTGATAGCAGCAGAAGTGCATTAACGTTTCACTGATTTGACCAGGATTCATGCGTCTAACTTGCTTTGAATGTTATGCATTACAACAAATGTTACAAATACATTGATGCAGTCCCAGTCAGACAGGTCAAATGCTGGCCAAGGATTCCAGAAATTGTAGCTCAAGAAAGCAACATTTCCAAGTCCTGAGACAGAGGCAGGAGGCCTCTGGCTCAGCTGGGCTTGTCTCTTCCAACATATGCTTCCCACATGATACAGTACTAAGTTTTGCTTTCTTTGGAATGGCTAGAAATGTGCCATTCTTGAAAGGAAAAATGTGGCTGACATCCAAGGGTGACCAGCCTGTAAACATTCCAGGGTACACAAAGCCATGCATGGTCCACTGAGCTGATCATACCATATAGGAATATATAAACTTTGTTAAATTGAATCAGTCCATTGATCCTTCTAGCTCTGAATTTTCTATTCATTTATTAATACATTTTTCTCTCTCTCTCCATCTGTCTGAGAACAACTGCTGACATATGCAACTAAACCCTGTTAAATCTTATCTAAAGAAGGATGTCAACTGCTTGACTAGAAAACCACCATTGGAAGGGCCAACTGAACTTTCCTTGGGAGACAGCTGCCACCGCTACAGCCAGGGTGTTGCCACTTCATGTTACCACCAGCCATATATACTTGCTTGCTTGCTTGCTTTATTATTTACTAAATTTGTTTGTTTGCTTAATTTCTACCTACCTTTTCCCCAGAGGAGGACCTCCAATCATGGCTATGAACGGATGGGCAGGTTCCTATAGAACAGAGGTGCGCAACCTCCAGAAGCCATTTTTCTCAGCTCTGAGGGCAGAATACAAAAAAATCAGCCAGAAATAGCCAGATTTTTTTAAAAAAACCTTCTTGGTAGGTTTTGGAAAGTGGGGGAGGAGATCTCTCCTTTCCTTGCTAATCTTTATGTGCAGCTTACTTAAAACGAAGCAGGAAGTCGCCTCCAGAAGCAAAGGCTCCACATGGGCATGGCTGATTTACAGCCTGAAGTGGTTCCTCAGATTGTGACTCCATCTTCCACCTCTCCCCCTCCCATCCAAAATTATAACAAAAAATTATTACAAAAGACAGACATTTTAAAGGTTTTTAGCTTTACCTGCTGGATGGAGGACATTAGACTGAAAAAAAAAGGACATGTCCTCCTTTTGCCGGACGTCTGGCAACCCTAACCCTAAGACTATGAAAAAGGCCCTGGCCTGCATGTCATGCGTCCTCAGGATTTCTACTCTGCTGTAAAAAATGCCAGAGCTTAAGATATCCTGGAACCTTTCTTTCAGGCTTTAATAGGTAATAACCATTAACTTGAATGGGGCTGAATCCAACTGACAGTAATTCAAATGTCTCAGCTTGAAGGATTTTGCTCTCCTGATACTTCTTTTTGACTAGAGAAGCCAGGGATTTAATTTGGAATCTTGCCTCAAGAGTTATATTTTTGCCACTAAGTGATGGTCCCGCCTCTTCTCACTGAAAGTTCAAGACCCTTCTTCTGAAACATTCTGTTTCGAAAGTGAGACTAGCATGTTGCCAATTAGCATGTTTTCTCATATATGCAGACACAGGGATCCTTCCAACTTGTGAAAAATAAACAGTCTCTAATCCATTTCTTACATATGCAGTGGAACGAGATGAAAGAGGCCTCATATGATAAAGTGGACCCATTTTAGTTTGTGGTTGGTACTGCTTTGGAGTACGTCTGCATGTTAAAGATTATCCTTCCTGCAAATAGCACATCAGAAAGAAAGGTCACTCTCTGATGGGCTCATTATTCTCCTGCCTGCATCTTGAAGGAGAGCGAGCGAGTTCTTTCCCTTTCAGGCTCTACTTCCTTGTTCCCATTTCATTCTCCTTCCTGCATAGCACTGACTTGAGTCTGCCTTCTACAGTGATGATTTTATTACTAAGGCTAATTTGCATCGAACTCAGAATTGCCTTCTATTTATGAAAGGAGCAACATGGGGAAAGGGCTTAGCAAAAACTCACCATTTGTGCTAACTATTGAACAGCATGAGCAATTTAGAAGTGGCAAGGATGTTAAAATAAGTCTGTAGGGGAAAAAATAATTCATTTCACACTGCCTGTGGGTACTGCCTAGGCTAAGCTATTAGTAACACATTTGGTTTCAGCTTCTTCAAAGCAGTCACGTACGTCAGAGCTTTTTTCTATCAGTTTATTGTGCCTTACAAGCGACAGCTCTCAAAAATATATGCAGAATTCCCAACTCTACCGCATTGACATCATGTACTGGGCTTAATCCAGAGATGTCGTTCTCCATGCCGGTGGCATCTTCCATGCACAGAAATTCTGCTTTACACTATTCACTACAGCAGCCTTTCTCACTGTGGAATCGGAGCTGGATGGACTCTCCCATCACTCTATGAGTCAGCTGAATGGGAATGATGGGGTTTGTAATCAACATTCTGGAGGATACCTGTACAGCATCACATGACATGACAAAAGTGAAGCTCAATACGAACTTTTTTTCTGCTTGCAGTAATCCTGTAAACATGAAATTAATGGAATTGCTCTAGAACCTACCTATTATAACATTGTGTGAACACACAAAGTTGGATATAACAATTTGTGAAACAACACTAGCAGCAGCTACTTTCCTTCCACTCACAAGTCTTTCAATTCAGTTCGGGTTTTTTTTAAATGCTCTCTCAGTCAAGAAGATTTGTTGGCATTTTTCAATTCTTTTTAGTGGAGTAGCCATAATTAGCAATAAGAGACATGGCATCTGCAGTTGTGAGCAAATTGTAATAAATTTATTGCTGGCCTTAAGCCTGGCCCTAAATATGCCTTAAAAATTAGAGACATTTGTCCAGGCGTGAAAGTGTCAGGGTGTTCATTTTGTCAGAAACATGTTCTCAAAAGAAATTTGGGATCTGAAATAGGGAGCAAGATGTGCTGTGTTTATGCACAAGCAATTAAAACAAGAACAATATAAGATACACACAAACCCACAGAAACAGAGACAACAAAGAGAACAATATATATCATTTTCTAATGGTATTGGGTCTCTTCAGTTCACCTAGGGCCTTAGCAGCCAGTATCCTGTTGCATGATCCTCTCTGTTTAATGGCAGTCACATCACTGTCTATGAGAGGTGCTGCTAATTAAAGTGTTGCTTTTTGATTTTTAAGGTGCATGTGACTTCGTATCATTGCTTGCAAGTCATGTGTACTCTGGAATCAGAAAAGAAATTATTTAATTAGCAGCTGTCTGCAGTGCTTAGTAACTTCATGTTCACTGCACAGGTGGAATGAAGTAACAGGATACTGGCTGCAACGTTATCAGAACACAGGCATGCTCTGATGATATTTTGCAACGGGGCAAGTTATGAGTTTTTAAGTATATATGTGATTTTTCCCACCACCATGCAGATGCTGGTGACCTATTTTTGTCAACAAATAGGAAATTGCTTCAGTGTATTACAATTATTACTATTTTATTTTAAAAGAAGAGTAATTACTTTAGCCCTCTTTTTTAGTTGAAGCAAATCCACTCAACTGTTATAGAGCAAAACTACTTAAATTGATAACCTAAATGGCTCCTTCAAACAAGAAAAGCAGCCACGTCATAACTTTTGAGCATGCTCAGTAGAACCTTGCCAGAAAGAATGATGGTTCACATAAGCTTGCCATTATTTTTTGCATAGTCCCTCACCAATTGAATGAGGAGAGCAATAGAGATCTGGGTTTGGCTGACTTTGCTCTTAAAAGGCCAAGCAATGTTTAACAGTCACTTTAAACATGCAGAAATCAAACCAGAGCAGCTCTTGCTTTACCCAACAGGAATGATGGCTTTACTTTCTGTTCCCTCTGTCTGGCATTTCACATGAAAAAAATCCCATCATTTCTTTTGAAAACGTCCTCCTTTGCCTTCTTTTCTTCTCACCCTACCCACTCTTGATCACATACTTCTAGACTGTGATTATCAGGGATGTTCTAGCATGTTAGAATTAATGATTCCACATTTCGGGCTGGGTTCCCTCAAATATGAGATAATGGCGAACGATATAACACACGGGGAAAGGAAAGTCTGAGGAAAGTTTTCTAGCCCATGTTATGAAATTAAATTAACTCTGGCAATGGAGAACCATGCATGTCCTCGACAGAAATAAATCTATTGTAATTGGCATTTTCCCAGTAATTAGCATTTCTCCAATTACTCTCTAATTTACGTGTAATTAAAAAAAAAACCTTCACCTTGTCATTGGGGCGGCAGAGACATGGAGCAAAGAGGCAACAAGCGGTCATCCTACCAGCTAGTGATGTTCAAGACACCTAGCAGTGTCCCATGGAGTGGTTTGAAGAGGCAGAAGGGTGCCTCGGGTGAGGGCTTGCATGCAATCTGTAGTGTGTGGCATACAATATGGAGCAGGGAAGAAGGGAACACTTTTCAACAGATGTTGCATCACACCTCTGCCACTGATATATTGGGTGGCCTTTGGCTTCTCACTCCTAGGAGGAGAGCTAGATGCATTTACCCCTTGTTTGAGAGAGTGAGATAGATCTGTGAGAGTTAGTCAGTGAGGGAAAAGTCTGTGTGATCTAGTAATTGAGAAACGTGATTAACAACTTGATTTGTTACCTGTGAGTCACCCTTTTTATTTTGTACAAATCAATAAACCCTTTATTTGTTTGAAAGAAAAACTTGTCCTTTGTGAGTACTAAGGATAGGTTGGTGGCAGCAAGTGAAGAATAGTAGTGAGCACTCTTAGAGGCCTGTATTGGTAGAGGCTTGAGAGTGGCCCGCTACATAAATTAATAAAATTAATAAATCGAATGTGAGTCATTGTGCTTCTGTACCCACGATTAAAAGTGCAAAGTAATGGCTTGATATTGCTGCACAACATTGTCAGCAGGAAAAAGGATGCCAAGCTTTACATAACAAAGGGCAGCCTGAATGCTGACAAAACCAACAGCAGAAGTCAAGATGGTCTACAGAATATCCTCTTGTGTTCAATACCATCCTCACTTTTTGGAAAATAGCCCTAACAATCTGTGAAGTCACTGACGAGCAAAGCTTCGGGCAGCGTGACTCTCTTTCTTTGCCCCCCCCCCCACGGATAGTGCAAGACCTTCAGTGTCTCATGAGACTTGTCTGAAGAGTGGGAGAACGCCAGGTTATATAAGGGGCATTCTCCTCTCTAACCATCCGCTTCTTTTTCTAGCATGACAAGAGAAAGAGGACTCCGCTCCGTCAGAAATGTTGGCTGTATCACTTGGGATCGGTCTTCCGGAGGACGGGAGGGTAGCATCAGCTCCCTCCCATGATTCTGCTTTCATTTATATTTGCTTCCTTTTTATTTTCATTACCTTATAGTTTAATTAATTGGGCTTTTTATTATTGTGTTTATTTAGAGCTGACAAAGGGCACTGAGGGGTTGCGGGCGGCAGTGGTGGCGCGATCGCGCCAACATGCTTAGGCGTGAGTGTTTACTTTTGATTTACCTTGCTTCTATTATTAGGTTTCAGGGAACAATTTTGGATTTTATGGGGTAACAAAAGTATTTGGGGCATCGGAGAGTGGTGCAAGATCGCATGTCACCGAAGGGGTTTTACACTTGGGTGCTTTTGGCTGAGTCCGATAACAACCCCCCCCCAACTCCTGGGCACTGCAGAAATCTGGGCATCCAGGCTCAGACACAAATCCAGGAGCACCCCAAACAGCAGACTTGTGTTTTCAAAGGGAGTGTAACCCCATCCAGAACAGGCTGTATCCCTATTCCCTGATCTGCCTTTTGACTGACCAGGAGTGCCTCTGTATTGTCTGTATAAATTTTCAGTTTATTCACCCTCCTCTAGTCTATTACTAACATCAGACACAGATCTAGAGCCAAAACAGCCTTATTAACCAGCATGGACCAATTTTAGCTATGAAGTTATAGTATAATGAATCAGGGTAAGAGAAATGATGTCCATTTCTCTACAGCTATTTTGTTCTGTTGTGTTAGTGTAGCAAGAAAGGAAAAGATTAAATATTAGAATTGGAGTTTCCTTCTAATACTAAGCAATAGCTTTTGTTTATTAAATTATAATAGCTAGATTTCCTTGAGTATGTCTACAATGCACCCACAATTAGGTTTTGGAGCCATGACCATTTATTTGTATCTGATTAATCAATTCACCCATTTGTTTAAAAAACAGATGATTCAGCTATTCATGTTCTCCACTGAAAACTGTAGTTTCAAGGCAGTGACTGGTAAAGATCAGGGATGTTGGCAAGTCTTTGGGTCCAAGTCCCAAGTCTCAGTCTTTAGCACCAAGTCCCAAGCCGAAGTTCAAGTCCCTATTAAAAACTAGCTTTTTCCCCAAGGGAAAAAAAGAGAGAGCAGGTGTGTGGGTTGCAAATTCCGAGTCAAGTCCGAGTCACTGAGAAAAATAAATCCAAGTTGAGTCCAAGTCAAGTCGCCAGTATAGCTTAAGTTTGACATGACAGTGAGTCCCATGACTTAAGTCCCTAACCCTGCTAAATACTTTCCAGTAATGGAGTAGGAGTGGGGTACCTGCGGCCCCTAGAAGGTTGTTGGACTGGAATTTGTGTTGTCTCTAGCTAACATAGCCACTGGAGAAGAGTGTGAGAACCGAGGCGAGGCTATAGAAGCGCTCGCCGGAGTGTCGTCCTCCTTTAAGAAAGAAAAGGAGACCCAAATGGAAGCTTCAACTCCCCGTGTCGCGGTCAGGCATCAGGGAATAGACACCCATGAGTTGGAACGGGGTTTGGAGAGACTGTCAGTAGCCACTCAGACAGGAATAGAAAAGGCGGGAATAAAGGGTGAAGGAGCAACTGTTGGTAGAGGCGGGACATGGGTATATAAAAGGAAACCGAGACACCATACCGGGGGGTTGGGAACTAATATGGGTCGAGGATCCCTGGACAGGGAGGTGCAAGAAAGTGAGAGTACCTTGAGAGGAGGCTGATTACTGGAGAAGAAGGGGATTGCCTCCCAAGTCATCTTATTGGGGGGAATCCGAGGCACTTGAGAGAGGAGAAAGAGGTGGTAGAAAGGGAAGAACGTGAAAGAAGGGCATGGCGTCTGGAGGAGGCTCGCCGGAGGAGGTATTTACCGGACCTTGGGACCCCTATGCAGAGGGAATCGCCCCCTTTGACCATGAGAGGGGAGATGAGGAAACATTACCCCTGATTGAGGCGGACGTTGACAATAAAGACCAGGGTGATGCCAACCCTTTCGTCAAAGGACCCTGGTATGATCCAAGTTACAATCCTTTCTTACAAGATTTATGGACACCCTCGTTTGACCCGTTGGCGATGAGAGACAAGAACCAAGACAAGAAATACTTTATTTGATGTTCCAATAAACCCCAGTTCTGTTTTTCAAAAATTTGAGCATCCCGTGTTTGTGTCCGATCAGCCTGAGGTTAATCCTGAACCCTCACAAAGAGTCATAGGAACTATTATCCAGTGTTATATATGGAAGGCCACAGGTCCTTCTTCCCTGCACTAGCCCTTTCTACACACTGATGCAGAAGTATCAGGCAAATGTTTCATTTTAGAGGACATATATAACCAGTTTTGCTGAGAGCAACTTAGCTTATTTTTTCCTCAAGGTGAGAAGGTTATTTTTCAGACACGTTTCCCTGTTTAAATTAGCTGTGGTGTGGAAGAACACAAGGCAACAGCACAGTGGATGCAAAACTGCACAAAATACATGCAGCTATGTTCCATGCTGGCCTTAAAATCGTGAACAGACATACCTGCAATAAACACTAGTGACAAACTGGCCTGTGAGATAGACAACCCTGGCTTAAAAATATACTGGGGCTAAGTGTCAGGTTAGCATGCTTTCTCCCTTTGCTTCCTCTCTTTCACACCAATTTAAGCACTCTAGGCAAGGCTGCTTCAAAATGGTTTTCCCATCATGCCCCAAACCAACAAGTGTGGTTTAACACTGAATTACTAATTAGGATCTGAAATCAAGGCAAGGCCACCTGGAGTCCATCAGAGGCATTAAGCGCAAAACTGAAGCTGCATTATATCAGGCTGCCTTGCTGGCCAGGGAACAACATACCTCTGGTTGAGCCCACAGAGTGTTGTTAACTCTTACCAGGTTGTGCAGCCCAACTCAGAGTGTAGCCCCACTGGCAATTTGAATCTGTGCCTGTTCCATTTCTTTTAACATCAGGTTCAAGTCATGCAGTATATAAATCAGTAACTGCTTTCACTTTTGACTGAATTCAACTCATTTATTTCTACTAATTAAAACCCATTTGGAGGGATTACATTAATTTCCTTTCTGATTTAAGAGCATGCTGTTCTTAAGGATTTTGATTTTATATTTTCAAAAAAAGAAGAAGTGGTGCATCACTAAATCAAGTGCCTGCAAGGCACCACCTGGTGTCATAATAGTTGCTAGAGACTGCAGGAGAAACACTGGAGAGGGAACCCCAGCCAATTAATGATGGGAAAAGGGGAATGGGGAAGGGAAGACTTCCAGTGAATTCAGCAGGAAGAGAGCCAAATGCTGGAGTCTTAGCCCCTGCACCACTCTCCTGGATGCTGCTTCTTGGGGGGTGAGGGAATGGCCCACAGATTGTGTTTGCACTTCCACTAGCTCTGCACCCACTCTGTGCCCACTGGTTTTATGCTGCTCCACCAGCTCCTCTATCAGCGAAATTGAGAGAATGGGGTAGGCAGCTGTAATGCCGAAGGTACTGATGAAGTGATGCACCGATAAATATTTTAGGATTTTGTTAAAAAATTTAATGAAAAATGGAAGTGCCTTTGCCATCGAAAATCTACCTAGGCACAAATTAAAACGACATCCATAAAACCACATTGAATTTAATCAACTTAGAAGTGAGATAAGCCCCTGCTGGCCAGCTGTGGAAAAAAACTCACTTGGCAGCACATGTAAATCAATTCCACCCATGCATTGTGTACCTGCAAATTTATAAAAAGATTTAAATAATGCTTACATTGATTTAACTGTAGTTCCTATTGCCAGTGGAGCCGTACTCTCAGCTTTGTCTTGGCTAGCAGCAGCCCTCCAGGATCTTAGTTCATTTTTCATTACGTGCCTGCTATTTTGCTCCAGATGCTGGTACAGTATTAAATCTGGCTTTTTCAGAATACTAATGCATGTGTTTCTCCACTGAACTATGTCCCTTTCCTTAATTGTCCATACCTGTTATTTAAGGTTCTTTTTAGCAGAGAAACTTCTGGGTAATGACTTTCAAAGGGGTTGCCTCTTCTGTCAGCAGGTGTTGGTTCAATAAATGATGTCATGTAACCTATATTTTCCTGATTACATGCCTGGCTGGTCTGCACTTTAGCAAGCACAATGGAGTAACTGCTGGGCTCTCTCGGTGTGTGTGTTTTCACTCCCACCTGGTCTGCTTTTCTCTCTCTTTCTTTTCACTTTCCCATTTATTTGTTTACATAAGAAGATTTTTTTCATTCAAGAATATGTGTGGTTGGAGATCTCTAAGACTTTGTTCTTTAGGTACGGTTTGCCTGTGTCTAAGAGTCTGAAAAGCTGAACTTGGAACCGAATTTTCTATATGCTGATGCCATTCTGTTCTATGAAAATTGCAGGTTTGGTCCTTGCCCTGGTTTCACTCAGTATAAGGCAACTTCACATGAGGTGGAATGTATTCCCTCATTTTAAAAAATAGACACTTAGTAGAGACACAAAGCCAGGACACTGGAATAGAAAGTGATATGTTTTCGGATGTGCCCCACTGCATGCTGTGTAGTGAGCTTGCTTAGACTTTACTCTCCTGAATGTTGACTGATACATCTTTGTTGCTGATATCAGTAACTGGCATAATGGGTTAAATGGTGAGACATGGTCACAGAGATGGACGTGAACTGCCAATCCAGCGGGTCGTGCCAATTTGGCAGATGGCTGAACAGGTGTTCCATGGTTTGGTACCCTGCCCCCTCTAGCAGGCGCCCACTCAGAAGCAGTCAGTTTGTGCCCATCTCTAGGAAGGGATCCTACCAGAGGCAATGAGAGCACGAGTAGTGTTGCTGCAAAAAAAGCTTGGGACATGGGGTTTGTGATGTTTCCTAGCACCTTTGCCATTGACGGTGGTGCCAATAAGGAAAGATTTCAAACCACATTTTGAAAAAAAATGTGCTTCACAAATTTTGAGAGGCATCAAGAGAGTGTGTGTTTCAGCAGTGTGGGGTTGGGGTTGCTTCATTATATTTCTGTCAGTTTGTTGGTTGGTCTCTGCTCGGGCTGTGGGGTTGTTTCTAACGTCTTCCTGTGGTCTTGCTCTGGACTGGATCCTGGTGCCTTTTCTACTGAACCCTGACAGAGACTGAGAATAACAGTCTACATCAAAGAATTAGCAGACCAGTCAGTAGAAAGAGGAAATATTTCCAGAAACTCTAATGATTTCTTTCTGCCTAGTGGGGCAGACATTCTCTTGTACAGGTCAAAAAGGACTTTTCAACAGTTCTGAAAATTTTCAGATTTCCTGGTTTTGTAGAGCTTGAGCCAATATGAGACTGCCTTTACCATGGTCTTTATGAGTTTTTTTTTAAATCCCCAAATTTCCCTGGATTTTGAAGATGACATTTACTATCACTGTGTACTAGGAAACAACTATACCACAGAGATATAATTTTCATAATCTGTCTCTCTAAGTGCCATCTCAGGCCATGGATATCCTGAGAACAAGAACTGCTTTTGAATTGGGTTATGTGTAATTAAAATCAATTTTAAAACTCCTGACTGCATGGTGAAGTCAGCTCTCTCTTTTTGGCCGCAAAGTGATTTTTTTTAAAAGAGGGAGGAGGGGGCTTTTTAATTTAACACACTTTTGAAATTGATTCTTTATGGATCGCTTTGGCCAATGTAAACGCCCCTGTCATATTAAATACTGGGCGGTTGTGGGTCATGGACAGCAAGGACATTGCCATCTGTCCGTCCAATGTAATGTCACTATGTCACTTTTTTAAAAAATAATTTTTATTTTTTACATAACACATATATTCCCCATAACACATTTGTGCTATATTACACTCCACCTTCAGAATTATATAACAATACATTTACTGCATGTACCTACATTTATTTTCAAAATTTCATTTCTTGTTTTAACTTGTGCATCCCATTTCATTCCAAAACTGTATTGATTCTTCTGGTGGGTTATATCCTTTATGTTTTAAAAATACATGTTCTATAAATTTGTTCCAAATTTGATTTAAAACATTCTCTTTCACTAGTCATTTTCTAACTTTCAGTTTACATGTCAGTTTGTCATTAATGGCTAAATTCCACATTTCATCATACCATTCTTTTTTTAAGTTTTTTTCTTAAACTACAACATAAACATAAACATTAAATACATAAACCAAAATACAAATTGACTGTGTTACCCACCACCATAGTCGGGACCTCTTGCAGTAATCCTCTTCTTTATTCTTTTTCTTCCTTTATTGTCCTCCAGAACTGCATTGATTCTTGATTTGGAGCTTTCCCTTTTCCTCTTGTTAGCGCATATTCAAGAAATCTGCCTCATATATCATAGAAATTATTCTTTTTCATCTCTCCTTTCTTAACCTTTAAGTTACAAGTTAACTTATCATTTATAGCAATGTTCCATATTTCATTATACCATTCTTACATTTGAAATTCAGACTTTGATTTCCAATTCCTAGCTATTATTAATCTAGCTGTTGTTAATAAATTAGTAATCAATTCTCTAGTCAGCTTATCATATTCCACATTCTCAATTATTGATAACAGAGCTATCTCAGGATTAAATTCTGTATCTTTTTCACATACTATTTATTTATTTATTTATTTATTTATTTATTTATTTATTTATTTATTTATTTATTTATTTATTTATTTGATTTTTATCCCGCCTATCTGGACCAACGGTCCACTCTAGGCAGCTTCCAATAAAATCAGAAAGTAAAAACAATATTAAGTACATAATAATACAAATAAAATAAAGATAGAAAAGTAAAGGAAGATAAAGAATTGGCTGGAGGGAAGGCCTGGATAAGCAACCATGTTTTTAATTGGGTTTTAAAGATGCCCAGTGTGGGGGCCACGTGAATCTCTGGAGGGAGATTGTTCCAGAGGCAAGGAGCCACCGCTGAGAAGGCCCGGTTTCGTATCTTCTCCTTCCAGGCCTCTCTCAGCATCAGGCTCCTCAGCCTCACCTCCTGGCTCGCACAGGTGATCCGGGTAGACCTTGGTGGAAGCAGGCGTTCCACCAAATATCGAGGTCCTAAGCCGTTTAGGGCCTTATAAGTAAGCATTAAAACTTTGAAGTTGACATGGAAACAGATGGGCAGCCAGTGCAGTGCGGCCAGCGTTGGAGAAATGTGTTGGAATTTTCTCACTCTGGTGAGGAGTCTGGCCGCCGCATTCTGCACCACCTGAAATCTCCGCATCAGCCTCAAAGGCAGCCCCACATAGAGTGCGTTACAATGGTCTAATCTTGAGATTACGAGCGCATGCACCAAAGTACTGAGCGCCCCCGTGTCGAGATAGGGTCGCAGCCGGGCAATCCGCCAGAGATGAAAAAAGGTGGTGCGGACTACCGATGCCACCTGGGTCTCCATGGTTAGCGTCGGGTCCAGATGTATGCCCAGGCTGCGAACCCCGCTCTTTGCGGCCAAGGTGACCCCCCCAAATGTGAGAGAGTCACCCAAGCCGCCCACCACGGGGGCACCCACCCTCAATACTTCCGTCTTATTTGGGTTCAGCCTTAGCCTTTAGTTTTAAAAAAGGCTGCAAACTGGTCAGGTGAAAAACTAGGGGGAGGCCTATCATCTGAACCAGTTCCGGATAGGTCGCGAACTATACGGAATAATTCCGCCTGCTGATTGGATGCTTCGCTTATCCGGTTAGCGAAGAATGATCTACATGCAGCCTTTATCTTAGTTAGGTAAATGTTAGTTGCGACCCTAACAGCTATCCAATTATAATCCGTCGGGTTCTTCCTCCACTTACGCTCTAGCCTTTGCCTGTATTGCTTTATCGCTCGGAGCTCCTGGTTGAACCAGGGCGCAGGCCGAGCTCTGAGCTGGAGAGGGCGCTTAGGTGCGATCATGTCTATAGCCCTGGTGGCAGCAGTGGACCAGCTGTCAACCAGAGCCTCAACAGGAGCACCAGCCAGGTCAGCTGAAACACCTCTCATGGCCTCCTGGAATCCAACAGGATCCAGTAGCCTTCGAGGGCGGACCATAGAAATAGGTCCCTGCTCCCCGCGAGGTGGGAGTGCCACTGTGAGGTTACATTTTATTAGGTGGTGATCTGACCATGACAAGGGGACCGACACGAGGTCAGTCACCACCAGACCACACTCACTCCTATTGGTGGAAAAAAACAGGTCCAGCGTATGGCCACCCACGTGGGTGGGGTCGATGACATGTTGGGACATGTTCAAGGAAGCCATGGTTTCCAAGAACTCAAGAGCTGGCCCTGTAGTCTCTGCCCCCGCATGCACATTGAAGTCACCCAAGACCAGAAGCCTCGGGGACCCCAACAGTGCCGCGGAGACAAAGTCGGCCAGCTCCAGTAGGGAAGTGGCCGGGTCACGGGGAGCGCAGTATCCCAGCAAAATCCCAATACCATCCTTAGCCCCTACCATCACGTGGAGTGCCTCTAGACCCGGCTTTACCACCGAAGAGTGCCTAGTAACCTCTAAGTTGGGTTTGTAAACAATGGCTACTCCCCCCTCCAGTCTACCCAGGTGCTGGACTGCATAACCGGGTGGGCAGATGAGAGCCAGGGGAGGGTCACCTTCCCCGTTGATCCATGTCTCAGTTATGCATGCCAGGTCTGCATCCTCTTCCAGGATAAGATCGTAAATCACCTGGAGTTTATTGGATACAGACCTGGCATTCAACAGCAGCAGCTTTAGAGTGGGGGGTGGTGGCTGGACTGGCTACCTAGATATTGGGGGTTGGTCACAGTTTCAGAACAATGAACAGCCTGCAAACATCTGTTCATCGTTCTTCTGACACGAGTAGGGACTGTGCCAACGCCATATCTTCCTCTACCTGTGATCACGGAGATGTTAAAAGGCCCCTCACTGTATGTCATTTAGTTCTTTAAAGATTAGTTTCCAAAATCCTTGTACTTTTTTGCATTCCCACCATATATGAAAGTATGTACCAATTTCCTTCTCACATTGCCAACAGACATTCAGATAACTAGCATTAATTTTATTCAATTTCATACCATTCTTCTAAACTCAACTGCTTATTATTTTTCAAGTTCCTTGATATTATTAATCTTGTGGCTGTCACCAAAAATATAATCAGTTCCTTTACCCCTTTTTCTATTTGGCAGTTTCTATCTATGTTTAACAAAGCTATCCTTGGGCATTTTTCTGTATGTATCCCTATAATTTCTTTTATCTCACTAAATACTGTTTCTGTTCCTTTTATTTTTCTACACAAGTCCACCACATATGATAATATGTTCCTTTTTCCTTCTTACATCTCCAACATAGAGGTGGTACCTCTTTATTCATCATATGCAATTTTGTTGGTGTTAAGTACCATCTCCATATAACTTTGTAGCAATTTCCCTTTACTCTCAATTACATGTTTTTCATTATTCTTTCCCCCCGCGTTGTATTCCACATTACTTCCTTAATGTGTTTGTTAAAATCTTTTTGCCATAATTGTTTTAATACTGTTGTTTTATATTCATCCTCAAGTAAAATCTTATATATTACACATTATTCTTTTGAATAATTTTTATTTATTCTTGCCCTTTTGTTTTCATTACAATATCTATTAATCACATTCTGCAATTCTTTTAATTCCTTATCATTTATCTTTATGGGCAGCATCCAAAATAAAAAGTTTAATTTAGGGATTATCTTCATTTTTACTATTGCAACTCTTCCAAACCATGATATCTTCAATCTACTGTATGATAATCTCAGATAAATTATTTAATTTGTTTATTCACACTATCTAGGTTTGTTTTCATAATTTCTTGCATTTTGGACGTAATTTTTATTCCCAAATATTTAATACTATTTTTAATCTTCGAAGTTTTTCTTCATTTTACTATTTATTTGTCTAACCTTTATAAAACCATTTTGGTCCTTACCTATATATTTATCAACAAATCCATTCTATCTTTTTGCGAAAATTGCTATAAAGTCTCATACAACACACTTCATATCATTCCAGGCTGACCTCCTCCTTCCTCATTAATATTCCATATTTCTTCTAAGTTCTTTTTCATGCTCTCAACTACCTCCTTAAATCTAAATATATTGGTATCCATTCTCTGTCTTTTTGCTTCTCTAAAATCTCCCTTTATATTAAACTTTGTATATATTTTTGCATGATCAGATATTTGTATAGGTTCTATTTCTGTATATTGCTTGCTCAAGAAAGTAAATCATTTGAAACAAATATATAATCAGTCCTGGAGAAAGTTTTCTGCACTGCCGAGTAATATGAGAATTTTCTTTCATCTCCCTTTAATACTCTCCAGGTGTCCTTCAGATCGATGTTACTAATTAATTTGTTTAATATTGTTTGTCCCCCATTTCAATTCATTTTTGGTAGTTTCATCTTATCTTTAATTTTATCCATAACCATTTTATAATCTCCAGCCATTAAAACATAACCTGATCGAATGTTATCCATTTTCATATAAATTTTGTTGATACTTATTTGGTGCATACACTGTACATTAACCAGTGTACATTCTTCTCCTTTAAGTGTTCCTCATATCATTATATGTCTACCTTCGTGGTCTTTTTTCACAATTTTTGTTTTAAATTCACATTTTTCATATTATTATGGCCACTCCCCTGGATTTTGAGTTGCCAAATGATTTTTCATATATATCAATCCATTTACCCTTAAGTTCATTTTCTCCCTCCTTTTTTGATGAGTTTCCTGTAAAAACACTATATCAGCACGCCCTTTATTTATCACACTCTGGATTTTAGCTCATTTCAATTTAGAACCTAGGTCTTTCACATTTCATGTTGTAATTTTTATATTTTTAACCATTTTCATTTATCAGAGCATTTCGAGCCGCTGCTTTCCCCCTCCAAGTTTTGATTTCTGCTTTCCCCCTACATTTTTGTTGCAAAAAGCAGCTTTCCCCCTCCACTTTCTTGCAAAGAAAGAAATTTTGGGTTAGAAAAGTGGGGGACATCTTATACATTGGTGTGTCTTATACACGGAAAACACGGTAATATTCCGCCTTCTATAATTCCGATCTGTGTTCCTCCTCCATGTGCACAATCAACAATACTTAAAACTAATTTAATAAAATAAGCCCACCATCCTTCTGTGTCCTTAAGCCTACCCCACCCTCTACTACCTTCCACACATCTATTCCTCTTCTTTCCCCCCTTCTTCTCACCAAGTATCCTTGGTTGAAAATTCCTCCTACCGAGGGGGTGGGGAGGCTGGGTTCTGGTTCTTGGACCAGGACTTTCCCTCCTCTATCTGTCTACTCCATTTCATTCACTATCTGATCCTCTATATTTGTATGATTTAGTTATACCTTAATTATTTAGCTATATGTTTACTCAATTATATGCTATCTAATTTAATTTAATATCATTACTAGTAAAGTCAAGACAGTATCCATCAGTTAGTACAGTTTCACTTATTGACCATCTTTTCTTTCTTCTTCAGTCCTTTTTGCTGCTTGGAGCTTTCCTCTCTTTCTCATTTCATCTCTCTTTCTTTCTTGCCATCTCCATACATCAAATCTTGCCCATCTTCCGAAGTGGTATCAAAATCAGGCTCAGGTCCTGGAATCCATTCCAGGCCTTTTATTTTCTTCATTTGTGCTTGCCATTCTTCCTCAGTTAATATGTCCATCTGTCTCAGCCACTTTAATGTACTTTCACAATCATCCTTTCGGTAAACTTGATCTTTATAAAATATACGCAAGAAGACTGGGCACCCCCAGCTATATTTTATTGATAAGTCTCTTAGTAAGGTGATAACCTGCTCCATCTTGCAATGCCAAGTTATTGTTTGTTTTGAAAAGTCATTAAAAGCCTGAATGAGTACATCTTGAATTTTCAGTAACTCAGGTTTCAATCTCAAAATGCTCATAAGGTCCTGTTTTTTGTGAAAATTCCAATAATGAATTAGGACATCTCTTGGGGGTCCCTTTGTGCTTCTTCTTCATCCCATTCGATGACATCTTTCCAGGTCAAACCACAACCATTGAATCCCTGGTATAGCTTTTTTGTACCCAATCCCATTGTAGAATTATTTCTGTTCCTTTCCTTCTGAAGTTTTTTTGGGGATTCCTTGAATTTTCAAATTTTGCCTTTGATTTTGATCTTCCAAATATATGGCTTGAGTCTGCAAATCTTTAATTTTCTTTTCTTGTTCATAATTTTTCTTGTTTTCTTGTTCTTTAATTTTCTTTTCTTGTTCATTTATTCTCTTGGTGTTCATCCTTGGTTTGTATTTGGACTCTGTAAATTTTATTTTCAGTTTCTTTCATTTGTTTTGTAACAAGCCCCTTCAGTGTTTTATTCTCCTCTTTAAGTTCTGCTATTTTCTGTTCCAACTTTTGTTCATTCTTCTGTATCTCACCCTTCAACTCTCCAATAGCTCCCATAAGAACCTTCTGTAGCTGAGCCATTGCTTCTTTATATTCTCTTCCTTGAGCTTTTGCTGCCATCTCTACTTGGTACTGATGTATCAAGCATGCTGTTGTCATATCGGATGGAAGGTATCTTGATGGTTCTCTTTTCCACATCTGTAGCATGTCCTTCTCTTTAGATCTCCCTCTAGACATATAATTGATTTAAACTTCTTCTGCCTATTGTTTAATTCTTTCAGTTGTTGATCTATAGGACAGCTACTCTATTTTTCCATGTATAAGATGACCCAATGTATAAGATGACCCCCCCCCATTTTATAAACCCAAATTAGAAAATTTGATCCCTGCCTTTCCCTTCCTTTTGGTAAGCCACAGAGCTTAGCAAAAGGAAGGGAAAAGCAGGGATCAAAAGACTCCCTTTGACCACTGCTTTTCCTTGCCTTTTGTGAAGGCACAGAGCTTAGCAAAAAGGAAGGGAAGGCTCCCTTTGTGTAAAGGCTGCATGATCGCAGCCCTTTGATCCTGAAGCTTAGGAAATGGATAAATCAACCATGAAAAGGCTTCAGTATCAAAGGGATGTGATTGCGCAGCCTTTTCTTGGCTGCTTTACCCAAAGGGAACCTTCCCTTCCTTTTCTGCTAAGCCCCATGGCTTCGCAAAAGGCAGGGAAAGTGCCTGCGTTCCATGTATAAAACGACCCTCAATTTTTTTGTCTAATGTGTCAATTTATACATGGAAAAATACAGTACTTTTTCTGCAGTTTCATTTGCTTCCTGCACTCTAATACCTTAAGCTTAACTTGAGTGCCTTAAGTATTTATTTATTCCACCCCTAGGTGGGGCTCATAGAGTTTTTCTTAGAGTCCACTTTCCATGTGTTATAGCTTCTCCTTCTCTCTTTATTTTATTTTTTTAAAACGGAGAAATGCACACAGTCCAAAGGATGCCTGAAAACTGAGGAAATACTGCACAACATTGAAAACAAATGGGAAAGAGAAGATTGTAATCAATGGACAATGTGCCAGGATCAGTGCCAATGGAAACCATGTTATCTGCAAACATGCTGGTTAATAAAATGATTTAAAATATCGTATAGTTTTCCAAAGTGGTTTTAAGCCCCTGCATTAGATTGGAGTAATAATTTTCAAAGTGAACATGCACATCAATACAAAACCTACATAACTGAAAATCAAACATACTGCACCGATATTTAACAGATACTTTGGTTTTTGGTTAAAACTTGTATCTGTTATAATACCAGTCAATGTTTTTAGAATTTTGATTGTGCCTGGTGTTTTTAATAATACTAATACTAATACTAATAGCAATGCTAATACTAATACAGTGGTGCCTCACTTGACGAGGATAATCCGTTCCAGCAAAATCGTTGTAGAGCGAAATCCTCGTCAAGCGAAATAAAAAAGCCCATTGAAATGCATTGAAAACTGGTTCAATGTGTTCCAATGGGCTAAATACCTCAGTGTCCAGCAAAGATCCTCCATAGGGCAGCCATTTTCTGCTCCCTGTGCAGCAAAAAATCTGTCCTAAAGCACAGTGGGGAGCCATTTTACACAGTGGGCGGTCATTTTGAAACCCGACAATCAGCTGTTTTGATTGTTGTAATGTGAAGAATCGGTTCCTGAAGCAGGGAACCGATCCTTGGGAAACAAAAAAAGCACTTTGAAACATTTTGGGATCGCAAAAGCGATCACAAAAACCTCATCGTTCCACCGGCTTTGTCGTTTAACAACATAATCGTTAAGCGAGGCACCACTGTACTAATAACAATACTAATACTAATGTGCCCTCAATTCAATTCTCACCTATGGCAACCTTTTTCAGGGTTTTCCAGGCAGACAATACTTAGAAGTGGTTTACCAGTCCCTTCTTCTGGGGGCGCCCTGGGACAGTGCAGTTTGCCCGTAACTACACAGGCTAGCTCTACTTGTAGGATGCACAGTGGCAAATTGAAATCCCAGCCTCTGGCTCTGCAGCCAGATACCGAAGCCACTGAACTGTCCAGCCAGCATTTCCTATTTCTTAATAATCAACTCTAATGTTTTCCCTAGCTGATGTAGTATCTCTTCATTCCTTATTCTATCAGTCCACAGGATGCAAAAGATCTTCTGTACATCCAGATTTCAAATCCATTTGTTCTTTCAAACATCTGCTTCTTAATAGTCTAGAGTTCACATCCATATAGGAGGAATGAACCTTATGTAACACTTTTGTTTTTTGTTTTTGTTTGTCTGTGCTATTATCTATGCATTCTTTTAGTTTCTTCTAATTTAGTTTGTATGTTTTGCTTAATTATGTAAACCACCCTGAGTAGTATTTTACTAAGTTGTCCAGTCTAGAAGCTAAATAAAATAAATAAATATCCTCAGTCTCAAAGGTACATTTAATTGTGTATTACACAACATCTTATTCAACATCATAAAAATTGTTCTAGCTCTCTCAATTCTTCCTTCTACTTCTATATTGCTATCTGTGTAGTTGTTAATTAAATGTCTACTTGATATATATATATGTCAGTTGTTAACACATAATATTTATATCCATATTATCCCTACTTACCACTATTGATTTTGGCATTCATTGAGAGTCCGATGTTATTTTCTCCTCTGATTTGATCTAACAATATTTGAAGGTCATCTGAGCTTCTGGCTATCAGGACAGTGTCACCAGTGTATTATTTAGAGTACATCATTTACTTTTATGCCCACAGAGTTATCTGTAAGAGCATTTTGCACTATCTTTTCTGAATATACATTAAACAAAATTGGTGACAAGATGGACGTTTGTTCTGATTTCTGCTTCATTAGTTAATTCCCAAACTATTTTAATCTTAGCTATTTGTTCCCATTACAAGTTCTTTATAATCCATACCTTTTCCATCAATATGCATAGTTGACACAATATTCCTATTAATTTATGAACTCTGTCAAAAACTTTTTCAAAGTGAATGGAGCATAAATATAGATCTTGCTGTACATCTAAGCCCTTTTCTGGTAGAACTATTTAACTAAGAAGTGCTTCTCTTGTATTCATTTTTAAAAATCTAAATCCAAACTGGGTGTTATTTCTATTATCCTTGCATTTTAATTTAATTCTTTTGGCATACTTGGAAGTCATCATGCTTATTTTTCAGGTTTTCAATATCTTGACATGGCTCATTCATCCATTTTTCTCCAGCTTTGTCAATTTTTCTTCTAATTTCTTTATAATTGTAGAGCTATCCTGATTTACATTCTTGCAATTTCTAATCTGTAATGTGTTACTGCTGTTGGACAGTATCTTTTCTGCTTTACACAATAGTCTCTTTTATGGTTTTCCACAGGTCTTCTACAATTTCATTATTCACACTTCTATTTTGCTTAAATCATTCTTCTAACTCTGGATTTATTTTTTTCACTTTCTCAGGATGCTTTCAGTTCTCACACTTCTAATTTCCTCTTTATTTGTGCTATTTGTGGGTTTTTAAAAATCTCTACTTCCACTTTTACACAGAGTTATGGTCTGAATTTATGTTTGCCCCAGGATATGTTTTTACATTTACTGTGTTATTACAGAACCAGTGAGTTATAAGTACCTAGCTGCTTTGACTACATACAATGTGTTAATCTGCATAATTAGGCTATATTGATGCATATAGTTATCATAGTGGTAAAATGAAGGGGAAGGTGCTTAGGAATTGTTCTTCTATCTTCAGAACTATCAGATCCTCGGGTTGTTCTGTGGTATTGGTCCCCAAGCAACTTTTAGCTCTCAGGTTTGGCTCTAATAATAGTCTTGACTAGGTGGCTACATCCCAGTAACTTTGTTGACAAACATGCTAAACTAAATGAGAGGCTATTGGAGGCAACTTCCAAATGATGAACTTATTGGCACTGATAGTAATTCTGGAAGCAGGCATCAGTGTTACTGCACAAAGATGGAAATCATAACACAGCTTCCTAGTAGCTATTTATGAAAGCACTAATAGTTGTGTCATGTGGAAGGCGAAAGGAAATTGACACATTAGAGATTCCAAGAAAACCAGCACAGCTAAAATAAATATGTAATCAAATGGCCCTCAGTCCCTTAAAGATCTACAGTGGTCACAGAATGCAAAGAATCCCCAGAATTATTTTTTTAAGGAATTATTAAGATTGGAACATGGAATGTGAGGACATTGCATGAGGCAGGAAAATCAATAAATGTCATAAAAGAAATGAAAA